>NW_024609835.1:186011125-186721125 GCF_016920785.2 Ixodes scapularis | reverse complement strand
TTTTTATATTAAGCGAACCGTATAAATTAAGGTATTATTGGCTAGCTTTCTGGGAATACACCTAACAAATTGAAAACGTTGATTAACAGGAGGCCTGTATAGTGATGTTTTGCTATTGCAGACCGAGTTATAATACATATCGCGATATATCTACAAAAAAAATATATCATGGGCAAATACATGCATTTTGTCGTTTTAATGTGCACACCTCAAACGATACAAAAATAGGGGAGAGGAGGGCAGGGGCCGTCGGAGGAGTCAATATTAGAGGAGCTGTGCAACGATTTCAGGGCTTTGCTTAAATTATTGTGGAAGTTGATGCCCGACACTTCCTAAGTGAACTACCGCAAACAGATTTTGCCTGGATACCCTAGTTTTTATTTTTAAAAAAATTTAAGAAATCCAGATTTTTGCCGCCTCTCAACTCGTACGTCGCCTTCCGGGTCACGTGCTTAGTGACGTTGAGGTGGTAGGCGCGGGGTTCCGGAAAAGTTCTCCCTTTAGAGCCATCAGTGAGCAGCGAGAACTTATCCGCTCGCGCCCGCGTGACCACGTGCTGGCGGGCGCCGCGCAAACAATATGGTGAAAGGAAGACAGTATCATCCGGGTCCGTCCATACCTGCCCAACCCTGATTCCCTCCCCCTCCGCCTTTTGGCAGCTGTTCGCGGTAGCAGAGAGAGCTGACGGTTTTGTGGACCTAGGATAGATGGCGCCACTAAAACTCCCTATAATAGAAGTTTTGTTCATGATGCCAGGTTTTTTGACGGATTTATACATATATATTGGAACGACAAGGTTTATAGAAAAGCTTTTATCAAGCAGGTATTCGCACAACTTGCAATCTTTCTACAAGATTTTCCGTCGACGTCACGCCGCGTGTTTCTTATGGCCGAGGCTTGCGGCTGCAGGTCGGGGAATATTCTAAGTTTTGCGTCGCTATTACGCGGCGGAATTGCAACATTTCGATGAAAGGAGGTGTGTTTTCTGTCATTCGCGACAAGGTGAACAATATCAAAGGCGGAAGATGCCAATTCTTTCAGCGTTAAAATCGTTGCACAGCTCCTTTATGGAGATATGTCTTTAAATGTTTTTATGTGTGTTTAGGTATTGCTTTATGTCGGCCGACATTCCTCAAAGTCACGTAGGTGAAGCAACGCTTAGAGAATGCCCTGTGCCACTTAATTTTGAACGTTATGCTAGTTTTGAAATGCATTGAACAAAACATTAAATGATTATTCAAAGGCATTCAACAACATATCCCACAACTTTTTTCTTAAGCCGAGGAAACTTGAACGTTAATGTTATTGTATCCTGTATGGTTTAGGCGTACCTCAAGGCTCTTTTCGAGTGTCTTTACGTTTTCTCGTCTACATAAACGACATGCCACCTAACATATGTTCATAACTTAGTCTTTTGGACGAGTATTGTGTAATCTATAGCGAAATTAAGAGTGATTCTCACGTCTCCATTCAAACGTCTGATATTATCAGTGCTTCCAAGCGGTGCCAAATACGAAACTGATAAATTAATATCAATACGTGCAAATATATGCGTGCTTCTCGTCTTGACGCAGCATTATAATCTTGTGTTTAGAAACTAAAGAACAAACCGTCGGCTAGTTGTTTAGTGGTATTGCATTAATGGGTAATTAATCGTATTTTGTTTTCCCTGTAACAGCGCCGACGGTGACAGAGATCCCACACCTCTAAGACTTGTGTGAAATCGCTATCATCTGCAAAGAAAACTATTTTTGATAGAAGAGGGAGGCCTGAGCGACACAATTAGCCTTTAAAAAAAGTTTTTTTTTTTATCAAAGTACAAGTGAAACAATTAGGCAAGACCGTAGTCAAAACAAAATAACTCAAACCAGAATTATGTTTTACGGTAGGCGTGCTTGTCCATAAAAAGTAAAAAAAAAAGTAGGACTGAACGACAATGTCAGAGAAAACATCAAATGAATGAAACGTCTACTAGGATGAACAAACTCATAATCCAGCTTTTAGTCGCGACGGCTTTATGAATTAATCACCGCTGTCCGCGTTGCTTTCGTGCAAAAAAAGATTAAGACAGGACTTTGCAAATATATACCTTCGTCCCATTTACACACCTAGTTACACGTTAGAATTTGACTCCGGCACTGCAGTCTTTGTCAAAGAAAGTCAAAATTTCTTCAGTTTAACAGTGAGAAAATTTTCGTACAAAACACTGCTAGAAGACCAGACCGCGGTAACGTTTTTTTAATCATGTGGCTACTATCAGGAGTTGCAGTTCTGAAAAGCAAACGAAGCGCAGCGTTGTCCTTAACCATGGCCAGCTTTCTGGGACATGCCGGCCTAGTTCCTGACTTTCACGCCACGTGGCGTATCAACCTTGAACGGACTCTGAAACGCCGGTGCGTCGGTTCACCGCTATCTTAACCTCCTTTCTTATAGCTCGTTCCCCCTCACACCCTTTCATATTTTTACCTAGCGACCGCATTTTGGAAGAAAACGCTTCATCACGCGTCATAGGCGTAGAAGCCTATCGGTGGGAGAAGCGAGGTTTGGGGGGAAGTGTTACCTACTATTGTAGAGTCAGTGCTGTATTCACCTCAGCTGGTACTATACGCGAACCCACACTAGATTATTCTAGCGAAGAAGTGTCGGACGCTCGACCACGTGACAACGCGCCCACCAATCGCGGCACGAGGGCGCGTTGTCTCGTGGTGCTTTTATATTTGGCGTGCGTTCTTTTTAGGCCGGAAAAAAATAAGCAAGCAAATCCTACCTAGGAACCCTAAGCCTACCATGCTTCAAACACCTCAGTCGTGTGTCTCAGGGCCGTCCACAAGTTGCAAATATATTTCGTATCGCCTTATGCGCGAGCGAAGTCAAAGCTAGAAGTGCGAGCCCAGCGCTCTGAGTGTTCCTGTTTCGCACGTGTGCCTGTGGATTGCAAGCATTATTCAAGGCAGCCTGCTTGTACTTGTACCTTTGGCTTCGCTCGCAGATAACGTGAAACGAAGTATAGATGTTTTTCGAAATTATCCAAGCCCAAGGAGCATGCTACAGTGTAATTTGACGTGACGTGCACCAGTGCGTTCTGACGTGCACACACTGATGGACGCGCGGGCAACGTGCCATTTGCTTAAAACTTTTGGTTTCAAATTACCGCTCCAGACGGCAGCATACAGATCGCGTGTACCTACAAACACAACATGTTTCTTGATGATTGGGTAATTTTTCGAAATGTCTGTTAACTCCTTGACCTTTCAATCAATATTAGAAAAGTAGCTTACTTGTGTTCAGCATCACGGTTGATGTTATATTGCTGAACCCATTTGATATGTTCTCCCGCTGTGACGACGAACTTGAGAATAAAAGTCCGCCCTAGACGCATGATTGAAATCAGTGCTTCTGGCAAGATGCTCACAAAAAATATCCATCGTCAACTGCAAACTAAGAATTCACTTTAGTGCCCCTTCAATCTGTGTTGGCGCTGGCTGTAAGTAACACTATTCAAAATGGTTTTTAAGAAAACTCGCCAATTCTATTTGTTTTACTAGTGGAACTTCCACGCACATGATTTAAAACACCATTTTGAATATATTGGGAAATTGGACGAAGAGCGTTGTCAAGACGCACAGAACATCGTGGAATGGATGTCGAGAGTGTCAAACTGCCCTTTATATGATGTATAAGCATGTCGATGCACAGTGTAAAATTTGAATAGTTCAGTGGAAAAACTGAACGCCTGGCGGTCCGATTTGTAATGAGGGTCTATCAGGCGAACAAGGCTACGAATCGTTATTCGCACGTCAGACCAGGTACATGACTGACACGCCGCTCTTGAAAGCCCAGCACAGCGCAAGAAGACTAGTTCACAAACACACGCCCCGTTGGAGCCTGGGACCTTGCTAGTTTGCAGATAACTCATTCCACCAAAACACAAAACTAATCTTTATCTTTTTCTTTTTAAAGCATGTCGAATGTCGCGTTCTGCTTAAGGTTGCACGGCAATGACGCAAAAAAAAAAAGAAACTTGGAGGACACTTAAGCTTCGCCTTTAAGAGTGGAACGCGATTGCGTTATCGGGGCCCATTCGCATCGCCTTCTCATTCGCTTCTCATGCTCTTGAGTCACACAACGACCTAGTTCTCATGACACAACACTCTTCGTTCCCAAGCCGTGCAAGCTGCCTTACGTGGCTAAGTGAGTAGCGTGCTGGCGTGCAACCGACAGGACGTGGGTTCAAATCCCGCCTAAGATTCTTCAAATATTTCTTCGTAGAAAATGAATTATTTCATAAAGTGAAATCATTTGAGATATGCGGCGATCCTTAATTCGCAATACATGTAGTCTTTTTATCACTTTCATTCCACGCGTGACGTCACGTTTCACGTGAGCGTTGTGCGTTGTTTGAAATTTCCGCGCAGGGTCATGTGGCTGTGACGTCATCACCCTGTCGACCAATCCCGGGCTTTCGCGTCACGCCACCGACGGCAGCTTTTCTGAAACACGAGCTCATTAACGCTATGGCGTTAAAACACACTGGGAGCTGATTCTATTCACATGAAGACGCGCCGAAAGACGACAAGGCATTATTCCGCGGCAAGAAAGTGTTCTTTTAAACCGTCGCAGCCCTTTTGCAATAAAGCAAAACAAACTGAGTAAGGGCATACATTTATCCTATCCCCGCACGGTGGTGCCGGGTACCAGTTTGTTCACTCCGCTGGTTGCGTGATAGGAAAACAACACCCAGTCGTCAGTTGATTGTGAGCGCGCATAAATGTCTATGACATTTTACCTGCACTCGGGTTCACCCCTAAGCTGACAATGCGATGTAAACTACATGTTCATCGGACGAATCAATCGACTGCCTGTTATCGCTTTACCCAGAGTGTGATCACGTGTGGCAAGAACGACAGGTGACTGGTCCAGCAAGTACGTAGCTTCCACCACACTGTCAGCTTAGGAGTGTTGACGAGGAAAAACCAATAAATGTGCCTTGAAACATCAGGGCCGGCTTGCTCGAACCAGCGTCTGAGATGAGACCGTGTGAAGGAAAGAAAGCCTGCCAAACACGGGGCGCGTGAGCATTTGAGACGCGACTTCACGCGCCACTCCGCTCATGCGCTAGCTTTGGCAGTGCTTTCTTTCAGACAGTCCCATCTCAGACAATGGTTCGAGCTAGGGTGCCTTAGTTCGAGCAAGCCGGCCCTGTTTTAAAGAACCTTATTCTTTTGTGTTTACATGCCAAATCAACGCAGAGCATCTATACTTCGTTTCACCTTCAGTCCGAGCGCAGCGGACGCTACGAGCCTACCCAGCCAATCCAGCGCCGGGAGAGTATCACGTGACCTTGTGGTTGGGCGGAGCGACACGCGGAGCTCAAGATCACGCGATACTGCCCCGGCGCTGGATTGGCTGGGACGGCGCGTAGCATCCACTGCGCTCGGACTGAAGGTGAAACTAAGTATAGCACAACCCAGCGAAGGATTGATGATTTATTCAGAAAACCTAGGGGTATTTTGACGTGCAACCAAAATGTCGTGGAGACAAGATCGAACAGCCACGCTGCTTCATGCGTGGGGGCAACAAACAAAAATTGCTTGTTTATTATTGGTCCGAGAAGCCCAAGGCGATTATTCACGATGCGCGAAGCGTAGGAAATAAATTTATGTCTAAGTTCTCGCGTGACCAAAATAGGGGTTGGAGCGACGAGCTCGAGCCCACACAGTGGAATGTGGTTTTAATTTTTTTTGTTGTATGTACCGCAACCATTGTTCTTATCCTGCGTAAAATTGAAAAGGACAATCGTGGTGACACAACAGTCGCCATGGAAAACGAGGGACGTCTCTACAAGCAAGCCGATCTCCACGAACCAAGGCAAAGACCAGAGAAAGGAGCGCCATTACAGTAGCGAGGATCACATAAAGAAGCTTCATCAAGTCAAAGATGACGCTGACGTCCCTTAAACCGACGCGGACACAAACGAGCCTGAACGTGCATCCCTTGAGAGTCGGGACCATCCTACCCGCGGTCAAACGAGGAGAGAAGAAACACACAAGGCGAGCATCCAGAAGACGGCAAAGCGGCTGGCCATATTACAGGTGGCCAGGGAAGCCACAAACAGTCACCAGCGACCCAAATCACTCATGTGCACCGATTCGCCAGAAGCCTTCAGAAAATGCACACTTTTCTATTGGCAGGCCGGCGTCACACTTCAAATTCGAAGCTTCGTGAAATAACCGAGTCGTCATAGACTGGATCTCGGGTGACGAGGGCAATCCGGGAAACAAAAGGTTGAACAACACCGCGATTGCGCAGCAGTCCGGATGTACCCACTCACTCGCGGTTCCTCGAACCGCGAGAAGATAGGCCCGACATAGCGCGGTCTCAGACGAGGCATAGAGAGATGATCTGTTAGCCTGCAAACTCAGGCTAATCTCCCTCCTCCCACCAGATTCTCACCCAATTTCACCGGGCTAGAGCCGGTGGGAACAGGTGATTCTCAGGCGGCATCAGACCAAGACAGCTATCACCTATAATCACTCTTTTCTGGCAGACAAGGTTTTGCAGACCTACGGACCCAGACGACCTACGAATCGCCCCCAACATTGAACACTGTAGGGCCCTGGCGATATGTTCGCACTTCGTAAGAGACTGGGCCGGGGACTCGCGATATCGCGAAGCGTGGCATAAGCTCTCCCGAAGAGGAAACGAGGTTCACATCATACGAAGGATGGGCCCTCCCGAATATGGGAAGCTCTCATAGAAAACACATAGTTGAATCTATTAGAGTTTCTCCGTTTATGAGGGCTGGCGAAGCATATGTTGTTACCTTTTTCCCTCCCCCTTCCTTTCCTTTCACCCCATATGGCGTTAACCAAGAAAAGATGACATGAATCGTTTTCTGAGAAGCGATACATACATATTGTACTACTACTACTACAGGGAAACAGTAAATGCATTTTGTACTACGACTTATCTCAAAACAAACACAGATGGACAACAAACTCGAGAAAGCGCCCCATCTAGGTCGTTCTCCTTTCCATTAGATCTTATGTATCCCATCCAGCGTACTATGTTACATGCACGACTGTATTCATTCTTGCTTAATCTGTGCCTGGATTACTGCCAGCATGAAGGTATATGTAAAAATTCTATGTCTGTCTTTTTAGGTGTTGCTACTCAGCAAATTTTAATATTGTACCACAAATACTGGAACCGCGTGCGACAACACAACGTAAAAGAATATATATATTTATGTTAATACGTTGAGCAAACATATATGACCTCGAAAAACATATCTCGAAAGAAGGGCGCATGCCTAACCAGTCTTCATTTGACATGTAACTACTGGAAGTAGCTATTTTTTTTGGAATAGAAGATCAATACAGAGTTGTAAATTAAACATTTATTCATTAAAATTCAAGATATTTCACTATATAAATATCAGAGCAGTAGTAAAGTAACTACGCTGTAATCGCGAGCAATATAATGAAACTAAGCAAGTAACAGTTTAGACAAAACCCCGAGACTGGGGAAAAAATGAGGGACGATACAAACACAGCGAGTACGTGGGTTTAAAGGCGCCTATCGTGTCTAAACAGAAAAAACTCACAGCCGCAATAAGATTATGTCTATGCGAACGGCATTCCAGCGGCTGATCTATTTTTTTCAGCCGGCTCTCCACCCGGATTCCCTACAATGACTCAGTCAACGACAATTTCGACTCTAATTGCGGAGGCATTAATCAAAATGCTAGTTAAATAGTTAAACCGATGGAGGTTGTCTTTATTGTGGAGTGTATTGACTGCGAATGCGCCAGCGTAATTTATGGATTAGACATTTTCTCAAACATGACACAAAGAAAAAAAACAAAAAAAAAACGTCGGCATTGTCAATTTCTGTCAATGGGAATACAAAGTGCTCGAACTCTTTGTTCTAAGGAAAGTAATATTTTTAGCATAGCTCATGGGTACAAACTAGTTATGCCTTCATACCGCTTCATAAATATTCACTGAAGTCCGGATCCTGTCCCGCGACCTTGTCTCCGAACGCACAAGCATTGAAGACCCGATTGCATTAGCCGTGATCGCTCCAGCCTTTTCTGCCGGAAAGCTGCCAGCGTAATCTAAACTCATCGTCGATAACAACGCCGACTCAGCAAAGATTGGTCAAGAGGGAAGCGACAAGAAATTAACGGCCATCAAAAATATCGTGCATGCGCTATCAGTTCCATAATTCAGTTGTTATATAACTGTACTCCGCCTCACTAAACCCGCGCAATACAGCCAAAGTTACAGCCGTCGTAAGCGAATCAGAAGATCGAACATCGTCTGCTTTTTGCTCATGTGAGCGAACACCGCCAACGCGGACTCATGCGCCGCAGAGTGATAGTGCAGAGTGCCGTTTGATTTTCTGGTTGGCATACGAGGCTGTAGCTTTGGCGTCACTGCACGGCTTTAGTGATACAGAGTATACACCTTTCCATCGCTTATCACCCGGGCGAAAAATGCCGAGTCACTGGGCTGTGGACGCAGGCGCAGCGTACGATATTTCGCAAAGGGAGCTATTGCGCGTGCTCAGAAGGCGTTCCACAGCCCAGCAAAGAAAAATGGCAGCTCGCAGACGGCGTTTATTGGAAAGGTCTATAGATAGCGCGTCGAGCAAACACCACCTATGCTTTAATGAAAGCCTGTTAACTGTCCCCTCTTTATTAATGGAAGTCACCACACTCCGACGTTACCAACTTAGCGACTGAGCCTGACCCTGACGTCCGCGCAGTGACTGAGCACGAGTCCCAACCTAGCCATGCACAACGCTGAGCACTCCTGTTCAATCTGTGCGTTAGCCCGGTTGTAGTATGATGGTGTCAAAATTCAAATGTGCAAGCCCTGGTGTTTCCATGCGCGTAGCATCCATTAAGGCTGCGGTCGCACCGCGGCCATCTTGAAGGGCAAGAGAAGAGTTTTTAATTTATTAAAATCAACGTATAAAAAATGAATCAAAAGTTGCTACGCAAACATCTTTCCACTGTTCTTGGGCATTTGAGGCAGCAATGTAATAGTCATAGCTAAATTATTTAATTAAATAATTAGCGACAAATTATTGCTACGGAGTTCAAAGTTTCCTCCTCTCATATTAACGTTAGGAGGGCGATAATTTTACACTACACACAAGCATGACCGCTGAAGGCAAAAGTGGTTATCCGATTGGCGAGTTTGCTTTGCCTTCTTTTATTTTTTACAGAGCTCTCGAATAAAAGCGTTGCTTCATCGTGTGGCGGCCATGTTTGTGGGCACTGACTCAGCAAGTGAATAGACTATTGTGTCGAGGTGACCTAGATCAAGCTCCCTCTAAACCACTTTTGTTTATCTTTACGATTATCTTTCGCCCTGAGATAAATACGAAGAAGCCTTCGTTCCTCTCCTCTCGGCCAGCACGAAGAGAGAAAGGGTGACAGATCCATTTACTCTCGATCCCGTATTTCTGCAAAACGTCCATTGAAAATTGGTGAAAACGTCTTTGCGCACGAACATTCTGTGCCCTTCAGCTTTGTCACCATGACCAAGACTTTGCAATTTTTTTCCACAGGTTCCCAGCTGAGCCGTACCTTGGCAAAACACTCAGCGGTTTGATCATTTCCATAAACGTAGGCAACTTCAGTGCCACGTACCTCAGCAACCAAGACGTATCTCGCCAAGTTCCCCGGGAATCATATTGAACAGTTACCAGGGTACATGTTTTAAGAATTTTCAGACGTCTGAGGCGTTCTCTGTAGGTTCCCAGCGGAGGCGCACTTCGCCAAAAAATGCGCGGTTCACTGCGTCGGGGAGAGATCTTGTCAAAGGAGTCTACTTCAGAGCTACGTATCTCGGCAACCAAGACGTATCTCGCAAAGTTCTCCGGGAATCATATTGAACAGTTACCAGGGTACATGTTTTAAGGATTTTCAGACGTCTGAGGCGTTCTCTGTAGGTTCCCAGCGTAGGCGCGCTTCGCCGAAAAATGCGCGGTTCACTGCTTCGGGGAGAGATGTTGTCAAATGAGCCTACTTCAGCGCTACGTATCTCGGCAACCAAGACGTATCTCGCAAAGTTCCCCGGGAATCATATTGAACAGTTAGCAGGGCACATGTTTTAAGGATTTTCAGACGTCTGAGCCGTTCTCTGTAGGTTCCCAGCGGAGGCGCACTTCGCCACAAAATGCGCGGTTCACTGCTTCGGGGAGAGATCTTGTCAAAGGAGCCTACTTCAGCGCTGCGTATCTCGGCAACCAAGACGTATCTCGCAAAGTTCTCCGGGAATCATATTGAACAGTTACCAGGGTACATGTTTTAAGGATTTTCAGACGTCTGAGGCGTTCTCTGTAGGTTCCCAGCGTAGGCGCGCTTCGCCCAAAAATGCGCGGTTCACTGATTCGGGGAGAGATCTTGTCAAAGGAGCCTACTTCAGCGCTACGTATCTCGGCAACCAAGACGTATCTCGCAAAGTTCCCCGGGAATCATATTGAACAGTTAGCAGGGTACATGTTTTAAGGATTTTCAGACGTCTGAGCCGTTCTCTGTAGGTTCCCAGCGGAGGCGCACTTCGCCACAAAATGCGCGGTTCACTGCTTCGGGGAGAGATCTTGTCAAAGGAGCCTACTTCAGCGCTGCGTATCTCGGCAACCAAGACGTATCTCGCAAAGTTCTCCGGGTATCATATTGAACAGTTAGCAGGGTACATGTTTTAAGGATTTTCAGACGTCTGAGCCGTTCTCTGTAGGTTCCCAGCGGAGGCGCACTTCGCCACAAAATGCGCGGTTCACTGCTTCGGGGAGAGATCTTGTCAAAGGAGCCTACTTCAGCGCTGCGTATCTCGGCAACCAAGACGTATCTCGCAAAGTTCTCCGGGAATCATATTGAACAGTTACCAGGGTACATGTTTTAAGGATTTTCAGACGTCTGAGGCGTTCTCTGTAGGTTCCCAGCGTAGGCGCGCTTCGCCCAAAAATGCGCGGTTCACTGATTCGGGGAGAGATCTTGTCAAAGGAGCCTACTTCAGCGCTACGTATCTCGGCAACCAAGACGTATCTCGCAAAGTTCCCCGGGAATCATATTAAACAGTTAGCAGGGTACATGTTTTAAGGATTTTCAGACGTCTGAGCCGTTCTCTGTAGGTTCCCAGCGGAGGCGCACTTCGCCACAAAATGCGCGGTTCACTGCTTCGGGGAGAGATCTTGTCAAAGGAGCCTACTTCAGCGCTACGTATCTCGGCAACCAAGACGTATCTCGCAAAGTTCTCCGGGAATCATATTGAACAGTTACCAGGGTACATGTTTTAAGAACTTTCAAACGTCTGAGGTGTTTTCTGTAGGTTCCCAGCAAAGGCGCACATCGCCAAAAAGTGCGCCTTTGCTGACGAGTGTAAAGTAGTCTTTCCCGCAGCACTCCTCTTCTTGTTGGAAAGATGCCTTTACGCGGCGGAAGCTACAGGTGTAATTAATTATCTCGCTGGGAACCTGGGATAATTAATATACATGAAAACTGCTTGAATATTTCGATAGCATAAATCTTCTAGAATATATACCTGCGGGAACTTATTGAAATATTGAGGGGTTGCTTTATTAACTCACTGAACCTGAAAAATAAAGCGAGATTTCAATGGCAGTCTATGGGGAAAATCACTCTTATTTCCTGGGAACCTAGAGAAAGAGTGACGAAGTGGTGAAAATTTTCCTGAAGTTATCAATCACAATGATCTCAATATTTCCGGGGGAACTTTGCGTGATTTTATTCGGATCGCTAGATCCGACTGTTTTTCAGCGATATTGCACACCTTCCAAGAGAGGGCGCAAGTAGATCGTGTCCCAGAATCTTGGGGTTGACAATGATCAAGAGCTCCCATAGTCTGAGACCTCCTGTGTTTGGCCTATCGTCGTTTTTCCCCTGCAACACAGGTTACACTTAAATCGTTCAGTAGGTACCAACGCTTAATCAAATTTAGAGTCGCATTTCTATCAAAGCACCACATGAAAAATTACTTGTGTCCCCGTTTCGAAAAATAGTAGCCCGCCTGCTTACAAAGCCATCTCGCGAATTCGTTCTCACTTCTATCTGTCCAGGTTTTGTTTTGTTCCTTCAACACGGTGGATGTGCTTCCTGCCGTATCAGTTTGCGTGCTTTAATAATTTTAGTATTTATTTTTTGTGCTTGCTTACATGCTGCTCCAGGTACCTCGCTCTGTTTACGCACTTGAGAGAGAAAGAGAACAAATGCAACTCAGAACTGCGTCGGTCGGAAAATGAGACGAAAAATTAACGACAGAAGAAGTGACTCTGACTTGACTCGCACGGCGCACTACAACAGTTTCAGTATTTCACTCTAGTTTTAACGTTGCCCGTGCCTGAAAAAAAAGAACGAGGTCGCAATCAAGGATTAGCAACTTCATGGCGGTGGAAATCAAGCTCGGTATACACTCTTGCGTATATTTCTACAGGAAGTTTAATATATATATATATATATATATATATATATTTATATATATATATATATATATATATATATATATATATATATATATATATATATATATATATATATATATAAATATATAGATTACTGGAATGACCGAAGTTTAGTTCTTATATGACAAAGAGTTGCTTCTGGAAGACTTGAATATCTTGCCATTTTTAAAAGAAGAGCACAAGAATCAGTCAAAAAGACGCATCAACTCCATAGGAAATTCAACCGAACACGCAAAGATTCTTAAGGCGAAATATATAAAGACACACATTTGAAAACTGCTAATCTGATGATAACTTCCAATTTGAACATGAATGAGCGTTGAAAAGGTGCTCTGTGCATATTAGAAACTCTGGGTTAAGAGCCACACTGCACCTGCCAAATTTGTTTCTGATGTAGTGAGAGACGTCGGCCTCTTTTCGTGTTTCTCTTCTTTCCAAACGAATAAATATGCTTCTGCGCAGACATCATCACATGAAACGCTCCTGCTTGAGAATACTTCCTTTCTTTCGGTAAGAAAACAAATACTTCATACTTCATACACGGAAATGTATAAAGTATTTGATTTTGTTTAAGAACATGTACTTAACGAGAGTTGCAAGCAAACATGGTAGAATTGCCCCACAGAAAGAAACATTCTTGCCGTTATATATTATGAGCTAAAAATAATTCGATGTTGGTGTGAGTACTGCGAATTTCCAAGAGGCAAAATAATACGGCCAAGTTATATCCGACTAGGTATTAAGCCCGCTGGCAACAATAAAAACGTTTTCCACATATAAAGGAAGATTACAGTGTATACAATATTATGGTCTAAGCATAGCGTTCCTGCTGGAATCTCTAAAGCAAAAACGTACGTCACTTAATTTTCTCCTTGTTCAGATTGCAAGACCAGAAAAAGCCTTTCATCACTGCGTGAGTCTGGCAGAAAAGTTATCAGAAGATCTGACAATGGCCCGAGTGTTTTGAGTGATGAGTGATATGGGGCTGTGAAAGTAGAAGAAAGAACGCTCCCTTATAAACTGCTTGGACAAGATTGAATTTTCTATATGTTGTTATCCTTACTTCGGAATACGTGTATAACTTTGCATCAATAACCTCCGAGTTCAAATAGGATTGATATGTAAAGGCGATTGGGACATTGTTATCACGAAGGAGCAGGCTCAGAAATGACAAGTTCCCGATAATATGGGAATCGTTTGGTACGGAGCTCTATGCTTATTACTTGCATCATGCGTATAGGTCTGAAAATTACCAAGTCCGAACAAACGCTAAGCAACGTATTGCGGCCAGTTGGGTACAAAGGTCGGCATTTTAGCTCGCCCTTACTCACCCTCACCCTCACAGCCACACTCACCTGAGCCCCTCACTCACCCTCTCCCTCACAGCTACACTCACCTTCAGCCCCTCACTCACCTTAATCCTCACAGTCACACTCAACTTCAGCCCTTCACTCACCTTCACGAACTTCACGCTACGCACGCATTCATACCCCTCAAGCTTCTCACGCACTCACCGCCTTCACAATCCTCACACACTTACACCTCTCACGCCCCTTACGCAGTCATGGCCCTCACCCACTCACGCACTTACCGCCCTCACGCAATCATAGCCATCATAACCCTCACGCACTCGCCGCCCTCACGCACTCATACCCCTCACACACTCACCGCCCTCGCGCTCTCAAGGCCCTCACGCCCCTCACGCACTCACGGCCCTCACGCCCCTTACGCACTCATGGCCCTCACACCCTTCACCCCATCACCGCCCTTACGGCCCTCACACACTCATGGGCCTCACGCCACTCACACACTCACCGCCCTTACGCACTCATGGCCCTCACGCCACTCACCGCCCTCACGGCCCTCACGCACTCACGGTCCTCGCAGCCCTCACGGCCCTCACTCACCTCATACTCATGAATTTTCCTGGTTTAAAAACTCGCTAAACCTCACCTAACCTGTGAAAATGAGGGTCGTGAGGGGGAGTGAGGGCTCTCATGAGTGAGGTTTGCGGATGTCTGGTTCGCTATTTAGTCATGAAGTCAAGGACAGTGCTAATAGACAACGACTTAACAGGAAAGCTAGTGTGAACGGTAACGCAATCATAATATGCAAAATTTGTTTAACGCAGGTGTTTTATAACTACAAACGAAGAACTTGGAAGCACAACTAAGGAACTGGGAACGATTGTAAATTTACAATTAAAGGCAATTTTGAAGCTATGCGATATTTTAATGCTTCTGTTGGTCCGACTTAACCATAATGGGGCACGTGACTATCATCCTGTCAAAATGAAATCTCCCGATCCTCGTCAGTGCTTGAGGCCAAGGCACTCACGAAGATATATCCTGAAAATATGAAAATGTCACGCTCAAAATGTGCAAAATGTATTCACCTTTAGACACCACTATATTTGAGGCTGTAAAAAGCCAATAGAACACAGGCAGCACTTGTGAAATTTGATTCTATGAAATAAATTAACGTGTGTCGGTACTTCGAACTTTTATTCACTGAAATACCGAACGAATGATTTTTTACTACACAACATCTCACATACTGTTGCGATAGCAAACGGAAAACTCAAATTTCGTGCTGCCATGGCTTGAGATAAACTCTGTACAGCCAGGTCTTCGTATCAGAAGTTTGCCGAAACCTTGAACTTTACGTAATCGTGTCCACAGTCTCTTATTGTAAACTTGACCCTCTGTCTTGGGATCCGTCAATTGCGGCAACGTTTCAGGGTTCACAAATAAAAAATAAAAAAAGAGCGATGCTATATCCACTACGTAGTGCACTTTGGACGGAAATTGCTATACGTACACACGCAGAGAGCTCATGCCGCTCGGGCCACCCTTTTTCGAACTGCGCGTGTATCACGGGGGAGCTCGTTAACACTAGAGCCGCTCGATATGGCAGCTTAGCTGCCACAGTAGCGTCACGCTTTTCCCTGTGTCGCCTCTCACCGTGATTGGTCACACGCGGTACCATAGCAACGAGCTGAGCTGGCTCGGTTTCCTTAGCAACCAAGTGACTACTCGTCACGTGACCTCGCAAGAGCCGTGACGTCACCGGTAAGATGGCAGTGCCCAGAGCTGGTGAATACGAGTTTGTTCGGTGCGCGGTAGTCGTAATGGGCCGCTGCTTGCCCACGATTTCGGACTTCTTCGTGCTCTCTGACGCAGGTATAACGTGATGATCTGAAAGAATGTGACTTTTTGCCTTCTCCTTGCAAGATCGCTCTGGATATTATCACTTGTGCGACAGCATCAGTCATATCGCCGTAGCGGTGCTCGTATTCCTGGATATGTTCGAGGATCGATAAGACATTTTGCATGCTATTTTCGCATACTCCTACCCTTGTTTGAACATTGGAATGTCTGAGAATCAATGCGAATTGTATGCGTCACATGTTGGACCTTGGGGGAGTTGTTTCAGCCCCAGGTAACCGCGTAATCTCAAACTTTTAGCGAGGAAGCTCCTGCGATCTTTACGTTTTGTACTAATCAACGATCTTACGATATAGCTTTTAGGATAACATTTTCGCATTTTCTAGCTTCCTTTGAATGTTGGAATTTCTGAGAATCGAAACGAAAGCTATACATCGTGTGTAGGGCCTAGGGGAAGTTGTTTCAGCCCTGGGTCACCGAATAATCACAGTAACTTTAAGCAAGGAAGCGCCTGCGACCTTTAACCTTTTGTAGTAATCGACGATTTTACGAATCGACAGTGCTAAAGATTCTGATCAACGTCTTTTCGTTGCAATAACTTCCAATTGACCACGATGTTTTTTTGTTGTTTTTTTTTTGTTGTTTTTTCAAGTGACAAGATGGCGTTTGCTCAAATGATTTATATAGAAGCCCCACCCCTGCCCGTTTCGATCTGGATGAGCATCTTACCGGCGTGCGGTCTTGTATCACTACTGCGTGGTGCACGTTAAAGACCCCAGGCTAGCGGTTGTACCGCACTGGCTAAATTTCTCATCTACAGCTGGGAGACTCGTCGCCCCTGTGAGGCAGACCAAGTTCTCGGCTGTATAAACATACACACAACCCCAATTTTTTTTTACCTATATGGAATGACCTGCTCTATAAGAATGCATCAACACACACTATAACATGTATATGCTCAGAGGTGTGCTCGTCTTTGTAATTAACAAGGTACAGACAATATTTTTTACGAGTGTAAAATTTATTTTCCGTAGCTGGGACCGTTTTCTACCCATTAATGTCCGTGTGCTATGATGCTATCACCATGTGTGTATGGTTCTAAATATCCTCTTTGCAATGCCTACAAAAGCCAAAATGACGTCCGCCGACCCCAGCTCACGCATTTGACACGAAAACTGCGTCACTCGGACGTATGAGCTCGTCAATAATCAATTCATCGAAGAATATTTGAATTCGCGTTCGTGACCAGTGAGTGCACATGAGTGCACTTAGGAATGTCAAGTTCTATGGTGTGCTTAAAAAGCTCGGTGGAAGCTTTGGGTCATCGCACCGGTGCCCTAGCATTTCACGACCACGTGATTCCACTGTTCTTTTTTGAGTTCAGGATTAAAGCTAAGGAAGAAGTTAAAGAATCATTTCATGGCCCCTTTAACACGGGTGTGCGTGCTACACCAGATAAAAATATTCACATTTTGCATGCCGGTAAACTTCCGGACGGCCACTTGGCCTGTCGTCAAGAACACCTCATATCCGGCGTCTGTTTCTTTTGATGGCGTTAACAATCCTCTGTAGACGTTTAACCCAGTCGACTGTTCATCGCGCAAAACGAAGGTGATACCGCCGTCGACGTCGGTGAGATAATCTCATCTTAAATGAATGATTGGCTCTTGAAGAAGTATGGTGCTAAGCAAACATTCTCTTACTATGGGGCGGTCGAGCGGCAGTAATGTCACAAGGCAATCGTCCTGTCGTGGCCGACGTAAATGGATTTTGTTCCATAGGAGGCGAAGTCCGAAAGTACAAGGACAGTACGTTCGTCCCACGAAGCCGCCGCCCTCCCGGCGGCGCGGAAAACCACTCGCCTTGTCCGTGCACGCTGCAAATCGTCTCCTCTCACAGAAGAAACAGGCACCGCTTCTCCAGAGGCCCGTGCCGTACCGCCATGCAAAGCATCGTTTTTGGCCTTTTACTACTTTTCAATTAACAAATGGAGATATCAACTAGATAAAGGTTGCCGCCCGGCGTCGCTAGCAGTACGGTTACCATACAAAAACCTCCCAGGCCCAAAATGAAGATCGCTATATGCGCTTCTGACGTCGTGTATCTAGATCATTTTGCGTCGTGTCGCTACTCTGTCAGCTACGCTGCCATATAGAGTGGCTCTAGTTAACACTAGAGCACTATACAGCTCCTAGGGAGCAGTAGCGCAATCCTTTGATTCACGTGTTTCGCCGACAACATCGCCGACAGAGCAGAGCGGCGCGAGTCATGTGGTACTCAGGGTTCGAGGAGGCGGCCCGCCCTATGAGAGAATACTTAGAGATCGACTCAACACGGCTGATTAAAAATAAACGCCAAGTTCACACTTTTTGAAACTAGTCTGTCGTGAAGTTGGTAGAGCACTAAACACTTTATCAAAGTTTTCATAATATTGAATGCGTGTGAAAATTTGGAGACGGCAATTTCCAAGGTAATGGCGTTTGAAGCCGACGATTTTTGTAGGCAGCGGAGATGGACTTCCTGGGGGTTGGCCGGAGCGGGTCACGTGGATGGTGCGACGTATATGTGACGTCGCTGCGTCGTCTGCTGCATGATGCAGCTCAGGCAATTTTTAAAAACAAATTACGCTCTTACATGGCACGCAACTTGGCGCAAATTATTCTAAAACGTTTCTTTATTATGTCAAAAACTATTGACGTTCCGTACATCACCGCAATATTGATGAAATAGCGATTTTCTCACGTTCCCCATGCTTTTCTGATCGGTGTTGGAACCCCCGTTCGTTCGCCGCTAGTCACCGAAAGAGGGCGTTCTAGATTGCACTACTCGGCTCCGAAGGAGCTATATAGTGCTCTAGTTAACACAGCAACCCGCCTGCGTTCACGCCGCTTCGCGGCGACAGTATGCGGCTGCTAATTAGAAAAGTTTACCAGTACACGCCGCTTCGCGGCGTCCAGCCGGCAACCCAAGCCCAGTTGTCCCCGATCTGCGAAGTCTGCGAAGATTTGTGGACAACATTCGGTGTTTTTTTTTTAGTGTTTATCTTAAAAAAGAAATGTAAATATCGTCAAATGCCTCGACAAAACAACGTTCAAGAAAAAAGAAAAAAGAAAAAAAAAAAAAAGGTCCACCGCGATTCGAATTTGCGTCCACTCCTGTACGAAGCGGACACCTTAAGACCTACGCTATGCCACCACTTGGAGAGCTCGTTGTGACCATTCGTTTTATACGAGACAAACGTAGCGTGTATAGCAATTTCCGGCCGAGCTGCACTCCGGGGTGCATATAGCATTACTCAAACAATATAAAAAAAAGTTTAGGGCGTTTTTGTAAATTGTTTGCTGTTCAGATTTCCTTTTGTTTCTTTTATTTTTCCTGTATATGAGGGATAAAACTCACATATCCGAATCGGTAGGAAAAGTTAACGGTCTTTTTTTTTTTATTTCAAAGTTAACTTGATGCACTTACATTGCGTTTCCCTTTTCCTTTTGAAATAGCAGAGCTATTACACAGATTGCTCTGGATTTTTTTTATATCACCAAGGACGTGGAGATGCAGTTTTCCAGGGTAATTGTTGCAATAAGTTTTTTTTAAAAAATCTTTTACCTAAAATAAAGCATAATATTCAACAAAACGGAGAGTGTGTGGCATGTCCAGGGAAGACGGGCAACAACAAGATCGCTAATTTATTTTTCTTACTTTGGATAAAAAAACGAGAGAAATTATTGTATTTGGGAGTCACCCGCTGACAGATTATATACCTTATAAACTATTTTCAACTATACGCACAGCTCTAACCCCCCCCCCCCCCTCCCCCCCTAACTAGTTGAAGCAGTTTGAAGCATGTGCAGTACTGATGGTGCGAATTCATGGCTGCTTTTTCTGTCCCTTGTTACGCAGGAATTTTAAAGTTCTTCAGAAGAAACTATAGCGGACCATTGTTGAATCCGGTCGCAATCTTGACTGTTTGTTTACGCCTCGGCGTGCACCGGCCCGCTGATACTGTAAAAGAGGAGTTAGCCATGAATGTGATGTAAATGCCCGTGATTCGGGGGTAATCTTTCCTACTGCATTGCATTTCAAATATCGTCACACTGAAGTACTCCATAGAATCGTCCAAGCAGCGCATGGCTAGAGGCACGCGAAAAGCCGAGATCGGAAGCTGCATTGCGCGATTCTATTAAGTATTTTTTTTATGAAGGCCATAATGAGACCGCTTTTTATTCGGTAGGATGCGTTTAACGGATGGAATTATTTCTAAAGGAACTTGCCACTCCCGGAAATGTGTCCGTTCATGCTTCCGCACGCAGGCACATATACATAGCTGGGCAAGTCAACGCCGCCGTCACGTGATCTCATGTCGCCTGACTAGTTTGAGGTAATCTGCCTTCATGCAGTGTCAAGGTAGGTGACGTAGCTCACGTGACGTCACGTAACATGATGCCCGTGACACCCGTAACACGGAACACGTGTCCCAATCTCACATGACTGAGCGTCCCACAAATTGATACCATGTTGTGAAGTGCCCTGACCTTAATTCAAAGCACTATTCCCCTCTTCACTCGTGAAAACGACTGTCGAATGTCTACTGATTCAGTTCAAATTTTCTACATTTAAATACTGCGTTACATTAATCTTACGGTTTTCAAAAAAAAAAAAAGGTCGGGTCGCTGTCTTTGATTCATTATCTGCTTCGAGATACGTGTGGGTATCCAGGATAAAGCTTATACAATTGGCGGGTTGTCACCGTCATTTGGAGCCATAATTTATTTTTGTGCGTCATTTTGTTTGTGATGGGCGTTCCCTTAACATCATATGCTACACGAAGTAGAACTACGCTAAAAATAACAACATGAAGCCACCCAAGGACTGATGTACCACTCGATCAACCTACCCCAAGACAAGTTGCCACAATGTTCCCCAATCCATCACGATTGATGCACAATATAAGATTCTAGGTGATGGTGTTCGGCTTTTTACACACTCCCTGGCTGCTTGATTCCCGAAACGATCAAATCAAACAACAATTTGATGAAAATAAAAGCATAGATAGACCGTTCCATTGTTCACTCTTCGCCTCACCAATATCGCAGAAAGAAAGGAAAAACAATGTGCTGTTAGACTAACACTGCAAAACTAAGGCTTGAGTTTTGCGTTCATATCCGTCATGCCAAAAATGAGTAGCGGTGCGCATTGACTGCGCTCAGCGGCCACACGATGGCACAACTTCTTCATCGAAGATTCTCTCCGTCAGATAACCGACACCTACTCGCCGAGAAACTGAGGAGAGGAGTAGACGAGAGCAGGCGGGGGGAGTGACGATTAGTGGGTAGACGCAAAGCAGCTGCGTTTCTTTCTACTCGCATATCAGACGTTATCGATTGCGAAACGCTGGCGTTCAGTGTTCTGCGTTTCTCGTTCGAGGGCGTTCGAACCGTGAGTATGGACAAAGGCAACTGGCTTCCTTTCTAACCATTAATCATTCCAACTGAGCTCGGCGTTCTGACGTTCCAGCGCGTTTTTGTCTCCTCCTCTTCTTCAATTTCTACCCGCATAAAGAAATACATCCAAATTGAGTCTTTTTTTAACGCCGTACAATGTGCCACATATCTTTCTAAAATGAGTTTGTTGAATGATTTGCAATGATCCCCAAAAAGTTCACAAATCAAACCATGCTTTAAAGTTATTGATTTTAAGGTAATTAATGCAAAGTACGGTGAATATTAAAATACGTATACTTCGATTCAATCATTTTCCCTAATAGGCTCTTGGGAAGAAACTAATACGACATTAACCAGTTCTTTATTTTGTGCGATGCGTCTTTTTAGCAGGGACAATTTGGCCCGCCTTTTGAGAGACACTCTGCATCAGTCAAAACCAGCCGATACTCATTTACGACGCGACTACTCCGGCAAGACCCGTCGATCACAGCTTTATTAAAATTGAGTAAGCTGGGGAAAACCTCTTTGTTGTCTGGAAGCACAAAGGCGATTGGTATCTAGCATGAATTAAGGCGAGCTTTTGAGCCGGAAGTGCATATATCACTTCAAATTGCATTTTACATTTCATTTCCAACTGTCGATAAAGCTCCGTTGCCTATTGTCTATATGACAAGGGTGTCAGTATTGACCTATCCTGGCCAGAAGGAGATCAGAAGGAGACAAGGGAGACATGCATGTACAGGACTCCTCCTCCTGTCGTTCTGAAAAAAAAAAAAAAAACTCTTAATATGACCATACAGTAGTACTAAACTCGTAAGAGAAGCAAGCACCCGTTAAAGTGGGAGAGGGCGCGAGAAACTGCCAGTTCCGCTATATTGAGTGGGCGAACAACCCTACAGTCAGAATTCCGATGTTAAAGTTCGAGGCCGTTACTTCTTTTTTTTTTTTTTCTCCATTACATTGCTGAAAGTTCTGCGTTAATGGTCAACGACGTCCGTCTGTCGTAGAACAGAGCGACTCGAGTGGTATGTCTGGAGCAATGAACTTCCAACGAAATCGATTACGACGTGAACGGTGCCAACGCTGAAATTCCTTTTCTGTGTGTCCTTTCTTTCTATATTTTTTTTTTATTTTTTTCCCCTGCGAGTGATTTTCTATTCTTCTTTTTTCAATATTATGTGTTCCGTGTCTATAGTGTGTTCGTTTATTGGTCGAAGGTTTTATTTGTTTGTAATTTCGACCGCTTCCTAATTGGCTGTTTTATTTTACGGAAAATATGACATGTTTACAATATTCTATAAACCAATAATCCCCTTGTAATATTTCACGCAACTCCAATAAAAGTATTTTGATCACTTGTTATTGTTATCATGGTGCTCTATTATGATCAGATAATTCAGTACAGTTTGCCTTATTCTTGATCCAAGCTGGCCATGTGTTCAGTGAAGTTTAATTGGCCGGTGTGACCAACGCCGACGTCCGCAGCCTGTGGTCTCTGGAAGTCGACACTGCAGCATTTTTGGTTGCACGAACCGACAATGTCAGCAAGCTGCAACCAAGGGTACCACCCATATGTGCCAGGGTGGCTGTAAAGGGTCAATCAGTGCTGATGGAAGTTGACACTGGGGCCAGTCAATCGGTGATGGGCGTGGCGGAGTTTAAACGGCGCTTTCTACGGACTGCGCTCAAACATGCCGAAGTGAAGTGGAGAGGGTACTTGGGTCACCCCGCGGCGGTTGACGCTAATACGATAGCGGTTGCGAGCTCAAAGGAAGGCAGGGCCAGCTACACCTGTTTTTCCAGAGGCGGTTCTCGGGCCCTTCACATCAGGAATTTGGATGGCCTGCTTCTAAATATCGCTCGAGAACTTGTTGAACGTTCACCGAGTCGACAGTGTGGAGGACTTGGTTGGGAGGATTTTTTATTTGTCTTCGAGAGGACTGGGTATGTTGTGAGGTGTCAAGACAAAGATAAGGGCGCCGGAGAAGACACGGCCAAAGTTCTTAAGGCCGAGAGCGGTAACGTTTCCGCTGAAGACTCTGCTGGATTAGGAAATTCAGTGTTTTCAGAGTGAGAGCAGCTGTGGTCTGGTGCGTCCATCGAAATGGGCAGCGCCTTGGGCTCCGGTGTTGAGAAGAGATAAAAAATTGCGATTGTGTGGGGGTTAAAATTTCACGGTGAATAGGGCTGCGCACATCAAGACATAGCCTTTGCCGCATGTAGAGGAAATCTGGGCCAAGCTGGCAGGAGGTGTCACGATATCGAAGTTTGATTTGCGATACGCCTACCAGCAGGTGGAGCTCAACGAAGTTTTAAAGAGGTACTTGACGATCTACACGAAGGCCGTTCCAGTACAACCGACTAACTTTCAGAGGTGGCGTCGGTACCAGTGATCTTTCAACATAAAATACAAAACCTGCTGCAGGCTTACCACATATTTGCTGCCTACTTTGATTTTATTTCGGCGACGCGTGTAACAGAGGAGGTCCATCGTTTTAATTTAGACAAGGTGCTGCGGCGACTGATCTGTGCAGGATTGAAGCTCAAGCTGCAGAAGTGCATTTATTTAGTGTCATAAGCGTTGAATACTTACGATAATCTGTCGTCTGTGCTGCATTCCTTGCACCCGTTACTTAAGAAGAGAGCATCGTGGTAGTGGGGGTAAGAGCGAAGGGCAGCGTTTGACACAAGTAAAACATGCTGGTATCAGCTGATGTTATTATTTTTATGGTTTCAAGTTGCCGTTGCTGCCGCTCTGTAAGGCACCGCCATATGACACTGGAGAAAACCTGGCGCATATAGTGGATTCAAGAGCAGTGCTACCCGAGGCGTTTGCATCACGTCATTTAACAGCAGCCGAAAAACACAAACTAGGGCCAACTGGCTAAGGAGGCTCTGGCAGTGATTGTGCGTATAATAATGTAGTTCACCAGTTTGTATGAAAAAGGCCAGTTGAAGTGTGTTCTGGGCACAAGGCTTTGCTGGTCTGATTAGGCACGACATTTGCATCCGGATAGATTTCGCTTCGAGTGCTACGATGGGCGATGACACTGAGTGGCAATAACAACAATTTTTGCTACAGACCAGGAGCTAGCTTATACAACTCTGATGCACTAAGCCGACTGCCTCTTCATGTCACACCTTTGGAAGAGCCAAGAGCCCAAGATGTATTCATGGTGGAGGGTCAACAGAAGTGTTTTGTTGCTTGCGGTAGTCGAGTCTGCAACTCCCCGAGACCTGCTATTGGCAACGTTCCGTGGCGCAATGTGGTTTGGAGGTCATCCACCATCTGCCGCTGGATGGGGGCCTATGCAAACCGCGTGGAGGAGTTTTCTGTGACAGAGGGCTGCGCTGCCTGCAATGCAACCGCCTGGTTGTGGCGGCTTCGCTGAGTGCGTCTGTCTTGGACCTGCTGCACAACAGCCATCCAGGTGTCCAGAAAATGAAGGTGGTTGGCCAAAATCATATTTGGTGGCCGGCATCGATGAAGACATTCCGACCAGTGTGGGGCACATGCACAATCTGGCATGTACACTCTAAGGTTTAAAGGACAGTGCAAGGGAAGACGTGTCTCTTTCAAACGGTGGCGTCTTCATGTGGACGCGTCTCCATGTGGACTTTGGAGTCACATTCCAAGGTATCTACCGTTTTGTAATGGTGGACGCTTATTTTAGTTGGTCCGTTAGTAGTCATGTTTAGCGGGGGCAACGGTTGCATTCCCATGTATCATCTATGCAATCCATAGTTTGCCAGATGTAGTTGCGAGCAACAATGATCCTGCATTTACAAGTTCGCAGTGCAAAGTGTTCATGCCCGTAATGAAGTGCGGCAGATCCTGGTGCGTGCATGTCATACAGCATCCAAAGCGCAGCCGAGAGAGTAGTCCATAAAGTTAAAAAAAAGCTAAAAAAGACGCAGCCTAGAGATTTTGAACGTCGATTTCAAGGGTGATGTTGGCATACCGAACTACACCTTATGGTCTCATGTTACGTTCCCCGGCAGAGCTGCTCATGGGTCAACTTCTCAAGACTCCGACTGATGGTACAGCGCCAGCTAGCACATGAAACCTGGGTAACCGTCAGAGGGCATGCCGACTGCCACCACTATATCAAGCAACGCGGGGCGCTGCCCCATCATTCGTTTGTGGCCTAGCTGGCCCGCACGTCTGAATAAGCACGTTTGTTCACACGTAACATTTTTCTCAGATAGAAAGTTCGCGCTCGAGGCAGGGTTTATACGGCACTTTTAGCTTTGCGCTGTTTATGCACGTAACGGCTTGGATCCAAAATTCATAATATTCATAAGCGCTTATTTTATAAGCGCTTGAACAAAACACCATAAAGTTTACAGTTGCACATAATGCGGCGATTATAAAAATAACTCAATATTCTACTATATTTGTGCGGTATATTCGTCGGTCAGTTTGATTGAAACACGTATTTATATTGCTGAAATTACTTCTCTTCCGCTCTTCTTTTGAATGTTATTCCTTTATGCTGCTCGTGCCGGAACTCACCTCTACCTAGCTCCTAGGTCCAGACTACAATATTCGAGTTGTCGCAACGTAATGTACGGAATGGTTTTGTGAAAAGCATGTTTGTTTATCCACTCTTTTGCGGTTTATGGTACCTTGTACTTCACTTGTAATGCTATGCACTTGAAGAGATGAAAGTACCACTGGCGGTAACATTTTAGAAATTTAATTTCTCGAACACTTCGAACTAAATTTTCCAAGTTCCTCTAGATATACAAATTGTCCGCAAACTTTCGTCCTTTTATTCCGATGTCACACTGCTCATACATCATACAAAAAACCTCTACAAGCACGAGTCACCGGAATATCTATGGTTCGAATGCCGAGTGCCAAACTTCCTCCTTGACCTCATTGTCACGTGGCACTCGCAGCCGGGATCTCGCTTTGACTCGCTTTCGAATTCCTGTGAAGGTTGTCTTTTGTGTGATGTATTAGCAGTGTGATTCCGGCTTAAGATTTTTCTTGTGTAAGTTCAGAGATTCCAGGAGCCTAATTCAGGTAAATGATAGTATGTTTTGCAACAATTTTTTAAGCAAAAATCTTGTAAACACTTAGCGGTTCATAAGCAGGAGAGCTGTAATAATGAAGATTTTAAACTACATGCTGTCTCAAATAACGGCCAGGCTCTTTAAATCAACCGCGAAAATTGATTTCTTAGCTTATCGCGCCAATATTTTGTGCAAGGTTGCCCACAGGTGGTCCAATTTTTCAATGAAATTTGCGAAGAGCGAACTTACCCGAGGTGAAAGTTAAAAAATGCTTATCTCCCATGAAAAAGTAGCGAAGCCCTCTGTCTTCAAACAATACGGCGTTGTTTCCACAGGAGAAAGAGAGCGCGCAAACAGTCGCGACGTTGCTTCGTTGGCGGCAGTTGGCGTCGCGACCGGTTGTTCCCTCTCTTGTCTCCCGTGCAAAACGGCGCCCTATTGCGCTAAGGCCGGTGGCTTCGCTGCGTTTCCATAGGAGTTAAGCCTTATTATTAAATTTTTTTCAAGTAAGCTTGTTTTTTGCAAACTTTTTTGGAAAACATGCACCACCTGTGGACAACGATGTACAAAATCGTAGCGCGGAAGGTTAATAAACCGATTTTTTTCTGTCGATTTATAAAAGCTGGCCGCTATTTGAAACATCCTGTAGATCGGAAGCACATTCCTCGCAAAATATTTTTATAATTTTCTCATCATCAGCTTAAGTCGTTAGTACTATGTCCCGCTTTATAATAAATTATTGTGCCACCATGTCACCTAATGTTTGCTCTCGCTGCAACATGGTGCGCTCTCGATGCATATCTGCATCAGTCTTTTGATTTTTGTAGCCACTTTTAGCGTTATTACGCATATTTTTATCACTTTCTTGAAACATTTGTGTCAGCAAAACATTACATTTGTTCGCAACATGTTTGCGGTAAGTCCTTGCTCATTTGCTTGGCGAAGCGCAAGGCCAATCATAATTTTACCGATTTCCATTCTTGATCTCAAACCTCCGGCTGTAGTTTGTTCTCACCCGTTTTGCGCACATAGTATAGCACGAACCTGTAGAGCTTTAATTACTGCTGGACATTTTACATATTTCCTTAATGTATCAAACAAGCACAAGTTCCACCATGTAATTACTAGATTAATACGCACGTTCCTCTGATTCAGCGTTACCGTTTTACACTATGGCCACTCCGGTAATTGAAATGTCTCACATCATATATTTCGCTCCGATCTCTGCTGCAATATGCTTCAACCAGAGACACGACATGCGCGACATTGTTACTACGAAAACGACATCGCCACCTTTTTGTATTTTGACTACAGATGACCTTCGGGAACACATAATTTAACCACCGTAGTTTGTGCCCAAGAGGAACACATTCAATTGCACTCCCGTTTTTATATGATGATATTCAGTTGGAAAAAAAAATAATAATAAAAATTATTGTTTCTTCTTTTGTAATAATTTATCTCATTTTGCAACATGTAACACAAAGAGGCACAGATAAAGATCAAAACCAAATCGGGGCGTCACAAATCTAGAGGAAGGTAAACGCCGATCTTGTAAAAGTGGGAAAGTGTTTGGAACTTACTCACCGGGCGACAGACTCATCCTTCTTGTTAGCACGTAGTTACTGTAGGGGATCTCGAGCACGCACTCTAATATGTCCGCCACGGACGGCAACGTGTTCTCGGCCATCTCAGCGTGAAGCACAACGTCGAAGAGGCTCTGGGAGGACATGGAGGTGAACGTCCGCACCACCACGGGCTTTCGGTGGCCTGACTGAATCACGTACAGTTTCATGTCAGGCCGTGGGAACAGTCCTCGGCCCGTGCACATGAGGCTCACGGCGCGGCTGCCTTCCTGGGGGAAGCTGTAGTTGAAGGCGAAGGATTCAGCCGGCACTGCGAAAGACGGCACGGGAGAAACAATTAATTAAGCGGAAGGGAGCGAAAGATAATTTAGAGTAACTTTAGTTTAGTGTGAGGACAGTTGGCATAGTTATTTTCAGAATACAGTTCCCTACTGCACAGCTTTAGTTGTAATACTTTAGTGGTTTTTGTTCACACCCTTTCGTCCATACACCGATGCAACTCAAGCGGCACGGTGATAGTTGCCATACCAAAGCAACCAGAATAAGCTTGATTATGGGACAGAAAATATAACTAGATTTTCCGTTCTGTAATCCAGTTTATACTATTTTTTTCAATAAAGTGGCCTGCGTTGTGCAGTGCCGGCCAAAAATCGGTCCAACTACCGGTGAAATGTCCAGTTCTGCACCACGGCCCGGTATCCGTGTGGTATTGGCGTACAGTCGTTTCGCCACAGGCCCAGCATCGGCGCAATATCGTGCGAGTACTCTATTGATTAGACTTTCGCCGGGAAATCGGCAGGATATCTTGGGAGTACACTACAGATTGGCCCGCCCATCGGCCGGGCGTCGCACATGCGTCTGCTCTGTATCGGAAGGACGTCGCGTAAGTGTACTTTCTGCCGACCGTTGCATATCTATTGTTGCATGTAAATCGCATGCACAGACAAACATATTCGTTTTCAATCGCTCCCAGAAGTTTATAAACGCAGCTTATTGTGGACACAATTCAATATGTTATACTTCTCTGTTGAACGGAAAGGAAATTATTAAATAGAATTACACAGTTTTCCCCATGCCAAGCAAAACGCAAAAATCAAACAGAAAGGGCCATGGAGATTGAGAGGGAAGCACGGCGTCTATTATAACATATTTGCAATGTACTTCCAAATAAAACACCGATATTAAGTAATCCGTGATAGATACATAAAACAACTCGGGCAGCACAGAATAGCGCAGACACAAAGTAGTGAACGAAGAAAAGTCGCCATATAAAACGGAAGTTTCGCTGTCGACGACGAACAGTTGTTTGTCGAAGAGCGTCTGCCATACATACCGCAATAATTTCCTGCACTCGAAGAAAGAAAATGCATATTACCCAAAAACGTTCATAGTTTCTTGGATTCTTCTGGCTTGGAGCAGGTTATTTCTACTTCAGAAAACGAAGTTGTAAAGTGAAAAATATTTTACACCAAGAACCTCATTTCGAGAGCGGCATTCTACCTTTTTTCATATATCTGCTGCCACCTAGACACGCGACTGTTCCGAGGCCGTATGACACCCAAAATATCAGCTACACCCTGCTCGTCCATTGGGCCGCTTTGACCTAGATACCACTCCGTAAAACTTCTCCCTTGTCCCCATCGGGGGTTAGATTCGGCCCCGAAGTTGATAAAAAGGCACCATCTTCCCTCTTAGCTCGGCCAGAAGGAAGAACGAAAGGGTACCAAATCAATTTACTTTTGACGCGATATTTCTGAAAAAGGTTCAGTTACGATCGTGAAGTTAGCTAACTCCTGAAGTTCAAATATGTTGGCATAAACGTGTTCCATTTACGATAAAAAAATCTCTGCCGCAGATCCAGTGAGCCCATCAGCGCGTCAGAGTGAGTCACGTGGCAAATTTTCGTCCAAGCGGTTTTCTCCTGCGAAGAGCGGTCACATATGTCGCTCCACCCCTGTGATTATCTCGAAACAGCTGTCGCGATGCCCACAGCCACACATGGAACGAGAAAAGGCTGCACGACTCAACAAAAAGCGATATGAGTGAAATTTGTAAAATGCAGCTAAGCTCCCCCTCCTTGCTTTGTTAGTCGTTCAAGGGCTAAATATAAGATTTAGCAATATAAGGCCAAAAATGACACGTCAAAAAACAAACAACCATAAGTAAAGCCTTTCTCCTTGATCGCGTTCCTTTTAGGAGGAACGAAGGAACGCCGCCGTTTCATTTTGCATCGCTGGAACTGGAACGGGAACGCGTTACATTTTTACTGGAACGGAAAGAGTAACGGCGTTCCTTTTTTTGTCCAATGGGGTAATTTTTATTTTGTTTCGAACAGGGAAATTTTGACAGTACAAAAACAATATCTTTGCGAAGTGCAGGATCTCGTTACCTTTTCGGCTACTAATCATCTTGATTATGTTGTGTGGTCCTCGCTTGATAACAGTCTCGGGTGCAGGAGAGCTGGTGGACATTGATTCATTTAAGAGTCCCCGAAACTGCGGTACAAAAAGCAAGGCTTTTATACTCCGCGACAACTTTTCTTGGCAATGCAGTGGAAGGTACAGGCCCGCGTCCCCTCTCCCATTTTGAGTGTACGCAAGCTCTCCTCCTCTCCTATTTCCAGGGAAGAGGAGAGCCTCCCCGGAAATGGGGGAGGAGGAGGGGAGGGTACGGAGAAGGAGGAGGGGATTGACCGAGAAGAACAGGAAAGGAGGAGGATGAGCAGGAGGGGAGGGGAGGAGAGGAGGAGGACAGGATGGGTAGGTGGAGGGCAGGAGGAGGAGAGGAGGAAGGCTGGATGGGGAGGAGGACATACCCTCCCCTCCTCCTCCTCAGGAGCTGCGCTCTAATTTCGCGTTATAGAGATTGGTAAACGTGTTATAATCATTTTAATTAAAAAAAAGCTATATAACATTTTTATGAGGAAATGATGCGTTCTTTGCGTGAATTTGTTTTCTTGGCTTTTAAGGCTCAGCCCTGTCTTTTAGCCAAGAAAACATTCTGATGTGCGTCTATGTAAGGCAAGCAAAACACAAATCTATCTTGGCGCTTTTTGTTTTGATACTTGTGCATTTAAATTTAAAGATAGCTGCCGCTCAATTTCAGTGCTCTGATCAATCAATGTGTTTTACCTTTGCTGATGACAGTACCGTTTTTATTAATGTATTCCTCATACCTGTCTTGTCGAAAATACAATCTGAATAAGCTTGCCGACATCCTTGTACTTTGTTTCTCTTGTTTTCTTTGTTTTCCTTTGTCTAGCCCGCTTGTACCTTTGCATTAATACCATTGCCATCTATAAACAAAAAGGCAGCAGAAGACCTATCACAATATAAGCACTACAATGATGTAAATTGGCTGAATAAACGATTGTCCATATAAGATCCAAGATCATTACCGCAATGAATGTACAGGTACACTTAATCGACAAAAATAGAATTTGAAAGAATGCCTGCCACTTCTCCCAGATCAGATAAAAGTGTTATAGCGCAAATAAAAATTAAACTTGATTTCAATAATACAACGCACACATTCAGTCGGTGGCTAACTTTCTTTACGCACGATAAATGCCAGCACTCGGACGGCTGTCTCGCAGTTGTGTCTTTTCTAAATTTAATGTTCCTCCGTTTGGTTCAGACGCCGCTGTACCGCGGCGCCTTTTCTTCCGTCAGCCTTTCTTTTGGTTTTTTTTTTCACTTTTTTCGTGGACTCTATGTTAGAGAAATTGGGTTCTTTATTTTCAATATTGGTATGTTTTGAGTGTTTTCGACTCTTTCTCAGTCACTTCGTTACTTACAGACATCAGTCGTTTGCCATGTAACGCACGTACTCTTGATTTCGATTCTTTAAACACCGAGGCATTTATGCCGTCTGCAAATTTGTTTTTTTATTAACGATCATTTTTTTTATTTTCGTTTGGGGCGGAGCCCCTGAACGTGTCTTCTGCTTTCAGTCGCGCTTTATTCCGACTGCTTTTATGTGTGTGCACTGTTTGTACGCTCTTTTTTATGTTCTTTGTGTTGTGACGTGGTTGTGTGCGCGTGTGTTTTTGGTCACATCTGCTGCTGGTTGGATTCCGCTTGCTAGTAGGGTCTCTTTCAATTTCCACTGGGCCTACTGGCACGCTGGCTTTGAAGTTCGGACATATTTTTGGGATCGTCCATACTGACAAGGACGATGTGACAAGGATATCGATTCATGCCCCTCATATTATAAGTAAGTTTCGCAAACGTAGGTCGAATGAATAAAACCTTAGTTGCGTTTTTCAGACGCGAAACAGTCATACGCAATTCCCCGAAGGCGTTCAGCCTACTTAAGTAATTAATTAATTCATAATTAATAATAGGATTTTGTGCGCTATAACTTAATTGTGGTGCTGGATTTGATCAGTGGATATCGTTGTCGAAACATAGGAAACATAATTAATGCTTTAAATTTTACGATAAGGAAATAGGGCTCGCAAAAGTCTAGAACGCCGCGGCGCTTATAATTTTCCATCGCGGCGTCTATATAAGTACATAAGTTGATTGCATAATGAACTAGTAAATGAAATGTCGACGTCCGCAAAAGCACGTGCGTGCTTGTGGGCAGGAGAGTGTTACAATAGAGGGGATGATAATACTCTTACACAAAACAATACAAAATACCGGCCTGCTTTTGGCGTAGAAACACAAAGCACCTTTCTTATATATTACAAAACCCAACAAAATACAAACTTTGAAAATTTGAAACTTTGAAAATAAAATTCAAACACACAAAACAACACACCTGCTTAAAAACAACGACTGGAGGTTGCAAAGTTGGATGACCAGCGAAGTTAATGCACCACTTTCTCAACTCTCTCTTTACAATCCTAAGTAACTGCAAATAAAGAAAAATAGATATCGTAACATTTTATATTAATATGGAAGATAAAAACCGAACCCTTTCACCATATTTTGTGCAAACCCACGGCAGAACAAAATGTTTTTTTCATCGGGACCCTTTGCTTGTTTAGTGGCTGCTTTAATATGTATTTGTATTAGTTATGTACTATTCTTCTTTCATGTTCAGTGCCAACGCAGTCGACGCTACGAGTTAACGGGATCGCTAAAAGCACAACTCAATGGGCCTTTCCTGTTCAAGATTGGTTCAGCGACGATAGAACACGAACAGAACCACGCCGAACATCACGATGGTGCGCTTTTGGTGTTGTTTGATGGGTCCCATCAGCGCGAACCCTCGGCTACTTCTGTGCGGAAAGTGAAACGATGTATAATATGGTACAAATATAAAATTTGTCAATAGCAACATCCGAAGAGACCGGATCTCCAGGTCAGTCTCGAGCTCAGCAAACTTAGTTTCATAAACAATGTTTTTTGCTATGTTTCGGAGAATAGTATCTCCTTTATTTTTATAATACAAGCTTGAATGATATACCGTTATTTCGTATCGTAGTATAGACTCCCCTGCTGCCTATGAATCTTGTACCTACTACGGTTATCAATCAAAAAACGAAGGTGGTATATATAAGCCGACAGCGTTCGTAGGTGTCTCGCTGGGTTGTCCACATGCGCTCCCCATGACAGATGTTCATGGAAAAACAGGCACAGAAACTTTTTAGATGACACGTATTCCGGTAGTGCGCACCGGCAGTTATTACGAGCGAATGAGTGAAGGACTAAGGAGCTGAAAATTTCATAACATTGTGTGCTTTATGAAACCACATTTGTTTTGCTTTATCGATGTTTACGCAAATGAGTTGCCAGTGAACCACGCCATTAGGTGAAAGATGCCATTTTGAAAACATGATGAAGCCTTAAATGATGCAGCCTCGAATTCGCCATTTTCAGATTAAACCATAGCTTTTTCGTCGGCGTACTGAAATAGCCGCGAACCGAATCGAAGCTTTTCACTTTCATTAACGGAGATGTTGAAAAGGGGAGGTCCTAAAATTTATCTCTGGGGAACACCGTAACTAAGTGTCACTAACTTACCTTTAGTGTCATCAATCTTTAGTAGCTGTTGTCGCCCAAAAATGTAGTCGGCCTGGAAATCGTGGAATGGGCCTCTGAAACCCAGATGCTCTAATTTATGTACAAGCAACCCGTTATGAACTGTATCAAATGCCTTTGTGAGGTTTAGAAAAAATAACAAAATTGCTACAATCAATATTTTCGTGAACGTGATCCGACAGGTCTTCCAGTAATCATTGAGTGCACGCGCGCTTTAGCAAGGAGTCTGCCTGTCGCCGTTAGCCGCCACTCCCATAGGTTTTCACAGGTGTTTCCAGTATTGCTGAAGTTATATCGCTTTTGCAATCTGCAGACAATGAAGGTGCGGCATCAGAAAATAAAAAAGAAACATCGAAGATTGTATCACGAAGCAAGGAGCCCGACAATTGTTGGCCATACCCTGTGTTTCTCAAGCTCTCTTAGACTAAAGCGGGTTTTGACCGGATCCTGACCTTTTGATGGCAGCCGTTTCCCTCGCACGGCCTGATTTTTATCGAAAAAACCATACACACTGTCTTACAGCTTAATTTGATCCCTCAGTCACTATAGTCACTCGCAGAATCAGATGGGCATGGAGGATTTTCACTTGTAATGCCTGCGTCCACTCGACAAGGCTTCAGCATCTCGACAGTCTCAGGCGTGCACACGCAGTCTAAGGATGGCGAATAGCGACGAGCGCGGGAAGAGGGCGGCCGTTTGAGAGAGGTATGTCCGTCTTTCTCATCACGCCACTGACTACTGATGAACACCTGAAATCAAACAAGAATCGCGTGATTGGAGGCAGCCAGGGGCGTAGCAAGACCATTGCTCCGGGAAGAATGGGGCCATACCCATAATGACAATACTTGGGCAGCGAGAATAAAAAGGAGGGAGTGGAGGCATAGGAGCACTGGTTTAATGTTGGGTCGGCTACATTTTGAGGAAGAGGGGGAAGGGGAGGGGGGGGGGAGGGCTCAGCTACTGCAAACAAGGTCCACACGACCGTGCCCTCCTAATGCAGCGCCTCAGTAGCCAGGTTCAGCTGTAAGATATCTAACACATCCAACCAGGAATACCCGCGTCTCAAATACAGTTAGAGGTTTCCTCGTTGTAAAGGTAATCGGAAACACACGTTTCTTTTGGTTAGCAATCGATTTCACGGACATTGATTATTTGGCGGGAAATCATATTAAGAGGACCTTGGTGTCGCGGTTGGTATTCGTTCATTATATTTTACGCAAGACATTTTTTTTCACTCTTTATAAACTGGCTTTTTTTTTATTACGTCAACGCATATTGGTTTGTGATCGAAGGGAAGTTTTCGAAATGCTGGTGCCTTTGGCTGCTCATGTTCGTTCTCTGCCAGCTACTATTAAAGTTGATTACCGCCACCAGGTTCATATAAACCCTTTCAATTTTTAAATAGACAAGCCGTATTTTGCCTGTCAAGCACCTTTCAATAGCCTTGTTTCGGCAGGCCTTCCGAGGATGTTCATGCCAAATGCCGATCTACCAAATTACCAGGGCGCTTAAGTGCTATGAAAATGACCAAGTCATGGATATAACAAGGCTTTTTTTTGTATTTTATCCAACACATACTAGGTGATCGCTCGTCTTACACAAGTGATAAAAAAATGTCGTGCACATTTCTGATCAATCGATCCTTTAGATAATAATTAGCTACAATGGGTAAATAAATCAAGTATGGATCTAATAGGGAGCGGTGTAATGACGGGGATTGTTTTTCCTAACTATTTGAAAAGAAAAATGTAACAGCGACACGTTGATGTAAGAGGAAACTATGCCAACAGACAATGCGCCCTGCGGAACTTTTGTTTTCGGCGGTAAGAGGTCTACGTAGCATATTTAATGTAGACGCGACATCGACGTTCTTCTGGCTTTGACTGAGACAGGGTAATCAAGGCCATTCAGTGTTACCGCTTCACTTCATCCCCCGAACCAACACTTCGCACAGGAATCGTATTTTTAATGGCTCCCTCTATACTACTCGTAAAAACAACAACAACTGACGACAACCATCATATGTAAAGCCCTCTGATGCATAAAAGGCAGTATTTAAAAAAAAGACGATCGTCCAGCTAACATCATCAGTTTATTTGCCTTGATACAAAGGTTGCGTGAGCTAAACTTTTCTGCTGCATTTAGAAGTAAAGAAAGTTGAGGATCAGGTCACGTGACGTCAGGTGACGTGACATCTGTTTTCTTGCAACATTTGGCGAAGAAACTGAATTTGTTTATAGGGATCTTGACATGACGTCGCATTACATCAATTTCGCCGTAACATTTATGGGAGAAACTAAATGGGACTATAGGTCACATGCCGTCAAACCTTCCGCTGCATTGGCGGGGAATCTTAATAGGTTACAGGCGTTTCAGTCAGAATTTTTGCCATCCGAAACGACGCGTCAAGCGGCTTCACATTTCAGGTTCGTCCGGTGCCAGTCGTGGTTCGTTCAGCTGCATCGAAAGCTCCTCTATTAGATGTGGCTGTGCTGCATTCACGGTGAAGATGGTTCACTGCTCCGCTGTATGATCTTCTAGCGCAAGCCGTACAGGGCATAAGATGTTTCGGTTCCCGTGAAACGAAGAACGGGAGCAGCGATTTCTAACAATTTCTAAGAGGTTATCTTGACATTCATAAAAAAAGGTATCGATTAATCCGCAAAGGCGTGAGCACTGCTTGCCGTACAAGACACCCGCGAAAGAAGACACTCAGTTGGTCCAACCACCACTACTAGATCAACTCAGTTATGGAACTTCCCATAGAGGCTGTACAATGGAGGAAATCCAAAACCGTGTCCAATTTTTTTTTTTGCTGCTAGGTGGCGCTGCCGGCGCACTAATCCACGCGTTTTCGTCTGCTACTGCTCCGCGGCTGCTTGCGAGTCCCGATTCCTCTCGAGGTTCAGCATGGTCTTTGGTTCATTTTTGCACTTTCACCAGTAAAAATTACAATTTGAGCATCAAAAGCGCTACGACCGTTTTGGCATACGCTTTGCATTGTTGTAAAATGCTGCTGCCTTAGCTGCGCTGAGAGCACGAAGCGTTTCGAACAACCCAAATTCGTCGGCGCCTCAATCCGGTGGCTACAATCAGGGCAAGTTTGTACATACTGTAATAGTAGATGGGCCGATGACTACCAACTGCAGCAGAAACAATTTGAAAGTCGTCTGCTACTGTCAGAAAAAGCGCCACGAACATCCATAAGCTCACTAGGCCAGATGCAACGGCCATGTACGATCCCTATGGCAACGGCCACAAGCGCGCCGTCAATGATGATGATACCGAGTATGAATGCGGAGCGCGCGCCCTCTAACAGGCGCCAAGCAAAGGGACCCCCCTCCGGAGTGGAGTTCCAGAACTGAGTTGGTTCTAATAATGTTGGGTCCAACAACGTTTTAGCGATCAAAGCGCCGCCCCCGACTTTTAATCGAAAGACAATTTAGCGAACAGTCGGCCTCCGCGAATCGCCGTGTACGGGTCGGCCTGGTGGGTTAACATTTTTGTAATGAGCAAGCGCAGACTGTCGACTTGAGGCGGGGTGATCGAAGAGGGATGGGAGAGGTGGCTGGGTTAACACGCCTCCCAGTGATACGTTATTCGCTAAAACGGCAATTCCCGAAAATGAACAATGTTTACCCTAATTAACGTTATTAGATTAGCTCAATTACGAATCTGCTCGAAAACGCTACTTGCACAAGCAGTTCCCCCTCTCTCACCACAGCTCGTTTCCCGTTGTTCGACGCGCCGGACAGCTGCGCAGTGAGTGCAGCCGCCGGCGCACTCAATAACTGCAGCGCGCGTAATGGAATACATATTTACCTTTTGAAGCAGAGCGTCTAGATTGCGTCCACCATACTCCATGGAAGATATAGCTTTGAAGCTATAATCGAGATGGCGTTTCAAACTTCGCGAGGTGGACTGAAGTAGTTATGGGAGGGTACCCCCCTCTACGAGTGTTCCGCAACTGATAGAATCTAGTAACGTTGGCAAATATGTAATTTGCTAAAAAAGATCATTCGGTCAAAACGCGTGAACCGGGTCGGAACGCCCGGGCACGCTCGCGCCCCAGTGATACACGCGCGACGAAACGTCGCATCAGCGTGCGGTTTCTGCAACGAATGTCCACCAAACGTCTGTGTCGACGAAACTTGTTTCGATCAAACAATATTTGTTCAAGTTAAGGCGACTCTTTAAGCGAAAGGTATTAATTTTAACTGCACGTTACGTCCCTGCCTAGCTTATATAATAATCGATGCGCGTTTATGCATGCTCACTTACTCCACATCATTACGAAAACGTGCGGGGGAGGGTCACGGTAGACAGAGAACAACTTAATTGTACCGCCAAAAAAAACAACACACAATTGACTGCTTATAAGCACGATTAATCCCATCATTCAATGTTATCGAAACGAAATTGTGGACGGGAGTGGCGTTTCAATCGCACGAGCAAATTATGCCAAAGCTCCGATCGTGCATTTCAGCCCGCCGCGTCCCACGGCCTACATTTGTACCTATTTCAATCGTTGATGGGATCCAACGTAACCAGCAAAGTAAACAAATCCAAATAAAGAACGCTGGCGTAAAAGCAAAACAGAATAGCTAACCTAGCCTAAGTTTTTATGCAACGACCCGGAAAGCGCAGCGCGAGCGCTGCTTGACGCCGGCCGCGCTCCCTCCGCGCCTTTGTGGCAAGTCTCGACGCTTCTGCGTATTGATCCCTACTTTACATATCCATCGAAGTTACTTCAGACGCTCAGATATTCCTAACTCACCCTGCAGCAGAGGGAGGTGGCTCGCATTGATCGGGTTCAACTCCCGCACAGGCTTCCATAGCCGCCATGCTATTGCGAAAACCATGTGCAACCATATGCAATGCACACCAGCTCGTTGGCGCCCTTACATTTTGTTCATGCTATTGCGTCGGCTGCTAGCTACGAGCCGGAATTGACAATACCCATGGTGCTTTGCGGCTGCTGCCAAACGCCGGCAGAAGCTTTGCCGGCAAAATTAAATTGGTGTAAATGTCACCTGACATCAATTGTACTAACTTCAGCTGGAAGCGTGCGCACAAACGGACGGATAGAACAATAGTTTGGGCCTTGGGTGATCCGATAAAAAACTATTTAAACACGGCAATCGGTTGTGTATGGGCAGTGTCGCGCTTTGCACATGCGTTTGCCATATTAGTCGAATGGGGAACTAAATTCGAGCCGGGCTGCCCAGGAATATTCGATAAAAGACCGCAACTTTATTTTTTTTTATTGCGATAGACAGGGTTTTTACTTACAAGTTCGGGAACATTGATTACAAAGAGCTAGGTGCAGACAAGGTACCAGATTATTTTCCACACACCACCCTCGAAAGTGGAGCAAAATAACTTCCACACAATCCGGATTAGTACAATACAGAAGTCTATTTCATCATTCCATGGAAAAATTAAATTCATTAAAAAAATAAAGGAGAACAAAAGAAAAACAATATGGTCTGTAACTACGTCCGCATTCGAGGACTTCTGCGATTTTGGAAGTCATCGTGGCGCTTACTTATACTGGTGCCATCATCCTTAAACGACGATAAAGCAATTAATGCAAAAAAGTGCAAGCGAGCTGGACAAGGGTGGCGGTAATAGTCCCGTAGAAGGGGCTCAAGGGAGACAAAGGACAAACACGAATCACCAAATATAGCAAGGAGACTGGTGCGTGACCAGAAAAAGTCTACTTGGACATGGTATCGAACCAGGAACCTCTCCATCTCCAGTAGAGCGCTCAACCAACTCAGCTAACCAGGAGTCACATGTGAGTTCAGCAGACGATTTTATCAACTGCCAACAGTCTAACACCAGCAAGAGTAAACGGCCTGCATTTCGAGATAATGACGACAACGCAATTAATGCAAAATTGCGAGTGCGCTGGACAAGACTGGCGACAATAACCCCGGCAAAAGAGGAACACGGGGGACAAAGTACAAGCACAAACATCCAACCACACCTAGGTAACTAGTGGGCTATCGAAAATATCCGCCTGGACATAGTATCGAACCAGGGACCTCTCCCTCTTCAGTGGAGCGCTCTATCAACTTAGGTAAACAGGAGTCAGACGTCAGTAGTGCAGGACCAGACGGATTTCTTCGGTCGCACACCAGTCACCAAGCTGTGTTTGGAGGTTTCTCTGTGTCCTTTCCCTCTCCTTTTTACATTCTCCAGTTATTATTATCACCATTCTTGTCCAGCTCACTTGCACCGTTGCATTTACAGCATTATCATCATAACCTTAAAAGGCAGGCTGTTTAACCTTGTTGGTGTTAGACTGGTGACAGCTGATAGATTCGCTTGCTCTACTGACGTCGAACTCCTGGTTAGCTCAGCTGGTTGAAGGCTCCACTGTAAATGGAAAGGTCCCTGGTTTGATACCAGGACCAGGTGTATTTTCTCGGTTGCGCGTCAGTCACCTAGCTGTGTTTGGAGGTGTGGGCTTGTCCTTAGCCCCCTTGTTACACTTATTCTGAGATTACTATTCTCAACCTTAAATTGCCTATAATTTCCTGGATGCCAAAGGGTAAATAACCTTGGATTACCTTGGTTAGGTGAACATTTGGGATTTTTCGCAGTAACCTTTCACTCAGGCTTTCCCATTTTGAGTAGGAAACACTAACGTTTCCATACGTTTTCAAAAGAGCCAGTTTGGCATGTAGACCCATAATTACACGCGCATTCGCCAGGAAAGTGAGTGGTGACAGAGAGATTGCTCACTACGGCACACCTGGAAGCCGCTCAGACAGATAAATTCCCCCGTGTTTGAAGAAACTTTAAAAATCATGAGATCCAAGGACTTTATATAGCCCTTTCAAAACTCATGTGCTCATTGCGACAAGGTGGAAACTACTACAAAATGGCGGAACAGCCCACACAATAGAACGTGCAACATACTTAGACGGTCCTCCTTACAACTATTCAAATGGATTGTAATCGATTACGTTTTGGAGTAGTTTTGTATTCAGTTAAGTGTATATATTAGAAAGTAATGGCAAGAGTATCTGATTAAATTTGGAAGTACTAAAATGACTCGTAACCGTTACTAGACTTTCCTCGCCTTCCTCATAGCGCCTTTGTTTCTACACGTTTCGTACAAATGGATCTTCGCACCACGTCTTCGACGGAAGGGCGGTTCGTTGATTGAGAAGTAGTTTATAATTCGGTTTCCTAATGCGATGAAAGAGAATTTCAAGGAACCGTTTTTGCATATCAAATATGTTACGCTAGGCCTTCCCTTACGCGCAGACCATGTGCTACCGCAGACTACTTACACATGCGCAGTTCGTAACGGAGGAAATATCGTACAGTATCGGACGTGTAAAAGAGGTTCCCTAAAACTCCCTAATGGACAGTCCGAAAGACGGTAGTTTTCCGATTTGCAGGAACATTTGGTGTTTTGTATATTTGTAATTATCGGAAAAGTAACGATTACTTTTTCAAGAAACAGCCCTTTACGTTTTTTTCACGAGTGGTCAAGCAATCTTATGGAATACTTTTTTTTAACCAAGAGTGATCTCAGTTATGACCGATTACTCGATTTGAGTAACGTGAACAAGACTGAGAGCAAGTCGTTATACACGTCAGAGGGTAACCAGAGTTAGAAACAGACGAGCCAGTCAAATAGCGCTGGAAACGCAACATGACTGTGTTTACAATTTTAAATGTTGGTGCTTTATTTTCTTTCAATCCAACCAAGAAAGCAGAAAATGTGCCGTGAAATTGCGGTATTAGAGTGCGTGCGTGTGCGTGTGCGTGTGCGCGTGCATGCGTCTCTGTCTCTCTGTCTGTCTCTCTGTCTGTGTCTGTCTGTCTGTGTCTGTCTTCCTGTATCTGTCTATGTCTGTCAATCTGTGCCTGGCTGTATCTGTCTGTATGTCTCTCTGTCTGTCAGTCCGCGTGTGTTTGTGTGTGTCCGCCATTGTGCAGGAATTCCGCTGCATCACACAGAGGGCAGACTTTTGGAAGCAAACCAACGCATGCCGAAGTGCACGAGCAGGATGGGGATCGTAAGCTCATTTGCCGATTTTATAAGTACACCGGAAACAGCACTATGACGAATAAAAAATCAACGCAAACATGTACGAAAAACCTGCAATGCAATATTAAGCGCGCTACATTGTGTAGTGCGCTTGTGTCGCCCTAACGTTCTCTAAGACGCAGATAGAGCTAATCGGTCCATGTGTTAAACAAACCAGAAATATTATCGACATCCGTATTTTTTCATGTTGATTGGACTTCATCGTTTTGCAGGTGAACCATAATTTATGTTGGCCCGTGAGAACTTCTGTCATTCTGAAAATATCCACAACAGCAACCTCATCTTTTAGCTCTTTCATTACTTTGAATATGGCATCTAATTATCATTGCATCTAAGCCTCATGTAAAAGTAACCTTTGAATAAAAATGGTATCATTTTAACCGGAGACTTAAATACACGTAGCAAGACACCAGTAACAAGTGTATAAATTCAATAATTGAATGCGTACTTTTCAGCCTCTCTGACCATTTAAATTTTCGCCTGAGTGTCCGCGCGCCTCTTTATTCGCATTAAGATAGATAACAATACTAGGGGCCATACGCTTTCTTTGTCCCTAGCGTCCTTCCGCTTTACCAAACGACATGCACAATATGCGCACTCCAGCTATATCCGTGACTTCTTCATCGATCGCAATTCAGCCCACAATAAACTATCCGACGATCCAAGGATTCCTAAGCTGAAAGCAGACATTTGATGTAACCCCTTGGTGGTATATCGGGTTAGGAGAAGAAGGGGGGGGGGGGGGGGGGGCGAAGCGGGGCGGCAGAGTCGAGGAGACCTGCCGCCGTAAGGACGACGGTTATTGAGGTGGACGGCCGTTGTTTCCACGCGCCGTGATCGTCGCTCAGCGTAACATGGGCCGGGTTCGCTCGGCCCACGAGCGGCGGTCGCACGTCGCTGCTCCTTCAATCAGTCTCGCGGACAGCTAATCAATAGCGCGCCGCCGCAGAACCCTGTGGGACGCAGTACCGTGGGGCGTTGCATGTGGTCTCAGCCCCTGTGCCCCGTCGTCCCCGCCCTGCCATCTACTTAAGGCCCTGGGTGTCCCGCTCCCCCGCGGTCGCAGGGGACTGAAAAGGAAGGTCGGACTTTGTCGGCATTTAGACGTCTCGGGTCGACCCCGGTGACTTTCCCGTCGATATCGATCGCTGTTCGGACGGAGCTCGTCGCTGGCTTTCACTGAAAGCGATAAAAACAATGCCCAATGTGTTTTTTTTTGTTTTTTTTGCAAGATTGGTAGTAGCAACATTTTGCTTTATTTCACAATTCGCGGTATAGAACTCGTTTCGCGGTTGACGAATTTTCGTCATCGCTGTAGGAAACTTTTTTATATTTGTGCCTGCCAAGTAATACTGAAGCAAATATTGTTAGAAACCGTGTTGTATGGTAAAGTTAGTATAATAGTAAACGTAAAAAGTAGCACCGTTACAAAAAAATAATGACGTCACATGAGAGTTCTCGTTTGGCTAGAAGTCTACCTTAACTGAACAAAAAAAAATAGGTTCGGCAAAAAAATGCGACACAAAAAACAACATCAAAAAACGATACGAAAGTGCCGCAACTCACTACATTCAGCGGCTCAGGTACTGCCATATTTAGAGCATAGTGTTTACGTAAAGTCACCACGTGGCGGATCCCTTGACAACCTTCTTATAGTATTTTTCGTACAGGAATAGTGCATGAGAAATACGGGCTGCAAGATTTTGTCGTTTGCAAGCATCTGTGTATTCAATATTTTCCCACCACCGTGTATAAATATATATATTAAAATTAAAGTTATACTAGGGTCAAGCTGTTTTAAAATTTATTACAAAGGAAGCCACTACTGCTCCGCCACTTGTGAGGAGTTCTGCTCAAATTTTACCAAACTATTTCTGCTGCAAAGAAGCTTTACCCATGTATTAGCGCTGCGTAGAGATTTGACGACGATACTAATAAATATATATATTTTTATCTAAACTAAAGAAAAGCGATTTACTAATGTCATGCAAAATATTTTAAAAGCTTTTGCATTCTTAAATACCGGCAGGTATTGTAAATTGTTCATGCCAGAGATAATGCTCAACGTTCTAGCTCTTCACATCGTATAAAACAACGTAAAAAGTAGTAGAGGAGTGAGAAAAGCAAAATTTCAACTCGAATACAATTCGGTTCGAATATTGCCGAAAGCTGGCCAAAAAGTCAAAATTCGAATTTAATGCGAATACCGAATAGTGCTTTCCCACTGTCTAGAAGAGAAAGAAAGAATAATAAAAGGCGCGCATAGGTGGAAAAAAGACTCACATCAAAATAGTCATTTTTACGACTTCAACCGCAACTTAAATCACACCAGTTTCGCTATAATGATGTAAATCAAGCATATCCAGCGAAAAATACTCCTAAAAAGTATTTCATATTTACAGTTTGGGTATTATCTGATGCTCTCTTTGCGCTTTGGTTTTCTATTCAACCTCAGAGGAAGAAGGCTTAGCTATGTTCCGTGCGTCGCGGACCTTGCGACGCACTCGGCTAACACTGCAAAAGAAACGAGTTCGAAGGCTTTATGGGCGGTGTTTTCTTTTCTGAATATTTTCTGATCTGAAAAGTAACGCTCACATTGAGGTTGTCATTTTGGTTTTGGGTTCACTACATTCCTAAAACCAGCTGCAACGCGCTCCCTCGGCTTAGTCGCTCTCCGTCGCCGACACGCGATGCGGTAATTCTAACGACAGATCTGGGGCGGTTTCCTAAACATGCAAGGGATTTGGAAGTCCACTCCGTGGGGCACGTTCAAATTTGACGAGCGGAACATAGACTTGCAGTTCTGAAGCCGCCCACCGGAGACGGCCTGTCGTTCAGTGTGGCAGCTGCTCGAACTCAGCCGAGCTCGAATTCGCAGGGCCAATTGAGCTCTTTGACAACCTATCAATACTGTCACTGTCCAGCTGCGGAAGCAACACGCGACAAAGGTCGGGCGCAATCACCAAGTCCATGTCACAATTACAAAGAAAGAGGTCCGCGTTCGAAGCGGCGAGGAAAGCACAGTGCATGATCGCCGTCGATGGAGCTCAGGTTGCCGGAGAGACTTCAATAAAAACAGAGCTAGCAAACTATAACTTGCACGACCGTTGTCTACAGCGTTTTTTCCCTTTATTTCTCAAGTGGACGCCAGTGAGATTATGTAAACATCCATCAGTTGCTGTAAATGAAGACGCGTAACATTTCGTCTGCTCTTTCCTTCGGATTTTCTCTCCTTCATTTTCTCGTTCTTCAGCTGAAGACCGATGTGAACGCTTACGATTTTCCACTACCATGGTTTTATTACCGTGGTGGCTCCCGCCTAAACCCGACATCCTCCTGCCGGACGATCAGCACCCCTCAGTCTTTCCGTTTTCATAGTGCAGCGATTGAACTTAATTGCGCAGATTCCGTCATTTCTGTTCAAGGAAGCCTCGACATTTTGGTGCTGCACTATAGAATGTTTCTATGCACTGCATTAGTCGTTTTATAATTTAAACTTCACCGTGCTTTGTTCATCAAGGTCAGCAAGATCCCGTAATTAACTCGAACGGGAGGCGCCCCCTTTTTGGTGACCTTGACGGACATTAAAGGGAAAACTCTTACAAAATTACCTACAAAGTCTCATGGTTAACATTTGGAAGGCTCAATGGCCCCTTTGTTTCCTTCGCAATTTTTTCACACCAAGATAAGCTTTACAATTACTTTGTCCAACCATGTTCGATCTCGTTCGATCAAGTGGCACCTTGGAATGGTTATTCATTCTATTAATCGGCCTAGCGCGATTTGCCCGATTCGGCGAATCCTCCTCTGCCAGTTGTCCTTCGACGAATGAGCTTTGTAGCAGTTGGGCTGATTCAGTAGAAGCCACGTAAAGCCTGGTCACGAGACATCAATTAACGTCACATGACTGAAACACCACTTTAGTTTCCTTGCTAAAATTAGCGGGAAATGCACGGGCGGATCGACGGGCAACATTTTGGAATGGGAGTTTTATCGGAAAGCATTACAAGCTTCAGAACTCGAATACTAAGATTCTGAAAGTCAAACAAAAATATTCAAATAATCAATTTTTGTTTCCCATTCGTACACCAAGATACGCACATCCGCAAACATAGACAAACATAGACGTAAAAGACTTATTTTTGACCATGACGACATCTTACAATTCATTACTGTAGTGTAGTGTACTGTAACACTTAGTCTAGAACACGTCTACCTGAAGTTCCTAATGTCAAACGTAATTGTGTCATTCTCAATTCCCCATTGGAACAAAACTTTGCAAGGTTTGTATTCTCGTGAAAAGTGGAGAAACGTAAATCCTTAAGAATACTCCTGGGACTATACGATTGCCTAATAGGGTCTATGGTCGCCCTTTTGTTTTCCTAATCCTCCTGCTTTAAAAATGACCCCAAAGCCTTTGTCTAACGCAAAATGTAAAATAAAGTTCATGAAGTGTTATTTGTGTATATTAACAAGGAGGGCAACATAAGACAGGGAAGGAAAAGAAAGAGGCGTAAACGGTAGGAACAACAACAAACGTATCGGAATACAGATAAGAGTTTACTTAGGAAAGGATCGAGCTCTTCTACAGAAGAAAACTAGGACACCTCAGTTGACGCAGTAAAACTCCTCACAAGGTCATCTCCACAAATATTTCGCAGGGAAAAAACGACACTTTATCGATAACCTCCATAAGGTACAGCATCGAGAGCCAGCAAGTGACCTTTATCTTACATTTATCTTCCCACACATACTTATCGTAAGCTCATGCAGATATGTAAACAAAGAAAATGAGATTTCATAGGAGAAAAATGTTTTCGCTTGCTTGTCTAAAACATTTGGGGGAACACCAACGCAGACCTCTGGAGATTTGATAATAGTAGCAGACTTTATAACGCGTTAACGCAGATCAGATGCTCAGCTTATAATCCTCGTGCAGGTTTATTCAGGAAAACAATTGTTGAACTTTTCTAAAGGTTTTGCAATCTCTGAATAAACCGATTTTGGCAAATCCACGCTTCTGTGCCTTGTAACTTTATTGGTCACACAGCGGGCTGTCTGAGACATGTAAAAAAAGAAAAAAAAAAGAAAACCACATTTAAGTCTAAATTTTACCCCTGTTTGTTTTCACTTTTCTTTTCCCTTGTTTTCTTTCCCTTTGTCTCGGGGTTTCAAAACTGTAAGCGTTGAACGGCTTGCAATCGCCATTACCTTTTAACAAAGGCATCAACCTAGGAAGACAACAGAAAGTTTTAAGATTAATTCTGACATCATAACGCACCGCCAAGCCCTTCAAATTGTACTCAATTACGTGGAAAAAAGGCAGCACACCCAGCCGTCAGCCGTCAGTTTTCACTTTTCTGACGCTATTTTAGAAGCTAAAGAAAAGGGTATTCTTAACGCTCGAAAGAAATTCAGATGAATAACATAAACCACGTAGCCTCGAACACTGTAACACTAAAGTGCCATTTACAAAACGATCAAAAAACTTCTTTACTACATTTCAAAAAAAAAAAAAAAAGTGTACTTGCGTCACCATTATTTCGGCTTTATAGTGACGACTTTGTTAGGGCAAAACGTGTTTTAGCGCATTCTTTTTGTAACTTTAATACAATCCTTTTTTTTGTGGTACGTTTTTCCTAACTTCGACTAGGTAGAAAAGATATGCCTATTTTTTCAGTCTTGTTTTAGTTCTGATACACTAAATTCTCAGTTGTTCGTTGAATATAAATAGGGTGAATGGACGTTTTAAGATTTTAGTAAGCATTTATTTTTTGAAGTTGCACAGGAAGGAATATTTTGAAAACGTGAAAGTTGCTATGCAAGTTTGGACCTTGCATGTACGAAATAAATAAATAATACATTGACAAACTGGTGAAATATCATTTTGCCAGTGTGGTAACTGGCATGCCAATAGCTTTACGCGGACGCTACATGTAGGAAGCTCTTTGATTGCAGTAAATTGTCTGCGTACTCAGATCTACAAATTTAGCCACGATATGAGTATTAAGAAGGGTGGCTTAATTTGAATTTAAAAAAATTTGCAAAAAAAAAAAAGGTTCAAAAGCAAAAAAAAAAAAATGATAATCGTTGCAGTTGCTTTATTCCTCCGATGAACAAAATCGTCCTTCATACAATTTAGAACTCAACCGTCTCATAGAAAAAAAAATGTATGAAGGGCTGGAAGGTGAAATGTGCCGAAAACTCAATTTGAGTCATTTCTCAAATTTTGACGTCTATTGAAGACTGTTGTCTTTACTCAAGCATCTAATATATTTCTGCGCTGCAGGAAATACTACATGATTTTTTTATTGTTATCAGTAAACAGCAATTTTCAGGTTTAAAGTTATTTTTGTGTCAAATATCGAACTTTATACTTGAAACAATTTTGCATCCAATTTATATTGCTCCAGTAACCCAATAGACTAGAAAAAATATTAGTGCGTAGGTATAATTCGAAGTTTTATGGTGGTTCTTTTTCGCCTCGCCATTGTTCAGGCTAAAAAATAATATTCATATATTAACTTCTAACAAATAAAATTGTTTTAATAAAAAATAAACGAAATTAAGTAACAATTTTGTTTACTTATTGGATTGCACATTAGGCTGATAATTTTATATAAGTATGAACTGTATTTGTTCCTTATAAACCAGCTAAATAAGCCAGTTCTAGGCCGGTCAATCTGATTGGTTCAATTATGCTAGTTTCACTGCAATGCGATTAGGGGCTTCAATGATAACCGATGCTTATGGAAGCTACTTTAACGTTATTTCTTTTCAGGTGTGTAGGCTCACAGCAAGCCTTGAAGTATATTAGGGCGTTACGGCGGACTAATATTAACCATTATTCGGATGAGGCACACCGAATTAGTGTGAACGTCTGCATGAACGGGTCGGCCCAAGAACAATACAAAAATGCATGTTTGGGAGGGTGTTCTTCACAAGGGCCCTCCGAGATCTAAAATACCGCAATGAACACAACTAGCGTTATTCTAGTGTCAATCAAATCAGTAGTGTAGAAGCTGCAAGAGGCTCTGGCTGAATAGTCATGTCATGCAAATCCTTGAAATGATAGGTGACGGGATGTAACAACATCACTTAAAATATTCAAATCGTTTGAAGTGCCTCGTCCACCCCCGCGTAACGCCATAAGACAGGGACGACGCCAACTCAGCAATTGGGCCCGAGCTCGACGCCGGACGTCCTTTGACGCACTGTTTGGACACGAGGCCCATCAGAACTCTGAGGCAGCGCTTGTGTCTGCGTTTAATCTCCCTGTGATGACGTCTAAATGCTAGTGCACAGGCTTTGATTATTTTAGGAGGAGCTGGCAGTACTCAAAGGAAATCCTTTAGGATGGCAGCCCCCCGCGCGCGTGACTTAGAGTGAGAGATTAACCAGGCCAAGTCATGAGAAGGGAGGGAGTTCGAAGAAGGAAAGAGCGGAGAAGCGCAGAGCACGAGATGTGGACGCGTGCCGACTGGGATCTGCGTGGGTCGTCGTCGCCAACAGCGCTCTGCAAATCTGGAGCTAATGGCACTCCCGCCGGTGGGTCCGCAGTCGTTCTGCGTCGTCCGGATTGTAGTCTCGGCGACACGTTCTGTGTCGCCGGCTCAATTATCGGTTCCCGGCGTAATTATGGCTCTAATGTCCTTCTATCGCTAAGCGGGGGCGTCTGGTTAACCTTCAGGAAAAGCGCAGTCTTTTTCTCTCCCTCGCTTTCTCTGCCACCGTTTTGTATCAAAACCCTAACGTAATTGTTCGTTCTTAATGTTTTATTTTATGTTGTGTTTTGTTCATTCTTTATTCAGGTCAGGGAATAGCATATAATTAGTAGTTTAGGGCCATATGTGTTGCCTGGACGCATCCTTGTCCCTTTCAAAGAGTAGGCCAGAGTTCTGAATAATAAAATTCGTCTACTAAAATCTGGTTAGGAAGATGACTGCCTTTCAAAAGGAATTGTCTTGCCTGCCTCTCCCAAATACAAGACAGTAGCAATAACAATTTGAACACTTAAAACTTCAAGTTTTAGGACCAATAGGTGAAATTTAGCAGTCTAAATCATCCACTATCATCCGTGTTAGCTTTCGTTTTCTAATACCGGATCTGGTTAGTATTTCGCTAAATGCTTAACTTTTTTCCTATTGACTGAAGGTTCTGCGAATAGTTTAAATTTAGTTCGTAAAATATTGTATCAACTTAGTCAAATAGCCGTGAAAAATTATCCAATTTACATATTGTTTATACGCTGTATTCGTCACACAATAGGTGAAGTCAACCATTATCTACCATATTATAAGCATATAATATAGCCATATATGCGTGTCCTCTTGAGCCTAGCTTTCATTCGCTTCGTATAAGGAGAATATTTTGGGGACCTTGAGTAGTACATATTATATCACAAAGAACGTGGTCTTGCTTTATCATAAAAAAGACGATACTCCAAATCTAAAATTTGGCTGTTTAAAACTATTTCCGGTCAAACCGAGTAAACTTATATAGATTGCTTGCTAGCAAACTTATTCCAAACATATATTTTTTACCTGTGTATACAGCGTTCCCTGTATTTCGGTGTTCTATGAAGAATGCTAACGGGCAAAATGCACAGCGGATTTTTTCGCTTGTAAAAACTTGATTTCAGTTGAGCTTAACATTGTTCAATTGCATCCAGTATCATTTTACGCGGAACAATGATGCGCCGTAATCAGCACCCATTACCCGGCACATTTAGAAAGGCACATTTAGAGACCCAATTTCTTTAAAAATATCTTATGGGGAAATACCGCGAAGATAGGGAAACCAAATTGTATTTCTTTTCGTTAAAATTTTTCTAAACTCCAGATTGCATTACAGACAGGAGTAGGCGCAGTAACATGAACATAACAGTAAAAGGAAAACAGTCATTATAAAGGCAAAATACAAACTTGGTACTACACATTGTTAAACAAGTTACTAACTGCAATTCTGAGGTCTGCAGTGTAAGTAACTAAAACTATGACCGCGGGATGACGATTCGACTTCAGTGAGCTTTGGAATGAAGGAACAAAAGTAGATGTGCTGCGATTAAAAATTATAACATTCAGGTAATGATTGGTACATGATGATATGTAAGACTGTTTTGAAAACACTGCTTGGCGAGGTGTTCGGTAAAAGGAATAAATCACCTAAAACAAATATTCGCGAGATATTTTCTACGAAGAGATAGGTAAGGTACAAAGAAGTATAATTGTGTAAAGCTAATGCTCGCTGTGCGTTGACAGTCAGAAAGTATAACATGAGCGGATCAATTTTGGATGTACTCAACTGCATATGAAAGCAGATTCCAGGGTTCCAGATTAGAGCTGCTTATTCAAGTTTAGTACGAATTAAAGCTTTATACATAAGAAATAGTAATGAAACGGAGGCAAGTTAAAAAAATCCTTATGATGTAGCCCTATATTTCATCAGCGTTGTTAGGGACGTAGACGACACGAGTTTTCTAGTAAAGATCGTTAGTTATGTGAACATTGAAGTATTTATAGGAGGGCACACTCCGGGGGATAGAATTATTGACGAAGTACAATAGGCAAGCGTCATGTTTATAGAGACTCGTAGATTTACTTTTATGTTAAGCTTCACATTCCAGTCATCACACCATTGGGTAAGATTGTTATTATCGGCCTGCTTTGTATAAGTGTCAAGATCGTTAATGATTTTTTTTGTAAACAACACAGTCGTCCGCGGAAATTCTAATAGAAGAGGAGACACGAATAGGAAGATGATTATTATAAATAAAAAAGAAAAGTTGACCTCGTACTGAACCTTGTGCGACACCGGACTTAACCCGTGAAGATGAAGATTTAGCACTTTTGTCATAAACAAAGAAGATGCGGTAAGTTACAAAGAAGTTTATACAAGCGCGAGCGTATGTGCATATCATAAGGCTACGAAGTTTGTGAAGGAGAAGGACGTGATGAACCATATCGAAAGGAAAGTGAACACATGAGTAACCTACCACAACGTCGTCTACGCGTTGACTCTTATCCTATAGACAACAAGTGCACCGATTAATTTATTCATTTATTAAATGTCAGCACTCTATGTGTATTCTACTACTTTCGTTTTGGTTCTCTTGATATTTTGGCGTTCTTTGTTTATTTAAAATGTGCCAACGTATGTAAGGGCACGAGCTGAGATTGCTGATATTAACATACTAACGAGTAGAAAACATTTCAATACTAGTTTGGTTCGAAGCTGCAATTTAGATTATTTGCTCACGTGAAATGAGTTTTTGTAATGGAAAATAAGTTTATATAAAACATATTTCCCGAAACTGAAATATGAAAGGCTTGAAGTCCAAGGTTATGGACATCATACTTCTTCTAATGCTCACTAAAATTGCCCGGTTTGAAAACATATTTATTTAGAAACGTAAACTACAGGAACTGATTTTTTTCAGTAATTCAAAAACGCTACAAACCTATATAGTGTTTTTATGTAAAAAAAATAGTCGTCTTGATCATACTAATAGACCAGTGGAGCACGGAATGTGTTGTGAGTGGATTATGCATGTGTTATGATATAGATTCTTGGTTACGGAGAACCTTGGGTGGGTTCGGATGCACTGCACACAGACGTGATCTTGTGTTTAACATTTTTGCTTTTAGAACGATGATGGCCAGCATGTATTTATTTAAATAAGTGGTTTGTCAAGCGCATTCTTTAATGAGGAGCTTTAGGCGGGTTCTAATTCTTGTGAGTGTGCCTGTAGGGCCTTGATTTCTCAGTGAAGTTGGATTGCGAGGAACTCCTGGCATCTGAAACGGTCACGAGAGAAGAAGGAACATCGCACCATATACGTTGTATATTGGCGGCTGTCTGAAGGTATGACGTCATGCGCCTACTCCGCTATCTCTTGGCATGTTATGATCCCCATCATGATGACGTGAACTCATGTGGAGATTCATACTTCGGCATTAGGAAACAAGCTGCCGAATGCTGCGAGCGAAGGCGGTGCCTGCGGGCTAAACATAAGACTAAGCATTACTTGCCGCTTAAATTAGTTTGCAGACGAAATATAACAAACTATGCATAACTCACCGCCGGCAGTTGCCTGCGGACTTAGTAAGGACTAAGTACAACTGTCCGCCAACGGTCATGTGCGAAAATGCATGTTGGACTAAGTACAGCTCGCCGTCGACAGTCGTCTGGAGACTAAGTATGCTAGACTAAATATCACTCACCGTGGAGACTCGCGAGCTATAGCAGGCGACGGTGGCACTGTACTTAGTCGAGCTGCTTGCGCTCACTTTCAGCTCATCCTTTGGTACCGAGCAAAATTTCGGAAAGCCGCAATAGACTTCTTCATTTCTTTTCACGCCGAGGTGCTGACAGTAAAGAATGGCGGGAAAAGAGGGGCTTTTTTGTTCCGTGGATTGAATGTCAACAGTGCACTATTTCTCCCGCCAGAAACTCCATCATGTGCTTATTTTTAGCTCGAACGCCGAGTTATTCTAGGCGGAACTACGCTTCAGACTACAGGTTGAATTGTACATGGACTGGCGCAGCGGGAAGCTCTTTGAGTTTGGCACAGGCCGTGACAGTAATTGTTTGGACGTACTTGGAATGCTTGAACTGCACGCAAACTGAAAGTTCCGCACTTATCACCTCTTGGTTTTCAAAGGAGGAAGACCAGGATGGCGTCACTTTGAAGCAGGCTTCGCGATTACGAGCTGCCTCACTGCTGAGGTGTGCAACTTCAAAATGGCCGGATGGGCTGATTTGGAAGTGCGTTTTAAAGTGACGAAGGCGCCTCGAAATCGGAGGATATAAGTGCGGAACTTCAAAGCCACTGAATGTGACAAGGGACTTGAACCTATGCTGTTAAATGGCCTCGCCGTGCGCTGCCTTTGTCGTACTGTATTTTAATCAGGTATATAGTGCTCGCATCATGTAAATAAAACAGCGAAGCCGCCAAGAAAAAACAAATGGTGTCAAGCAAAGACGCCGGATTGCGGATCCCATGGTCTCGAGTTCAGTATGCGTTGAGCTCCTGTGTAAGTTATGCTGGATCTTATTATTGGTTCCTGGTCGTGATTATTTTTTGCCTAAGTATGCGTTCTGTGTGATTTGGCGGCTTATGAATTTCCTCCTGTAGGCTGTGTAACACTTTTTGTTCGCAGTCGAATGTGAATTTTGTTTTTAATAAATTGCAGCCCTAAAACGAATTGTGTGTTAAAATATTTTAATATTAAACCGAACGTTTGTCAGAAAATAGTATGGTCCTCACCGTAGACGGTCATGTCCTGATGCCTTGCGTCTTGCCCAGCGAGCGAGGCTACGACGCAGGTGTACTTGCCGCTCAGCTCCCTCGTGGGTCTCAGGATTCGAATGGCGCGGTACTGGGAGTAGTCGTCCCTCGAGTTCACCGAGAACGAGGGATCGAGGCGGCCCTGGAGCACGCCGAAGGCCTCCCGGGACTTCATCTCCGGGATCCACTGGTACACGGGCTCCAGGCCGTCGTTGAAGAACCACTTGACCACCAGCTTCAGGTCGTTCTCGTTGTACACGTACTCGCAGTCCAGCACCACCGGAGTGTCAGTTCCGTTGCGCACCCAGCGCGGCACGGACAGACGCCGTATCGTCACGCCCAGGCACCCTGCGGGGAAGACATCGACGGACAAATTAAGCACTGAAGTCCTCCAGATGTACCAATGCAAAAAAGTCGAAACAGAGTAACCTGAAAGCATGTCCTTTTGAGATTGCAGCGGTCTGCCACTATGAAACTGAGGCCAAAGAACAAAAGCATACTGGGTGTTGTCAATGCTTTAAAAACAAGCGATTCTTCAACTTTTAAAATTACGTAATATAAGCACAATGTAGTACATTGACAATGTAAACAACGCGCAGCGAGTGCTACCTAGTGGTCCTTACCCGCACCAAGTCGGAATAATTACTAGGCCACGTGACAGTCAAGAATCCGTTGCTGTGAAAGACCGAAGGGGTGGCGATTAAAATTAGGATTTTTGTTTGTTTATTAAGGCTTAGCGTATAATGATGCATCTTTACTTATTTGACTCTTCAAATATCTCATGGCTTCGACCTTCAGGTACCCAAACCGCTGCCCTAAGCACAATGTCCGGGCCAACCAGCCGCGACCAACCCTACCGTCAAGATGGCAGTGTATTTTTAAGCCGGGGTCGAACTGCTCATACATCACATACAAGACCGTCAGCAAACACGAGTCACCGCAATATTCGTGGTTCGAATGTTGCGTGCCTAAGCTTCTCCTAAGGCTAACTGCCATGCGGCATTTGAAGCAGGGATCTCGTGGTGACTTACGTTTCGAATGTTTATGCAGGCTGCTTTTTTATGATGTATAAGCTGTGTGACCCCGGCTTTAATCATGAAGTTTGATTTTACAACAAGAACGCATAACTTCCACTGCAGTGCCAACTTACCACAACAGCAGGTTATTCTTGAACTTATAGAGTTGCAGCACAATTAATTAACTCATACCACTAGTAATACCGCACTATGAAAAGTATCTGTTAGTAAAAAAAAAAAGATAACCAGTGTTTTAATTTGTATTTTTAATATACTCCAGAGCCTATGGTACAGTTCCGCAACTTGGGAAGGATATCAAATGTGGAAACACATATTTAAGAGATAAATCAGTTAATTATTGTTAATATTGTCCCCAAGCACCTGAGCAGCCTTACGACGGATGCCCATACATAAGGCAAAAAAAATTACTAGCGAGTTATAATTTGCAATACACCGCCTTTGAACACCTCAATGAAATGAAGAAGGCGACATAAGAATGATCTAACGTCTCATACATGACCTGTGTACGTGTAAATGAACAGCCTATAGAAAATAACTATCATAATTCAAATTCAGGCAAGTCAAGAGCCCCGTTGTAGATCAACTGAAGGCCAGAAAGGAAGTAAAGAAACCTTGTATTGCTACACAATCTTCTCGCAACTCTCTGTTCAGTTGCAACCACAAAACAACAGGAAAAGCAAGCCCATATCTGCGAGGGAATTAAAAATTAATGTAATTATTCATCAGACGAATGTCATTCTCTCAAACTTATCGCACAAGTGAAGATAGTTGCTTTTCCTCAGGCTCGGATGTAATAACAAACCTAGTGTCATCTTCCGCAGCATATCTACATAGGGATACAAAGGTACGTAGAAACGGTCCAGAAAGCGCGCACCCGTCGTGTTTTCCAGAGAATGGAGAGCTCCAGAAACGCGCGCTTCGCATTCATATGGAAATGCAGCCCCCTTTCGAAATTAAGGCTGCGGTCTTCACGGGGCCCAGCGCTTGGCTGCTCGATAATGGGGCAGGCAAACTAGTTTAAGGGGAATTAATTGGAATCTATACGATCCTCGCAGAACTCTAATAGGCTAGCGCAAAAGTTTAGGCCTTCATAAATACGATGGGATTTCGCGCTTGGGTTTGTTCGTTTCTTTGTTCATAGAAAGCTGAACTTGGTGAAAGCATGGTACATAAAGGCATGTAGGTTGACAACCTCTAAATTACGAAGGAACGGCCTGGCTCATATTAGGCTTCGCCGAAAACCAGCTTTGATGGGAGCCACGCTCCAGTGGAGTCAATTACGACTTGGGACTTGGTCACTTTACTTCAGTACGCGTATTCCAATGAGAGATTCTAAGAAGCGGTCACGTGCTTTGTTTATGAAACGGATTGAAATATCTTATCGTTAAACGCTTGATCATTAAGTCCCCAAAATATTTGCGATATCGTTGAAATAGAGATTGTTTTGTTATTTTGCTCTTTGGAGCAAAATCGTGGAAAACGGCTACTTCGACGATTAACTAGGAGCTGATTAGACATTTTCGCCTAGATGATATCTTGATCTGAAACACTAATTTAATTAATTGGGGGACTTATTGAATTATTCTGATGAGTTGGTTACGTGTTTTTAGATTTTAATGTTTGTTTCTTTAGCATAATATACACGCAGTTTCAGCATATAATTGTTGAGTCGCTTTGAATAAGACATCACAATATTAAATATCTTCCTTTTCTTTCTTTGCGTGTTTTTTTTAGAGTTAGGTCGCTTGTTCCATTGGCCTTGCGTTCTATTTTTACGTTATTTTTCCTATTTTTTGTTCTTGCAGTCATTTTTAAAGAAGATTACTTAGACCAACCAGTCATCGAGCAAATTACCAAATGCTAATATTTATGTATCCTTTCTATATATTTGTTTCTAATTATACTCACCATACAAGAGCACTTGCAAATTTACATCTTAAAAATATGTCAATCTAGTGAATCTATCAAAGATAAGGTTGTAAGATTTACTTTCAATACGTAGGACCGCGATTTCTCTCCTTCATCCGCTTTTTTATCTCTTGGGATCAAACAGCTGTATTGAACGCCAAAGATAGATGGGCTCATAATGTTCCTCAGAAATGTTAATGACGACTGCGGCATGGAGCGAACTAAATACATTTATTTTTATACTATTACGTGCACTAGACGATCTCGTCCATTAAATGTTGTTCCATTTCTGTGTCATATAAATTGTTTTAAAACTTTGTTTTCTCCGAATACTATTGATGACTGGAATGAAATTGACGGACAAATACGCATTCTCTCTAGTGTTGATTTTATTAGTGCAATTAACAATCTTTTTCTCATTGAATGGATGTCATTTTCAGTGAATAACTTTAAAGGGCATATTGTTTTACTGTGCCGTTTTGTTCATGTGTCTGTATTTTAAACTCCTGCAACGACCTCATGAGGTCGCAGTATTTATGAATAAAAATAAAAAAATACATAGAAATTTTGAAAAATTGAATGAAGACGACACCCTTCAGCGTCCTTTTTCTGAATATATTACCATCATGACACCTTTTTAATACATGTTTGAATTTTATACCTATATTACGTAAGAAAGTTTAGTGTTTATTTCAGCACTACCTATAAGAAAAAAGACGTCTACCTTTAATATTAAGAGAATAGGCCAACAAATATTTGTACGGTGCCTGACATCAGCCAAAGGGTAAGCTGAAATTGAAATCGTGACCACTAAACCGCATTCCATGTACGATCGCGAGTAGATGTTCTGTTTTGTCACAAGTAAAAAATATAATGCAAGAATTTATTTGCTTTAACAAATGACTTCGGCCACGTAGATGGCTTCAAAGGAGTTTGTGAATGATTGATATTTAAAAAAGGCAACTGCGTGGCAAACATTTGTAGTATTTTAATGTGCTTTTTCTTAAATTATAACTTTATGATGGTGTATGTCAGTAAAGTATTATAACCAGAAAACTTTTGCCAAACTGGAAAGACTGGCATTTATGGGACCCATTGGAATCTCCTACTTTTCACAGAAAGCAAAATGTTTATTAAAAATAAATAAAATAGGCTACTTACCGCGTTGAAGCGGCAACTCTGCCGAGTAGATCGCTAATGGGTGATAATCAAAAAGCCCAAAATGATAGTTTCGTTTTAGTAGAAATGCAAATATCAATTAGGGAGGGAAGAAAAAGGCTGTTTATTGGTATTTAAAACAAATCCTTGAAGCCGATGGAGAGTTAATGTCCATAGCACAACCCATATTGTGTGTCGCCAAACGTTCATCATATTGTGCTCACGTATTCCCATTACAATAGTTTGGGTGACACTTTCTTTGGACCAAACAAATAAAATAATGCATACAAAAATCGTTCGCTTTGTTCGTACACCCCAGAACCCACCTCGCAAAACGTAATTATAAGGGTCTTATTTAAGGCCCTTATAATTATACGGCTCTATCAAATATATAAATCTGATATACGATTTCAGATACGTCGAAACATTTTCGCCCTTCAGGGATCTTTCTAAAATATAGCAATGATATTACATATTTCAAGATGTTATATTAAGACACAAGCCTCCTTACTCCCTAATCCTAATCCTTAACAAAAATCGTGCAACATATGAATACCCCGTGCAGAAATCCGCAGCTCGGAGGTTCATACAGTTAAACACTTATACAACCTCCGACTAAAAAGGACTACCCAAACTACATGATCTAATGTAACCTATTTTGTTTTTCAACATAACAAGATAGAAACACTAAAACTCTAGCACACAAGGTGGCACACAAACATGCCCTTAATCTGGCTCACATGCACACCTGAACAGACTCGCAAGCGCATAGCGCCCTTACACGCAAAACAAAATGTCTTCAGGAAAAAAAATTGCAGGCCTCTCCTTTATGTTTTCTCATTCTCAATTCTGCCCATAATTGAAGTAATCGATGCGTAAAACCGCGATCTAAAACAAATCAGAAGTTCCCGATGACGAAGGTATATCTAACAATCCGCCAGGTCTCTCCGCTCGTCTCAATCCTCCCGCGCCCCCGGGGGAATCTGCCTTCGGCCTCGCACCTCCTTCGCACCTCTCGGGGCGCCCACCGTAAGCGGCGGTGATAATTCCGAATCAATGCGGGGACACGCGAATCTGTCATTAAGCTCGCCTCACGTCCGAAGGGGGAGAGAAAATTGTTCTCTTTATGTCTCCGCGTACACGTGACAGCCCGCGTGAGAGACAATTGTCGACCGCTGGGATTCAACCGGGACACAGGGGGAAGTGAAGCACGGTGAACAGCCCGGCTCTACGTCGATCGCCATGCGGGCGCTGACAGGAGCTGGGAACGTTTAACCGAGTGTGGCTCGAAGCAAGTGTGCGGCCTTTCCGCACGGCGGCAAAACGATTGGACACCGGGAAAGAGTGCTTTCTACAGACTAATTGGGTTAGGCTCTGCTTGCCATAACGATAAATTAAATAAGGTTTTTTTTGTGCGTGTGTGCTTTCTTGCGCGGTTTTTTATCTTGAATTTTTCAGCTTTAAATATGAACTCAGAATCACGTACCTATTGGTACCGACCGATGCCTTCAAATTTTGTTAAGGTAACAGAAAATGACTGTAGAATATATAGAGCTCTAATAATAATAAACCATAGAGAAGCCTAACTGGAGGAGAAACATTTAACAAGAGACAGCGCACAACACCGCCTGACGGTAGATGTCCCGTCGTCTGGCGCTTGTCCATGAAATAGATATTACTTTTCCTTAATGCCTCGCGGTCGTCACGCAGTGGTACGTTATACATAATAATTCCACTCGTGATTTTGAGCCTTGGCTTGTTGTCGTTGTTTGAGCCTCATTGGCAGTCAATCAGTATTTTTATCTGCAGTCATATTATATATAAAGAAATGTAGCGTAATCATTGTGTGCCTTCGCTGGAACCAGCATAAATCAACGCACATATCATTTTGTAATTTTTAAATGTTTTGTTCGCCAATCTTGAGTACTCTCTGCCGGTACTGATGACAGAATTAGCTACACTCACTACGACATATCGACAAATTTTCGCCACGCACGTCATGCTTCTCTTGTGGCTTTTTTATGTCTTTCTGTACTAATCAAAATCTAATTAGTTATATCGCCTTAAATATATAAAGAGTTCATAAACAAAAACTTACGAATTTACCATGCACGAACATTTAAATGAGAAAGTCAAACATGTTACGCTAAATATACAATGCACGAGACCCTTGTCAAGCAAATAACACATAGAAACAGCCGCTTGATTACTGCTAGCCAAGAAAGATCTATGCTGATGCTGGCGACCTGTTTTTTGGAAGAAATTTATTTTAGTCTTCAGTTAATGCAACTTGTTTCCTCCCTAGTTTTTTTTTGTTTTTTTTTCTGAGACCCCGAGGATCTCGACACATTAGAAAAAGTGAGCCTTTACAAACGGGTATGGCAGAGCTTTTTATATAGGATTCATTTGCTAGAATGAAAGAAGGTTGCATACAAGGCGATTCGCTGTCCCATCAAATATTAGAAACATTAAAATTGCCCAGTAAAAAATAAAGCAAATGAGGTAATGTAGAATAAATTTCAGCACAAACTTCTTTTTTTCTTCTTCTCACTCCCGATTTCAGTATTGTTTTCTTTCTTATAAACGCTCTTTCCAACGGTCACTTGGGTATTTTCACGGTTCGGTGCTCAGCCTAACGTCAAGAAGCCAAATAAATAGTAGCTTAGTGTGGTGCGAGGTTTCCCCGAGATTGTCCTTGTAGACAAAACGTTTTCATGTCGTCTAATGGCCGTCAAACTGGCGTTAATACATCATAAATGCACTTCGAAAGCATGTCGTAAATGGAACACTACAGTCGCCGACATGTTAAGGGTGTTAGTGTGTGACTCATTACTTTCACACTCGTTGTTTCAGGATTCGCAGTTGGGGCGTTCTTATCGGCGAATGTCGCATTTTTATTGGCTGCGAAGCGATAATAATACGCGGGGGAGCTGCCATGCCCTGAGTATTTTAAGCTTTAAGTCACAATATCCATGTTTTAACAGCTATTTGAGCCAATACATTTTTTTGTGTGTAAATTTAGCGCTTTACAAAGCCCGAAGGCCCGAGGGCAAAACACTCACAGGATCGGCCAGGGTCAGAAATTGTTAGCCCAAATTCACCATAAAAAGTGTCAAGGTTATGTTTCACTGCGGGCAGCTTTTGGTTAAGATGTGTAATTTATGGGTCCTAGATAAAAAAAAAAAAAAAAACAGAGACAGAGTTAGAGTTAGGCTTAACTTCCGGTTGTTCGGCGTTTTCATGTTGCAAATGTTGGCCTAAATTAACAAAATAATTGCCAGACTTAGCCTTACCTCTGGTCCTTCCGGTTAATACGCGTGGCATCTTCCGGATCGAGACGGGCACTTTGGCAATGAAGAAGCGATACACACAAACAATATCCTTGCACAAACTGACGCCTTGGAGCGAGCCCGAGTTGTATAAGGCTCAAGTTTGACTTCAGGATTGCCAAGCCTTTTCCCATGCTAGGCATTTCTCTTGCGTGAAACTTCCGATGAGTCACAACTAAGGTAATGCCGATTATATGCTATACGGAACGACTTTTTTGACAGTAAATGAATGACTGGGGCGAAGACAATTTGCGAGTCACTCCTGTCACCTCGAGCACAAACTCAGAGGGATCGATATTACTGATTTCTTTTTACACAGATAAAAAATCTTTATGTCGTTTACTCATTTCTTCCAGCAATTGAGCCTCTGTCACATGTGCTAATAAGGAACGTTGCCCATGCGATTGAACTGACCTGAAGAGCACGTGGCAGTTTTGATTCAGTCTAACCTTTTGAGTAAAAAATACTAGCTCGTAGCAGAAGTAATATATAAAGCATTATATTGCCGGAAGACTGTAGATGAACAGTTCTTAAATATATACGAACTTACAAATATTCAGAATATTCTCACATTGTGTTTTGTCATTAACGTCGACAACCGAACCAACCGTCTTACTATTCCTAAATTTGGCAACGTTCCAAAAATCGTAAACGGTGTGGCATCCTCAAGGACCAATACTCGGTGTGATTTCGCCTTAGGTTTCTTGGATCGCTGCCAAGGGAATCTTCATCAGCTTCGGGTCACCGCTGAACCCGTCTTGGTTGATTGCATCCTTCATGAGATTCACGGGTCACTGCCGAGTTGTTCTCATCTGTCTCGGGTGGAATGCCAGCTCCTTTGCTACCTCTTGTTCACTGGGGTCTCTCAGGACGCTGACGAGAGGTACTCTCGTCAGCGTCCCCCCGAGTTGTTCATTTGATTTTTATTCTTCACTAGGACAAAGAATGTAAGTGGGTAACAGTTTTCAAAGATATCGATCTGGAAGGGAATTCAGTGTCGGTAACGGTCAATTTGTATTCACTTATATACCATGTGCCTTCTCCGCTGAATAAAAAGAAATATGCCCATATAGCCCACCTTCTCATCTGGGACTCTTTAAGATGCATATCAGAGAAGTTAATAACTCGTTAAAGTAAGAAAAGGCAAGCAACCATGAGAACGGCACTAGTGATCGCACTCATTTCATAACAGAGGCGATTGCTTTGGAGGGTAACTGTAAAGCTGACTGCACCTTCAACTGAGTTAGCGTGAGTGGAACTGTGTCTACAGGGTTCACCGCGCTCTAACAAAATAATCCTATCAAACATTAAAAAAAATTGTAAAAAGTCAGATTAATTATGTTTTAGTATTTAACGGTGAATTTACAGTGCGCGACACTGTTAGCGCTGACAAGCAATCGCCGGTTTTTCCAGTTTTTCTATTTGATAGCAAGGGATGTCATCCAAGTTGTTATTGCTACGGAAAGAGGTGATTTAGTTTTATAATGTAAGCGATACAATTTCGTGCTTGCTGAAACTCTTTAAAAGTAAAATCTGAAAATGCGCCAATGTCGAGTTCGCGCTAACAGTGTTACGCAAGCAATATTATCTTTCCGAGACATGACGCCCAGTGCAATAATCATATGAATAGTGCAAATATTATGTTGTCACGAACTGATGCCTTCGCGGCTTTGTTGTCTTAGATTGGCTTTGTTCTGGGACCCCTCCACATGTCCTCCAGAGTGTACGGCCGCTGTGTCGCGAAGTTGTGCCTTCGAGGCGTCGCCGTTACATGTTTACTATCTTTAAAAACCGTCGACAGCCGCTTCAAAGGCTCAGATGTCCGCTTCCCTAGGCATGCGTTTTTGGGGAGGCCCGTTCTGGGGCCGCACCCCACGTCCCCCTTGAGCAGCTACGGTCTTCCTCCTTCCTTGATTCTTTGTTTGAGCGAAGCACCAGAGTCCTGTCTACGGAATCCTCGGAAGTGTTCTCGGGGGAAACCTCTCGTTCTCTCAACAGAGTTTTGCAGCAAGAGACGCCGAGAAAAAATTGTTCTTCAGTTTTGGGTTGCGCATGCCTGTTTTATTCGAGAGAGTTGTGTCATAATCGTGGAGCTGGACGTGTGTTTGGAAAGTCGATGTTTACTTGGCGTTGTCGTTGCGCCCTCTGATTGGAGCGCATGGAACTTTTTGATTGGTCGCCTGGGTGGCTCCAGAATGGTACAAGGCCCAATATGAGCAGCTGCCAGAGGCCCGCAAAGAGGTCGGCGCCCGGATATTATGGCGTGAAAATAAACCCGCCTCTGGAGGGCAACTTGCGCTTCGACCCCCTTCGCCTGTGGAATTTTCCGCCCGCTAGCTCGCGAACTTGGGACCCCTCACGGCTGTGGAGGAGTTCGTCTCGCCCGCCTTTGTGTGGATCCTGGTTTGTCGAGTGCAACTGTGGTCAGGGTTTTTGCTGACGGTGTGGTCGAAGAGGACGGAAGAGAACGTCGACAGAACCTAGGAGTATTTTCCCTGAAGTTGATTTAGGAATTGACCATATCTCTTACAAATGAGTGTTTCCTGCATTCTCAAAACAATCAGTTATATCTGAAGTAACTTGTTCCTTAAAAAAACAAGTTTCTTCGTGACAGAAACAGAAGACGGGCTCTTCGCTTCTTGGTAATACACACGTATGGTAGTAATTATGATTACTAAATATTCTAGATAAGTTTTTTTTTAGAGGGTGGGGAGGGGCTTCTATGAATTTGTATGAATGGGCTCCAAGTAAAATTAAATGCCACGGAGTTATGCCTTTTGTTGGTTTCTTGCTTCTTTGGTTTATTCGTATTCAATACTGAAAAGATTTTTGTTAAGCCGATGATTTCCGTAATTATTTTGCACATATGTCATTATATACATATTTTACACGAGGAAATATATAGGTGTGTGTGCGCGTGTGTGTGTGTGCGTGTGTGTTTCTGTGTATTGTAGCATGTACCCATGGGGAGAGGAGTGGTTTTCTAAATACCTTGGAAGGCGGGCGCTTTCCGACATTTGCCAAATAAAATGACGCGTTACCTCACTGCCACAACTCGGAACTTGAATGGGTCGTAAATAAACAAACGCAGTCATCTACCCAGTTAAGCGAATTCGGAAATAACAGTACGCAGAGAGCTGATCAAACATTGAGTCCGCCGAAACCCGTGGCCGGCATGGTCTAATCGGTTAAGGCGTCACGCCGGATGGGCAAAGTTTGCGGGTTCAATCCCCGCTCCTGGCCTAATTTTTTGCAAGCTCTCTTTCCCTATCCCTGTTCTTAACTGAAATGCAATAAATTGAATCATCTCTACCTTCCTCCTTGTTCACACTATTACAACTGCTGCACTTGTCCAGTTTTCCTCGATGCTAATATACCAAATATAGTTATAAAATAAATATCTATATATGTATATCTATATCTATTTATATATATATATAATGCCTCCGAAACCCTATAAAAACGTAGCCATACCATTCTATTACAGCGGGTTCCAATGTGGAAGTTCCGTAGTGCTCAATGAGCTGTGTCCTTCCAGCAAAACTAACCGAATCTACGTGACCGTTTGACAAACGAAAGGGGCAGTGAAGACAGACGATAGGACTGTCATGCTCAGTGCGTACACCGAGCATAGTAGTTAGTTCCGCAATATACCATCGCATCCGTCACATGAAATAGGAGTCAACATCAGCCCTTTAGCGTCGGTCAACGAATGATGGAGGCGTCACTCTAGCGTGAAGTGAGGTTTCCTCAGCAGCTGCCAAACCCCCCCCCCTCTCCCCATCGCATCCGCTTCCTCCACTATTGTCACCCTGGCTTCAATTTAGGATAAAGCTGTAGGCGCAGACACCGTATAGAAAAAGAAAATTGGGGCATGAGGGGGAGCCGGAAATTATTTGTATTTCCCGCTACATTCTGACCTCTCCGTCCCAAGCAAATAGAGAGACAATGCAAGGAAGGAGAAAAGCCGGAGAAAGAAGCCAGAGAGAAAGAAAGAGGTGGACAGGTCCCGGTCATGCATTTTGCATGTGTAACACACGCGTGCCCTGCTCTTTTTTCGTCCCATGCACTGTCAAGAATAAAATAAGGTGGTAGTAAGAACTAGATAATAGCGGGATGTCGGCGGTAGTGGATCGTCGTGACGTGCCTGAGTCTGAGCCGAGCGTGTCGGAAATTCGAACACGCTATTATTAGTGTTATGGCAGTCACTCACGCCATGCCCTCCCATAGATTGTTACGTGGACTGATGCAAGCTTCGGGGCTACAATACCGTCTTTTGAGTGAGGCTGCCAAGAAAATTCATTCGAAAATTTATACTGATTATGACGGCCGTTGTAATCCGCGCGAAATATTTTCGAAGAACGGGCAAATGAAACTCTAGGCTGATGACTGTTTTTGTTGTATTTTTGCTTTGTTTAGAGTGCGGCATCTTTCTAGCAAAATCGGTGAGAGGATTTTTGTTCGCCCATAGTTTAGTTTTCATGACGTGGATGGAAGGAAAATGTATCTCGAATGGTTAATGAGTCCGGCATTGATGCGGCATAATCCTTTTCCATTGGGTCTCGTTTTGATATTTTCGGGATTCGTTTTCCGCTATACTTCATATCACATCAAGGCAAAGCGCAGCAACGCAATAAGGCGATCCCGCCAATACACCTTGAGCCAAAAATGGCATAATATTTACCTTCCTAATCTTTTTTTTTTTTTGGAGGGAGGAGGGTTGACGACAAAGCCAGTAGTGCGTTGTAAATGCCCAAAAACATTGCACTCTTAGTACTTCAGTTTGCTGTTTTACGTCTTCTATACTCTGCTTTACATCTCGTCCGACCGCCGCGGAGGCTGCGATCAAGTGGAGCCGAACCAAGCATCTCCGAATGTGCATTGTAACTGCGATCGTCGTCTTTGTGCCTTCCCCGGATCAACCCCGCTCAGTCAATCACGCACCGTCAGTGCCCTACGAACCTGCGCTTTCTTATTTCCGTCTCGAGGGTCGAACCGTTGACGGCAAACGTACACGAGCGACGAACTTCGTAACCACGCACTTTTCGTGCTACTTAATCGGTTTAATTGAGAGTGTAGAGTCGGCTGCGGTAGGACGTAGCGCGAAGCGGATTTGTAACCTTTGATTGCGCTCCATGTTTGAACAACATATGGTCATGTGTGCGCAAAGCCCGTGTCTGCTCTTTCGTGGCGAGCCGGGGCTTACAATCGGGTTGACATCACCAAAACCTAGCCTACTCTCAACTCAACCCGTTTTAACGAAACGTAGACCCAATAGATTCTTGCCGCGTTTATTGAAAATTTCTCATTGTCTGAATCAAATCAATATTTACGAGGACACAACGGCGAAAGTAAAGCTCCTGTCAGCTAGAGAGATGGGCTTTATTCAGAGTAATACCGCAACCTTTGCGCCGCTCGCGCAAACGTTGCCGCTTAACTGGAGCTTTCCTTCTTGTGGTATCAGCTGTTCAGTCAGAGGCCGTCATTTAAGCGCCGGTTAATAGGGGATCAGAGTGATCCAGGTCTTGCGTGTTCCTGGACATATTCTCTCCATCTGCGACAACCCAGAGGCTTGGATTACGGATTCGTGCGAGTGTCCCACATTGGAGATGCCCTGGAGACGTCGAGCTTTACTCAGGCGGCAAGAAAACGAGTTCCTCGAACACTAATTTCCCGCCAGCCAGAGGAAGCGTGGTTTATATTTTGTTTTCATTTGTTCCCTATCCATTACTGAGAATGAGAAGATAAGAATACAAAGCAAAAGGAATACAGAAAGAAATCGATGAACGAGTTTTAGGTACAAATATATATATATTAGTGATATTCACCCCTGAAGGACATTGAAATTTGCATATCCGACCACGTATTCACGTCTGTTGCATTTCTTTCATTTCGCTACTTGATGTAAATTTGTTGCTTTTGAGTAGATGTTTGTTGGGAACGACTGTAAACACGCCAAATGCAATTCTTTTAAAAACATACATTTTTATAACGCTTTTCTTTTGTGTTGCGTTCATCCTTTGAATTTTGTTTTTAGGTCTGGAATAAATGTTTAATGCCACCATGACCGAAGACGTGTTCTCGATCTTACCTTGCAGATAGTCTAAAATGCCTCCGAGCTCCAGTGGTGTAAATATTCTAAATATTTTTATTTAAAAACAGAGTTGCAATAATATAAGTTTGCCACATTCCCGCAATCTATATATATGCAAGTTTATTAAAGTATGATGTTCATTTAGGCGTTTTGTCGTGCCCACACAAACTAAAGAGCCTTGGCACTGATGTTTTGTTTTCCCTATATTATTTTAGCTGCACCAAAAATCTTCTGCGCTGGACATTGTTTTTATTCTTGTTTTCACAGACCGCTAAACCAACCACCACTTTACGTGTTTTACACAAAATGAAGCGGATTAGACGGTGCACCGGCCGTATCTTAGCCGTACAACATCCAGCATGTGTAACAAGGTTAATGTTTATAAAAAAATCATGGGGTACTGCAATTTGTTTCTTGCTATGAGTACCTATTTTACCCCTAAAACCACCATTGATATCTCAAGTGAAGTTGCACGGAGTGTTACTTCTTGAAAAATACATAAAGTGCGTTTTTTACCTAGGAACCTCAACCCCCAATTTTTTTATTCGTGACCGTTATGGATAGAGGTGGGTGACTATCATCATTGGAAGAGCTTTGAGCTTTCTATTTGGAAAGTAGAGTAGATTCTTTGTGTAATTGGGTTCTTTGTGTGTTTGGAGCCGGTGACATATTGTTTTGATGCGAATACCATCTGTTCTGTTGTTACGGGAATTACTTCTCTGTTCGTTGCTTTCTCTTCTTTATTGCTGATTGCAGAGCGGCACCGCATCGGGTGAGGATGTATTGTTTAGTAGTTCATTGTATTTAGAATCAAATGGGCTATTTTGTGGTGATACTAACCTGTTAAGGGTAAGTTTCACAACTATCGTGTCCGCCAGCAAACAAATGATAACACAAACTCTGGACAGCTACCGCCATCTATGAGCGATGGCGGCAACCTTTCCATCCTTTTCGCTCTGGCTTGCGGACTTCCGGCAGGCCATTACTTCATTCCCACCACAGTACAGCTTCGCTGGTCTTCCTTCATCGCCAAAATTGAACGCTGATTTTTTCTTAGGTAACGGCGTTGTTTTAATATTTTCACGCTTTCAGATAAAAACAACCAAACAAAATTTTGCTTGGCGTAAAATACTCTAATCGCAGTGTTCAACCATTGTGGTGAGCAACGTAACACTATTTAAAATTGTGTACACACAAAAGAAACAATGGTCCCAAAATTCTAAGTCAACTTTTCAGTTAGTGCTTATCTGCCTATATTTCACTTAAACTTCAAAAGAAGCAATAATTGCGTTGAATGCGACACACATTTTTGTTTTAGTCAAAGACGTCTCTACACTCTTGCTGCAATGTCCACGCAAAAAAAAAGAAAAAAAAAAAAAGAACAGCGGCCGCTCAAGTGAGCTCTATTTATGGCCTCCAGGCGTTGCGAGTGTCATTGACATCGACAGCTTTCCTTTATGGCCGCTTCCATTTATTGTTTACGAGTTGGGGCAAGCCGCGTCCTTTGGGAAGCATCCCTTCGGCGATTGTCTCTGGGTGCCCGACGTCGCCGTCCCTTGGGCAAGCCTTTAAGAGGCGCGGGTGTGCACGTTATGCCCTGAATGCGGCGTCTCCGCGTGGGAGGCCAAGAAATGTTACGTGTTTTAATTTTTGCTCGTTTGCAGGATTTTCAGACGTGGCTGTGTTTACTGCAATACGCTGTTCGGGGAAGAAGGGTGAGAGTCGCTGCTGAGGCTCTTTGCTTACGTCTTCGCTATCAAATTCGACAGTTTGTTTTAAGCAGGTATAGTACTGCTACGGGCCAGGAAAAAATAATAATTCAGTAGCTTCCTGCGAGCAGTTGCTTGTTAACTCTCGGAGAAGCATTAGAAAACGTAACATTCTTACTTGCAGCTTTTTAGTGTTTCATAGGCAAAGTGCTCGCAAGAGTGAATAGCAAGAGCCGGCAATAATCAACAATAGGTGTCCAGGCCGTCCACGTAGTGTCAGGGATTCACCGAGCAGTTTCAGGAAACAGGTCTCTAAAATATAGTGCGATGTGTTTTCAGAGATCAGGCTTCAGGAAATAGCAGCTCATATCTGCGGTTATATTATACAATATGAATAAAATACATTTTGAAGTGCTGTTGACTGTTTCGATATCTATGATTTTATAAAGGATATCGTATAAACCACTCTACTGGCTCATTAATTCTTTAAATTCACTTACTCATTAACGTTTTGTATGCCCTCGCTCTAGTTTTCCTCTACAAGGTGGTCAGTTGTCGCAACGTCAGCCATCATGACGTCTTCGTTCATCTGCACATTCTGGCATGCTGGTAACTACGACGGTGTCGTTTCGGTTGCATGATGGAACGGCATTTACCTGCAATTGGAAGTTCGGACTAGACCCGTTTGGTTTGTGTCACAATAAAAAAAAAAAAAAAAGTGATGGCACGTGCATTTTAGTGTACAGTATATTGGTGGTAATGGGTTCATTTGCTCATTTTCGCGCCGTGGCGAACGTCAGACATCCGCAGTATGAACGAAAAACAGTTCAGATGCAAGTAGTGCGACCTTATAACTGTAGATGCTTCCACCAATGTTAAACCTCCCGCTAAGAATGAGCCCCACTAACCTCGCGCACGTAGCCTTTTCTGCTACCCAACATACGAACTTAAGGAACGTATTAAACATATATTTATCGACAGTTTTTTTTTTATATATATATTCAGATCATAAACTTTCAGAATATGAAAAGGCATTTCGTTATTTTGCCAGAATCACGGCATATGGTATTGCATTCGAGCATAATTTTATATTAGTAATGTTTTGTCAATTTGGGAACCACACAGGAAAAAGCAACTCATTACTTTCAAACGTGAGGGAAAGCTCGAAGACGTAAGAAATGTTATTGAATATCATTAAAATAAGCAAAAATCGAATCTCGTGCGCTATTGAGAATATTGGAGTTGTGTTATTGTGTTGTCAGTTGTTTTTTCCCTGTCTCGGGTTTTGTCTTGAAATATGGTGGTTACTGTCGGTATGTGTAAAAAAAACGTCATTCAAAGTGCACGGGATCGAAGTCCACGAAAGAACCGTTTTTTTTGTGCAATTCGCGGTCCCAGTTATGACTCACTTGCTTGTTATATAAAAAAAAAAAGCAAAAATACGCGCGTAGTGATTTTTTTTTTATCTTTTACAATTATATACTTTATTCTGCTATGTTTACTTCCGTTCTCCTTACAATGTAGCAAAAGAGGAAATTTTCTCTTGCTAAGCTACATATTTGTGTAATAAGTGTCTCTTCTTCATTCCTGACCGTTCATATCACTGGCCAGTGTTGCGCTTTACTTCTGACCATATTCAACGTTAATATCATTACTTCCCTCAGTAAAACGTTAAAAAAAACAGCACATGCGAAAAACATAATTTCAAAACAATAAGCATTGGTTGCTTAAAGTGAAGTTAACCCTGTGCCAAAACAGGGTTAACAAAGTACGCGACAAACGCGTCAGCGCGCGGTCGCTGGAGTTTGCCGTAGAGCGAGGTGCCTGCCACCGGAACACTCGTTCATTCATCTGTGCCGAAAGGTGCGCCCACGCTGGCGTGCGCAACGCGCGCCCGGAGCTCTTCTAATTAGCCCAGTCCGGTCGGACAAGGGGCTGCCATCCGCGGCATTCTCTTACCCGTCTAGCAAAGCGCGCGTTGGGTCGAGCCGAAGAGGAAGCGGACATTGTGCGGGGTACGGAGGTCGAGTCTATTACAGATGCTGCAGAACCTGATTCGACTGGCCGCGGTTTTGATCTGGAAGGCTGTGTTGACATCGATGAGGCTGCTGCCGTTCCCGCGCAGGCCCTCGTCTATGCAGCGTTTTGGAATTTATTTAACGGGATATATTAGAATCTGTTCAGCGCATTCAGTTGGGCCCCCAAGCTACATGTTTGAGTTTGCATTTATCTTGGTGCACTACTTTTTCGATTTCAGTTTTAATTTTACTGCCCACATGCATGGTTCCTTTTTTGAAATTGTTACCTCTTTGCGCCAGCGCAAAACATTCTAATGACTGTATATCGACCACTTGTTACCCCTTTCGACAAGGCCTTATATTTTATTTCTGTTTTTACGAAAACAAGACCAAACATATAATGTTATCTCACATAAGAGTTGCTTTCACTGATATTTTCATATTCTTGTGCCCACGTTGTAGTCAGTATTTTACTTTTACATCTCCAATATTATCGACCTAAGTGTTCATTTTGAAATAGTAATAATTATTTGTTTGTGACACTTCCAAAATGTATTTACTAATGTCGTTGGCAATATTTTCTTTAGGATATAATGCCAGTTGTGTGGACGCATTCTCACGCTGCCCCTATCGATTTATCCACAATAATAAAATTAAAACTATATATAATCCCTAGTGACATTCCCACGAATATGACAGGCCAGAGGTCTTCAAGGCAAAACGCAATAAAAGTTCTGCAGAAAATACAACATGTCAAAGGCGCTTAGCAAAAGCAAAACGTAAAGCTAAATACACATTTTGCCTTATCCTATTCATAATTTAACCCCGTCTTTGAAAAACCTCAAATATATCCATTCGAAATTAAATATTTTCAGTGACATCCCGAATCACGAAATGGCTCTGGCGTTTTCACTATTTAGTGCAGTTGTAAAACCTCATTTATACTTGGTCAAGTACCAGATTATAAGAGCACAGACAAACTGAGCCTTTCTGAAAATGTTTTTTAGAAATATCTGTCGACAACCTTCTTAACGCAGATAATTTTTTGATGTTTTTAAATGGCGAGCTAACAGCTGCAATATTACGTACATAGCACGTACTATTAAGAATATCCCATGGATACGTCTAAACATAAAATACTCGTATCCCCCCCCCTCCTTCGCCCCCAAGATTCTTTTATCACAAACACATGCAGACATTTTGAATGTAACACGCACCCCGAGAAACTCCGCCAAAAAGGGTATGGGTAAACTCTGTATAAGCCACCCCAAACGTTATCTCAGTTTGACAGCAAAAAAAAAAAAATAATAATAAGCGCTGAGAGCATTACGACAGAAGCCCGTTATCCGACTAAACTAAATATCTCGGACCAACTTGGGAAAAGAGAAAAAACGATAATATTTGCACTCAACGCTTATATGGCTTATAAAACACCCCCTGCAAAATATTACATACATGGGTCCAGAAAGCCAGTGTTGTTCGTTTCCTTCATATGTACTATCAAGTACCCCTACGTACATATATTTAAAAAAAGTCCGTACTCTCAAGAGTTATCTGTAGCATCCCACTAAATAATATTGACTGTTGGCACCACCTTTTTGTAATATTAACAAAGGTTAATCTGGCATTCTATTCTTTGTGTTCGTTCTTATACAAACATTTAAAAAATCCGATAGTGTATGTTTGTAACAAATTTCTTAATCTGAAACGTGGATGTTTTAATGAAACCTCAAATAAATTTATTTAACTCCACATTCAGATATATTAATTATTCATGTAAACTACAAACATATACAGGCTCAGCGAGAAGCGCAGCATATTTTACAATACTTTTTTGAAATAACGATCCAAAGCGTCACTACAAAAAAAAAAAAAACTTTTTGGCCCATTGAGCAAAAAAAGCATCATTTTAAAATGACATGCGGATCAATTTACAAATTATCCAAGAATATAATTCACTAATAGCGTTGATACAGCTAAAGTACTTTTAGACTGAAAATTTAAGAAGCTTTACCGATTAATAACATAACAACTTATAAAAAGTAACCCTAAATATAAATCTATGTATTGTCGTAATAGAGTCGTTCTTGCAGTATAAACAAATGGACCAATTTTAATGAGCTCATAGTGAAAGAAAAACAAAAAAACAGCGCAATAACCTGTCTTGATCTTGGTTAGCACGTGGAGTCATAAAGCGAAGAAGAAAGAAGTGCAAAATAGTCGATGCGCCCTGAGCCTGCGCGATGACACTTTAATCTATACATTCCAATAAAAAATGTGTTGTTAATCAGCGCTTGTCCTGTGTTGTCCTCCCTCTTTCCTTGTGTCTTTCGCGCTGCTATTTTGTGATAAAGATATTCTTGTACTAGGACCATCCTACATCACGTGCTAAAACAATTCTAGTCTTTTCTTTAAATACCATTGCTAACTCCTCGTGGGCATTGTTTAGGTGCCCTATTTTTCTTTACCACCTAGTTTAAACGCGAGGATAATTTCTGCTCAGCCATTTCCTACAGAAAACAAATTGGTGTGATTTTCTTAGACGCTTTGATATTGCATGACAGCTTCTCAAATAACCTCTTACTAAAATTGGAATGCTTGGGTGGCTTATGCCAAATTGTCGAGAACATTACGTACACTACCAATGCGGAGCGCAAGCTCGTCTGCTTTTCTTTTCTTTTTTTGCAGGGGTTATGACGATAACATAATGCCGAAATCGATTGGTTTTAAATAAAAGACAGTGGGTATGCCTCAAGGCAGCTTGCTTTGAGGTTTACCCACTATCCTTCAATCACAGCCAAACAGAGCTCGGCGTTGTTCTGACGTTACCACAACTCCTGCGCAAGAAGGAGACGACCTGCTCTCCGCATACGTATCATCATGATCATCATCACCATCAGTTTATATTATGTAGTCATGAACAGCGAGATTGCATTAATAATGATGCACAAAAAAGATTCATAATTATTGGTGGTCATCGATCCTCAAAAAGGGCACTACCGGCTGAGCAGCATAGACTTTATGGACCTTTTTATTCCCATTAACTTGAATGCCATAACAACATTTGCACCATCACTTCAGTCACAACCGAGCAGCATCGGTTTCTGAGAAAAGTGTAAATCAGCATCAAATTACTCCAAATTAAGCATTAATTCGTCTCTTCGCCCAATACCTTACACCAATATTTTTGCTTGTCTTGCGACATTCAACATAATATGAAAAGAACTACCCGAATTCAACATTGCATGCACTTCTTAATTGATGGCACTGGTATGTTGCAGCACCGAGTAGAGGAGAATTACATAATTTATCTTGTTTCGTAGCAAAAACAATTACTTATTCCGTCGGTGTATGGAACCTGTTTGAAACAGAAGCATTTCTTTCTGTACTGATGAAATTGGAAGGAGGTTATTTTGCAAAGAAAATCGGTCATTTAATTGTGCATTTCAGCTGTGCCATTTTGTATCAACTTAAGAGTTAAGAGAAATTTTATTAAAAGCCACTCACATTTTTTATAAAATGTTGATTTAACTCAGGGCAAAAACAAATAAACTCTCGCAAAACAAAGCATGCTGAATTTAAAAGCAACCCCAAGATTCTGGGACACGATCTACTTGCGCCCTCTCTTGGTAGGTGTGCAATATCGCTGAAAAACAGTCGAATCTAGCGATCTGAATAAAATCACGCAAAGTTCCCCCGGAATTATTGAGATCATTGTGATTGATAACTTCAGGAAAATTTTCACCACTTCGTCACTCTTTCTCTAGGTTCCCAGGAAATAAGAGTGATTTCCCCCATAGACTGCTATTGAAATCTCGCTTTATTTGTCACGTTCAGTGAGTTAATAAAGCAAACCCTCAATATTTCAATAAGTTCCCGCAGGTATATATTCTAGAAGATTTATGCTATCGAAATGTTCAAGCAGTTTTCATGTATATTAATTATCCCAGGTTCCCAGCGAGATAATTAATTACACTTGTAGCTTCCGCCGCGTAAAGGCATCTTTCCAACAAGAAGAGGAGTGCTACGGGAAAGACTACTTTACACTCGTCAGCAAAGGCACACTTTTTGGCGATGTGCGCCTTTGCTGGGAACCTACAGAAAATACCTCAGACGTTTGAAAGTTCTTAAAACATGTACCTTGGTAACTGTTCAATATGCTTCCCGGGAAACTTTGCGAGATACGTCTTGGTTGCCGAGATACGCAGCGCTGAAGTAGGCTCCTTTGAGAAGATCTCTCCCCGAAGCAGTGAACCGCGCATTTTTTGGCAAAGTGCGCCTCCGCTGTGAACCTACAGAGAACGCCTCAGACGTCTGAAAATTCTTAAAACGTGTACCCTGGTAAGTGTTCAACATGATTCCCTGGGAACTTTGCGAGATACGTCTTGGTTGCCGAGATACGCAGCGCTGAAGTAGGCTCCTTTGACAAGATCTCTCCCCGAAGCAGTGAACCGCGCATTTTTTGGCGAAATGCGCCTCCGCTGGGAACCTACAGAGAACTTTTCAGACGTCTGAAAATTCTTACGACATGTACCCTGGGAACTGTTCAATATGATTCCCGCGGAACTTTGGGAGATACGTATTGGTTGCCGAGATACGCAGCGCTGAAGTAGGCTCCTTTGACAAGATCTCTCCCCGAAGCAGTGAACCCCGCATTTTTTGGCGAAGTGCGCCTCCGCTGGGAACCTACAGAGAACGCCTCAGACGTCTGAAAATTCTTAAAAAGTGTACCCTGGTAACTGTTCAACATGATTCCCTGGGAACTTTGCGAGATACGTCTTGGTTGCCGAGATACGCAGCGCTGAAGTAGGCTCCGTTGACAAGATCTCTCCCCGAAGCAGTGAACCGCGCATTTTTCGGCGAAGTGCGCCTCCGCTGGAAACCTACAGAGAACGCCTCAGACGTCTGAAAATTCTTAACACATGTACCCTGGTAACTGTTCAACATGATTCCCTGGGAGCTTTGCCAGATACGTCTTGGTTGCCGAGATACGCAGCGCTGAAGTAGGCTCCTTTGACAAGATCTCTCCCCGAAGCAGTGAACCGCGCATTTTTTGGCGAAGTGCGCCTCCGCTGGGAACCTACAGAGAACGCCTCGGACGTCTGAAAATCCTTAAAACATGTACCCTGGTAACTGTTCAACATGATTCCCTGGGAACTTTGCGAGATACGTCTTGGTTACTGAGGTACGTGGCACTGAAGTTGCCTACGTTTATGGAAATGATCAAACCGCTGAGTGTTTTGCCAAGGTACGGCTCAGCTGGGAACCTGTGGAAAAAATTGCAAAGTCTTGGTCATGGTGACAAAGCTGAAAGGCACAGAATGTTCGTGCGCAAAGATTGGCGAAGATTGACATATGATGTGTCAGTGGACGTTTTGCAGAAATACGGGTTCGAGAGTAAATGGATCTGTCGCCCTTTTTCTCTTCGTGCTGGCCGAGAGGAGAGGGACGAAGGCTTCTTTTTATTTACCTCAGGGCGAAAGATAATCGTAAAGATAAACAAAAGTGGTTTAGAGGGAGCTTGATCTAGGTCACCTCGACACAATAGTCTATTCACTTGCTGAGTCAGCGCCCACAAACATGGCCGCCACACGATAAAGCAACGCTTTTATTCGAGAGCTCTGTAAAAAATAAAAGAAGGCAAAGCAAACTCGCCAATCGGATAACCGCTTTTGCCTTCAGCGGTCATGCTTGTGTGTAGTGACTCGACATTAAAAGACGCAGGGGACATGCCTGCGGCCAGGGGACGCTCGTCTTCTAGCCATGTACTCTCGAACCAATATTTCTGCGTCCACTGTTGTGTAAGCTTTGCGTGGTAGGACGTCATGCTTTGCGTTCTTGGCGTTAAGTATTGCGTGGTGGGATGTTATGCTTTATTTCGTACTTTATGCTTTTAAAGTGTTGTATTAGTATCGAGTGTGGGACGTCCGATGTTTCTCTGCAACTGCATACACAAATAAAATGTCAATCTTTGCCAATCTTTGCGCGCGCACATTTTATGCCGTTCAGCTCTGTCAGCATGACCAAGGCTTTGCAATTTTTTTCTTTCGCTCTAGGCATGTTCGTAAACGTTCCGCGTTGGTTTGAGGTGCTGGAACTGGCGGAGGCCCGTTTCCTGCTGTTCCCACTCAACCTTCTTCCGTCTGCTCTACTTCCACATACATTCGGCATTCGTCTGCCGCGCAGGAGCCCCAGCAGTGCAACGTATTGGACTCCAGCTGCTCTTTATATAGGCTGAAAGGTCGGAGCACTGCAGTCGATTTTGCCTTATATTGCCGCGCGCTCGGTTACTCGGTTCTAGAAGATTCGCGCCTATAGGGTCTATTCACTTGCTGAGTCATCACCCACAAACATGGCCGCCGAGCGATAAAGCGGAACTTTTATTCGTGAGCTTGGAGAAAAATGAAAGAAGGCAAAGCAAACTCGCCTATCGGCCAACCGCTATGGCCTTCGGCCGCCATGCTTGTGTGTAGTGACTCGACATTAAAAGGCGGTCTGACGTCATGTGAATAGACTCTATTCTTTCTCCGGGCGTAGCGTCTATCATTTCGTTTCCTTTCCTGGTTCTGGAAAGTTCCAACTCATTCTCACCCCGCACGCCCGGCGCTCCAAGCTTCCGCTTTGAATGTTCGAGATGGCGTTGTCACGCTGGATAAGGAGCCGCGCGTGACCTCGTCGAGCCAGTCTTGCTCTCGCTCGCTCTGACGCCGCAACTCGCCGCCGCGTGACCGCGTACTGCTGTTCCGACGCCCGTTATTTCTTTCGTTTTGGTTGGCACAAGTTTGCCCCATTAAACGTTCAGTTTAAACGTGACCTTCGCCGCCTCATCGTTTGTCCTTCGCGACAATATGGTGATAACGTGATATCAGGCGACATGTGGCTTGATTCAACGCTTTAACGTATAGAGTGTATTCATATGACGTCAGACTGTCTTTTAATGTCCAGTCACTACACAGAAGCATGGCCGCCGAAGGCAAAAGCGGTTACCCGATTGGCGGGTTTGCTTTGCCGTTTTTATTTTTCTCAAAGATCACTGCTGGCTTTATCGTTTGGTGGCCATGTTTGTGGGCGATGACTCAGCACGTGAATAGACCCTATACACATGACGTCCTACATCGTCCATCTATTGAAACGTCTGGCGCAGTGACCGCCAATGGCTGTGCCAATAGCTCAGTTCAATAAAGGGAAAAAAAGTGCCAATAGCTCAGTTAGTAAAGTGCTTGGCTAGCGATATCTTGATCCTGGGTTCGAATCCCGTTGGGATGGGACTCCAATAACCAGTATTTATTTTCAATTTATTATTCCTAATGCATTTTTATTTGACTCTGAGCTGTGTAACGGTCAAACGTTACAACCCTGCGTTAAAATTTTCCATTACATCCTACCGTTAGATTTTTCATGTGAACCAGACCTAAACCACATTCGGTGTTAGAAACCTTCAGTGTGTTTAAAGTTAAGGATGCATGTAATCACGCATGCGACCTGGTTGCAAGAATAATAAGTGACACAAACAACCGCCCGTATCAAATATATGCAAGACAAACAAATTTCAAAATATTTCATCTTTATTAGAGGCCGTCGATGTACCGCAGTTTGTGATTACACTGATTAATTACCTACCACAATAGCTAGCTGTACATCAAATATACGAATTGACAAATTAAGGAATAGGGCTTTGATAAACAAACGTAAATTCAAAGTTTCGACGCGTTCAAAGAATTAATTTTAAAGATGGACTCACTAAAAGCTTGAAGTTTAATATATTCACATATTTACAAACTTGACAAGAGAGGTTTTCATGCCGCGTGCATACTCCTCTCTGCATAGTAGCATGGCACTAAATTGCTGACGTGAACTATTGCAAATGTTGGATCAAATATCAGTAAATCATCATATGCGAAGATCAAAGCTCACGTAACTTACGCCGTGTTCTGCGGTAAACACACATAGCCAAGATATGAGACGCACGATCTACGGAACTGTAAACATTACATAAAAATAACTACTTCAGAATCTTGGGGTGTTCAGTGCTCTGGAGCCCTAACTCAAGAATCCATAAGACAGAGCAAAGTTGCTGTATTAATCTTTAGCTGAGCTGGCCAACATGGTGCGTAGTTTTTTTGCACATTTTACTCTGGTTGTTACTCCGAGAGATCGCAATTCTGTCCGCAGTTCTCCTGCACTCATGGACTCGATATCAACAACCGGGCTTGCAGTCGGCAGTTCCATAGCTGAACGCTGTCGTTTTCTCCTGCTGTCCTGTATCCCTCCCGACTTCCAATACTCGTCGTCGCGCTTTATGTAGCTGCGAACGCTCCCGGCCTTTGGCATAGCCTCAAACCTTTTCGCTAGTTTCGAAATATCAGCTGCTGCGTTCCATTTGTTGTTTTTTCCGTGGTGTAGGGTTTTTAAAACGTCGTTTTTTTTTCTAGCCCTTGACTTGAATACCACCCAAGACACCTAAACTGCTCAGGTTTTATGGAGGCGTGATGAGTAAGTACATGTATGTAAGGCGTAATGCGGCTTTTTTCGTAGCCTTTTCGGAATGTATGGCCCAAATCCAGGAACGTCTTGAGAAATTGCTGTGTTTTCTGGTCAACCCTTTCTCCTGTTGCATTTTTCTCAAAGTGGGTCATAACATCAGAAAAGATGCTCCAGAGCGAAAGGACTGCAGATTCAGTATCTGAGTGCAGTAACCCCTTTGCTTTTTCGGGAATACTTCGCAGGAGCGTCTTGCATTCGTCTCCCATTAGTGTAGTGAAAGCATGCCCCTTGTTATCGTCTTCCCAGACATCGAACCTCACTTAACCGCTGGTCACTCCCGACGCCAGAAGGACTACTTGAGTATTAAGCCACTTTCAGAGTACTGGCCTAGGCCTACGCCGCACAGGATGCTGGCGTGAGTTTTCTCAAATAGTCGTGCAAGGAAACCAGAGCAGACAATGCAGTTGTAGGTGGAGCCGTCGTGGTATGACCAGTGAAAGCTATTGGTCCGATTGGATGTGATATGTAAGTGCATGAAGGAAGGGCTTTTCTTTTTGTCGATAAGGCAACCAGCTCCAGAAACTCAGAAGGCGTAGTAGCTGTACTTTTTGGCGAGCAGATAACTTGCTAAATGAATTGCCGGATAGCCAGCGTTACATGGTAGAAACGGCCCCATCCTGATGTGCTTCATATCGAGGTAACAAGCGACTAAAAGCTCCCACAAAGTAAACGACAATCTGAAAAAAAGATCATGCGGATCCCACGCCATGTGAAAATCGGTCTTAAAGCGAAGCTTTCTATGATGTGTACGCTGCATGGTTTTCGCTGCTTGGACGGTGATTTTGATGAAAATTTTTGAAGTCATTCAGCGCTGTACAACCCGACACTAGTGAAGTGTTATAAACATATATTGGAAACACCAACACTGTTCGTTTTTCTTTACGAACTGTATACTACATATAAGACGCAGTAAGACGCATTGGGGCCTCGCGAGTGCGTCTGCACAGCTGCGGCAGAAAAAGCCGGACCAGAGCTTCAGTCCCGCCTTGCGCACCACACCCTGCTTGTAAACAGACTTTGAATTTTTATCTTCTTCAAGCTCACGACGATAGACGCGTCGTTAGAAACGTTGCGCGGAAGACTGCGTGGTCACCATTTGGTTCACGTCCACAGGCACGTTGACAATCTGCGCCACAATGTCGAACTGTCCGCCGTGAATCAGTTTGATCCACATGAATGGGATCCGGGGGAGACCAAACGCTCACTAATCTCGTTCAACTGGGGTAGGTGCGCAAGGCGGCCCGGATACCAGAAGCCGCTGCTTCGCGACAGATCCGGAATGCTATTCTGGTTTAGCGAGCTTTTGCAAGTTGAACACACGACGTAGTTGGACATGTTTTTACTGGGATAGGCCTCGCTCAACATAAACTTGTGCCGTTCCAACACCGGAGACACACCCGACCAAAATCAGAGTCTATTGCACAACTGCAAACCAAACCAGACTCGTCCTGCACGGAGTGTTTCTCAAGGTACTTGTGTGCACCCACAGACGGCACAGTCCGGTTCCGCTGTTGTCTCACCGCTGCCATGTATCGAAGCTGTCCCGCTTCGCGTTTACGAGCCAGCATGCATTCGCGTTCTAAACCATGCTTCGCCACGTATCGAAGACGTTCTTCCTCCGCCCGACGATTCTTCCGAGCCTCCGTCTCCTCCGCAGTCAGTGCACGCTTTGGCCCCATTTCAGTTTTTGTAGCTGGCGTCTGCGCTAAGTTATAATGCCCCTGGTTGCTATGCAACGTGTGCTTGCTTTTATTTTTATATATTGTTTTTGTAAGGCTCCTCCTCTTTAGAATGCTTCGGTCTTGAGGGTAAAATAAATAAATAAATGGCGTCTTCTGAGCCGGCTTGCTAGAAGCAAAGCCTTAGATGACTGCGTGAAAGGAAGACTACCATGCCTAGGGTGCGCGAGGGCTTGAGACTCGACTCCATGTGCCATACCGTTCGTGCGCTTGCGTTGGCAGTGCTTCTTTGAGACAGTTTTATTTAAGACGCTTGTTCTAGCAAGCCGGCCCTGCTGACACTCTCCCATGATCCACGCGGCGGGCGCCACCGCACTCAGTGCCTTTACGTCCCGTTTCGCTTTCGCTTCGTATGTATAGGCAGATTCTACGTTTATTTATGCTGCGTTTCAAGTTGGATCAAGACGCAGCCGACGCTACGAGATAATCTGGCTAATTAATCGGCGTGGAAAATACTAGTCACTAGTCATGTTTCGTTTATGATTGCTTCAGCGATGATAGAACATGTGCGGCAACATGAAGAACGCCACCATGATGGTGCGCTTTTGATGCTGTCTTATTGGTCCCGTCAGCCCGTGGCGTCGGCTCCGTTTAGACTTAAGGTGAAACCAAGCACTGACGCTTTCAGCTCTTAAGCACGAATGATGCACAGGTATGCTGCTCGATTCGAGCGATGCTACAAAACTTTATACCGCCTCGATCATGCTGACAAAAAGGGGAGAGCACGGCAGGTGTTGAGCTGCCAAGATGTATATCGTTGCTCTATTCACGGACAAATGGGTTCCACACGCCACCACACACAGACCATCTCTCTGTGTGTGATGGGGCCTAAGTACGCACGACGTGCCCACGCACTTCGTGCGTATTTCAGCGTAACACATATCGAGATTGTCGGCCATTGTCATCATGATTAAGCTAGTGTATGTACGTTGAAGCAATGCGCGCAGTTTTCAAGAAACAGTAATCTTTATAAGTAAAAAATGGCTAATATATAATTGGCTCGTGATCTATTATTATGTTCTGTTTCACTCTATCAAATAAGCAAAAACTCTATGCACCACTGAGGATCTTTCTAATTTACAACAAACTAACAAGTTTGTTTTTTGTTCTTTTGTTTTGTGCGGCTTTACGTTTTTGTGTGTGTGTGTTCAGATTTTTAATCAACTATTTATGCCGTTTATTTTAAGATCTATTTGCTTAGTGTACTATCAGTAGCGCAATCTGCATCTATTTTCGTGGCACGTGAAGAGTTGCCGCTGTATCCATGTAGGCAGTTGGAAGGTATAGCCGTGGCTATTTATAGACATCTTGTAATCCCTGAGATGGGGAACGATAAAAAAAACGGATGAACACAACAAAATCTCAAATGCAGATACAAGATGTCGATTGATTACCAGCCCGCCTGCACTCTCTCACTGCTTACAATTCTGCTATTTATAAAGGCCTAGCAACGTTTGACAATTTCGTAACGTGCAGCTGGCAATCTACCGCTGCGGTCTGGCATGTCTGAAAAACGCTACAAACATGTGAAATATGTGAGAAACTTGAATCAGCAGACAGCTCTCTCCAAGAGATTCTGTGATAGAGCGAAATTTTCTACGATTAGATCAAGGTGGCCTGCACATTTCGAGCTTTGTTTGTGCAGATATCTATGTCACAGATACAAAGAGTATTCAAGATCGACACAATTCCGCGCTCTACACTTCAGGGACGTGACAGAAGCGAACTTCCAAATAATTTCCTCGAATTGAATGCTTCAAATGTTAACAAGGAAACGAACCTTTCGGATATTCTAGGACCTCGTTGCGCCTTTTTCGGCGGGTTTATTGAACTTCGTAAGAAAACACAGTGAAAATTAAAATTTAATCGTGACACTCGCCGCCATATTTATGTACATTTGTGATCTACCCAAGTTGATATCCAGGCTCCACATGTCTTTTGCAGTTGAGATGGGACTAAGGGGGCGCGAATAAACGTTGCATAAGCGTCATTGAAAGTTACTGCGAGCATGTAGGAAACATATCAAGTGCTTCGTATACATTCCCTGAGCTTCGACCGGCAAAAGCGCTGTCCTGAAGATTGCATTTGTATTACTATGAACGTAGCTCGCAGCGTACCGAATATTATCGGCGCGAGGACAAAGCTTTAGAATGCGCTTGTCCTGCGTGACAGCAAGTGAAGTGAAAGAAGCTTGTAGCGAAACAAAATCTTGATGGTTATTTTAAACATATTTAAGAATAATGAAATGATATTACCTTTTTCAACTACAAATGCCTGTCGTATTTATTAATTGCTCAATTCCACATGCCTCTTGACCTCATGTGCAAAAGCCGAACCTTTTTTTTTTTTTACAAATTTTTACTTCTTTCACGGACCGGCTTTTTTATTATCATGAGCCACTATATAATTATTCATTGCTCGAAGCACTAATGAGCCGTAAGGGAGCACTTCGGGCTTTTCACTAGAGCTGACAAGTGCAAATCACGCCCGACCGCGGCTTTTTCCCTTCATTTACTGTTTGAGAGCGCGGTATAGAATGCATACCCGAAGGGTGCTGAAGTGACCCTTAAACGTCTCGGTGCTCTGTCGTAGTTTCATGTAAGCGACGTTGATACGTCGTCCTCCCGACTCTGCTTGGATAAAAATTCGAGAAGAGCAGCCACCGTGAACATTCCATCGTCGAGAACTCGTTGCAAATATCCTGCGGCGATTTAGACGGCAAGGGTCCTTGCAGTTCGCAATAAAAATGAAAGAGCTAGCGAAAAAATGTTTGAAAGAAAATAAAGCAAAGAAAATAGAAGATGCCGAGAGGGCAAAAATGAATGCTCAATGTTTTTTATTGCCCCTTTTTTTCTTTCTTCTTCTGTACACGGAGCGAGTGAATCTTTGAAATGACAATCAGCCACTAGAAAGAAAGCGGAGACCCAGCATTCAATCTTTTGTCGTTCTTGCTTCCCGATTGTAAGGACATTTTGGACTCGTTTTAAACTATGGCACTGGTTGTGTCCAATTGACGTCAGTGTGCTTAAAGGAGTTTACTTTTATATTATTTCTATTTCATTTGATATGCATCTCTTTGTGTTGTTCGCTCCGATCACAAGCTTCGCAGAGTTACACCCTATTGTCGTATGGATATCAAATTGACGGAGCACTAAAAACAGTTCTGGCGACACGAATAATTCAATACCTAGGTGCTCTGTCGTAGTTTCATGTAAGAGACGTTCATACCTCACCATCCCGACTCTGCTCGGATAAAAATTTCCGAAGAGCAGCAACTAATTATATAAATTTATAACAAAAACTTAGAGAAAAGCTGAAGGCTCAAGCAAAATGTTCCAGTGCAGTATAAGCAACAATTCAGTGCTCTGAGACACAAACCTCCTCTAAGAAACGTTTATAAAATGAGTTAAAATAGAAGGTACTATGTTTTAGAGCCGCTTTGTTTGAGGCTGTTTACAAAATTGGCCATCGTTGTATATTTTAGCGCGTCAATGTAAGGGTCCTCTCTTGAAATTCGGAAAGGCGTTCCAATATTGCAAATGGTTACCCTCTAGGAGATGTTAAAATACTATAAAAAAGATACGCTTTCATGAGCGTATGAGTCTAGATGTGTTCCCGTTCAACTGAACTTGCCTTCTTCTACATTCCTGATAAAATACTACTTTTCGATTGCTCTATTTTACTTCATACGACTGATTGCACATCTTTTTGCTGCAGACCTGAAATATGTTTAATGTCTGTTAAACGCAATGGTATGTACGTTGATAGTTATTTATCATGGAACTTGCACATGGCGCATGTTTATAAAAACGTTTGAAGTGTTACCAGTCGCTTGTACTGTTTCAATTGTTTTTACCCTTTCTGGTAAAAAGTTATTTCCTCATGGCTTGGGTCACAGTGTCCTAAAATATTAAATTTTTTTTTATTATTAGTTTTTTTATTAACTGTTTTTCTACTTGGAAGAAAAAATCAATTTCTTCAATACTGTCGTCGAAATGTTATCTGCGGGTTACGCTTGGGAAAGTGAAATAGTGCATTTAGATCTGCCGGTATGTGTCCTTTGTATATTTGGTAAAAGCATATTGTTGCATTGAAATACTTTTTGACAGGACGAATCTAAATCTAAAATAGCGAAAGTTATGTGTTCAAGGCATAATTCGTCCGCGTATTCTCGTGCCAAAAGTGCACTGGCATCACGGTAAATAATTAAGACTTTATTATAATCTACTATTCATAATCAACTGCCTTATGACACCTTTGACATAACCTCGCGAAGCCAATTACAACATTCCCTTCTTGTTCTCAAAAAACTCTATTCTGTGTCGCTTTATTTCTAGGCATCACGTTGACCTTTTTGTGAACATAGCCGGTGCTGCCGGCTATGTTCACAGCCCATATATTGCTTTCATGCACCCGCAATATTAGGGCGTAGATGCGTTCTTTGAAAGAAGATTATCTATTCTTCATTTCATGTAATATAAAGTAAGGAGTTTGAATGTGAACCTAGCAAAACACGCAATTTTTCAAGAAAATCTTATGTAAGCTCGTTTTGATTTATTGTGTTGGTAGGTGCTAGTTCACTGTAAGTGTTGTGAGAATAAAAGAAAACAATGTTAGCACTTTAAAGTACAAGTTGTTTCAGCAATGTCGGATCCCTGTTTACCGGAAGCGTGAGCCACCCACTTTGTTGTTCGGAACAACAAAGCGAATTCGGCGGCAAATCGATAATGTATGTTCGCCAACTTCCTCTTTCTTTTGTTCCCAAACGACCATTGCAATTTTCGTCTTAAATAGGGCTTCCGTATTTGCTGCTTAAATGATGGGCCATTCCCTCCGAACAGTCCTAGCATTGGTGAATATAAATTCACACTAATCGAACTTCGGCTTGATTCTGTCGGCCAACGTTTGTTACAGCTATCTTCATCTGGCACTTAAAGTACTGAAAAAAAATTTTCAAGGAAAATATTAAATGAAGGCGAGCTTTGTGGACCCATCTGTCAAATTCCAACAGCGCGCACTCCTCAGCGTGTGATACGTATACACGCTTTTCTGAAGCGTGAAAGGCACGTCTGGACAGCCATTGTCGACTACGTACACACAAATTAAGTAAAATATTGTGCTCCAGTTAATTGAAACCGCGAAGACAAAACGCGGGGCATTCGAATGATGTAACATATACAAACAAATGCACCCTAAAAATATTTTAAATTAGTCAATTCCCTAACGGAGGTCTTTTTTTTTCAACGGCCAATCTGAAACAATCGTAGCGGTCTAGAAATGTGGTGTAAATCGTGGTACTAGCTTTTATATACGAAGACTTAGGGGGCCATAAATAAAGATCCCAATTCAATATCCTATCCCGATATATAATATTTTCCCCGATAAGTCTAGCGAACAATCTTTCCCATCGACTTTCACTGTTCATTCCTTTCTTGGTCTTTGTCTTCTAACATCGCCCAAGTGGACGGAAAGACTCATATGATACATCATGTTTTAAAATCTACCTCAGTACTGAGATACGTTTTTGAACACTGAATAAACTGTCTGTACTTACAGATGCTTTCTTTCGCGTTGACCTCTCTTTTTGCCGCCAATAACACCTTCCTTAATCAGTGGTGTCCGGTCGTTATACTGCACCTTCTTTTTCCGAGTTTATGAGCTTTTTATCCCCATCATGTACAACATTTACCCACTGGCCCAATCCAGTACCTTCCAAATAAATCGATGCACTAAATCTCTCTTCCACGAGACCAGTTGCAGTTGAATGGCTCACTCCACACGGGCACTGACTGAAAGATAAAAGACGATCAGAAGAGAAAATCACGCGGGGCTAAAGTGTAGGCAGGTTATTGAAGGAAGTCATATCCAAAGTCTGATTTTGACTTACAACAAATGTAAATAACTTTTTTCCAAAATTAACCACAGCATTGTACCTAAAAAAGCAAAAAAAAAAAAAAAAAAATCTCAATCTGCGCCAGTCGTCGCGTGGGTCGGAATCATTCCTAAGCCAATCGTTCTTGAAATGAAGCATAGTTCGAGCCCATCGAAATTGGCTCGGTCGCTGTCTTCACCACAGCAGCTCATGACACCCCCGCTGATAGATTGCCGTTCTGACCGGACGGGGGCGATAGTGGCGGAAAGGTCCAGTTTGGTGTCGAGATGGAGACCCCACTCCTGCAGCAAGCTTGGATGAAGCGCCACGCGTTCAAGGGGGGGGGGGGGGGGGGGGGAATGGAGTGTATGTGTGTGGGGGGGAGGGGGGGGGTGGTTTTGGCGCCGTTCTTTTAAAAAAAGTTAATATTAGAAGGGTGGCTAACAGCGTTTTCTTAGCCGTTTTGGGGCTCTTTCTGCTGGCTTGAGTCCACGATGTGTGTTTTCTATTACTATTATTTGATGACAGTTTTATGGTTGAGCACCAGAAAAGCAGATGAGCAGGAAATAACTCCGTCTATGTATCTCTAAGTTAATTTGTAAGTCGGCGGTCTTAGTTCAAGATTTATGGACTTTAGCGTTAAGAGGGAAAAACGACATAGCATGGTCTGGGCATTTATTTTTTTTCTTTATTCACGATATATTGATATCTGTACATTTGTTCTGCAATTTGCATGCGTGTGTTTGAAAACAGAATTATATAACATACAAAGTTAAAATTAAAACAAGTCATTTTTAATGGTGCAGATTGAATATGACTTTGTTTTTACATACAATACTACGCCGTTTTCGCATAAAAAAAAATTATTTCAAACACATTTTCGTCTGTATTTGCCTGTGTGTCTGTAGGAAGCGGTATTTTCTATGACATTTTAGTGAATCGTATTGTATAAATAATAGTTTTTATAATGGTTTGCTATCCGATTCAATTAGACGAAGATTTGAACTGATATTATAACTGCTCGATCGAGGTAGACGGGGACTTTTGAATATGACAGCTCACTGAACAACTGTAGCGTGGTGACACCTGCTAATGACGTTAACGTAATAGTTCCCAATTATTTGGTGGCCGGAACGACGCATTTCGCGCATGCGCGGAAGTTCCAGCTATCATGGCGTCAAGCAATGCATTTGCAGCTGCAAAGCAGCGAATTATAATGAACTTTCTGGTGAATAAAGAAATTAAGCAGCTGAAATATTGAGAATGTTGCAAGCACGGCGCTGGGAACAAACGCTGGTATAAACAAGTATCTGTCAATGATGTCAACGGTTTGGAAAAAAAAAAAAGAAACGAACGCCTCTAAAGAAGTAAAGACCGAATGCGGTCGCGCAGCCCTCGTGTAAACGACAAGAATTGAGGAACTCCCCTGCACGTCCAATCAGCGTTGCTCCGACGCGCATGGGGAACGTTTTAAACTCAACTCATTACGGTAACTAGTGGAACTTGTGAGACCACAAAACTACAGGTTTTATTTTTATGTGACGATGAGAAATTGCTACATGCCACAGGGAATATAAAATTAACTAAATAAAACGCCGAAAGACATAAGTTGAAATCAAATCAAGAAAAAAGTCTTCTATTGTGGGAACTCAGAAGTTCGTCTCAAAAAAAAAAAAACTGCTCTGACGGCGCATTCACACTGGCGGTCGAGCTGCGGTTGCCAAACGGTTGCGGATGCAATTCGTGAGTGACCCCGTTCAGACACACCAAGACGCAGTTGGCGGTTTCTCGGCGATCACGCGTGATCTTTTGATACTTTGCATTTGGCAACCTTGTTTTACAATTCAAAATCAACCTTAACGCATGATTAAAAGCCAAAGTTTGAGACGTTCTCCTTCTCTTCTTTGTCGTCACCTGTCATTCCCTCGGTCTCGGGTTTTTCACTAAAATATTAAAAGCCAAGCTTTTTCTGCTTTGGCAATCTGAAGATTTTGTTCGGGATGTTCGCACACAGTACGACTTCAGGCGCCGAAAAAAAGAGGCATGAACCCGCAAAACTGCCTGCGATTCCCTCGACTTCTCCCACAAGCACAGCTGAGCTAGGCGCGCCTTGCTGACCGTTTCTGCTAGTTAGACCCTTCCGGCATGAATAGCTGTCCCTGTCTTCAGAATAGAGGGCCAGTTTTCCCCCTCTTTGTTCGCTCTCATCATTTTCTAAGTTGTGAGCGGTGGGATGGACCGTGGTGCAGGGGAATGTGTTCGGTGCTAGCCGGTCGTGGATTCGTCGGTTGCGGACTCTCCTCTCGTTACTCGTACGTCGATCGAGTCTACTGTTTGTTTGACATTAAGCTCAAATAAACGCCGTATGGATTACCTATGCATCGTCTGGTACGTGCACATTATTTCTTGAGTAGGTTCCCTTAATTATTTTTGTTTTTGTTTTTTGTAGTAGTAAACGTTAGAGGTTGCGCTTGCGCAGGTACCCTGCCAGCTCTGCGGTAGTGCGCTGGCTATGCAATCAGCCTCACGATGTCTCTATCGGCCTTCGTGGTAGTCATGCACGGTGTCAAAAGCTTTCGATAGTTTACGCGACTGGCTTAGTGGGTACAAAAGCTGACATTTCGGTCTATCAAGGGCAGGTTCCAACGTTCTACGAGCAAAGACTAACAAGGCAGCGAGCTACGGGCTGTGGCACCCGGTGTAATAAACAAACTGTTACCCTTACTAGATCACCGGTGCTAAGTCTGCTAAGATTACGGTTCAGTTATTTTTGCGGCGGATTCAAGTGACGGATGTGAAGATCACGTCTCTTCGTTGATTTTTCTGCTGTACCGCTAGGACTACAGCGCCTTGGACGCCTCTCCAGCGATAGATGTCATCTTATGTCGAAAGCCACCGACGCGCGTCGGTGGCGCGAGTGTGCGAACACCGGTTGTGAAGCGAATAGAACTGCGGAATTCGTTACCTTCACAGTGAAAGGTAAAGCTACGACAACTTATTTTCTTAGCAGTGTTCAAGCTAGGAATGACACTGCGCTATTTAATTATAACCTGTATTTTCTCACCTTCATATATTATTCCTTAATAAACTGTAAAGTATTGACAACAGTAACGTCGTTACCTTTATAGCTATTTCAGAAAAAAATTGAATATTACTACAGATACAAGTTACGTTAAAAAACAAAAAAACTTCCAGTTACAACTTACCAAACAGTTTAAAACGTTATAGTCACGCGTTACTACCCAATACTTCTTGTGACACTAGCCGTACTCATTAGAAGGTATCTCACCTGCGTTAATCAAGGGACAATAGCAAATATTATGCACTTTGCCATGTGAAAACCCGGTGCTCTTTTTTATTGCTTAAAATGAATAGTTTAGATTCGAAGCATTTCCTCGAATACGCGAGGGTAAGAGCACCCATAGCCCACACTGTGAAACGGTTGCATCAAATAAGGGATGTCATTTTAGGAACAGCGTATCTGAACTGTTTAATAAAACCCCAAGTGTAACAACACAGCTTTATGTTTCAGATAAAAAAAAAGTTAAGATTTTAACTGAATATGATTGGTTTGGTAGTACTTTCAAAGTTATACATTTGCACAAAAAGAGCCATTACGAAGAGATCCCTCATCTTTTAGCCTCTGGTGCTAAAGAATGACTCTCACGCCAATCGTGTTCCTCAAATTTACGCAGTCCTTTTTTGTATAGGTGCATTTGGTTTTAGATATAATCCTTACCATAATAATGTCCGTCTTAATTAGAGTGAGTGCGCCGTGGCTATAAAAGTAAGTTACAGTCACCAACGTCAAAAATATAATTTTTTTAAACAAAGAAATGGGAATTGGTTTTAAAAATAAGACGAAACGAAGAGCGCTCTTTTGTCCTTTCTGCGTAGGAACACGTATAACATTTCGATGCCAAACCTCGCTTGGTAAATTCAAACTGAACCAAAAATATTCGAGATCACCAGTTAACATACTTTCTATCGAAAGTGGCGTCATAAGGATCTGACATAGCATAACGCAAAGCAGAACTCCCTTTTTTACCGGGTTCTATGTACAAACGCTATTAAAAAAATTTCTCCTGTTTTTTTTTTTCTTCTCTACTCGACAAAATGTACTCATTTTGCTTCAAGCGGCGCACTTGCTTTATTTTTTTCGCTTCCGTTGTTGCGCTCGCTCGTTCTCAGCGGAAGTCATTCAATTGTTCTCCCATTGATGTTTTTTTCTTTGTCTTTTTGCTGTTCTTTTTCAAAACCTTACACTTTTATTTTTGCACTAAAATATCTTGCTCACGCTCGCCTTTGGTCTACTATGTACTTATTATTCTTTTGACATTATGGTACGACAGTATTGATCTCTTTTTATAAAAGGAAACACTGCCGCGAACAAAACAATCTATAAGGTACTCCTAACGAGACAGCGTGTAGCATCGAAAGTAAAAGTGTAACATCGGGGGCCAGAAGCGAAAATGGGAGGCCTGTGTATTTCTGTCCGTTAGAAAAGGAAGAAATTGGGGGAGGGGGGGGGGGGGGGAGGGGGAAGGTAAAGCTAGGAGAAGGAGGCGGGGGAGGGGTGTAACGCTCTGTCGGTTCAAACATTTAAGCCGTAGCGCGCCACAAAAAAATTGAAGAAAACTATAAGGCTTTGCTAAGTTTGCTTATCTCATCGTTTAAACCCGACAAACAAAAGGAATAGAAAAAAACTGAAAATATGAAGTGAACTGAAATCGTACGTCTAAAACTCCGCGGCTATGGAAACATAATAAAGAAGCACATTAAAGAAGCACTTTTTTTATAGTATGAGGTGGCGGTACAGAAGACCTAGCACTAAAAGAATATAAAACATCTAGTTAGCCTGAATTATACACGAAGTGGCGAAAGCTTTTTGCAGCGTGTGAAGTGCAGACACTTGCCTGCTGGTGCCGCTGAATGATTTATAGATGAATGAAGAGCAATAAGGCCGCCCGGTTCGTTTTGTAATTCGCCTTTTGTCCACGCTGGTTTTTGACGTCATTGGCAGCTTTATTGAGTTGTGCAACCTACGCAAGTCGGGCTGCAAAGACCGGATGAGAAACGCCCGCACCTGGTTTTGGGGAGGTAATTTCACGAGAGTTTTTCTGCGATGTTTTCGGGATTTTCCTCGCGAGAACCCAAGAGAAAGGTCAGGCTGTCGTTAAAATGGACGATTTCCCTGCAGTAATTTTTAAGCCTATGCGTGGAAGGGATCGAGGTGTTTAACAGGTGCCTTATGCGAGCCTCTCCTGAAAGTAACTGAGCGCACCCTGAGAGAGCACAATAAATGATTCTGATTTGTTTTTGTACATTTTATGCAGCAATTGTGAGGGAACGTGTGAGAAGCTTGCCTTTCCGCATGACGAGCCCGAGCGCATTGACCCGAACTGAAACCAGAAATTCCAACAAATTATCTTAAATCTGGAACGACGCTTTACCATTAAGAATCCTGCGAATGAACGGACTGTGCTCCCATCCGATGGCAGGAGACCGCAAGCGCTTTGGCGTAGACTTGGAACGGGCGAGACAGCAGAGGACCCTTCGATTGGTTAATAGGGGAGGAATCTGCGCACTGTTTCCGCATTCTCAAGCAGCATGTCGATGCGCGGAAGCTGAGTTAGTCGCTCTTTTTGCCGGCAAAGCTGGCAAGAAGATCGAAGAGAAGCAAGTTGATACAATTCAATACGTTGTCATTAAGATGGCTGTGCGAAGACACGGCAACGCGTCGTCCCATCTTATTTCACCATCGTGAGAGTCGAAGTAAGATGAGGTTGCACAGTAATTGGAATTTATGTTTCTATTTCGAAGTTTGTCTTTCTCGCGTGTGTCTGGGTTTCGAAATCTCGGGCAATGTTCCAAGCGCTCTGCTTGGAATTTCCAGTGTATAGTCAGATGCTGCGGCTGCAAGAGAAGATAAATATTGAATTATGGCGCCATTCTCCCTCATTGAGTGCGAGACAGATTGTTCTGAGAATGTCTTCACTTTACGATGGCTTCCTACTAGAAGAGACGGCCGTTCGACGGCTTCGGAGATGACATGAGCGCAAATATAATCAAGATATATTACGCTTTAGTAACCTGAGTACGGGTCATGCGCTAAACCTTACTATATTCATACGAAGGCAAAAAAATAAACATTTCAAGTTTTAGAAAATATGCGTCAAAATGACCCTAGAGTTTCTTACTTACTAACGCGTGACATATTCTTTTGCTTGAAAAGCAGGATGTAGAAAACAATTTAAAGACGAACCATTAGCGTTGAGCCACTCCTCTCACGAGAAGAACAACCGACCGCGTCATTTCGGGCCTACACTCTGGCTCTAATATTCATTCTCGCGCACAGGGGGCTGCAATGCATAAAACGCGGCTCCTCTAAGTAGAAACTTTTCTAAATCAAATGCAGCTTTTTTTATTATATAATTTAAGGAATTGAATGCTCTGAAGTTTTTCGGTAATTGACGGCGTAGAGTTTGGCAATTCTGGATATAAATTGCGCAATAAAAGTTCCAGATTTAGGCTTCACTGCTTGGTGTTTCGGTTCTCACCTGGCTTTTTGGTGTCAGAATTCCCGTGAAAATGACAGAATCAGACTTCACTTCTCGTTCTTCAGTTCTTATCTAGAAGCTTTGGGTTTACATTACTGAAGAAGTGCCATGATTAGGCTCTATCGCCTGGTTGTTCGGTTGATGTATGACATCTTTTGTTCGTGTTTCGCACCTCGGCATCTAAGCGGCAAACCAAAGAAAAGCAATAGAAATTCTAAATAACTACTTCCGCAATAACATCTTGAATGCAAAATTTCAATAGGCCAATGCTAGGCCCCTTGATTAGTCAATATTTGCGCCAAGGTAAGTCTTTTTTTTTTCTGGAATACTGTTGCGGTTCGCAGAAATTTACAGAGTCTGGTGCAGCGTAGAATATAGGCAGAAAAGATAAGAAAAATCGATAAAGATACGAAGATTGAATCATATTGGCGTGTAGGGTCATGTCACGTAATCGATAGTTTTGCGAACCAAGTGTGTTTTTTTTCGAAACACAATTAGTAACGGCGGAATTCGTTTTGGAGTACAGCCCCTACAGGGGCAGGCCTCTTAGTGGCGAGGTATTTGCTCAGCGTGTGCTTTTTGTTTTTCACTCTTTGATAATTCCGCGAAATCTATTGTCCTTCACGCAACCTGTAAGGATTTCTTTTTAAATAAAGGAGTTTATGGTTCTGCTATTCTCGTAATCACACCTCGGGTTTAATATAACCGATCCCAGTTGAGTGATTCCGAAGTGATAGGGTTTATTCTATCAGCCATATTGAATTTATTTTTTACCCTGGGCCATTCCCCCGGTTACGTAAACACCCTGATCCTCAAGACTACAGTTTTAAGCTTTGAAAAGGAGATACTAAGAGGCTTTTCTTCTTGAAGTCCACCACAAGAATGAAGTTTCGGACTGGGAGCGTGATTTGGGAGTATACTTGGGTTACATCGTTTCCAAATTATTTGAGCAAAAACACCTATCATTACACGCAGTAAAATTTCGTTTCTCATTGAAATGAACATAACGCAATATTAGATTTAAATTTGACTAACTGCATACCGCTTAGTGGGGTATAAAAACAATTGCACACGAGGTTAGGAACCCAGATATTTCATTGATGATGCCCGGCATCACCATTCGCTTTTATTGCGCTGCATTTTACATTGGGTAACATCTAAATAGTCGATGAATATCGGGGTTCACATCGGTATCCAGTTATCGTAAAGACAAAAAAAAATATCAGAACTTGACTAATTTGGAACACAGCATGAGCTGAGTTTTGTGTTTGATTACATAGCGGATGTTTAGCCGGCCCAAATGGCGGTCTGGCATCTCCGCTGTAGATGAGAATTGTGTGCAGTGGCGCTGGAACTTCGATGTTCGTCACACATTAGTGATAGACGAACGCCGGCCGGTACGATGCTCATCCAGATCGAAACGGCAGGCTCGGGGATTGAGCCAAGGATCCCCGGGTATTGCAGCACGAACATTTGCTGCCGGTGCTAGGAGCTGCGGGTCGGTAACACACACGGGTCACCGATACCCCACTTTGAGCATTACGAACCCGGCTATAAGGATCTGATGAACATGGGAGGGGGCGTCAGCCGGTGAAACAACTTCGCGCAGCTTGGTTGGGCGATGTGCTAAAAGGGCAGACACCGCAGGGTTTCTCGGTAACAAGCTGAGCCTACGCACGCGAACACCGATTTTATATTTCAGAAGAGGCGAGTTGGTGATTCGGGTTCTTATGATCTTATTGTTTTGTTTAAATGTTACCCCACTCATACAGGTACAGGGCTTTGCATTGAATTCCGCCATCATTCACAATTTACTAAGGCCACCACTCAGAAAACGTTGAGCATTATTTAATGGTTCCTCTACGTACAAAAGAAAGCTCGAAACGACGAGCCAGCTGTCGCAATATCATTGATGGTCATACTGGAAAGCTTCGTAAACGAGAGAACAAAATATAGGGAACTAACGCGAAGTGGTGCCGAATTTTAGACTGTTATATTTGGCAACTTTTTTGTGCTCACATGCTGGGCTCCAGAATAACCTTCATTTGTGCATTTATGATGCTGCATCTGTCGCCTGATTTCCTGCCGAACGTAATGTTAGTATAATTCAGCCTTGGTAGCCAGCCCCTGAATAGATATAATGTTGAAAATACTACACCTTCTGAGGAGTAAGAGCAGAAACGACAATCCGATGGCATTGAGTAACCAACAACGGCTTACGAGGTGGTGACTCTGGGAGGGAGGCGGTTGCGTGTTCGTTACTTCGATATAAAGAAAATCACTTGAAAAGTTTTATAATTATTAAAAAACACACATGGCTAAGGGAAGGATTACACGTGGTTTTTTGTTGCTACAAAATATCCATTCTGTTTTTGTGACGTCACTCGTTACCCTAGTGACCCTAGTGACGTCACTCACATTAAAGAAAACGTCCTATAATCCAACGCGCGGGTCTCACTCGTGACCCGCGCGTTGCAGTATGGTACGTTTCCCATAATGATGTCAGCCGTGGCCATTGTGACGTCAATCGTAACTCTCGTTACCCTCGTGACGTCACGTGTGACGTCATTATAAGCAATGTTCCATAATGCAACACGCAGGTTACATGTGAGACCCGCGCGTTGCATTGTGGGGCGTTTCCCGCAATGCAACGCGTTTCCCGTAATGCAACGCGCGATTACGCCGACGCCAACGGCGACGCCGCTCAAGCCGGAAAGGGGAGCCTAAGAGGTACGCTCGAAAAATGAAACATGTTTACAACGCACTGTAATGCCAAATTAGAGTTCAGCTTTTGAACAGGAGGAGGGGGGGGGGGGAGGAGTACGAAGGGAAGGTTATGCCTCTCCTCCGTTCCCCTTCTCCTCTCCTGCTACCCTTCCATTTAGCGGCTAATTTTCGGTACATGCCCGGCAAAATTCAGTGGAAAACATTTTCCGTTAAATTAGCGGGGAAATTTTTCCACACACTTTAGCGGGGAAATTTTTTCTGCGAAATTATGCGGGTATTTTCCCGCCACATGTGGCTGGTAAATTTTCCCCCTACATTTAGCGGGAATTTTTTTCTGGAAAAACACTGAGTGCGCAGGCAAGCTGGTGGATGTTGATGATGAAGAAAACCTGAGACTGTGGTAAAAGGGAAACGGTGTCGAAGAAGAAACACAGGGGAAAGAGACGTTCTTTTTCCGTCTTTCTTCTTCGACACCGTTTCCCGGCCTTTACCGTAGTCTCGGGTTTTCTACATCCCGATCAAATGTTTTTTGTTAATTTTAGCGGGAAAGTTTTCAGCTGAATTTAGCGTGAAAATGTTTCCGCTAAATATAGCCCATAATTTTTTTTCCGGTAAATATATATATATATATTTTTTTTTTGGGGGGGGGGGGGGGGGGGGGAGGGGCGGTAATTTTATCTCCAAATTTAGCGCGGAAGTTTTTCCGCTAAATTTAGTGGGGAAATTTGAACACTACATTTAGCCGAGAATTTTTCCGCCACATTGAGCGGGGCATAGATTTCGCCAAATTTTGCAGGGACATTTTTACGCTAAAAACAGCGGTGAAATTGTTCCACTACATTTATCGGAAGAATTTTCGCGCTAAATATAACATTCCATTTTTCCGCTAAATCTAGCGGAAAACGTTTCCCGCTCAATATAACAGGAAACTTTACCCGCTAGATTTAGCGGAAAAATTCTTACGCTAAATTTAACGGGAAAATTCTCCGCTAAATTTAGCGGAAAACTCTTTGCGCTAAATTGAAAGAAAAAATTCTTCGCTAAATTTAGCGCGGAATTTTTTCCACTAAATTTAGCGGGAAATCTTTCAGTAAATTTAGCGGGAAATTTTTCAGTAAATTTAGGGGGGAATTTCTTGTGCTAATTTAGAGGAAAATATTCTCTCCCCCTTATTCTCCTTCCTCGTGAACTTCGTGACCCTGGTGACGTCACACGTGACGTCAAATGCTACGTCACTATGGGAAACGTCCCATAATGCAACGCGCGGTTACGCCGTCGCCGACGGCGATGGCGACTTCGACTTCGACGGCGACTCCGCTTAAACCGAAAACGGGCGCCTAAGAGCTGCGCTCTAAAACACAACGTCAAGAGTGATGTTGTTCCAAGTAAATGTGCGTTGGTCTGGCGAGCGAACTTCCGTCAAAAAAGGCGTGCATACGCGAAAAGACGTAAGTACGCGTACCTCTTGTTTACTTCTTCGCGGTATAAGAATATATATATATATATATATATGTATATGTCTGTGTGTGTGTGTGTATATATATATACTTACTCCGTTGTTTAAACTCTTTTTTTAACAAATCAATGTGTCGACGCACGCCTTTTCCTTTATCAAAACACAAATGTAACTGCATACGCAAGGACGTCACTGCCTCCAAGCGAACAATACCACAAAACAACGCCCAGAATATCTGGGCCTTGACCGCACACCCAGCAGGTCTAACATTTATTTTTTTGCGCGTATGTGTTTGGTTCCCTGGGAGAGCACCGAAGCGCTATGCAGCGACGCGAACCTCATGTGCATGCCCCATTAGCTAATGGCTTCCGTGGGGACAGAGAAGAGAAAAACTTACAAAGCGCCGTTTTCTTCTTTTTTTTTTTTTATTTCATCTTGGTAGGGCAGAGGTGTCTGGCATTGGCTTCGAAGTTCCAACGAGGTTACAGCAAACAACACGGAACTTAGAGGGTATATCCCTATTTATACAGTACCAAGTTTTTTTCGGGTTATAAACGTTAACTTTTTTTCATTGAAATAACATGCACCAATCTGGACATCAAAGAGAAAAAAAGTTGCATCGGACCACATTAAGTTTCTTGCGATAAAAAGTATGTTGCGTCTACATTTCGCGAGCTTCGCCGTTGACCATGCAAGATCGACGACGCGGCTCTGATCCGTGCTGACGCGGTCACCGTTGTGCCTTTTCCATTAAGTCTTTGCTCTAATGTTTTCCTTTTTTATTATTGTACCCATCTGGGGAAATCCTATCAAGGTATTGCACTCTTAATAAATAAAATTCGCCGCACGTGGTACAAACGAGGGATGGCAGTAATGAAAATACTGCAATGAAACTAGATTACTTAATTTTTTTTTGCAGAAATGATGAATGTAATTAATTACTTTCTACGCTGCTAATTTAGTAAAGTAATGAATTACACTCCTGCAGGAGTTTTGAGAAAATTTCTAATTACCTTCGAAATTATTTTGCCCCCAAATGAAAACGTTCGTCATGCTAGCTGTAATATATAAATATGTGCATGGTGCTTCAGAGAACTGAGGCCAAATCGCTCCTGCGAAAACTACTTGTCGCAACGAAAAAAGGCTTGTGCCGTTTTGGTCCTGGGCCAGGGGCCCATTTAGGGAAATTATTAAATTCCGACATAATTAATATGTTAACTATTTTGCGTAATTAACTGTTTTAATATTATGTTTAAGTCTACGGTTTCAATTAGAAAATTGCTCAGCATCATCAAAAAACACTAAATCAACTAATTGCAGAACGATAGAAGGCACGCGAAGCATTTTACGGCTTTCTGAAAAAACGCACAAATTCGACGGGTGTTTCAGTTTCGGTTTGTTATCGAAGTGCATCTCGGCCCCGGCGGCACGGCGCCCCGTGGAGAGATAGTGCAACCAACCCCTGCTGCGCCGTCATCGCGCGACGCAGCAGAGGCTGGTCGCACTATCTCTCCACGGGGCGCGTTGCCGCCCTGGTCGAGATGCGCTCCGATAGTAAACCTAAACTTAACCACCCGTCGAATTTGTGCGGTTTTTCAGAAAGCCATGTGCCGTCTATCGTTCTGCAAATTGTTGATTTAGCTTTTCTTTTTTTATGATGCTGAGGAATTTTCTAATTGAAACCATGCCCTTAAACAAGATATTAAGCAAGTTAATTACGCGAAAATAATTAACAATCTAGTAATTGCTGACTTTAATCGTTTTCCTCAATAGGCCCCTGGCCCAACACCAAAACGACGCAGGCCTTTTTTTTTTCTTCCGATTAGTAGTTTTCGCAGGAGCGATTTGGCCTGAGTACTCTGAAACACCCTGTGTGTATATATATATTTTTTTTTCTTTTTTTGCTTGGTGAAATATCTTTAAATACATAGCAGAGCAAATAAACAGTGTCAATCTGTACGCAAAGCCCTGCACGAATAGCTCAACAGATGCAGAAAGGCAGGCTGGAAAGGCGAAAGAGAAAAGCTTATTTGTAAAGACATCGCTGGAGGGTCACGGCTCACGAACTCCAGCCCAACAGATTCAGGGCGTCGTGTCATCACTACGGTAATATTCTTTGTTAATTTCTAAGCTGACAGGGAGGTGGGAGCTACTAGTTTGCCAGAACCAATCAACCACCTTCCTTTGATCACCTGACCTGTCACTTTCTTTGCGCGTGGTTATGAGCGAGGGCGTGGTTACTAAGCGAAAAATAGAGAAGTGGGTGATTTCAGATAGGATCGACGGAAGGGTGGCGGGTCAACAATTTTAAATCAACTGACGTTTTTATATGTGGTTGTCTAGTGTCTGGTATAAACGAATCTACGCTTGTTTTGACCAGAAAAACAATTTGGGGACAGGAAAAATTTTAAGGCATTAAGAGGTGGACACTTGCATCAACGCGCAGTGATGACGCACTGATGCAAACGAGCAGGCACCTTTGAAATTGAGTAACTTAAAGGATAAAGGTAGAACAATTATAATACTTTTTAAAAACAAACTATGGGTTTAGCTTGATTGTAATATAAAGTAATCAGATTTATTTAGGTTACATTTATTTTTTTAAGAATTGCTAAACATGCCTGCTTGAACGACAACTGCAAAATTTAGAGGTCTGTATCTCATAAAATAATTTATTCATAATCATAAAATTTGAAGGTTGTATTCCACAAATATATGAAAATTATATAAAATAAATAAGGTATCTTAGTGATACGACAGTCGGGATATATGTAGGCAAATATGGGAAAAAATCAAACAAAAACTCCAATGCAATTAAAAAAATACCTTCTATTTTTTTTCTTTTTTTTAACTTGGGTACCCTGTCAAGCTCTATTTCAGAATTCATTTCTATTAAAAACATTTGCATTTATTTTATTGAGAAAGCAGATATCACTCCCCAAAGTAGGGTCCTGTTTCAAAGCCTACACTTAGCGGTGCCCTATACGAGAAGTGACTCTGAGTTCCAGTTTCAGGAAACTAACAGACATATTTCATATGTTTTTATTCAGATGGGGTGATTGGCAGCTAGAGCAATCGGTCACACACTAAAATGTGCGGAGTAAGTATATACAGCATTTTACATAGGGAGCACAAAGAGGTATCATATTAGAAAATAATGATTAAAAAAAGGTAACACAGTGTGAAATTTCACTTTCCGGTATAATCTATATTTATAATAAAACAAACAACTTTATTCCACACACAAAAATAAAAATATAATACTAAAATTGTTAAGGTTAGTTGGGCATTTCCAGGGACAAACCATTTGAGGTGAGCGGTGTCACCGCGCCGGACTGTAAGAGCTTCGAGACTGTCGGTGAACGAATGGATCGTGTCAAGCCGAGATATTTTATCCTGCGCGAGGATAACGTTTAATCGCGATTCTCATATGGTGATCGGATAAAGATTATAAGCTATCACCAATTAACACAGTAGGTTAAGTACCCCGCGAAGAAAACTCCGATGAAAAAGATGTCCCTGCATTCAAAACCAGCTGTCCGCGGGGCATCAAATTGGGCACTTTACACTAAAGGGTCTGTTAAGGCTCTGTTATACTCCGACGTAACGCGTGTGCGCGTGCGAGCGCGTCACAGCGACGTCACGTCGGCGAAAACCCGACGCTCTATACTCCGGCGTCATGGCGTAACCGACGCGACCGGCGGCGTTCGACGCAGCCTGACCGCCTCGATGCTAAAATGGAGCATGTCGTATTCGGCGCCGGCCGCGCGAGTGACGCCGGACCAGGATGCACCACGCGCTGGCTCCCGGCAGTCCTCGCGCGGGAAGCGCGGCGAATACGAGCAATCGCGGACGACAGGAGCACCAATCCGTGTACCCCCTATCATGTTTGAAGAATCGGGCTCGGTCGGTCGAGAAGCTCATCGAGGGAATTCGTCCTCACCCGTGTGTGCACGACACGAGGAAGCTTGAGTACCGTAGACCGTGCGCTTGTCAAAGATGTACCGTATGCACATTGACCGCCTACGCTTGCGGCGCAGGTGGTGCACCAGCAGTGCAAACGCTAGTTTTCGTCGCGCAAGGTACGTCCACGCCATCGCTCGAACTTGTCGCTCAAGAAGCGCGAGAATTTTTGTCTGCTGTTCCAAACGAAAAGGAACCAAAAGTGGCGCACTCTCGCAGGAAATGTGCCCTCGTACTTAGATTCTGAGCATGCGTCGTGCCGGCGGCCTACCGACGTGCGCCGCGAGAGCCGCCAGGGCCGGCGGGGTACGAGGACGAATTTTTGACGCGCGCGGCGTGATTTACATGACGTAGCCGACTTCCGCCATCGTTCGCTTGTGCGCGCGTTACGTCGGAGTATAACAGAGCCTTTACGTACGTCACGTGCGAGTATACCGCAACGTTGTCTTCAACCCACTCTATACCTCCATTTAGAGTCAAGCACGTGAGAGCGACGTCGCCACACAGGTCCTCACTGATGATAGCAACGCTGTTTGTAGATTTTCTTTCGTCACTACCCATGTAAATATCGTAAAACATTTTTTCTTAAGTGGTATGCGTTAACTTTGTCAGGAAGCATGATGGTCCAGTTTTCAGCAAAGTCAAAATGAAAGACAATGCTCCCGCGTTGCATACAGCTGCTCTTCATCGTAGATCGCTTTATCTTGCGTTTGTCGGATATTGTAGTGAAATATCCAACATTACAACCTTACTTGAACGACTTTTAAGAAAATAACAAAATCCAACATTGTCTCTTTCTTTTTTTACAAGGTTGCCGGGTTTTTAAGTTGTGAGCGCAATCTTTTTATCCTCTGGGATATGAAGTTCCTCGAGCGTAAGAGACTGGCATTTTGGGTAGTGATCACGGTCTCCTTAAAGACACGGACCGTCGATAAATATATCCAAGAAATTGACTGGAACGTTGTCGCCAAAGAACGGAACCCAGAAAAATTATGCGATACTATTGTTAAAATATTCTATGATATTTATACAATGTCAACTTAAAAATTCAGTACGAGAAGGCGTAAACAACAGAATCAATGGATAACTAAATAAATTGATGACCTGATCAAAGAAAAAAAGAAAGCTTGGAAACTACTGAAAATATTTGCTAATAATAAGAAGTACAAAGTAAATAACAGAATAATTACGAATAAAGTTAAAGCAATAATAGGATTAGCAAAAATAAATTATTACTGGAATAAATTCTCTGAGACAAAAGATACAGCAGCATGCTGGTCCTTGGTAAACCAACTGGTACAACGAAAAATGGGGGAAAAAAAACGATTGAAGACACTATTCAAAAAAACTTCGGTCCTCAACGCTACTTAGAGGTGTACTCGCGAATAGTCTTAATAGAGAATATGCGCAGTCAATTCCAACTTTATGCTGTACGACAACGGAAAGAAAAATGAATCAAATAAGAAATGGTTGAATAATTTCCCACGATATGGATGACAATGGCCTAATCGAAATTGTAAAACAATTAGAGACTAATAAAGCAGTAGGGTTTGATCAAATTAGGGCTAGAGATATTAAACACCCTATTACTATAATGAAACCTGCATTATTACAGTTGTACAATCGTATATTCTCTAGCGGCATCATCCCAAAAAAGCATAAATTATCCGTCGTTCGGATTATATACAAGAAAGATGAGAAAAATTAATTCCTAAATATAGACCAGTTTGCATCCTTTCTGTGGTAAATTATATAATTTAAAAATATATTAATAAAGTACTTAGGTGCTATATCGCTAAATATAACCTAGTAACTAACACGCGATATGGATTCAGGGAGCATATAGGAACCAGTGACCTTCTAGAAGACTTTTTTTACTATGCAAATGAAAACATCGACACCGGAAATTTTGTTCTAGCTTTATTCATAGGTTTTACCAAGGCTTTCGAAACAATAAATCATAATATCTTAATGGGTAAACTATGCAGTATTGGAATTCGTGGGAAGACATTTGATTTATTCCGAAATCATCTTACAGATCGGTTTCAGGCAGTACGTTCCGGCTCTAATTATAACAAGGAAATTAAGGTAAAACAAGGAGTACCACAAGGTACAGTCTTCGGTCCACTACTTTTTAATATATATGTTAACGAGGTAGCGCAGGTTAGCTTAAAAGTAAGCTTGTTCAATTTGCAGATGACACGGCAATTGTATACGCACCTAGATATTACGAAGTAGCGGCAACGACTATACAAAATGATATGGATAACATTATTCAATGGTACCGTAAAAACGAAACAATCATAAACGTTCCTAAAACGCAAGCAATATGCTTTAGAGATCCAAAAGAAAAAAAATTGTAAATGAATTTCCAATAAAAATGCATGATCAGAACTGCGACAACCGCTCGTGCATCCGGCTAAAATACACTGATGATGTAAAATACCTGGGTACGCACTTAGACAAACATGTTGAATGGAATATTCACGTAGACCAGGTTTGTAAAAATTAAGGGGATTAATTGTACATATGTCCCATATCCAAGAACTAGTACCGCGATAAATACTTAAAATGATATACAATGCACTGGGTAAATCCGTACATCTGTATGGAATAACAGTTCACGGGCACTGTGCCAAGTACATTTACAACTAAAGATAGAATTTATTCAAAAAAGGAGTTAGGAATATTGGTTACCGAAGCGAAGAATCTAATCTCTCGGATTATATGCATAAAGAATTAGGACTGTTACGTTTCAGAGATCCAAATGAAGTATGATATTATTATAAAATATTTTTCAACAATAAATATAGGCGCGGAAATGAAAAAGAAAGGACATTAAGACACAATAAAAATTTTGTTGAACCATTTATAAGAACAAAATATGAGAGGCCACAAGGAACTATTACATACCTAAGCTTTATAATACATTACCAGATGAGGTAATAAGAAATAAAATCCCCTCGAATGAAAAAAAATAGCGAAAGGTGGATAATTTAACAGAGAAAAAAGATCCTTAAAAGGTATCGGTATAACCAATGAGTATCTCGGAAAACGCAGAATATAAAAGGTTATATTTTCAGTTTTACTATTAGAATTATCTTGTAAGTCGCGAATTGTATTTCCCTTCACAATATGTAAATGCTAATTCAATATGATTGGTAAGGTTTTACATAAGTACTCATCAAATTTGAGGAACTAATACAAGCTCTAAAGGGAGGTGGAAGTGTAGTAATATATACTGATATTGGTATGCTTTCTTGTTTTTAGTTATCTGTGCAATAAAAAAGCAGAGGCTCCTGTCGCGTCCCACACACAAGCCATTATTGGCTTATGTGGGCTTTATATTGTATTATTTTCAAAGAAAGTAAATAAAGATGGTTCTTGTATTGCATTGTATTGTACTGGGTTGCACAGAAACGCTGAGTTCATTTCGCCAGTGTTGAATGTTGAGCGTGTAACGTTCTCTGCAGCGGCAATACAAGGGTAATAATTGGCGCAGCGCACACAAACGCACACTTCCCGGTGTGGAATATATTTGACCTATCTATGGCGCAAGGAATAAAATCTCGTTAGCCCAACGCCGGAATCGTGATGCTTGTCTTTCTATTCACGAAAGGCTTCTCAATTGAGCGTGTCAGGAAGCTCTTCGGCACGAACATTCTTTCCCCGTCGAGCATGACACAGATCACATCCTTCTGGTTGGGACCTAGGCGCGAACGTTGTAGCTCGTCGTTCGTGAAGTACTATAGGGCAGCAGACAGGCTCTTGAAGCTCACCTTGCACCTCGTGTAAAAATCTGGCTCATGCCACACGCCATGCTTTTTCTTACCTAAAACGTTAACCATGTCGCCATGTTAACCTTTCCGCGGTTAACATGGCGACAGTGTTTACGCTCTATTGTATTTCCGCCGGGCTCGAGTATTTGGAAGCTGCGCTCTCTGTCGGTGGGCCTCTTTGTGTCTGATATTATTGCCCACGACGCCAGCGAGTGGGATGGCGACAGGCACGACTGCTCAGTGAACAGGCATCGGCAGTTATATTTTGCTGCTTGAAGCGGACCCTCTCATCCTTGACAGAGAGCGGGGAAATGCAAAAAAATAGTGTATCGGCCGTTTTGCCAGAACCAGCGACGAGTGTCGCCTGTTATTTCCGTCAACTATTGCGCCATAATCGTGTTCCTCGCGAGGAAATGATCGTTGCTAGCCACAAAACACTATCACGTAGAAAGAGAATGCTTGGGTATGTTTTTATTCTAGATATAAGTCAGGGATATACGAGTATATAAGAGAGATGATGGAGATAGAGTGTAAGAGAGAGGAGCATATAGTGTCGTAGAAAAATAAAGAAAACAAAGTTCAAAGTGACCGATGGGTGCAGGATCTTTTCTCGGATCATTAGTTCGTAATATAAAAGCTCTTTGCGCAAGATAGTTTCTCTTTAATTTTAGTGTGTGAATGATTTCGATAGTTATCACTGGCCTGATCTGAATAAAAATAGATTAAAAAATGTGTGTTAGTTTTATGAAACTGGAACTCAGAGTCACTTCTCTCATAGGACACCGCTAAGTCTAGCCTTTAAGAAAGGACCCTACTTTGGGGATTTGTTTCTCCTTTCTCAATAAAATAATGCAACATGTTTTAATAGAAATGAATGGAGAAATAGAGTGTTACAGGATACCCAAATTAAAAAAAAAATCAAAGAGGGCGTTTTTTTTTACTTTGCATCAGAATTTTTCGTTGTTTGATTTTTCCCCATGTTTGCCTCACTATATCCCGACTATCGTATCACTCAGATAGCTTATTTATTTTTATATAATACCCATATAAAACTAGAATACTACCTGCAAAGTTTATGATAATGATTAAAATATTTCATGAGATACAGGCCTCCAACTTTTGCCATTGTCGTTCGAGCAGGCATGTTTGGAAATTTTAGACAAATAAATGAAACTTAAATAAATATTATTAGTTCATATCACAAGCAAGCTGTACCCATAAGATGTCACAACGCCATACGACATCAGGATGATGCCTTCAAGTAAATGTCGTCATCGACGTTGACAACGTGCGTTACGCGACATCAAGACTTCGTTCTGACGTAATATTGCGGCGATAACAACGACATCGTCAACGTTGACGTTGATGACGACGACGATAACGTCACGCGACGTCAGGATGATGGCGTCCTTGTCAATGCGACGTCATAAAGACGCTTGGTGTCAGTTCGTCGACGTCGTTGTCGATATGACGCAACTCAACGTCACGAAGACGTCCCTTCAACTTCACGACGTCGACGTTATCCCGGACGACATTACACGACGTCAAGACTTCGTCGTGACTGCGCGTCGAGGTTGATACTGGCAAAGGCAACGACGTATTACGCAGCGAAGTCTTCGTCATGACGTCGTGACTTTGACGTTGACGATGACGTCAGGACGACGTTAACGTTACGTCATAGTGATGTTTGACGTTGCGTGGGGCGTCGACGTCAACTTCGGCATCGACGACCACGTCAACGTCGTCCTCAACAAGGCGCCCGACGTCATGACCGCGTTGGAACGGCGACTTCATGTCGCGAAACGGCGCCGTCGTAAAGTCACGTCATTACGTCGTGGTTCTTTCATATTACCTCCGACGTCAAAATAATAAAAAAAATATTAGAATATAGCCCCTAAGTGACTATATTGCCCATATGACCTTTACCTGTGTCGCTGCTCACTTCGATTGCAGCGAAGGTGGCGCTGCAATCGAAGTGGCTTGTTTCCTCCGGGTTGTTTTCCACATTTTGAGGTGCAGCTGAAAGCATGAGCTGAGACTGTAGCACGTCTTACTTAGTCGTTTCTAGTTCACTCTACCCCCAGTGAGCAACGAAACCAACAAGTCGACTGTCTTTCAGTCACATCTAGAGAAGCCATTTATTATGTTCCACAATTAAGTTATGCGTGCCAGCAAAACGAACGTTCAGTATATATCACTTTGATGCGCATAAGACTGTTGCGGTATAAACAGAAAGACCTGACTTTCGGTACATAACTGTAAATGAAATCAGCACTGATTACTGTCTCAGGGTAATGAAAAGTAATGTCAAAATAATTGCATTACTTCTAGTGTGTAGTTTTAATGTTACATCATTAGATTGAGCTTGACGTCATTTGTAACGTAATTTATATACACTTTTATAGTTTTTATAAAAGTAATTGGTATTGCACTTTAATTACGTTTTGAAAGTAATTTTGCCATCTCTGGTACGAATACCGCAGCTGATACACAGAATAGGACTGAGAGAGATGTACGTTCGATCGTCTCTCGGTTTCGGCTCCGGCTGTTGATGTCATAAAATGAACTATTGTCGTTATGATATAAAAAAACTCTTTGTCCGGTGAGACCCAGTGAGACTCGAGAGTACCTTCAGCACTTCATGCGTTGTTGAGCTGCCGGAGGCTACTTATAATAAGTAAACGAATGCGCGCTTTTTTTCCGAAGTCGTCTAGTCTGTCTGGTTGGCGGTGTTCGTCCATAAATCAGGAGGCGCAAGAATACGGTTTCCTACGGAAGCGCAATCTACTCAAGCAAAATGAGCAAAGGCCAACAACGTTCTCGTTTGTCCTTCGCACGTTCCGCTTACTACAGCTACGGACAGCTTAAGTAACGCAGAGAGTGGCTCATTAAGGATATATCATTACTTGCCTACGTCACCCGGTTTTTACAATACGGGTTCCGGCCTCGAATGCTCCGTGCCTGTGCGCATGTCCGGCGCGCATACGCAGCGGCAGTATGCGCACTCGTTAACATTCGAATTCTTTCCGAAGGGCTTCGCGTTGTTGACGTCGTCCTCGACGTTGTTCTAGACGTCGCCCTTGAGGTCGTCCTAGAAGTCGATCCAGACGTCGTCTTTGACGGCGTCTCCTAGGACTGCGTTCTAGACGCCGACCTAACAAGCCGATAAACCCGCACCGCGCATATACGGAGCGGCCGTATCCACACATTAACATTTCCGGCCAAGCTACAAAGCGAGTATCGGTTTGAGTTTAGCTGGTTGGTACATGGTCAATGATGGTTCGGGAAAAGCTTTAGCACTGAAGGATTACGCAGAGACAAGACGAGACAAACACACGAAGCTGCGATCATGGTGGGGAAACAGCTTGAATATAAACGACTACGCAGATACAAACGATTTAACAATTACGCAGAGACGAAGCAATCACTCAATTTAGATGTGGCGCGCTGCAGTCGCGCTGACAACAATGATTGCGTCCTAAACCATTCATAAAATGAGGCGTTTACCCAAAATTTGAGTCCTCGTATTAACAGTGAGCTGCGTTGTGAACCTTATGGAAAATGCTATCGAAATTCATAGATAACCAACAGTCGTGGTTTTAGCAGCCAATGTTATGTTCGCGCTTTGTGACTTGATTGTCGACGATCTTACCGGCTAATGGCGTAGTCTCGTTGTCTACGGAGCGACACTGAGATGCCCTAGGACTCGCCACTTCCTATGTTTTTTAAGCTGTGCGTGTCTATGCGGGCAGCAACTGAGGGAGAGGGGAAAACGAAAACGGCGGGGGGACGCCCGAACGCCGAGCTCTGACTGGAAGGACTAGTGGGTAGAAGCATAACCTCCTATATACTGACAAAGCCTAGCAGATCGCTACGAGAAGCGGCCGCTGAAATGGAAAAGGCGGAACGTCAAACAACGGATCAGAGGAGAGCCACATCACTGTCGCCCCACAACGCACTCAAACGCAAAACCCACAAGAAGTGTGTTCCGGGTCCTCGCCGCTACGAAAGCTCTGCGCTCGCGTCCAGGTTCCCCGAAAGATGGCTCTTTGATGCCTCGTATTGCCAGATCCTCGCGCTCCAAATCTGCGACCGGGCAATCTATGGCTGCGTCGCAGAACTGCCAGGCTTTGTGAGTGTAGACGAGGCTACGATAGATGCAAAGCTAGTTCCGATTTTCCCCACTGGAGACGTCTAACGCGTTAGAACGTCAAACACCAGACGCCGGTGTTTATCGTTCTAACCCGCCTGCAGTGGTTAAAAAGGCAGTTAGCTTTGCGTCTGCCCACTATTCCTTCCAGTCAGCGCTCGGCGTTTTGGGGTCCCCGCGCGCTCTCCTTTCCTTCTATTCCTCAGTTCCTCCGCGCATTGCCGAACAGTGTTTCGGGGAAGCCATTCGTTCCCTGGACGCGTTGGGTATATCGCAGTGGTTCCTTGCACTCTTAGAAGGCTGGAGCGACCACTACCCCGAAAAGCACCTAGGAGAGGCAATCGCTGCAGTCTACGGTGAAAGCTAGACCAATAACGTGGCTGATGATATGTTAAAACCCATTTAAAAACAAATCATTCTGCTCTACAGCACTCAGGAGGGTGAAACGGCACAGCGGAGACTATACACGGCCAATAACACACCTAGAAAGCCTTTTTAGTATTTTTTGCTAGGCCAACCAATCCATTTTTTTCTCGGGTCACGTATATTTTTCTATAATGCCAAAATTTCGAATCCTCGAAAAGATACTAGAAATATGAGCACAGTGGCTCATGGCCGCGACAAGTGGACGATTTGGAACGAGGAGGAGGGAGAAATATAGAGGGAAAAGAGTTGCCGGAAGTCCCATGAATACACCCAACCGCGTTTTTTTTTTTTTTTTTTTACTTTGTTTATTTAATTGTGCGAGGCAGACAACGCTGTTGAGGGCATTATTTTTTGCGCGATTGCTTCTTAATTATGTTCATTCCGATCGGCCTTCTGTGCTTGAAGATAGATTAGCCAGTAACGCGCTTCCACACATTTCACGTTCTTCGTGCGCCGCTGTCGCGTCGTTTAGGCCGCAGTACGGCGCCATATTCAGAATGATGTAGAACATGTATTTCTTGTGATCTCAGCAATATTTGTTATCAGCCAATGTATCGGAAGCTTCTTGGAAGCCACACAAATGGGTTTCATATCCTTCTTTGTATTAATATTGAATGCGATGACCTACGACTTCGATAATATTTTGTGCGTGTGTCTGAACAGCACGTAATCATCGAGAAAAGGGTGAGCACCACTTAAACCTGCCACTTCTCTGCCGCCGGTTTTCGGGAGGGAAAAAACAACAACATAGTTTTGAACCGTAAACGGTGCACGTTATTAGGTAACTGGGCTCTCATATGTCATGTAGAAATAAAATCTCGGTGAGCATATACACAAGCCGTCAGTATCCCTTTCAGCTTCGTCCTATGGCTATCACCTTAAGTGTGTTACAACAACACCTTTAGTAGTGTGCTGAACCACATGAATATAAAATGCTAACGTTCTTTTTATTTTTTTTTGAGCAAGCATTACACGCAGTTTTAACATAACAAAAGAGACAAATAAAGACTGATTATGGAGGACGCACGAGAGGGGGACGGAGAGGAATTGACCCCATTTATTGCTCTGCCAACTCACATGCATGGCAGTTCAGGAGCAATAACTTGTTGATGACTATCCGCGATTGGGAATGTAACAAGATGTTTTGTTATACTCAATATTTCATATAAAGTATAATATAGACATACAGTTTAAAAGAATATATCTTCATGGGTAAAAAACATTCGTACAGAGAGTACTATCTTTACATGGTTGCTAAATAAACATTCAATGAAGCGACATGAAGTGAGTGTCAGTGCGTCGAACACTGTTCCAAAAATGTGTTTGCCCCACTTCACCGTAGCTTTCTTTACTACACGATTCAAAACGAATCATGTTCTGCACAACATCGCCCTAATTGCTTTTCTTATTAAAAGGGGTGTATTACTACAAATAATGGTACTGAAATGGTGTAACTACGTGTAAGTCTTTTGCAGACCCTTTTTACACCTTTAAGGTTGTAAAAGTTCCTAATCTGTACAAAATTACATATCTCAAGTTTACCTGATTAAAAGTGAAATTTCGTAAATTTTATAACCAATACGTAACCCTTCATCTGCGGCAGTTCCCTTCCCGTCTTCTTGCATTCTGAGGGCTCGGTATAATTGAAGTCACTGGATCGTGGGAAAGCAGCGCAATTGCCTTCCCTACCTGCTAGCCAGACAAAAACGGATACTAACATACATACGACCCAAACCTCGCAAGGCGATTGGCTAATCTTTCTACGTTGCCATAGAAACCGCCATCTCGGTCCATTCAAATCTTTGAAGCTTCTAGAGGATCGTTCTAAACCGGCATCGCCAAGATCATCATGGAGCACCATAGTACTCGAAGCGTTGCTCGCCACCATAAGCGCCTTTGGCACTGTCTATGAAATCAACCTATAAATCATGCCCATCTCCAAGGATCTCTTATGCCCGAGTCCCACAAGAGTGACAAACAGAAACAAGCGACAGCGACAAGCCTCAATCCAGAGTATTTCGCAATTTGAGAAGCTTTGAATAATAAAGGAGGCTATGCTCAAACACTAGCGTCATGCACACGAGGGTATCTTTGGCGGACTTGCAATCATCGTGCTTACTTCACGAGCACCGAACGATTAAACGCCTGCCGAAGGTATCATCGCGAGCCTACTGCGTGCGTTTGAGGCTTTTCGCTGTCGTTTGTTTCTATTTGTCGCTCTAGTGGGACTCGGGCATTACAATTACATTGTTCTTTATGAGTATTTCAAAACAGTGAAATTATTTTTCAGTGCCTCCAAGCACCGACACAGCATGTGGTGGTTGTACAAAGATGTACGCTTGTTTCGCAAATGTATGGATACCGAAATCTCGGTATACAAGAAACGTCTCCATACAGCTACCCGTCGCCAGCGAATTTAGATCGGCTTACCCAGAACAGAGGGGTCAAGGAGAAATTTCTTATTTCATGTGCCAGTATGGCGACCATACGGGGAGCTTTGCTCTACTTTCTCAAAATCCAGTGACTTTAGGTATAATGTCAGGGCCGGACAGGGGAAAAAAAGCACTGCCAGAGCCAGCGCACGAGCTAAGTGGGACTCTTGCCACGTCTGAAGATGCTCGCGCGTCCCAGCCATTGCAGTGCTTTTTTTTCACCCAGTCTCAGCTGAGACGCTGTTTCAGAGAGCCTGCCCAGTTTTTTTTTTTGGCACTGTTAAAAATGGTTTAAAATTTTTGAACGAGACGACGTGCAGTGGAGAAATATTTGTATCTTAGTTTACGGGAAGGTTCAGATCGGAGTCCACTAATTTGCGGTCCCTAACGGAAAGTATGCAAAAGAAATTCTGAAAGGAAAGAAGGTAGTGGGTGAACGTACATTTATTTCCTTATACGGTTACTTCATTTTGGCAATACTCTTAATTCTCTCTGACGAGTACAGCAAAACAGTATATTGGCTACAATATTATTTTAATGCGATAGCATTTCTTTCGGCAGGAAGAGCTGGGAATAATTTGAGGCTAGATGACGAAACCGATCACTGGATAGAAGGGCATAATGCTATCCATAAATTCATCCACCCTATAAAATAGAAGACACTCGATTTCTGGGTCTGCTATAATTTGTACAAAACCTTTAAAGAAAAAAAAAACGGCAGGAGAGAAGAAGAGTCTGCTGAACATTTGCGGCGGCCCACTGAAGCTCAGCGTGTTCGTCGTGCCAATGAGCAGCCAGAAAAGACATGACATATTCTCGACAGGTTTACACCTGCGAATTTACGGGCGGATCCGCGCAGGCGGAAAGCTGATTTTGAAGCCAGCTGGCCAAATTGAGTCGTCCCTCGCAGAAACTTCAAATATGGGTCCCCGGGCTGGTCCAGATTTTCCTCCAGAGATGATTCCATTTCGCCACCCGGCTCCAAAATCCGTTTATCGCCTGCACGGACCTGCCCGCTATTCCGAAAGATTAAGCTCGCCATTAGCCAGTGGACAGATAACGAAATTGGGTTCTTTCCACTACGATTATTATCTGTGCAAGGCAACAATCTTCGTCTCAATTTAATTGGTGGAATATAGCCTTCGGTGTAGAAATGACAAAACGCAAAACGGATAATTCCTACGCGATACTTTTTTCGATACAATTTCGTAATTAGGTTTTTTTTAAATATCGCCATCGAGTTGCGTACTCCTTATCGTTCAATCGCACGAAAGGGAGGCTCCTCAGCGTTTTCGAGACAAAAGTAGTGGAAATAAACGGAAACTTATACGGGTCTCTTGCTCAGTTTCTATAGGAACTGTGCAAGTGGAGGAGATGAAAGGGCGCGAGGACCCCATTCACTAATCATTCCATTGCTGGAATGATTAGTGGATGAAAACAAAGGCAGTGACATTTCGTGTACCTAATAATAGTTCTAACCAAAGCCCTGTGTTCGGATGTCCCTCGGCGTTCCTGACTCTTGCTCTCCAACACCGTTCCTACCCGCATACTTGTAACGTATTTACTGCGAACAGTGATTCCTTACGAGTAGGGAGATCGAGTTCAAAAATAAAAGTGCCGCAGTCTTCAAAATATTTTGACTAACGCAGGTTTATTTCATTTTCTTCTCGTCAACATAGCGATTTGCGCACCGCTGCATAGTAGAGTAAGAAAATTAGACAACTTCTGCGGCATGTCCAAGTGGCACGGCAATTTCAGCGCCTTAATATACGTCGACAAAACGGGTAACGCGGTTTCGCGAAATGAAGGGGGCATGATAAATTGCCTCGGTTTTCTACCATAGTCGCTATCTCGCTGCCGTCGTACGTTATTTGGTCGAGCTCGAAAAGATATCAAAGAATTAAGGATGCCTCACACCAGCTGAGTTATACTCCAGAAATGAGTTTTTGTCCTGACAGTATGCCAGAGAGATATAACGTCTGGTTGCCGGCGCCTGCTGCCTCGCAAAGTGATCTCTTTGTCCAGAATCGGCGAGAGTCATTTCCAGACAACACAGCCATGGAGGATGATGTGTGTCTGGCGTGCATCACTGTTGTCGGAGGACAATATTGTAGGCTATCAACTCTGCTTCTCTCCCGAAAGCAGAATACACAAAAATTTAGTATAAAATGCCCACATTCTTATGACATGCGAGAAAAATCGCTCCATTAAAGGAAATCAAATAAACCTGCATTATAATATCACGCCGTTTAGTGAATTTCCGACCGTTTTACTTTGAAATATGACGCTAAGATAAAAAATAAAATAACTAGAAATGCAGAAATCTATGCGGTCCCTGCCCAGCATCTTCTTCCCTTACGCACTTTACTCTGTAGAAAATGAGCGCTTCGTATTATCTGTATTCATGAAATGGTTATTTGCATTATCACTATTGGAAAGTATCGGTCATCATCAAAAGGCCCTCGCATTCTGTATCCTCTCGTCTCCTAATATTCTCGGCGTTTTATATCTGTGTCCTCTTCAATTATGACTGACATTCATTCGAATTTTTTTTTCACCGTTTGCTCGATGCATAAACGTCTTCGCCAAGAATCGGGTGACAATACCACATATATTACATGCCTTCTTCTTCTCCTCTGCCGAGGCGCTCCCTCTCTCCAGACCAAGGCCGTATTGGACTATACTTCAAAGTTTGCTCTTCTGCAGACGCCACGGTGAACTGCCGAGTGCACTCAGCGTTAGCGCCACCTCGCACTGCCGAGGCACCGGTCCTCCGGGCCCAGGAAAGCCTTGTCTTCTTTTCTCCGGAGTCCAATCGTGGCCAGCTTCCACAAAAGCGACCATGAGGGGTGGTTAGTGGAGAAGAAACGCTCGGCCTCCGAGACACCGAACCGCACTTCCTGTTTTTTTTTTTTTTTGTTTTGTTTTGTTTTTTTGCATGACTGGCGTTACGAAAAGTCAAAGAAGCATTTCCCCAACCGCTTCGACCTGCTGCTGGCAACGTACGTACATTATCTTGCTCTGATCATAACTTTTTCGCGCGGCTCCAACCGTCCCTTCCACCCCTCTTTCTCCTCGCGGGGCTCCTAAGGAGACGGCACCGCTAGAAGGTTCGCTTATCGGAACTCGCCAGACGGACCCCTGTCCGTTTTGGGAGGGGTCGCGCCTCTATTTCGATCCTGCCTAAAGGGAGAAATGACTAGGCGTCATCTTCCGGCTTGCGCTACTGATTGGACTACCCGTCAACGCTTTTTTTATGCAAGGGTTTTAGTGAGATCTGGTCAATGAATCCTCCCGTTCAGAGTTCCTCTTAAGGCCGGTTCTCACATGCAGCGAAGCGCTGATGTAGCGCTGCTCACGTGTCGTCAGCTACTTATCGTCTGCCATGAGCAACAGTTTGGACGGTGCGATACAAAGCTGGTGAACGCTCCCGTCAGCACGCGCTTAGCGCGAAGTCAGCGCTATGCTTGTAGCGCTCCGCTCCATGTGTGAACCAGAAGGACATTGAGGCACCCTAGTGTGAACAAGCCTTTAAGAGCAAAGGGCACCGGTGTTTATTCGTGAGCACACTTGAAACCGGAATCGGTGTTCCTTCTTTTTTTTTTTAATGTAAGTTGAGCTCGGTGCCTTTTTTTTTTCTATTCGTGACGAGGTATTTCCGAGCGACTTGATGACGTTGCTACTTGCAATATTAAGCAAGCACTCTACTGGGCTTCCCCTGAGTGCGGCGAATTGCACTCAACAGAAAGCAACAAGATATACATGATGTGTACAAACAAAAAGCGTTCGACGCAACCTCAAAATGAGAACAGTAATCTCCAATTGGATTTCAATCACAGCAGATGGTAATTCAGAAATTTACACGCGGGGAAAAAGCTGAAAAAGTGCGTTGTAAGCGCACTAAAGATATTGCTTGCGAGTGCAGCTCTTATCTGGTTATGTCTTGCTATTGTAAAAGGTGCTCGAAACAAGGGCCATGACAGATGTAATACAACACTGCACAACCGACCCCACTACAAAAAGAAAACAAAACACTTGGGGCTACAGTACATAAATTATACTCTTGAATCGGAACTGGATACTTCCCTATCAAGTCTAGAATTATCTAAAAATGTACAAAAAGTAGTGAGACAAAAGGGACACTTACATGCGAATGTATTCAATGTTCAAGAAAGTTTAAAAAAAAGATGTAGGGAAGGAAGAAACAAATTGCAGAGGCTCGATCTATTTCAAAAGGACCAGAATGTGTTTTTGAAATGAGTGATAAGGTGCAGACGAGCTGGTTTACGCTATATGAAAAGGGCGAGTCAGAAAAATAGGTTCGCAGCTTTGTTTTGAGACTTCGTCGTGTTTGTCCTTGCTTCCCCTGCCTTAGGGTAGTCTTAAATCATGACCAGAATGTATCCCACACAAACCACACACACTTCAGTTTTCGAAATTTTATGAATCCATTTATATGTATAGGGAGGTTCAAGTCACCAGGCTCGATCTAAAATGGACCGTAAAAATCGACGCCCGCGCGTAGCCGTCTAAACTTTTCGTCAAAGGTGTATTTCCCAGGTCGGTTTTTTCTTGTAAAATTAGAAAGCGTAGTTCTCTTACTCTAAAAAATAGGGCCAAGGAACTTGCCAGGGTCTACGGCGGGCGGCGACCCAGACGACGAAGTTCAGTAGCAAGGTGTATTTGGCGTTCGTATTGATAGATGGCGTCGGGAGCAACGTCTGAAGGTGCAGCCGATCAGCGAAAGATAGCAGACGACACGCCGACGAAATCCGTTGGCAGCAAAAGCGCCGCCGTTACGCAGACGCGTTTTCTTTACTTTAAGTTTCGCTTTTATTGTCGCATTTATTTTTAACCGAAGGTACATTTCAAAGATATTATATTTATTTTAATAAACCACAGTGGTGGCGAGTGTCGCGATAAGGCGGTAGCGCCATCTATCAATGCGAACGCCAAACACACCCCGCTACTGGACCCCTGTCATCTGCATTGCTGTCCGCCGTAGACCCTGGAAAGTTTCTTGGCCTTATTTTTTACAGAAAGAGAACTACTACGCTCTGTACTTTTACAAGGAATACACCTTTGACGAAAAGTTTAGATTGCTACCTGCAGGCGTTGATTTTTACGGTCCATTCGAGATCGAGCCTGGTAACTTGAACCAGACTATATATATAACGGGCATGGGGGCGGGGGCCGAAGGCGGGGATATAACTGAGAAGAAAAAAAATATCCCTGGTGAAAACAGTAACAGCGGACGATTTATTCTGCGACGTTTGGGCCGGAGTCCGGCTTTCGTCAGGAATATATATATATATATATATATATATATATATATATCATTCGCTTTAATGACACTCGTTATTAACACTCGTCTATAAGGCTTGTTGATGACGCTCGTTCCTGACGCTTGTTTATCGCGATTCACTCGTAGAAAACGACATTTAAACCAGATTATATGTCAAACGTTCACACCTCTTGAAACAAACATTTTTGGTACGTGTCACACCAATTTCAATGATAAAAGGAACGAATATTTAGATCCTTTACGCCGTTCCAATGTTTACAATTTCTAAACCCAGCGTGCGATCTCTCCAGCCCAGGACGCGCATGTATGTTGCTTCGGAATGCGAGCAAATCACGCGCCATGCGCACGAACTTTGAAAATGGAGCGGCCAGGAGCCCTGTTTTGTCAAGTTGTGAAAGAATCCGCCCTTATCTTCTACCGACTTTATATCCTATGCTTAGAGCGCCTTCTTGGATCTAGATTGGTGAGAAGCCAAAGTTTGGGCTGGACGTCTAGTGAATCTTCCCTTGATCAAACTATCCATACGTGTCTCCCTTACGTGTCTTCTTTGCCTTCTTATCCTAGTTCCGCCAGCAACCGCGTTTAAGGATCATTTCGAGCCCAGATGTTTTTGGCGCGGCGGCCCGCAGTGGTCGCTGTCACAGGCGCTACGTCGGCTTTGCTACGCCAGTACGCAAGATAAAACTCGACCCCCTGTATTACAGGCTGTTCGACGCCGCGCACAGTCATGGACTAACCAAGAAACATACGCAGAACGCTTCGCGACAAGCGCACCGACTGTCAAATTCATCAAACTATTTTCGTGCTACCTCGATAACCTCCAGAAAGGCGGCCGCGCAATGCGTTCTTGGGCTCTAACCTGGACACTTGTCGAAAAATTCGGCGAAGGATCGGACCACCGTTATTGGACGGCGCCAAAGTCAAGCGTAGAGCCGGCTTACCACGGCCGACAATTTCCAAGCCGACTTTTTTGCCAAATGTTGGGGTTAAAGCTCCTGGACTGGGGGCCCGGCACGACCAACGTAGGAATGAAGCAAGTCTTATCGGCGCTTCAGGACGGTCAGAGCGTGCCGAATGCTGCTGGTCGTGTCGGCTACTTTGGAACGCTGGGGTCCTTAACCCGTCAAACGCAAAGTTGGAGAAGAAAGTTCGCGGAACGCGCAAATTGGACGTCGCGAAAAAAAAAAAAGAAAACTGCGAAGTCATCGTAGTAATAGTACAATCGATGCGCTTTGTCAACTTCGGCCCCAACTTCATGTTTTACGAGTTTAGAAGACGAGGTCCTCTAAGCTCGTCAAACACAAAGTTGGGGCCGAAGTTGGGAGAGCGCATCGACTGGCCTATCACGACGATGACTTCGTAGTTTTTTTTTGTCGACGAGCAATTGGTGCGTTCCGTCAACTTTCAGCTCCAACTTTGTGTTTGAAGAGTTTTGAACCCCTAGACCATAAAGTGCTCCAAGTTGGCCAACGTGTCGTCGCCGTGCCGCGCCCGCGCGCTTGGGCACGTTCTGTTGAACTATAAGAGCACATTTGGAGTGGTTAAGGGGCGTCCTCCTAAGTTATTCACGAAACGTCTTTCCGTTCATTTGCCTCAAAACATCTCCCATGCCTATATTAATACGTACTGTTTGATATGCAGCAGCGGGCTGAAATATTCAGCCTTTCATTGGCATAAAAATGTCGGCCTCCCTTTATTTGCTGATCTTCAAGTAGACTACATAATTGAGGAACGGTGGAAATGTCTGCAAGAGCCTTGTATGGCAGTAGAAGCACACTGATTAGTCCTGGGTTCAAGCGTGTACTAGCTACCACATGCTTAAGCTAGTAGTTACCACACCCCAGGAAAAGCACTGTAAGAGATTGCGTCACAGTGCGCGCAGGACACTCGTATATGGACGCTGTCGAAAAGTGTATGTGTTCTGAGGATATATGGAAATTCCAGAATGTCACGGCAACTTTGAGGTGCATTTTCTTGCCATATCCAATGGAGAGTGTAAAACGATGAAATCGGCTATAGGCCATTTAGAAGTTGCCGGACGAGAAGTGTAGGAATAATGGACAGCTAAATAGAGCTTCTTCGTCAAAGATTCATGAGAAGGTCAGGTTTTACAGTCATGTATAAGGTGTACTAATTATATAGGTGCTTCGCGCAACCTCGTGTGTTTTAGAGCGAATTGTTCTAGAGGGAAGGTTGGAATGCTAAAAAATGATTACTAGACATTTAGGCATTCCGAAAAACCTAACTTAAATTTGTTTATTAAAGATTTTACTTTTTTTGTAATTCATTGAGTGTGTGTTCCTTCCCGGCTGGAGAGCATATTGCGGAAAGTTAGAGGTGGCGTAGAAAAAAAAAAAAAAAAAAAGAAGGAAGGTTAATTACCGAAAGAAAAAAAACGAGTTCAGTATATCGATACAAGTACAGCTGAACACCCACCTAATTGCGTAGACCGCGTCATTGCTCCCATTTTAAATTACGCGAAAGAAAATTCAACCAGGGACTCAATTTTATGTTTTAAATATTTAAATATGGTTTAGATACTGTAGTTAGTTTCTTTGTTTGGTTCTATGAGAGCAATTCTACAGGAGGCGCACCCCGGAATTGGTGCTTGGTTCCTAAATCTAATACAATACCGATTCTAAAAATAGAAAAGAAAATGAAAGCCGTCCAGGAAGAAAGTGTGAACAACTATACGTCTGACATAACAGCGGGTGCAATGGAAATAAACTACCATGCAGCTAAAAAAAGAAGAAAAAAAAACTCGGAAGTGTATTCCTGTAGATTTAACCGTATAGTCTTAAAGGAAATATTTACAGCGTATTCTTAATTAAGGTGAAACAGCTCAAACAAGACTACAGCACAAACATGGCTTCGTACAGACGCGCACGGGACATGAAACATCTTTAAGCAACCATTCTCTGGTGAAATTAAAAAAAAAAGAATGAAATATAACCGCATAAAATATAAAATCTCTGCGGTTCAATGTGCGTTCTTTCCCCCAAATAAGTAAGAATCAACTACGAACACCAAAATATTGTAATAATCATATGAAAAGGTTTGAGGTAATTTCAGGACGAACCCCTACTAAGCTTGAGCAGAAAAACTCAGTAAAAATCTGATTTATTTTTCTTTGTGTTCCTCATTCCAAAACAAAAAAAAAACAAAAAACTAAATGTAATCTCGGATTGTTCTTGCCTCGCGAACGTTCCCGAAGTGGATTGCTGCGACTGCAATATAGCTGCGATTATGCTGAACCAGGATTATACCCACTTTGTCTGCTCACTGTTTTTACTATTGTTCATTTGTTTCCGATGATGTTTACATACATTTTACCTGCTCTGTTATGTATTTTTTTCATTTATATATCTTGTTTCCAAGCGCTTGGAGGATAGTAATCTGATTTGTGCGCCCACTACGCTTTATTTGAGCTGGATTTTCCTCGACGCGCTGAATTTGAAACAACTGAGCGGCAGAAAACTCGGCCCGGGACAAAAGAAAAACAAAAACAAAAATCATTGCGCTGAAGCAACAAAGAAAAGATCAATAAATGCGGCAAGAAATCGAACCGAGTGAAGAAAACCACGCGGAAAAGGATGGAGCGCGAAAATGCGAAGCCATGCAACCGGACTCGGGAGCGTTGGGAGTGAAAGATGAAACACAAAAGATAGGAAATATCTTCTTTTTTTTAATGCAGATTTACATTCTGTTATTCTCGAATTGAGGATGACAAACGAGATTGCAAATGTGAATAAAAGATCGATGGGACTGTAATAAAAAATGCATAGAATCTATACGGTTTTCGTCGGGAGATCTAGGTGTCAGGATTGGCTACGCAGTTCAGAAACGCTGTGCGATATTATTTGGTATGCTTACAGAAAGGAGGCTCTTCATATATACCTGAGTCCCGGAGATTAGCGCTTTCTTTTTTGTTGTTGATATAAGCCCTTTCTTCTTGTTCTGCGCCCACAAAAAAAAAAAAAAAAAAAACTATTTGTTTTTGTTTACACTATTTTTGTTTGTTTTAGAAGGCAACTTTAGCGCACCGAACTCTTAAAAGAGTTGCTGTGTCGCACTTTGTTTTCAATCTTGTAATTAGGTTTTTTTTTGTTTTTTTTTTCTTTTATTGAATACCAGAAAAGACCGCGAAGACAATTTCAGTTTGTTTCACGGGGATTAAAGTTGTCCTCACAAATGAAGTACAACGTTTTGTGATGTGAATCTTGTCTCCCAAAATCTTTTTTTTTTTTTTGATGCAAACGCAGGGTATATTTTGACGAAGGGTAGGAACATAAAACAATTGAAGTCATTTTCAATTTCAAACATTAAGACGAGGACAAACTATAAAGCAGAAATAGCACCAAGGAGAAAATAATATTTTATTGAGCGTCAAATAAAACGAAGATAGCCTAGGACACTTCTGAGTTAGCTCGCATAAATTCAAATATATCAGAATATATTAATTTCCCAACTGGATATACCAGTTGCTTAAACAGAAAGCAGAGGTTGCATACTGAGTTCATTGGAACGGCAGATTTCACCGGTTACCCGCCACAATTGTCCTTCTTTTAGCCAAATGTTATTATGATAGTACGTGTGAACCTCTCACTCCTCTCGATAACATTCAGTCTGTTTCATGCTTTATTTTACATTTCAAGAAAAGCGAGCTCGGCACACCGGCCACACCAACGTTTGTTTATTTTTTCTCTTTTCTAGAGGCACACTTTCACTTATATGTGCGAAAAGCAAGAAGTGAAGTCTGTAATCTTAAAACATAAAGCATTTGTTTCTAGTTTTGTTACATTCTTTTTTTACCTCTTTGTTTTCGATACATTTGTTACCCGTTAAGTGTGGGGCTCAACACGTCTAGGGCAAAGCGGGACTATTTATAAACATCTAAGACAGTGCGATGGATTGTTGTATGCAAAGCGTTACAAGGGAAAGTTAGCACTGACTCATCTGTGTTCTCGCGATCGGGTACAAATCACACGTCTTCGCGCAATCACTTTCGAAATTGGGACCAGTCAGAACACTGGCGAATGTCGCCGAACTCTAACAACGTCCCTGGCGCAGTTGGAGCCTTGAGCATTAGAGGCGCATGACAGTGATGAATATTGCGAGCACGTACTGCCGGCACTGCGTGTGTTTGCCCGTTCTTACAGACATTTCTTTGATATCTGCTGCGGCATCTAGCACTTGCGAAGGAACACGAATATGTGCTTTAAGAGGAAAATCATTCTGATAGCCCCTTTTAGGTAAAGTTTTAGATGTTAATAAATTAGCATTCGCATGACTTTCGAGTCAATTACAATTTAACAAACATTGTGAGTATTTATAAAAGAGTACTTCAGTCATTAAAAAAAATGTTAAACGAGATGAAAAAAATTTAGGTTTATAATTCTTCGCTGATGGACCGTTTTATTACTGCAGTGGTTAAAACTCACTTTCAATGATAAGTTGCATAAAGCACACGCCGTGTTTCTGCCGTTTTTATAATTTTGATTTTTGCGTTTAAAAAAGTACAAAGCGGTTTTTTTGAGAATGGACTATGTTTTTATCCACACATAAAATAACAAAAGAAAATCAAAATCGGTTGCTATAAGCAAATGCGGAGAGCGAGCGTTATTTATTAATATATATGTTTTTTTTAACTGTTCTAAAAGAATGCCATGATAAAAGAAAACTACAAGTACACAAATAAATGAATTCTGGTTTCAGTTAGTGGTATACTGATACGTATTAGTTCAAATAAAAAAAATGGTTTTCGCAATGATCTTTTTTTTTCTTTAAACAGAACCAGCATACAAGAAGAAAAAAAATAATGCTACCACCATATATTGTCACGACAAAACGTTTTTCTAAACGTTTGTTATAAATTACTTTAGCTCTGAACCTAAATCGTCAATAAAACAAAGATATTCCAATTTGTCATCTCATTTAATAGTCTGTTTACATCTACACATTTTTCGTCAATATCTTCATTAGTTATATTATTAAAGCAGCTGCTGCGCCAGATTTGTAAGTTTTTTTTAATGTATCTTAAAAAAATAATACGCAAATTTACTACTGTTCAGAATTGTGGCCGTAAGGTTATTTTAATAAGGAGTACACCAAGTCTGTCGAACTCGAACTCCCTTGCCACGGGACGGGTTCATATCTGTGTCATTGATCTAGTATCATGGTTCCATAATTCCCAGTTTAAACTCCAGGCTAATGTGTTCTAATGACACACTCGCGTTGTACTAATGTACACTCGACAGGCGCATGTTGAAGGCTACAGGCAAAGTCACGCTGTCAAAGTCAAAGTCTGCACAAGCATTTGAACTCGAGTCTCCGAGAGATCCGTGTTTCGAATGCCCTATGGAAATTGAATTCAATGATGAATCTTGGCACGCGGCATTCGAACCACGAATATTGTGGTGACTTGTGTTCGCAGACTCTATTTTGTATGAAGTATGATAGGTGTGACTCCGTGATAACGATTTCTAAAATACAAGACCTTCGATCTCCCTTCTATTCACCTCCTTTGAGTTACAATTACAGTCACAAGTCGCGCGAAAGAAGCAGCGGACATCTGTAACCCGTTTGAGCACAAGTTGGCACGAACCGAAAGTTACACGTATCTTGCATTGATGTCACATCATCAGCCATTACGTTGGCATTGCTGCTGTGCGCGTACCTTCTGCAGCACTCGCTACGCACCATCTATGTTGTTTTTTTCCGCAACGAAGAGAAGGAATGACCCGAAGCACGGCGTGGCGACGTCACGTGAAAGCCGTGCATGGTCTTGGAGAGTAACTAAGAATCACGTGCAGAGACGCGTTGCAGCGAAAACAAATCAGTCTCCACTTCTCCTGAGGATAACTGCTAAAAATATGCATTCTTAACACGGACCATATTAATATTAATACTCCGCTATATAGCGAAGAGAAAATTAGGGCTAACTGATTTACCACGAGATGTTTTATGTCGTTAATATGGACAACTCGTATTATAGACAATCATGTTCGGTTGAACGGCGTCCACGATGTCGAGACATACCTGTACCTGCTCTGCTCCATCAGACTAACTGACTCTAGAAAGCCGTAACTTTTCCACTTCCGCAAGTCATGCTGAAGCAAAGAAAAGGCTCATACAAGGCATCTGTGTGCCTACATATTTGAACTAACAGGAAGGAACACGAACAAAATATATTTTTTTTTTAACCAGACACCTCTCATTGACCTTTGGAGCATTGCAGTTCTGGCCTGGGCATATGCAGAACGCTGCCGCTGCATATTTTATTCGTGGTTTCTATGCTTTTAGTCCGTATGAACGCGAAAAGATACATTAACTCGACAGCGCCCCAGAATCCAGTCACAAGAGCCTCTCCCCGTTTTGTGCCGATTGCGGGAACCTGCGATCGACCCGATATCTCCGGTGGGACCGTCATTCTGAGCCTAAACTCCGCTAATGGCTGGTGCCTGGGATATGCGGGCTTTCAAAACGCAGCTCCAGATCGCTGTCTGTGTCCCGAAAACACGGCAAAGCTTTCTTTGACAGACGGTGCCTCATTTGCTGGGTTCTCTATTGAGTGCTTCTTGAGGCTTCGTTTGGGCATCGTGCTGCTTTCGATACGTCCAATAAAAGATAAAGTAAGGTTTTGTGTGGAATCAATATGCTGTTTTTAAACTGAGAGACGCGGTCATTGTGTACTTAGCAATGAATCGAAGAGGTAAATGGATATACCTTGGGAAGAATCAAAGTGAATTCTCCCAAGCGCCTGAACGCTCAAGCAGGGCAGAGACAAATGCAGATTGCCGACGGATGAATTGATGAGAAGTCTTGCAATGTCAGTGCTCACAGAAATCCCGGCAGTGGTTTGGCTGCTTTAAATACCAATAAAAGATTAAGCGCATGTTCTATTCATGACTGACTGTTGATAGTGTGTAACAGATTGAGCTTACACGGAGTTCATTAGCTAGAGGCCTATCAGTAGTAAGGGTATCAATAATTAGGCTCCCGTTTTATTACTTGGCAATCGGTCTGTCTGTCATATTTTGTGTCGAATTTTGCTACACAGATATGCGACTTTTGTCCTATGCCGCAGTTCATGGTCTTTAAAATTTTTAAAAAATAAAATGTTGAATAACTCGCAGCTCCCGCATAGCCAAGTGTTTTGGTTTAATGCTTTATGTTCGGGGAGAAACAAAAACAGTGCACCTTGCCCGGATGATAGAAAAGCAAAAGGACAAAAATAGGAAAAAAAAACAAAACATTCACGAGCGAGGCATCTCTAGTTTAGTTACCTCTCGAGTCAGATGATCCCGTATCGAGGGGCGCTGTCCGGGGGAGGGGGAGCGGGGAGGGTCCTCCCGAGCGTCGGGGAATTAAACGGGAAGTGCCTACACTCTCAAAGCCGAGCTGTAAACCTTCATGATGGCACTTGGCCGTCGCCCTCTGGGCCAGATTCAAACATCTAAGTGTTGCGAAAAGGCTACCCTTCTTTTCATGGAGCGGGTCGATGCTCGTGATTCTCTAAACAAACGAGGCAGCTACAGCTCGCCATGTAAGGGGAAACTTTGCCGCTTGCTTTTGGCCACAGTTTTTTTTTTTAATATTCACGATTAATTGTTGCTCGCAAATTACAATTAATACTATGAAATAAAGAATGCGACACAGTGCTCAAATAGAAGCTTGCATGTACATAAAAAAAAGAGTGAAACTAAATTTTATCAAATATTCTTACCGCTCCAAGTACAACTCTGCTTGTGTCTACATGATCTGTATTATTTGTGCAAACCACAAGAAAGCTCAGGACCATTAATGTATTGAACCAAGCTATCGTTCTTGCTCCCGTAAACTTTTTCAATGATGGGAACTGCGTGACGGGTCGTACTCATGGCGCAGCACGCCAACATGGAGCTAAATATAGGCTTTTTAAAGCGTGTGCCATTGCCGTCATGTTGCGGCGATGGCGCTGAGTACAGCACGGCTCACGCGCGTAGTCTGCACCTCCTGTAAATCAAATTCTTGCGCGTGCGCTGTTCCAAACTCGTGTATACCACGCTCGACTGTTTGAAAAATGCGCGTTGGTGCAAAAGTAATATTCCTATAATATTATGCTAGATTCACGACTGTGTCGTAAACCCACCGTATGCGGTATATTATGTTATTCCCGAACGCCTTGAGCGCCTCGACAAATCCAACACGCACGAAGGAAAACGTGTATGTTCTCCCGATAGAATCCCGTTATAGCGTAGCGCTCATGAATGAAAAAAAGAATGTTAAAGTAAATGGATCATTCTAAAGGGGTCTCACGTATTTTTTGGACCCTGTCGAATATTTCAGGGGTCGTTCCTGTAAGTCCGCCCATGAGCTCTTTATAAAACGACTTTTGAATGGCATGGGCGGTATTAAGTTATATTAGGTGACAACTGCAAGGTATATTCATTTAGACATGAGAAAGATACATAGGAAGGGGGGACGGACAACGAAGACTTCCGTTCCCCCTTTCTATGTATCTTTCTCATGTCTAATTACCGTTACCAACACGCTCGTTTTGTACTATATTCATTTGTTCCTGTTCATTGTTTCTTTTTTAATGCTCCTAATACTCTCTTCTTAATTTGTAGACACTTGGTGTACTATCATGGTGTCATATTTTAGTCACACCCTCAGTGAAGTTAAAACACTTCTCATTCGGATTTTGTGTCGAATACCTCTTCCCTCGCATACCTCTTATTTCATTCTGTCTTAAACTAGTTGGAACAAATAAAGTAAAGTTTTAAAATGGAAAAAGTAATTATGCTATCAAAGCAATAAACATAATCTTAAAATACGCTAAAGCGCAGACCACCAATCATATTATCTCTCGGAACAAAAAGGAGAAAAAATATTTCCGGACAACTTTGAAAACTCTCTTCGAAATAAAAGAATATATAAAAATGACCGAGGGTAGCCACGACAAATTTATCCTCTTCCCGTTCCAAAGTAAATATATATATATATATATATATATATATATATATATATATATATATATATATATATATATATATATATATATATATATATATATCGAACGAACAAGTACCACGCGAAGAAAAATTAAATCAAGACGGATAACTCAAGAACTAAGAAAGGGCATCAATGGAACAAAGCGACAAGCGTTGTAAATGTTCGATCCCCGGTGTCTCTAATCCGGGTAGAGGCTCAGGCGGCGGCAGGTGCAAGAACCACGAGACGACATGCGGTACAAGAGGAAGCGACTAAGAGGAGAATCCAGGGGGCGATATCGAAGGAAGCGGTTCTGGGCCGTCTAAACTGTGGCCGCAAGCCGCGCGGTGGATGAAGCTACGCTTAAAAGGACGGGAAGACGCCGACCCGTGAGGCAAGGAAGAGTGTCGCCCCTTCCCCTTCGGGCCACGCGTCGTCCGCTTTGTCTCTACGAGGCATCAGGCCGTCCTTGTTTCGCAGAGAGGCCCTGTTTGTCCGGGAAAACGGCGACAGTAAATCTCGGTTTGATTGCTTCGCCCTAGCAACGTGCCAGTCTCCTGTCTGAGTTCGCTGACAATCTCGTTCTGTGCCTGTTTGTGCGGCGGGGAACGCTGTAGATTTCACCTGCCTCCTTTTTTATTTATAATTCCTCGCTTTGATATTTAATTTACGTTGTATCTCATCCCGTCCCCTGGTCTTGCAAGCATATTCCTCACCGGGCGTATTTGCGCGACTGCCGTTCCTGTTTTAGTGTATTGCGATGACACGTTCGAAGAGATGCGGGAGAACAGTGTAGTGAACTACGTAGGGATCGCATTTTCGCCTCTTATGTACGTCCCCTTTCTGAACGTTCTTTATCGCTTTCGGTAAGGAGAGGACGTTTCACAGAAAATACACGCTGCGTCATAAAGGAAAACACTGAGAGATACTGCTCGTCTTTCCTCCTGGGACTAGGAACGCGTTACCGCCTACCACAAGAATGCGCAAGATACTTTCCGTGCATTACTTGGTTTCAATATGCTCCGGTGTGTTCAAAATTTAATCTTCAAATGTACGATGAAAGCTTGCCGTGTTCTGTGAAGATGGGCATGGGAAAGAACCCGCACGCGAACGTATATGCTTTTTGAAATAAAACCTTCTTTGATTCCTTAACTTCAGATGTTGGTCATCATGTATTGCTTTTGATTTCTATGCTGAGGAACCCGAAATGCAATAAGGTTGGTCATATTATGTCCATAAAACCGCAGTTCTCAATATTTCACGCCAGCCTCCTTCGTCGCGGGCTTAGCTAACGATAATTGGACATTTATATTTACTAGTACATCTTGTTTCTCTTTAAAATAACAAAAATGTCCCGCATTCATAGTTTAAACACGCATAATTGCGACATGTTCCTACAACATCTTTATTTTCGTCTGCTGCTGTCGATGTACCGGCTAACAAGCACATTACACCTTCTGGTTCAAATTGTTTTTGACATGTGTTTCTGGTCACAGCAGTCACAAAATTTAAGCAGTAAGCTATCATTTTGATGTATAAATCAGACGCCTTCTTTAATTCTGCAAACACGCATAAGAGCTAAAGCAAACTTTGATGTGCAATATGAGATTACGGAATAGTGAATTCGCTATTTGCTTGAAGTGCTCATGGCTGCTGTGTGACCGTTTTGAAAAAAAAAAGTGCTTCTATTTTTTTAGAGTAGATTCATACTATAACCTGAAATGCTCCCCCCGCTGTCACACATAACATCACACAACTAGGAACACCAAATATAGGATCCATTCTAACGTCACAGCGCAGCGACGATTCTAACTACCATGGAACAAATAAATATGACATTTAAGTCGGAGTCACCTATTTATCTATTCAGTTCTAGTTCCTATAACAAAAATGCCTTTGATAGTGCATAGCGCTAGTAATCCAAATATGAAAGTTCGAAAACTCGGCTCTGCGCCTCTTTAGTAAAAATATTTTCAATCAGTGCCCTTCAGCTGACGCAAACATCAAAATGCTGGACGATGTAGGAGGCTTTTCCTTCATGAGGTAACGGTCGTGCTATCAGGACAATTTGCCAGGACTCACCTCTCGAAGCCAGAAGAAGCAGAACAAATACGACAATCCCGTGAGAAGCCATCATTTTCCAGTGTCAGAGAGCTCCAAACGGAAGCACTGGGACGCTTTCACTTGGGTCGCTTGGGTCTCTGCAGTTTTCCGTGTACTTCCATCGGTTCAGGCTAAGGTCCGTCCGGCAGCAAACTCTGGAGCGTCGTTATCGCTGCTCTAACGTTGCTTCTGGCGCCAGTTGTTTCCAAGCCGACAATCCAGGCCGTTGTTTTGTAGTCTTACTCCGAATGGAAGCCGGCGTCCAAGCTGGGACATCTTCCTTGGCAGAGCCGGCAGGCGAGCTCCGAAAGAGAGCTTCAAATGCCCTGTCGCATCTTCGACCGTAGCCCAGGATTATTTCCGCCCGGCAGTCGATCGCAGCTTCTTTTGAGACACTGCGCCCGTCCACGTGGTCTGGCGGGCGACCCATGACGTCACGCTCTGACGCTCGCGCCACGGGTCGGTAGAACGATGAAGCTCCACCGCTGCTTTTATCGGAAACCCAGTTGTGCGCTGGGGAGTGGTGGGCCCCTACGCCGATTTTTGGCGCTGCCAAGATTCTCGCGATCGCAACGGCTCGTGAGGGAAAATTTGGGAAGAGGGTAAAAGCGTTTTGCATAGATCACAGAAATAGTGCTGCAAGGTTAAACGGATGAGGGAGAATGTAAGTGCCAATTGTGTGATAGATAATATTTTGACGACGGAAAAAACGAACGCGAGAGCAAGGTTCGACACGCAGCCGGAAATTCGAGTATTGGTGCAATTGACGTGTTTTTTTTTAATATTTATTTTCATGGAAGGAAAAGAAGAAAAAAAAATGCGAGAAGCAGAAACTTTTTCGTTTCTGCTCCTTTTGCTCTTTTCAACTCCTCATCGCGGCCAGCAAAACAGCGTGCTGCGGACCTCACTGGCCGGGGTTCGATTCCCACTGGGCCTATTGACGAATCTCATTTATTGCAATTAGTGAAGCCCAACTATGAGTAGGTACAAGTAATTATGATTCGTAATTACTTCTTTTTGTAGGCTTCTTCATTGCGGCTATGTGTTGGCTCTGCTATGTGTGGCCTTGGCCTGCTTGTAAGGCCTTTTCGTCGCAATCTAGCGTAAAGTTTTTTTAGCATAAAGTCCAGCCGATAAGCAGGTTTTGTGCCAGAAATTTAAAAAAATTCCTTAAAGTATTTACGCAGAAAGTGGCTGCAGGTTGCTTTCACAAAAATTATCTTTGTCTTCGCGTTATGTTTAAAAATTATTTGAAAGAAACCAAAATATTAATATCTTCAGTGAGATGAAACGACACGTCTGAGTCTGCATGCACTGCGTCTTATCTTCCTTGTGGTGTGGCGTATATGACCGAACATTTAGTGAAAATAAATACGGCAAACATGTCGCAGAAGCGTGTAACGATTGTTTCTACATATGGGCGTACAATCAAGCGTTTCTTTTGTTTTAACAGGAACTATTGAAAAGTTTGATGCTCAATTGTGACGAATGGGCGTCACACGCAGCATAAGCCGACCTAACATAATTACAGCTCAATGCAAGCAGTGCATAAGCATCCCAAGAATATGAAGTGCCCCACTTAGCCAAAATAATTCATACATAAATATAACTAGGCAAGATTAATTGCAACCAGCCCTCAGCGGGAATCGAACACTGGACCATGTCAATCGCGCTCCGTCGTCTTTGCTCGGCGCCATAAGGAGTTTTTTTTTTCTTTAATGACTGTTCAAGAAGAGGCCAAACAGAGAGCAAGCAGCAGGACTATGATATGATTTGTGGCCGACTTTCGCCCCCAATACCACGCGACTGTACCCGGCCAGTGTTACTTAGTCCAGCATATTTGTTCCGCAGATAACCGTGGACGGTTACTCACTCTAAAAATGTCTGTGAGCCTACTTTCACGCGCAACACTCGGAGAGCGAAGCACCGCAACTTACGGAGGCAGCTCAGCGAATGACCATACGCAAACATATGATTAGACCAAAAAAACGCAGTCTGAGTTGGGACATCAAGCAATGCAAAACGTCACGCTTGCATTGCTTAATGTCACAACTCTGGATGCGTTTTTTTTTGCGTAAGCATATGTTTCGGCATCGTCATTCGCTGAGCCGCCTTCATACGTTGCGATGATTGGCTCTCCGAGTGTTGTGCGTGAAAGTAGACGCACAAACTTTTTTTCAAGCGCTGATACTCAGTCCAGCATAATTACTCCGCCGGCGACAGTCGGAGGTGACTCATACCTATAAGAGCATACATTATCCGCCAACGACCGTCGGCGGCGAGTAAAACTTAGTCTAGCATAGTTAGCACGCAGGCGACAATTGGTGGTGAGTTATTATTAGTCCAGCGTATCTAGTCCGCAGTCGACTGTCACCGGTGAGTCATACTCAGCCCAGCATAATTACTCCGCAGGCGACTCACGGCGGCGAGTCATACTCACCGACGAATTCACAAACCTCACTCCCATGGAGGCGGCCCTCCACTTCCTCAAGGAAGGCGCAAGGGCCGGCGCTGGTCAACCGAGAGGACGGAGAAGCAGCCTAGGCCGCCTATCCGTTGTCGCGATTGACAAGCTTCGGTCCTCCCGCCTCTCTTGAGGAAGTGGAGGGGCGCCTCAATTCGAGTGAGGTTTGTGAATTCGGCGGTTGGCGCAGCACACTTAGCCCGCAGACGGTAGTCGTCGGCAAGTCATACTCAGTCTGGCATAATTAGTCTGCAGGCGACTCTCGGGGGCGAGTCATACTCAGCGTCGGCCCGCGCAGCTGGCTCGGAATGACGAAGCGTAGCCCCCACGGGGACCTACGACGTATCAAGGGATAGCGGAGCGGGTGCGTGACGTACAAGTTTTAAACAACAGTCAATAGATTGCTAGAGAGCGAGTTAAAGTTCTTCCTGCGCGATTACTTTAGTTCCAAGAGGACCCTTTCGATCCAAGTGCACTAAAGGTTCGAGGCCCCACACGAACCCACCAATGAAAACCGTTTCATTAAAACAAGCTTGTGACGCACTCTACTCCTCAATACATTTCAAGGTGTCTAGCTTATTCTAATAAACCCGGAGAGCACGAGAGTGTGTCGTGTGTGCAGATAATCCGTTACCGCCCAAAGCTTTTCGTAGCCAAGCATAACTAACAATAAGGCACGCATATTAAAAGCACGGCACATTCTGTGCTCCTCGGGTTTATCGAAGAATCACACAGTCAAACGTAAAATTTTGTTCTGAATTTTGAATAGATGGTCTCCTTGCAGAGAGGTTTATGAAACCACGATGACGTCAGGATAGCTGTGACGTCCTGTTTGGAGGGTCACACAGAAGGTAATATAATGTTGGTTAAAAAAGATTGGAAGAAGCTTATGCGTATCGCAGTTCTTTTAAATGTATTCATTTAAATACTCGGTCCGCTAGAAAGAAAACTGTGGAGCTTGGTTTGTTGTTTGATGAGTTTTGTTTTTTGTTCGATGTTATTATGTTATCGGAGACGTGGTGCACTGATGAAAACGACGTTTTTGAATTGCCAATGCATAAGAGCTCTTTTTTGAGCTGATCAACTGACCGTGTAGGGGATGTGTCGCTGATGTTTTAGAATAATACTTGCTACGAAATGGTAGAAGAATTCGCATGCGTTAATAAACATTTTGAATTGCTATCCTTGCTGGTAAATCACTGCATGATATCGATATTCTACAGACCGCCGGGTTGATGTGTGACATCATTTTTCTACTTTCTAGACACCCATTTCAATTACACTAAGGAGAAATAATATAACAATATCCTGGGGGAATTTTATGATAAACATAATTCTGGGCATACCCGCAAAAAGACAAATGAATCTGCTAATTAATACCGATGGTTGCAATATTGTGATAACGCTCCCCACGACAATCGGGTCTGATTCTTCAGCATTGCTCGATCCGCTCATCACAAATTATGACCTACCGTATAATAAAATCAGGGATAATAACTACTGTCATCAGTGACAATCTAGGTGTCTTTATGAGTATGAAAAACGGATCGTGAAAAACAGAAGTCCAAAGCTACATGCATCGTTTGAAATATTCAAACGAATAGCCTTTCTGTCTTTAGGCAGACTTTCAAACTTGCGATGGGGTGAGATATATGAACAACAGGACTAACGTGAACGAAGCATACAGCAATTGTTTACACACACTCGAAAATATATATAAAAAAGTTTTTTTATTTAAATCAGTTAAGATAACAAAACTAATCTGTAAGCCATGGAGCTACTAGTCAAGATTAAAAGAAAAAAATATTTTGTACATAGTATTTCTAAGAACGCGAGAGCCTTAAGATCTTAGAGCATCCGAAGTGTCAGACAATAGCCTTTCAAAATAACTCAAAAGTGCTAGCAAAAATAATTCAACAACCTATTTTCATCATCAGCAAAGCGGACGGACATCACAAGAAAAAAATGTATTAATGTTTTTAATCGTTCATCTGAAATAGAAGGAATTGATAAAATCTGCGTAGGTAATGCAGAACTAAAATATCAACGGTTTGTAAACGCCTTTAATAATCATTTTCTGAACTTGCCGAGAGATGGTCCTTAGAAAAATGCTTGCTCATATACTGAAAACAAGAATGAGCCGTCTATAATTTTTGAGCCAGTTGTAGGTACGTTGGTGATGGTGTTGTTTTTTTTTCTTACTAAAGAAAGGTGCAAGTTGTGACGCTGACGACATGCAAATAAGGCCAATAAAACATGTTATAGCATTGATATTTTCCTGCTTGACGTATAAATTTAACTTGTGTGTGCAGTGTGGGGTTTTCTCTGAAAAAATATGCAGATTGCCAGGGTAACTGTCTTGTATAGAAAGGGCGATAAGAATGACATGGTGAATTCTAGGCCTCTTGCAATTATATCAGTGTTTCCTAAGGGCTCAAAAAAATACGCATTTGAAGACGGATGAAGTTTGCGGATAAAAACAATAAAATCACTCCGCCACAGTTTGGGTTTTCTAAGGGTCGATCTACTGAACTCGATCTCCTAGAACAAAAATAATATATTTTGGAAAGTTTGAGGATAAAAACATGACCCTTGGGATTTTTATTGACTTCAACAAAGCATTTGAATATTTAAATCGTAGACTGCTGATAAAGAAACTAAAAATGTACGGGTTTCATGGAACCGCGTCCGCTCTCATTTCGTCATATTTTGCTCATCGTAAACAGTACGTCTAGTATAACAGTTTTCCTTCTGCCATTGTACCAATCATATCCGGCCTTCTAGAAGGCAGAATGTTATGCCCTTTTTTGTTTAATTTATATGTGAATTACATTGTCAATCTAAATCAAATTACAAAATGTATCATCTACGATGGCGATACAAGTCTATTCTTTTCAAAGGACACTGCTGCCTTGAACAAGCAAATAGGGCCGGTCAAACTCTTCATGAGCTGGGAAGCTGGAGTTACTCTAACGTGATAAAAATAAACGTGTACAAAACCAAGGCTGTCTTGTTTCAACCTAAAATAAAAATGTCTCTATCCCAACAGATATCGTGTTGGATTCGACCGAAATGAAGTTTTGACCCGCTTTAAAGCGTTTGAGATTATATTCATGGAACGAATGACTTGGGATGACCATGTATAATATATTTTGGTAAAGCTGTCACAGGTCGTTCCCTTACTAATCAGTCACCGCTCGATTCTGCCAGCAAGTGGTAAATTAATCATCTACAAGTCTTTATTTTCTCGCATGTGCACTATTGTCACCTTGTCCGGGAAAATACTACTAACGCATATATAAATAAGATACGCGTGCTCCAGAAAACCCAGTACTACTTATAAGTAATGTTCCATACGACAACCCTAGAAGGTTTATTTTTGAAAGTTTAAATCTATTGCGTGTGTATAGTTCATATAAATACCATTTATGCCAAAGTTACAAGTAAGAAGTCAGGAACAATATATGTCATCTTGTGAACTAGCATCTCAGAGGAGGATATTGCCAACATAGTAAACTCGCAACATAAAAAACAGGAAAGTGACTAATTGTAGAACAACTTACGGTGAGCCGATTTTATCAAATGTATAAATCAACTTACTTAATTATCTGAATACTTAAAATATGGAACACCTAAAATCAACACCGAAACAAATCCGATCCTTTTTTAAGGGTGTAATGTGACGACTTTGATCGATCGATATTCTAGTGTCCTAAAGTATATATAGTTAATATATCTGTTCGTCTTACGCTTGCAAGTAATCATAATTGATATAACAGTGCTTAATAATGCTCTCTGTATCTGTGAATATGTGTACTTTGTTGTGATAATCATTATTTTTCCTTGAATTGTTAGAGTTAAATTCGCTCCATGCTGCAATATTATATTTTTAATTGTCGGCCTGGTGCAATCGCTGTTTTGGTTAAATGAAACTGTACCTTTGTTCTCTTTTTACTTTTTTATTTCGTTTTTTTTGTGAGCTGCCACTGCTGATTGTAACGAGGGTGCCGAGGACTCGTCAAGCCGTATTTATGCAGCTTTGTTCCTCGGTATCCTTCCATAATTGATGTGATGGAGAAATAAAATTTTGAATATTATTATTGTTATTCTTATTATTATTATTACTAGTTTTATATTATTATTATTGTGTTATGAAGGTATCTAATTAAATTAAATAAAATGAAAATAAATAAAAATAATAATTTTTATTATTGTTATTATTTATAAGAATGGCGCACGTGACATTGTAAAAAACTATCGTTCCATTTCTATTCTTTCGTGTTTGGATTTGGTTCTGGAAAAACATATTTTAGGATCGATGAATGACTTTCTTGATAAATACAACCTTATATTGACAAACCAATAAGGTTTGTTGCCGGCCGCAGCACTCAATTTTTACTTGAGAAGATGGCTGATATCTTGCACACGTAGTTCGACAGTAATCAATTTACATGTGCCCTTTTTCTCGACGTAACCACAGCATTTCATTCCATCAGTCACAAAATACTCTTGAACAAACATTACAACTACGGATTTCAAGGTAATTTGCTGCTTCAAATCTTTTTGACAGACAGATTGCAGCAGGTAATGGTGTGCAACAAAAAAAAGTGTTAAGGTATTACTCAACTCAGGTGTTCCACAAGGGTCAGTTTTGCCCCCCCCCCCCCCTTTCTTGTTTGATTTCTACGTCAGCGATCTTGCCAGAGGAACTTCAAGATGCGAAGTGTTTCAATCTGCAGATGACACATCGTTGTTATCCACTTATGACAGCCTTCGTAGAGCAATAAACACTCTACGAATAAATTCTACGAAAGTCAAGGACTGGTTTGAAGCCAATCAAAACAGTGTCATAGTACAAAAAACAAAGCTTATTTGTTTTCGCGATCGACTTAAACGAGAGTGCTTAGAGATCCCTTTTGTATTACATTCCTTGTCTTCTGTATATTGCATCTGTACACCCATTCCATACCAGAACACAGTCAAACACTGGGGCTTTTCTTCTATAGCGACCTCTCCTGGAACACACACCTTGATTATCTGGCTCAAAGGGTCTATCTTGCCTGTTATACCATACAAAAGCGTTCCTTCCAATCTCCGTCAGAAAGACAGTCGTGAATGATCTTGCGTACGGAGGTCTTCGCTATGGAATTGCTATCTTTGCCGATTGCTCAACACTCTAGAGAACGAAAATTGACGCCATTCTGAGAAACATCGCGGAAAACGTTGCATATAATCCGAAACTAAACCAGGATGATGATATATTATCTTATGTAAACTGGCCCCGTTTTCTACCCCTTTTTCATAGATGTGTCATCCTAAGACATTATTGGATCTGTAAATTTAAAATACCTCCAACTGTACAGCGCTCTACAAGAAACAGTAAACACATTATAATTCCTCGCGTATACACTAAATTTGGAAAAGTGTTCGTTCGTATTATGTTTCGCACATATTTAACAAATTACCAGATTTTCTTGATCAGAACGACTCTCAGCATGTCTTAAAAACGCATAAAACAATTGCGCTGGTAGCAGCCCCTTAAATTATACACGACTGTAATTTCTCTAGAACCGAGAGGAGGCTGGTTAATGTTAGCCTGCAAGTGACTGTTCGAGCATCAGCCTATATATCCGCATGATGTTTAAGTGTATATATGTATTTAAGTGCATAATTATGTGTGGATCTAGGCATGCACGTCTATATGGGTCGTGGTGCACTCGATGTTGTATATAAGCCCACGTACTTATTCAGCTTTCTGTGAAACCTGCGAAGCAATTTTAAATTGTATATAGCCGCCTCGTATTCGCGTCATAGAACAATCAGTCTCATCACTACAGGGCCTAGTTGCACAAGCAGACTCTGGCTTCGACTGACCCGCCTCTTACGTGCTGATGAAACAACAAGCCGAATAAATGAATGAATTATTACAATCTGGAGTGCCAGCGTCTGAAGACTCGGCACAACTCATACGCCTCCTTTGATGTGTCCGTGACTGCCGAGGATTTGGTGAAACTTGCTGACCCTGTTGTGTGGCCGGAATTCTGCCTCTTCCTAACATTCAGAGGCACTCTCGACAAGCCCTTCTCCATGTCTCAGAGGGCCCTCCCACGACCGACGATAGTTGATTAGTTACGTTGATTTATTTTATTAAAACGTCCGCGGCTTACAGACGAAAACCAAATCTTTTTTTTTTTTTTTAACAAAAACTTGGTTATGCGAAGATTTAGAAAAGTTTCCCGAGAGTTTATGGGTAAAAACTGAGTGTGCAAAGAAAGTATGCGCTTTTATTGGCCTTTTTTATCTGCCTCCGTAAACGACGCCCGACCACTTTCGCACGTGTCTTTTGGCATTGAGAACACCATTAACGAGTTACACTGGTGTAATGCCTTACTGTTAGGTGATTTTAATGCTCCAGGCATCAACTGGACGATGTTTAATGTTTCTACTGCCAACTTTTATTGCAAGCAGAAAAACAACGACCTCCTAATTTTTTTTTTTTTTTTTTAGATCTTGCACAACACAGGCGATATTCTTAACCACCAAGGTAATACTTTAGATTTATGTCCCTCAAACACAGACTGCGTGCGCGCAGCCTGAGGTGAAGTCCCTATGGTTCCTCTGGATAAGTATCATCCTGCCCTTGATTTAATGCTTTTCTTTTTGTTTATGGATTCAGGCTCCTATTGAGGCTTCTCCTCTACGCATCTTATACAATTTGTTTTATCAGGAGAATACATCGGGATATTCCACCATCTCTTGAGTGTTGATTGGTCTCTCTGGTCATAAAATCCTCTGATGTAAATGCGCAGTTGCCATGGACAGAATGAATCTGTCCATGGGCTCTTGAATTAATCGCTTTACGAGATTAATTTAGGAGCCCATGGACATATTCATTCCTTTAAGATCTTTAAAGAAACCTCGCTTTCCCTAATTGGTTTTCTAATTAACTAAAAACGCTACTAATATGGAAATACTTCTTGCACAGAAAGATTAAGAAAAGTGGTCTCCCAAAGTGGGAGGTAGAATACAAGAGTTGCCGAAATAAATGTATGATAATGTTAAACCGTGACCGCCTGGCGTATCGTGACTCAGTGGAATATGACAGTGTCAAAACCCTAAGGAATTTTGGAGGTACACTTGATCACGTTCCGGGAAGGATATTGGATCACCATGAAAGAGATGCGGAGTGCGTGCCCGAGCTATTCGCAAATCATTCTAGTTCAGCCTACAAGACAGTACCGTCTGCTCCACCGCCGCATTGCCTCACTTGAATGAATTCGGTGACCTACTAAGTCACATAAATGTCGACGAGGAATGTGTAGAGCAGGTATTAAAGAAATGAAAGTCACGCTATCTGCAGAGCATGATGGCATACCATCTGCAGTTCTCAATACCTTTCATAATATACTCATACCTACATTATGTGCAATATTTAACAACTCATTAAGGTCAGGAGAATTCCCTGAAATGTGGAAGATTCTCGTAGTCATTCCGGTTCTGAAGACGGGAAAGAATGGTTACTGATTTTCCATCTCTCCTTATTTTCCGAATTCTTTGAAGCAGTCATTCATCAATTCTTGTCTTCCAAATTTCGAAACTTAACCCTCCGTAATCAGCATGGGTTTATGACCGGCAGATCAAAGTCTACAAATCTAGTAAGCTTCATGTTTACCACATCCAAGGTAGTCTGCAACAGAGGTCAGCTAGACGTGGTCTACTTTGACCTAAGCAAGGCATTTGACGTTGTTAATCATACGGTTCTTTTATCAAAGCTTTCTGCCTACAGGGTTTGTGGCACAGTATACGACTGGTTTCAAAGCTATTTGTCAAACAGGAAAGCGTACGTTCGAGTCAACAATATGAACTCTTCATTGTACGGGGCAAGTTCTGGCTTTCCTCAGACCACTCCTGTTCACAATTTTTGTAAATGACGTCTCTGATGCTATTTTTAATTCTTCGTTCCTGCAATACGCTGATATCATTAAAATTTACTAAAGAATAGTTACTTTAGACGATTACGCTACGCTTCAGGAAGATGCATGTTCCTCTTTTAGGTGGTGCTCAGAGAATTAACTTCTCCTAAACCGCGCTAAAACCAAGGTAATGACATTTACTCGGAAGGCACAGAATACATTTTTCGCATATAGTATTCATGGTCAACCCCTGTCCCGGGTACGTCCAATCAAATATCTGGGAGTTATGTTCGATCCTAGCCCGCGATTCCCCAGTCACGTTACTAGGCTCGTTAACTCGTCTCGCACGCTGGGTGCTGCCTCTCACTTAACGAGGGACTTCAAGCATCCTTCTGCGATTCTCACGTTGTACAGTCGGCACGGAATGAAGCGCGAACAAGGAGCGCATGGTTTTCAACCTACGCTGAGTGACCTAGAGACGCCACACTGAAGGTTTGGATGCGCTGAGCAAGAGTCTAACACATCGAAGGAGGAGCCATTTTTTTGCAGCTCCCATCTGGTTCCGGTGGTGCAGCATCTAGCGAAAACCATGCACCCACTGTTCGCGTTTCATTCCGTGCCGACTGTACCTCTCGTTGTGCATGCCCCAGTTAGAATATGCCTCATTTGCGTGGCACGGAATCTCGAAACCCAACTCATTGGAAACCAAACGAGTTCAGAAAAAGTTTATATCCATTTTTAAGCATCGCTACCTTATAAACGATTTTCATTGTTCAACTTATGACTCAATATTAAAGAGTGTTGACTTGCTGAGCCGGCACCGGCAGCGTCGGCAGAAGGCGGACGTATTGTTTTTGTTTAAAACGTTGCATGGGTCGATTAATTCACCAAGCCTCTTGTCTGAACTCTGCCTTAGGGTTCCACATGTGCCTACTCAAAATCAATCATCCTTTTATATTTTCCAAAAAGTATTGTCTTTTAAGCCCAATTATAAGACTGAGTATTATAACCAGTACTCTGAGAAACTCGATCTTTTTAACTCGTGCTACAGGGCATTTGTTACTTCTATTGAAAACCTGTCCGGCGGGTGAATAATGATTGTCTTCACTTTAAGATTGATTTCGGAGAGCGCAGACATTGTTGGGTCTGTGCTTGTTCAACTGCTTCGTACATTATTCGTTGTGAGTGTCTCTCAAACTTGTTTTTACATTACTGCAATTTCTCTTCATTGTACACAAGACCTAGAAATTGTATTTTGTTATCATTCAGCTCAGTGTGTGTCGTGTATGGTTATATTCAGTTACTATATAGTGCATTGCTCTTCTGTATTTGTGCGTTTTATGAATTCATTCTCATCCAGTGTGGCAGTACCAAGACCGCAAGGTTGTTCCTGGGCACTATATTAAACATTGACTGATTGACTTATTATTATTTGATTGATTATTATTGATTGATTGATTGATTGATTGATTATTATTATTATTATTATTCGATTTAAACGCCTATAGAGTTATCCGATTGAAAAACAAAATATAAATTCTGAAAACGATTTGTATTTTTTTAGGTAGATACATTTTTCAGCAATTTTTTCTGGAAGGGCTTTTAAAAACTTTCGTAGTTTGGGTAAAGAAGCGGGTATCAATATTTCTCGCCGTACATGTATGCACGTCCGTCTCTGCGTACTTGTCGGGCGCCATTTCCTGCGTAAACGAGGCTAACTTTCAAAGAGACCCTGCCGCAGAGCCCTTCTCCTTGATGAGTCCACACACGAGCAGCGGTTCGGATTCCTCGTTTAGGTCGGCCGGGGCGGTGTTCGAACGGAGGCGTCATATGTCAGCGTTGGCGTGCGAAAAGGTCGTTCAAGGAAATATATGGAACAGGCGTACACGCGGGATCCTCACATTCGCTCATCCGGCCGTTTGCCCGTCGTTTGTGTGTTCCCGGATGCCAGCGCCTGCGTGATTCTGTGAGCATTGCTCGTTCGGGATGGTACAGAATACTGAACGGGCGGGAGAGGGGGGGGGGGCGTGTTGGTTCAAAGTTTTGGGGTTCTGAATCAAGGTAGACTCATGCGACAATACGGACACGCCGTCCATACCTGTCTGTCTTCCCTTCGTGTTTGACCCCTTTTCTCGGCGCAACTTCAAACTATACTAGACGACAGTTTATGAAGCTCCGTCATTCGGTACAAATGTCCTAGAAGGCCCCTTATCTCCAGAGACGGTATGCTCGCAGCCGCAAACCAACAGTCCAAGACACAGCCAGGGATTATTTTGTGCAGATGGATAAGAATGGAGCGGATCTAGCAGCCCGTTGTCGTCACTCGTCCATGCACATATAATGGCACTGACGCACGCATCACTGCCGCCGCGCCGCTAGCGGCTGTGATTTCGACTGTATCTCTGCCGAGGACCCCCCAAAAGGCAAGCATCTCGCGCTTAAAGCGCCGCCAAGATGTCAATTGGAAGTTAGAACGTTATATCTTGAAGATTAAACAAGCTTTTTCGTCTAGAGTGCCATTTTTATAGTTGTTTTATATTCAATGCCGCACGTTTTGTTTTTGTCACTGCCAAGATGCTCTGTTGTACTTACGAAGCAGAGACGATCCACTGCGCAGTCATGTTTACATGTCTGCTGCGATCGTAAGTACACGCGCTTCGATAGCTTTGAGCTGTGAATCCAGCGATCCGTGTCGTTTTCAATGCGCTTCGACCATACGGACCGCGGTCGTCGAGTGCGACTTACGCGGTTCCTGAGCGGGCGACGGCGTCGAAGACGCGATCAACGGAGATGTCATGGACGCCGCCTTTTGCGGTACCCACGCCATTTTCGAGAAATAACGGGCCCCAAAGCTCGAGTCCGAATGCGTGTTTTAAGTCTGCGCATGCACAGCAGCGATGACGTTATTTCTTTGGGGTTACGGAGCTTATTCTAAAACTCCCTAATGTTCACTTCTCCTTCAACGCGTCTGCTTAAAATGCAAACAAAGAAGCATGCTTACAACTGCGTTGAGTTGCTCGTTTGTCGCGTCGTCGGTCTTCCGCGCCCTTCTTGAACATAATCATCTCAAGAGGAAACTTCACGGGTAGATAAACTTGATTGAAGAGGCACATTTACATGTCCAAAGGCATTTCCATCCCGCGACACACATGCGCCTAACGGAAGACAAAGGCAACCATGCCAGAAAAAGAAAAACAACAAAAAAGAACTGGTGTCGCTACCGATGGGGAGTCGAAGACGTGATCCTTACAATACGAAACCGAAACCAATAAGAGTTACAATATGGAAAACGAAGCTGACAAAATCGCGATGAGGGGCGCCGTAAATATTCGTACAAAAATGTCAGATATGGCCCTGATATATTTTATATATGGCCAGGTATGATAATATAAGCAGTCAAATACGGCTGTATTTCGCCAGATATGGGAGCTAATACGGCCATATTTCACCATATAGGTGGGCAAATACTGCCAGATCTGGCCGTATAAGTGCGTAAATACGGCCATATATCACCATATGCTAGTTATGCTCTTAAGATTGGAAACAAGGAAATTGAAATAGTAAGTCATCATAAAACGCTAGGCATAATTTTTTCAGAGTTTATGCAATGGGATCATCATATAGAATTTCTAACTCACAAACTGGCAAAGGTAGCTGGCATCATCGGTCACTGTCTTTCTCTTTTGCCTACAAAAGTTAAGATTCAAATTTATCATGCTCTGTTCGGTTCACAAATCAACTACTGCCATTTAGTTTGGGGCACAACGACCAAAGGTAACGTCAACAAACTAATAAATCTTCAGAAAAAAATTATTCGTTTCATTGCTAATGTTCCGTACGACACACATGCTGAACCATTATATTTGAGCTACAATATCATGAAAGTTTCTTGTATTTATGACTATCGTTTGCTATTTTCTTACGCCTTTTCAACTTTGGAGTTTATTGCTTTTTTTGTCACAGCTAGCAAACCTGACTGAGCGTGAATCAGTCTTCGATGTTCGTCGTAGAGAATTCTGGAAGGTTCCCCATTTCCGTACAAATTATGCACTGCAGTCTCTTGCTCATAATCTACCTACATTGCTTAACAACATTGTAATGAACCGCATCAATATTCATTGTATAACTAAGAAAACATTGCGTACTTTTTTGTGTTGTTAAATTAAGAAAAAAAATGTTCTCTAATGTCGGTGATTTTAAAATTTTTATTGGAACATTTTAAATTGTTTGATTTGAATATTGTAAGAAATATTTAGGATTGTTTAAATATGATTGTGTTCCCTGTACATGCAAGGGCACCGGACACAGTCAAGCTAGCTACTGTTAGCTTTTTGTCCGGTGTCCTCGGCATAATGTTGCTGAAATAAAGTTCAAAGTTCAAAGTTCATATAGGCGTGCAAATATGGCCCCTGAAAATGATATATGGGCCCGTTTCAGTCGTACAAGCAACAAGTTATATGTACTCGCTAAGACACTAGTTGATTGATCTATATTGCATGAGTCTCATGTAATTGGTTAACTATTGTCACATCCTTAAAGTGAAGTTATTCCAGGTATTTGGATCAATTAATCAATTGCGCAATTTGAAGATTGAAAGACAAATTAAATTTGTTGTATGTTTGATGTGTGACAATATGACGAAGTGCGATCGGAAAGCGAGTTAATCAAATAATGGATTTTAGTCGTAGCTCTCAGGCACCCGTTTCCGAGTTAAGCGGTGTTGGCGTCGCCATCGGTGTAACCGCCCCGCTAAATTTAGCGAGAAATTGAATTGGTACGTATGTCACGTGAAGCCAATTTTCCCGGGAAATCTGGTAGTGAAACTAATTTTTTTTTTCATGTTTCCCCGCTAAATTGAGCCGGTAAACACGAACCGTTAGCTTACTCAAGATGCAAGACGCTACTTCGCCGTCCCGAATCCTTTTCCCTTCAAACGGAAGCCGTTGCGCTCGGAGTACAATACGCAGCTCTTTCAAAACCGTTCGCGCAGCATCGCATCCGTTCGTTCGCGAGCGCCGGCGATTCACCGTGTGTTGAAAGTGGGAAGATGTGCTGTCGTGGTGTCGTTTATGTGTAACTCGTTCGTAAAAAAATTTGAAACAGTGTACGCATGATTTTAAATTTATTGGTAGAAATATGTATATACATATTTATTTATCTATTTATTTGTCGAAATCATGCACAAAAAATAGTCGCGTTTACTTTTCTTATTTAAAATTATAATGTGGGTTATACAGCGTAAAACATAGTATATTGAAACTCGCATCGTTTTGAGTTCAAAGGCTGGACTTAATCGAGCTGTATGTACACTCGGTATTGACAGCAGGGTAGATGCTACGCGTGTTTTAGGCCAATCGTGTCTCCGGTTAGGGTCACGTGACTACAGTCAAGAATCTGGTGACAAAGCAGAACATCGCACCTACCTGGCGCCCAAGGCCACACATAGCATTCACAGCACTGTCAACCTTCGGTACAAGTGACACATCCTTTTGTTGTGGCCCCATAAGATAAGCCTCTTGTTCGTGAAACCCCGTTTTGGCCTCTCCTTCGATCCTTTTCTCTCTCTCCCTAAGCTGAAAGCGTTGTAAAAGGTGCGTGGTCACGTGGTTTGACGGCTGACGCATTAGCCGTTGCCGATCTCGGAATGCGTTCAGCCGGACCTAGTTTGGCGCGTGAATTCTCCCTCTGTGGCTGCTGCGTATGTCTGCTTCTGCAGGCGATTTCTCCAAAGAAGCCCAAGAATTTTTTTTTATGCGTTTAGTGTTCGGTTTTACAAACGACAGCTTGTGCTACATCGTGTTGAACCCTCACCGGCACCTTCTCGTTTCTGTGTTCGAGTGGTGGTTTTGCCGTGGCTGTGTCGACATCTTCCACGGATAACACCTCTCAAGTCGTGTCTCGTCAACGTAAGTGCGCTGCAACTTACTTCGTGACAATTCATCGTTTTTCTTAAATGTATTCTGCCAGATTACCTCTAGATTTAAGCCGTGTCTATCTCCTTGCAGCCGGGAGAATCATCGTGCAGAATGTTTCGGCATTGGTGTGATTGCGCTACAAGCAGAAAGTTTTGATATGCCGCCAACAAAGTTTTGACGTGTCGCCAAAAAACAACAGCAACACAGACTCTTAATTACGCGTTCCAAAATTTGACGAGCGGCTTTACGAGTCGTTTGTAGAAAGATTGTTACGATTTTGCGAAATACTGGTAAACAATGCTAGGTTACCGTCATAATCTAAACCCTGAGATGAGGATAAATCAAATAACGGCCAACTCTCATGGACTCAGGCTTTATATTATGATGTTTCCTAACCGGCATGGGCCAACATACTTTCGCTCCTTGCAAGGGTTACCGCCTCGCGGATGGCACAAACCGATCCCCTGACGGCGGCGTCTCGGCGAGTTTGCACACGGAGCCGCCGCCAACCGATCGCCGTAATCGGCGTTATGTAACGTTAGGCACAAGACATCTACTCTACGAATGGGCAAAAGCCGATGCAATGGCGTGTGCGAACGTAAACAGCGGTAGAGAAGTGCCGTTGCTCGCCGCTATGAGATGCGTGCCGCAAACTCGGTCATCCGCGTGCGTATCCCTCTCCTCCCGCTCGTACTTTCTCTAACTTGAGGGACACTCTGTCTCGCGGTTCATGCCGACGAAACGATCGTCGGGATAGCGGGTAATCGCTGCAGCCGAGCGCGGCACAGTTTACCATTGCTCCCGCTGTGGAGGGTCGAAGAGTCAACTACCGGCATGGTAAATACCTTCTTTTTTTTCTTTTTTTATTCTTGCTGATTTGTTTTAAAAGAAGCCGTGAACGCTACACTTATGCGGTTTGTGCGAGAGTGATACGCCCAGGGGGACGTTATGTAGTTTGCTAATCTTTGCGATAAATCGGCTAATTAATTAAAATTCATTAATTGACTTTTAATTAGTGCAAAAAGACATATGGTTTCAATTAGAAACTTGCTGAGCGTCGTCCAAAACCCCAAAACCAGTCATTTTTAGAAAGACTGAGCGCGTGTGAAGCGCAGTAGTGCGCTCAAGTTACCACTCGTGGACCAGGTAGAAGGCTGGGACCAGATAATGACTGAAAACTTGCTCGGGCGACTTACCGAGACCGCTAGCCTTGTACCTGCTCCACGATTGGTAACTTTAGTGCGCTTCTCACGCGTTGAAAGACTTTATGAAATTGACTGATTTAGGGATTTTTGACAAGGCCGCGCTAGCTGCTTATTGGAACCCGTGTCTCTATTTTCACTAATTGAAAAGTTCATTAGTGAATTTTAATTAATTAGCCGAGTAATCGCTAAGCTTAGCGCCCACGTAATGTCCCACTGGGCGTAAAACTCACTCGCCGAAACCGCATAAGTGTAGCTTTCATGACATTTTTTAAAACAAATCTGCAAGAATAAAAAAAAACACCCTGATATGGGAGGCAGATATACCCCTATTTGGCAGGCCCAGATATGGATATATAAAAAATTAGGCAGATCTGGCTATATGAGGCTTATATAAACTGATGTGCTTGATATGGCCAGATCTGCCCAATTTTTTATATATCCATATTTGTTTTTGTTTTTTTTTGTTTTTTTATGAGATGCGTGCGTCCAGATCTGCCATTTTCGTAAGTGTATGTGTTTAGAAACTTAGGAATAAAAGAGGGTGAATACAGTTATTATTATAAGCACAGGAAATAAGTGTGTAAATCACAACTAGCACCGACGAGCTATTTGTTTCGGGTCCAATGCACTAGGGAGTAAATTTCTTTTTTAAAACTTTCTGTGGAGATTACTTTTAATTTACATTCAGCTTACAGTATTTTATTAGTAAATTATGTTGCCGCACCATGCTTCCAAGTTTCATTTAGAGTATGGCCCTAAAAATGTCTTCAGAATAGCAAGCATTGCAATAGGGTATTTTCCTCTAAATTGTGACTGTATCTGAGTGTTTGATTCTGGCATTAATTTTCAGCAACAAAACTCTTTGAATATTCATAACTCCATTGATGCACAACGATGGTGTGTTATGTAACCTCGGCTGAAACCATTGTTGCCATCCGAAAATATTGAAAAATAAGCGTAACACTGTCGCATAATTAACTTGACTAATATACTTTTATACACGCTGGAATTCTAGTGTGGACACACTCTTTCGACGTGGAACAGATGTTTGCATCGTAGAGCACAGGCTACATAACACATGCATCAAATCAGCCGGTGTATTTCTGACAGAGACTATTTTTGTCTCAGTTGGATGTCTAACAAATATATCAGCTTCGTCCAAAAACAACTTTCCAAAAGCACAGAAATATTTTTCCATTGATCCGATTCTCAAATGTTGCGTCCATTATGAAACAACATCGTTCTGACAGACATACGTCCTAATTGGTTCCTATTTCTCAAATATACATTAACAATTGGCCTAAACATTCCTGCTTGGCCAACAAAACATTTCGTTTGACTAATAAAATTCCCTAATCACCCGATAAAGTCTTAATGGGAGCAGTCCATACTTTTATAAAACCAAAAGGTATGCCTTTTGGCATTCCTATTCCTCTTTTATTTTCATGTGTTTGGAATTTAAACAAAATGACAGCTCAGAGTTAATTAATCAGCCTAGTGTGTATTTCGTCTTGTTCTTACTGGTTTTTATTCTGTTGCAACTCGGGATTATGTTTCTGTGAGATAGTGTGAGAGTTGGTTTAAATTTTTGCGCGGTATTAGATCAACAGTTGCTACTTATAAATGTTTTGAAAAATATTGTAAGCAGCACTTTGTAGTTGTAATATTAAACAGCAGGTGCTTCCCGAACTGTGAGGCGCGAACCCTAGGGGTGTCGTGACTGATCTAGCGGTGTGTCGCAAAACGACTCCAGGGTTGTTTCTTTTCTTTTTTTTCCCAGTGGTTTTAAATTTGTTAAATGTTCATTATTTGTATTACCCTAGAAACTAAATTTCAGAGTCAATTTCAATATGTTACTGCTTATGCACTGATGTGGTAAGACTTGTGGTCTAGCCAAATGCGAATGGAGGAGGGGGCGGGTCGTGGCAGGATATATTTTATATTTTAGTGGATTTTTCGCGTAGGGAATTTTGATAGCAGATGCTGTATATTGAGCCATTATGTATATCGCTGTGTCATTTTGATCGCCCGAGACAGTGTGCTAGTTAAAATTGGGAATTGCTGAATATGTTTTTGATTTCATAGAAGGGTCAATAAATGGTTAATGAACATGAGAAGTTATTGGATGGCAATTTTGAACCTGACTTTATTTGAGGAGAATGTCTTCTGAATAGCAGGCGATCTGCATTAATGATTATCTTCACCTTTGCCTTTATCGAATTCCTCTGCTGTGGATCAGCTGATGTCTATTGAGTGCCTTATGGTAGAACTCACTTGAGTGTCTATGGATACACTAAGAATAAACGGATATTGCATTGTTAATGATAATACTCATTTGCATGAGTAATCAGTACATTTATAAACTCAAAAAGAATGAATACTGACAGGGTAACGATAAAACTCGTTGAAATTTGTAGTGAGTAAAATCAAAAAATTAATATTAAGTCGGATAACGATAAAACTGATTGCAAGTTGCAATGAGTAAACTCAAAACAATGGATATTGTGTTTTTAGTGATAGTACTCATTCGAATATGTAACGAGTAAACTCACAAAGAATTGATATGGATTGGGTAACGATAAACCTTACTTGAATTTGTAATGAGTTAATTGTAAATAATAGATATTGAGTGGGTAATGATAACACTGATTTGAATGTGTAATGAGTAAATTCAAAATAATAAATATTAGTTTTGTAATGATAAACGTCATTTAACGTTGAGTTTTTTTTTTAGTTTCATTTGACTCAATAAAAACACATTAGAAGCTCAATTGAAACTCATTGTTCATTTTTGTAAAGGCACACCGTGTCAGCTTGCATTTGCACGTGCCGTCATAATGGCCCAGTTGATACCCATTGTTGTGCGAAGATTCTCGGTCAAAGTGCCGCTCACGCCACATTCTCACGTTTTTCGCGTTGTGTGATCTGTACGCAGCACATAGAAGTAGGCTAACACCGTCTGTGAATGCCATCGTCCTGGAAACACATAGGCTCGGGGACGTTGTGCTGTTCCCCACCCGAAATATTCAAAATGACTTCACTTGTGACATTTTGTTCGTGCTGGGGCGCATCAGCCACTCAAAATGACGACACAGGGGCATTTCTAGAGCATAGCACCCACGCAATTGCTCGCTAGTGAACCGATAGTCGTCAAACACCCAACAAAACACGATATGAACATAGGATGACCGGAAGACTTTTTGTCCCCTTGTCACGGCGGCGGGAACTGGCGCAAGTACCCTGAATGCGGAGCGCAAGTTGGTATGGTTAATTTGCAGGGGTTGTGGCGACGTCAAAAAGCCAAACTTTGATTGTCTTCGCTTGAAGGCTAGTGGGCAGACCTCTAAGCAAGCTGAGTTGACATTCACCCACTCTCCTTCAATCACGGCCAATCAGAGCACGGCTTTTTGACGTCACCACGACTACCGCAAAGGAAGCGGACCTACTTGCGGTCCGCATTGCTTCGAGCTGAGTACAGAAAACATCTTTGTTTAATTACATGCATGGCTGCTCTTGCCTCAAGGAATCTGCAGCGTCAAACAACAAACAAACAAACACACAGAAACACGCACACACACACGCACGCATGCGTCCACACATCCACGCACGCACGCACACACAGACACACACGAACACACGCAGGCACACACGCAAGCGCACGCATACACACACACACACACCCGCACGCACGCAGACGCACTAACACACACGCACGCACACACACATGACCACACACGCGCGCGCACGCACACACACGCACACGTGCACGCATACGCACACGCGCGGACACACACGCGCACACGCCCGCACACACGCGCACACAACCACACAGCCACGTGTAAGAGCGGCCGACGGCCGTTTCATAATTCAGCGCTCACAAGCGTCGCCAAACGCTCCAAACAGGGACCGTGCGATGGGACTATTAGTTCGCAGTCACTGATGGCCATCGAAACAACAGCCCCGCTGGTCCACCGTCCGCGTAGAAGAAGCTGCAGAGCTGATTCCACAGGAGCCGCAATGTAGGCGGCAGCTTGTCCTGTGGGATTGCCCAGTCCTCAAAGTTGTTAGGATGCTGTGTCAGCCAAGGCGTGGAAGCGAGCCGAAGCGTGCTTAGGGCACTCCCAGATAACGTGCTCCGCCGTCGCAAGGGTGTTGCATGCTGTACAGTAGCCCTGGTGCGGGCCATCTTGAAATATGCGCTTGCGCAGGGCCGCCAGCATAAGGGTGCAAAGCGCCCCGACGCAGGAAGACGCTTACGCGGAGGAGACACGTGAAAAACGCCTCATGTGACTGGGGCCGCCCACAGCTTCTTGGCAGAATCTCCGCCTCCCCCCGGCCGTATTTTTAGATCTCACTCCGGAGTATCCGTTCGGCACCTTACCATTCGAAAACGTATTAATGTAGAGCGTAGTTTTCTTTGTGCTGTCATGCCATTCGAGACACTGGAGTGTCTCTGAGCTCGGTTTCAATCGTGTTCTCCGAAATTGTGAGTGCGAATGATAACGTCAGACCTTAATTTCTTTTCGTCGTTTATATGTGATGGAATACGCCTCTACCAAGCACTTGTGTGTTCAATGGTCCGCAAATTCATATAAGACAAAATTCAGCAATGCTATAGTTATTGATACAATTTATGTGAGAAGTATTTCTCGTTCTTTTTATTATCAGATTTCTCTTCACTCAATGAGTTGGACTCACTGGCTGTGACTCAGATGATCGCAGTTGTTTTAGCCCACCGTGACTCAGATGATCGCGGTTGTTTTTGCCAGCGCATGATGGGAATCTATATTCTCATTTTTCAGTTTTTGTACAAAACTATTTTGGCGACAACTATGACTCTGAACGTTTTATATGGCGCAAGCTGATATTGAGTAGAAACTGAGGTCGGCTTCTAGACAGCATGTCGACGAGAAATGCTTCTGGTAGGACCAGCACCGTGGTGCCACTGTCTTGTCGCCTGCTCCAAACATGAAATCCTTCGAGATTCTGATTTTCATTACAAAATGACTGGCTCCGTTTTCGTCAGTGTTAGCGATATCTATGTAAGAAATAATGTATGCATGAAAATTTGTTTTACATCGTACGTCCACTCTCAGAAATGCCTGCGCGTTTACTTACCCTCAAAACACTCAACGAGCCAGTCTCTGCAGTCTACGAAATCAGCTTATCGAATGACGAGGCAGAACATCTATTAAGACCTCAAAATAAAGTTGGCGCCGTGGCATTACGTAATCCATGAATGAAGCTTTGCATTGCGTAACGCCACAACGGAGACTTTATTTTTAGGTATAAGCGGATATTCCACCTCATAATTCGCTGAGCTGATTTTCTTGACCGCAGAGATTGGCTCTTTAGGTGTTTTGCGGGCAAGTAGACGCACAGGCATTTTTCAGAGTGTATTGACTGCCAACAGATAAAGTTGACAGGATCAAACTAGGACTTGCAACTTGGATATGCTCCAGGCACTAATGTCGGAGGATTAGTAACAGAGATTCGCAAGGCTGCGGAAATAATAATTCGGCTTCGGGGTGACAAATGGCATTAGCGTCTATTAGAGATTCGATATGTCTTCGGGCTGCCATTAGAGCGCGACGCGCAAGCGGATTACTTAGCGCGACGGAACAGCATTAAAAGCAGGGGAAACTTTTCTTGCTGGGTGGGCGGTCATTCCACATCGCGGAATTTTCCTAATGTGGTTAGATGATCCCGCCCGAAGCCACTACGCCTTCCTGAGAGCACCAAGGCTCATCCCGGATTATTTCAAGTTTAGCTGTTTTTACGCAGTGTTTGATTTTGCTGAGGTCAAAACAAACTGTTCGAACAGTCCCAATTTAATCTCCAATAAAATAATCATATATTGCTTAATAAAGGTCTTTGTTTAGGTGAGCGCCAAGGCCGTTTTGTCGTTTTTTATATACATACAGAAGTTCTTCAATTGTGCGCCGCCAGAATACGTGAATACTGTCTTTGTCCTTCCTCAATAAGTAAGCGCCTATAAGATCTTCTCGCAACATATCAGATTCTTTCCTACGCCAGACACGCATCATCACTCCAACTCACAAACTGAAATGAAAATAGAAATATTCTTCATTCTAACGAGACCTTGTCACAGGGCATTTTTCGTCTTTGGCAACTTGTGATTGTTTTTGTAGTTTTACGCGCTCTAGTTACTTCGTACAGAAATGGATGTAGGAAAGTTTTGTGAATTTAATAACATGTTGAGGTCAAGCTCACTTTGAAAAAAAATATTTAACGTGTCTACTTTTTTTGTTTCTTCTGTTTGCAATAGGGCTGAAGGTTATAACGAAAAAAGAGCGATCAATGATTAACTCCTGTCGGAACAGGGCAATTTCAGAACGTTAGTGTTCAACATCATTTGTCTACTTAAGAACTATAACAGGCTGATAATTCAATGACGAAAAATCGCCCGATATGCAGTTAATGGCGCATACATTAATCAATTTTTTTTTTATTTCTCATCAGATGAAATGTGCTGCACGATCAAATGGCAGACCGCGTCACTTTACTAGGAGTTGAAAGCTTAGTCATCACTGAGATTAATTCATTATTTTCGTGTAGGGGACACAAAGCCTCCAACTTTAGGGTACGTTTAGGTCGCCATGCCATTTTCATTTAGCAAAAGTAAACGGTCAGCTAGAGCGATAGGGACAGAACAGAGACATACACACCGCTGGCTATCAACTGAGGCTTTATACTTTTTCTTTATCGCTTTGACCCAAAGGTTCACACTTAAAGTAATGCCATAAATCACCCTAAATGTTTACATTAGAGTACTAAATTAAAATACTAAAGTAAAATAAATTATACAAAACTAAACTAAATTAAATTAACTTATTAAATTTAGTCACAAACACACTCCTGACCCAACCCAGAAACCACCGCCGACACATATCCCTCTTATTTCCTTAGACGGGGCCTTTAGGTGTGAATATTTGGGTCAAAGTGATAAAGAAGTATAAAGTCTCAGTTGATAGTCAGCGGTGTGTTTGTCTCTGTTTCTTCCTCTCGGTGTCTTGTCCCTATCGTTCTAGCTGACCGTTTACTTTTGCATTATGAGCAAACTAGCTCACCTTCAGCCTGTTATTTTATTTAGCAGCCTGGTAATGAGAACTTTTAACAAATCTTATAATATATTTCTGGTGTTGTTGGAAATGCTTGAGTTTCATGTATAAAAACACATCATAGCTGCGCCAAATGGGGAAGCTCGATCCACTCCCAGTGCCCCAAATAATTAATTATTTTGTCCTTCCCCTTCTTGGTGAATAGCGGCGAGCACACAGCTCAGCGAGCGGCTCATCAACTCCGATCGAGATCCCCTCGTACTTTATGCAGCCTTGGATGCGTATTGTCCTTAATTTTAATTGACCCCGGAAACGTGCACAAGCAAACGCACGCACACTAGTCGTTATAACAGATCTAGATAATCCGCTTAGGTCCATGCATTTGTTCATTGTTGAAACAGCGCATTACCTGAGAACGTGACTGTCTGGCTTGAGCTTGCTTCATTATCCATGCTGACAAGTAAACATACATGCTCCAAAGGAGGAAAAAAATATAAGAAAGAAAACCTTGAAATGCGAACGGCTGCCGCGTACACCGGAACTACCAAATTGCGCCGGAAAGAACTCTCCAACATAGTTTTGCTTCCTCCCGTCAAATGTGCATGGGTACGAATGGGGCGTCAGCATTGCAAAAGGTTTGTTCCGTACGTCCAAGACGAGGGCCAAGGGGCCCGAAGGTGAGTTTCTACGGGGCTTCCTGAATAATTGCGAGGTGCGGCTCAGGGGCAAGAGTGCCGGAGAGACGGTGGCCCTTTGCGTGGTACTTACGTGATGCCGGTTGCATTCCCGATGCCTGAGGGACCAGTGCGGGGTCCTACCTGAAGAATTCTCCGGCACTAATTGAATAGAAGCGGGCGGTGGGAAACTAAGTTGCCGGAAAAAGCGGACGTGGTCGGAGTGCGCCTCCTTTATTTGTTTGTGTTTGTGATGTTTGCGGAGCACGTGCTCACCCGTGTGAGTGCATGCACGTGCATGCGCGCCCGCACAGTACAGGCTCACTTTTCTTTTGGGGGGGGGGGGGGGGGGGGGGGGATAGTCTTGGTTATTTTTAGGACTATATTTGACCAAGAAATTGAGAGGCATATTTGCTTTTTTTTTTTGTTTTGGTACATGGCCGTTTCTTTTCAAGTGATAAAAGAAATAAAAGTCGCAATTTAACAATTTGGAAAAAAAAGTATTTTTATACATTGTGTCCCCTGAAAATATTACAGAGCATTTTTTTTTTTTACAACAACTATAAATTATGCATCATCGAACGTTCCTTGTTCGCCAAAATGTAGCGCTAGAGATTCAAACCAGAGGCCAAAGTTTCAGCGTTAACCGTTACCGTATTCAGAAGTTGTGATTTTCTAGAATTTTAAATGGGAAAATGGAGCCCATTTTTTGCCCGGTTTCGGTAAGTGGCGCCTTGGAGCTCCGGGTATTATAAGAGGTCCATCGGCCTCCATTTTCTCATTCAAAAATGAAAGAGGTTTACAATTCTTTTGTAATGCCGAATTAGAGCGCAGCCCTTCAGGAGGAGGAGATGAGGTTGCGGAGGGGAGGTATGTCCCTCTTTTTCATCCGTACCCTCCCCTCTTCTTCCCTGCTCCGCTTCCATTTAGCTTGAAATTTTCGCTAAATTTCTTGCTAAATTTAGCGGGGAAATTTTCCCATAAAGTAACCCGCGGTCACGCCCGGTTGCATTACACCCAAAATGCAATGTGCGCAGCTACGCCGACGACGACGGCGATGGCGACGCACTCGATCCGGGAACGGGCGCCTAAGAGCTGCGCTCTAAAATACAGATAATCGCTTATAACTTTCGATTAAGATAACGGTTGGTACTGAAATTTCGGCACCTCGATCGGACCTCTAGCGCTTCATTCGGGAGGAGTGTGAGCGTTCGGTGATGCACAGTTTAATATAGAGCTCGTGGATCTTAAGCTCAGGACACATGAGCGACGAAAACGGGCGCCGTGCGGAAGCTGCGGCAGTATTCATAGCAACCCGTGCGGGTGTCTCTACGTCATTTTTACGAACGCGTCTCGCGGCGCGGCTCCACTCCGATCCGGGGACCTAATCTAGATACTTGGCAAGAAACTCATCGAGAAAGGCGGCGGCTATGATTGGCCGGCGCCAAGGTCAAGTGCGGCTTTGGCCAATCACGTCCGCAGATTTCTCGCCGAGCTTCAGTCGAGGTTAGGGCCCCTGGTAGGTCAGGTACTTGCGCGCGGTGCGCCCGTTGCGCCTAGTAGCGAGTGGCGGAGAAGCAAATATGGCGATCGTTTTTTTGGTCGGTTCGGTTTGGGTTAGGTGTCGCGTCCGTCTCAGACGTTCTCGTGTTAACGTTCTAGTCATCCGCGAAGTTATTGGATCTCCCAAGGGTGACACGGGAGGTGTAGTGAAATCACCATCGCAATTAGCAACGGGTGGGTCTTCACGAACGAAAACGACTGTGCCGACGAGTGGCGGTATGACTCTGAGCGAGATTGGTTTGATGTTTGCAGTTTGAGTGCAAGGAGGGGAATCTGTTTGCCGGAATGTCACTGCCACAGCCGATAAAGGACTTAGCACGAGGGGTGTAGAAACGATGCCGACGCGGTGCACGTTGTACCGGAGAGACCTCTGGCATCGCCAGGTTTGTCGAGCCAGCCACTCGATGCCGCCGGGAAACAAAGGGACTTGTTGTGTGTTTCGAAATTTCTCGGCTGAGTTAGTATTTTGGACAGCGTTGGTAGGTATTTACTCTAATGCACAATGGTTTTATGATACAAGGGAATAACATTTTGACACTGCTCATTTTAATGTCATGGTCATAACGCATGATACTTATCGCATTGACTGTGACTTCCTTGGCATAATGTCAATAAAACATCTCGGTGTTTTTCAAACGAAAGAACCAAGTTTTCGTGAAAACTAGTCGCGTCTCATCTCATGCAAGCGATTTGCTCTAGCCCTTTGTGTTCAATCTGGGACCCTTCGGACCCCTGAACGCTTCGTAGCGGCGTTCAGGGGTCCGTATACGTCTGGCGGTATGTTTCTTCAGGACTGACACGCCGTGCGCCTCCAGTTGTCTCAGCGAAGATAGACACATTGCATTTTAATTAAGAAGAAAAATGCTTGTACAGTTTACACAATTATTCAGTAGTTCTATTTCGATACTAAATGTTTTTTTGTTTTTTATTTAAGCTTGTTCTGGTAGAAAAAAAAAAAGTAAACACGGCGTTGATAGAGTTGTGGATATACGTGTAGTGGTAATGTTTTCTTCGAAATTATTGCTTTAATAGTAATATAATGGTTTTATAAAATATTTTTTCGCCGGTTTTATATCTTTAATTTTTATCTGAATAGTTTAATTTACGTTTTGGGCAGAAATAGTGCGTTTTAAAGCGAAGTACTTTCAGTCGCTCTACGTTCGGTGCCAATGGTGGCCCAGCAACCAGGGCGTCGCGCGACGGGCTCTTGCTTTTTTGTGTTTTGGATACACAAATATCGCCGCGTATCGCCAGGTTGTCCGTCATGCGGAGCGCCGCGCGGCCCCCAGTTTCACCGCTCATGTATCCTCTGCTCTAGGCACCCGTTTTCTGGTTGAGCGGCGTCGCCGTCGGTGTAACCGCGGGCGTTGCATTATGGGACGTTTCGTTGCGTTACCGGGGAAATTGTCCCCATTTATTTAGCGGAGAAATTGACGTCACGTGACCTCAACACCAATTCAGTTTCCCCGCTAAATTTAGGAAGGGGAAATGACGTCACGACTTCGCGTCCCATCCCCCTAGACAAAATTCAGCGGAAGAGGGAGAGGAGGAGGGAAGGAGGAGGTGGAGGGAAGGAGAAGGCGGGGTCCCCTCCGTATCTCCCCTGAGCTGCGCTCTATTTTCGCATTGGAGATATGTAAACGTCTTTATTTTTTTTCTCTACACTTTGCTACATTTTCTTTTTCTGAAAACGAAATATTCTTAAATACCGCAAGAAGAAGTGAAACAATTTAAGCATTAGTTTTATTTTCTTCTAAGAACGCCAGGAACCGTGTTACTTTCACGTATTAAATCATTCTTGCGTTAAAGAAAAAAGTTATTTTTTACATCCTGCATATATCCTGGGCCAACTCATGAATTCACGAAAACCTAAAAGCGTCTCCGACGTGACAATGTGCACGACATAAACATCTCAAATGCGACCTTCGTATTCAACGTAATATTTTGCTAAAATTAACTTCTCTAAAAAAACGTATTTTCTGGATAGGTATTTGTTCGAGCTTTTATTTGGTATACAATGTATGCCACAGATTTGTTCGCCATAACATTTATAATCAAAACTAATGCAAAAATAAACATTTGACGCCAAAGATTCGCGCGAAAAGTTTATTTTGTATTAGTTTTGAGCACTCAGAGGATTGGAGACAAATTTAGAAATTTGAGCCCTTGCCACAGATCGCGTATTTCAATATTTCGCGAGGCTCAAGTACCACTCGAGAAACACAAAAAACTTGGTGTGTGATTTTGTGAATTAGAATAGGAAAGCTTAATGTCCATACAATTTTTTTAAATATTTTTTTTTAATAATATTGTGTACATAGCCCCTCTCAAGACAAATCCCTCCTTTTAATGATGATAAATATTGTGGCGTACAACTTTGCCTCATAATTGTTTATCAAATAAAAACAAAATTGCAAAAATACCTGTACAAAAATACGTATTTTTTGTTAGGTTATTTTAGTGGAAAGTTACGTTGACTAACGAACGTCACATTTTGGATGTTTATGTTATGTGTAGCTTCACTTCGCAGGCGCTTGGACGGAAAATAACTTAAATCTTCAAGTGAGGAATGCCTTCCGAAGAGGAGAATAATTGGTTCTCTCAGCATTTCGCTAGAAAAAAGGCGGATGATTATCACTTTAAGTTTTTTGGTTAAAAGAATATAAAAATGAACCGCAAGCCTCTTTGCTTACACATTGCGTGAATGGCCACTATCGCAATTTCACGGAGATCAGAGAGTGAGAAGGCTAACTTAACACTCTGAGACTGAAAGCAGCAATCGGAATATGGTGTCTAGAGCAACAATTTTAGTAGAAATTGATCTGTTACTGAAAACTGCCGCCATAAAGTACGTAGTGTGTATAGGAAGAGGAAAAAAGGATTACTCCGGGCACTATTCAGACGATAGCATATGCGCAAGCTTGTAGCCGTTAGACAACATTTGTGTTGTTGCAGTGAAGATTGACTGTGTGGAATTCACTCTTGCAAAATAGCTGTCATGCACAATATTGATTTAATATGAGAAAGTAACACGGTTCGTGGCTTTCATACAAACATCTAAAACTATTGCTTGAAATGGAACCGCTTTTTTGCGGTGTTTAAAAATATTTGTTTCACAAAAAAAGATGTGTTGACAAAAGATTCGAAACAGCTAATCCCACCTGTCCCTAAAAATACAAAATTTTATTTAAAATATAAAACTTGTAGTTCATAGTGACTGAATGCCTTATTTTTGTGTGGCTCTTTTTCTCGCAACCCAGATTTTGTCAAAGCAACATCCAGCTTTGTTATAGCTTACAAATTAAAACACTCGAAAAATACAGTTTCAACTTCAGGCAAGACATATGTCGCACTAATCGAGTATATTTCTCGTGTTTTCTGAGCTTCATTATTTGTAAAGTTCATCCACAAAAGTCCCAGTAAGTAGCTGCACACAAAGCATTAAGACAGAATAAAACAGGAAAAACAAATCCCCGTTATCTCTTAATATTATTTTCCAAAATCATTCCTGCAGAATGATTTTTGTTTCTATGGTAGTTTTGTAGAATTAAACCTCTTGTTCTAACCATTGTTAATTAAGACTTGACACTACTTAATTAACCTGGTTAATGAGTCTTCGTGTGGGCTTCCCCGAAAACAAGATCAGCCTCCAAGTCCTTGCTACGACTGCCTTGACAGGACCCCTATTAATCTTTTCCCGCACACACGAACCTCCACATAAAAAACGCGCAACCAATTTCGCTGAAAGACGTAAAATTCTTAGAGGTAAAAAAAAAACAAAAAAAAAACGCCACGGTGTTCTATTTTTTTCAATATAACATAAAAATATTTTATATTGCTGAAAGCAGCTGCCATTATAATAACCCATGGTGTCTAGATGTACACGAATATCATGATGCAATGAAACCTCGTAGCGAAGTGGATCTTGAAAGCGTACACACCAAAGATCTGTTGGCCGGAAAGACTGGTTCGCTTAGTGTAGAATGTTGAGTGGGTTATTTGCTTTCAATACGAATAATTGCCACCCTAACCCTGCATAAAGGAGCAAAATATTCATTCAGGGGGCTTGTTATTTCCGCTAACTGACACTGGAACAATAAAAATAGTACTCTGTTTGTATAAACTGGAGCAGTTGGTACGTTCTGTTTGTTTAGTATGCTCAAAACTGTCCTTCTATAATCACGAAATCTGCATTTCTCGCCAGTACAATTCTTAGAATCAGAGGTGCTTGCGATTAGGTAATGTTAGCTTTTATGGCTTCACCCAAAAACTGGACAGTATATCTAAATACAACATGCAAGTAGTAAAGACTGATCGTAATGAGCTTAAAAAAAAAAACACCCCGAATCCCTCGAGTGTTATTTGAGTGATGAAGACGTCGCGACATTGTTTCTTTGCAATACATCCACTGCCCTCTTGAAAATTTAGTAAGTAAAATTTACAAACAAAAACAGAAACGTAGGTTTCTGTTTTTGTTTTTGAAAGTCTTTATATTTAGAGGTCGTGTTCCCAGCTTAAAGAACTCATGAGGGATGCTGTCAAAGGGGTTTGTTGCTTTCGGTAAATTTTTCTTTTTTTCTTCTTTTTTTCTTTTGTGGAAGTTGGGTGATTTCAGATAAGATCGACCAAAGGGTAGCTGGTCGACATTATGAAATGAACTGATGTTTTTATATGCCACTGTCGAGTGTCTGTTATAAACAAATACGCACTTATGTTTGACCAGACAAAATATTTGGGGACAGTAAAAGTCGTAAGGCATGAAAAGGTGGACAGTGCATTAACGCGCACTGATTGGGGGGGGGGGGGGGGGGGGGCACGTTTGAAAGGTGAATAACGAAAACGATAGAATCAAGCGAATTCTAATACTTTAATAAAACAAACAATGGGTACAGTTTGCTTGTAATATATACTAATAATATTTAGTGAAATAATATTTCGTTTTTTTTAAAAATTGCCAAACTTGCCTACTCGAACGACAAATGGCAAACGTTGGAGGCCTGTATCTCACGAAATAATTTAATCACCATCACATAATCTTTAGTTAGTATTATAGCTATATATGGCTATATTTTAAAATACAAATTATGAATCTGAGGTTTACGATAGTAGTGATATATTTAGGCCAACACGAGGAAGAGTCAAACAATAAACATTTCTGATGCAAAAAAATAAAAAAAAACGCACCATTTTCAATTTTTTTTTTATTTTGGCCACTATCTCATAATTTCTTTCGGCATTCATTTCTATTAAACTATGCTACATTATTTTATTGAGCAATACGACATAACTCTCTAAACTAGGGTCCTTTTTCAAAGCCTACACTTAACTGTTCCCTATACGAGAAGTGGCTCTGAGATCCAGTTCCATAAAACTAACACACATCTTTCGTATATTTTTATTCAGATGAGGTCATTGACAACTAGAGCAATAGGTCACACAGTAAAAGCGAGGATAAACTGTTTACAGCATTCTACATGCAGTGTGCAAGGAGGTATTATATTAGCGACCAGTGATTCGAGAACAGGTGATGCGGTGTGAAGATTCACTTTCCGGTACATTTTATATTCACATTAAAAAAATAACATTACTTCGGCCCATAAAAATGAAGACAGAATACTGAAATTCTTCAGGTTCGCTATATATTTCCGGGGACAAACCATTTCATGTGAGGGTTGTCACCGCGCCGGACTGTAGCAGCATTGGCATTCTCGGTGTACAAATGGATTGTGGCAAGCCGAGATATTTTATCCTGCGCGAGGATTACGTTTCGTGATTATCCTATGGTGATTGCATAAAGATCACAAGCAATCGCCAAGTAAAACAGTAGGTTGAATACCCCCTCGAACAAAAATTATGATAAATAAGATGTCCCTCCATTAAAATTTAGCAGTCCTTGGAGAATAAAATTCGGCACCTTACGCTAAGGCTTTCCGAGCTGTACCCATTTAATAAAGTTTCTTCTAACCAGATCCGACCGTCCGTGCTACAAATATGTTAAAGGTCCCTTTTATGGATGACTTGCACAGCTACGCGTGCCATGACTGAATGCCGAGAATGGCACGCACCGTCAGCCACCCTTCTTTTTTTGTGTGTGTTTTTTGTTGAGGACATGGTACAACCTTATTTTCGTCCAGATACATAAGATTCAAGCCTTTCAGTATCTAGGATAAAACAGCCACCATTGTCCTGGCCGTCTGAATTTCTTTTATTGAACGTTCTCTCAGGTTGTTCAGTGGAGCCTGGTGCTTCACGAGTCCGACAACTCCGTCGCATTAATTTTCCCATGTTCAGATGCAGAAAATAACCACTGCGCTTGTGGGCAGTCGCTCTGTGCAAACTAGTAAAGCTGGTAGCGATTCTTAAAATGGCCGGAAGCCCCGTCGCTTACGTACGTCACGTGCGAGTATACCGCAACGTTGTCTTCAATCCACTTTTTCTAGAGCCAAGCACGAGTGAGCGTCATCCTCACACAGGTCCTCACTAAAGATAGCAAAGCAGTTTTTAGATATTTTTGTCGTCACAACACACGTTTTACCTTGCGTTTTTCGGATATGGTTGTGAAATTTCCTACTTCCAACCGTTACGTGAACTACTTTTAGGAAAAACTCAAAATCCAATGTTTTTATTTTATTATAATTCTTTCTACAAGGTCCTTGGACTCTCACGTTGAAAGCGCAATCTCTTCATTTTCTATGACATAACTTTTCTCGAGTGTAACCGACTGCCCTTTTGGGCAGTGATCACAGTCTCCTTTAAAACACAGGCCTGTTAGTGGGTCGCACAGAAATACCGAGTTAATTTCACCCCTGTTGTATATTGAGCCTGTAACGTTCTCGAGAACTCCGATACAAAGGTAATAATTGGCGCAGCGCACACAAAAGCAGTCTTCCCTGGAATAAAATTGACTCATCTAGTGGTCAAGGAATAAAATTTCGTTAGCCCAAAACCTGAATCAGGATGCTTGCCTTTGTATACACGAAAGGCCTCTCGGATTGAGCGTGTCAGGAAGCGTTTTGACACTAACGTTCTCTCCCCGGCGAGCATGAGAGAGATCACGTCCTTCTGGTTGGGACCTTGGCGCGAACATTGTAGCTCGTCTCTCGTGGAGTACTCTAGGGCAGCAGACACGTTCTCAGGGCTCACCTTGTACCTAGTGTTAGGATCTGGCTCATATCAGGTGCCATGCGTTTCCTTACCTACAGCGTAAAAATGATCGCCTTGGTAACCTGCCCAAAATTAAATTGGTGACGGTGTTTACGCTCTACTGTATTTAGGTGGAGCTCGATTATTTGAGCATTCTGGTGTCTGTCGGTGTGCCCCTTTGTGCCCGATATTATCACACATGACGCCAGCGAGTGGGATGACGACAGGCACGACTGCTCTGTAAACAAGCATCGGCGGCCATATTTTGGTGGTTGAAGCGAACCTCCTTACCCTTTACAGCGAGCGGGCAAATTCGAAAAGGATTTTATCGGCGGTTTCGCCAGAATCAGCGAGTGTCCTCTGCTACTTCCCTTAACCTATTGCGCGATCATAGTGATTATCTTCGCGAGGAAATCATTGTTGCTAGCCACAGATATATATATATATATATATATATATATATATAAGCGAAATTGTGCAGATGAATGAACCGTACTTAATCCAATGAATTAAAGAATCCAAGTTTCCAGGAACCTGCCGAAAGCCAAAAAACGGCGGAGCCAGGATTGGAACTCTGGGCCTCCCTATGTCCGGTCGGGTGTGCTAACCCACTCCACCTTGGCTTCCTGGCGTATCCTACCTGTCTTATTAATGCACAAGAAACGAAATGTATCCAATCGGAGGTGTTCTGGATACACACGCCGCCGCGTGGAACGCGGTACGACGCTTAGTGTCACGTGGTACGTGCTCGTTTGTGCTCCAGAAATCCTCCCACTGTTTGCCTCGCCCCGTGTACATGTAGTAGTATTCTTTGTTTTATGAGCTTTTTTAGAGACACGGTATCATCATCATCTGCGAGAATCAAGAGCCACGTTATTGAATATACAACACGGGCACTTCACACCATCGTACGTGGTCTCCGAGGAGGATATAAACGAAATTGTGCAGATAAATGAACCGTACTTAATCCAATGAATTAAAGAATCCAAGTTTCCAGGAACCCGCCGAAAGCCAAAAAACGGCGGAGCCAGGATTTGAACTCCGGGCCTCCCAATGTCCGGTCGGGTGTGCTAACCACTACACCACTCCACCTTGGCTTCCTGGCGTATCCTACCTGTCTTATTAATGCACAAGAAACGAAATGTATCCAATCGGAGGTGTTCTGGATACACACGCCGCCGCGTGGAACGCGGTACGACGCTTAGTGTCTCGTGGTACGTGCTCGTTTGTGCTCCAGAAATCCTCCCACTGTTTGTCTCGCCCCGTGTACATGTAGTAGTATTCTTTGTTTTATGAGCTTTTTTAGAGACACGGTATCATCATCATCTGCGAGAATCAAGAGCCACGTTATTGAATATACGACACGGGCACTTCACACCATCGTACGTGGTCTCCGAGGAGGATATAAACGAAATTGTGCAGATAAATGAACCGTACTTAATCCAATGAATTAAAGAATCCAAGTTTCCAGGAACCCGCCGAAAGCCAAAAAACGGCGGAGCCAGGATTTGAACTCCGGGCCTCCCAATGTCCGGTCGGGTGTGCTAACCACTACATCACTCCACCTTGGCTTCCTGGCGTTTCCTACCTGTCTTATGAATGCACAAGAAACGAAATGTATCCAATCGGAGGTGTTCTGGATACACACGCCGCCGCGTGGAACGCGGTACGACGCTTAGTGTCACGTGGTACGTGCTCGTTTGTGCTCCAGAAATCCTCCCACTGTTTGTCTCGCCCCGTGTACATGTAGTAGTATTCTTTGTTTTATGAGCTTTTTTAGAGACACGGTATCATCATCATCTGCAAAAATCTAGAGCCACGTTATTGAATATACAACACGGGCACTTCACACCATCGTACGTGGTCTCTGAGGAGGATATAAACGAAATTGTGCAGATGAATGAACCGTACTTAATCCAATGAATTAAAGAATCCAAGTTTTCAGGAACCCGCCGAAAGCCAAAAACTCTGTGGTTCATAAAGCTCATAAAGCTCATAAAGCTCATAAAACAAAGAATACTACTACATGTACACGGGGCGAGACAAACAGTGGGAAAATTTCTGGAGCACAAACGAGCACGTACCACGTGACACTAAGGGTCGTACCGCGTTCCACGCGGCAACGTGTGTATCCAGAACACGTCCGATTGGATACATTTCGTTTCTTGTGAATTAATAAGACAGGTAGGAAACGCCAGGAAGCCAAGATGGAGTGGTGTAGTGGTTAGCCCACCCGACCGGACATTGGAAGGCCCAGAGTTCAAATCCTGGCTCCGCCGTTTTTTGGCTTTCGGCGGGTTCCTGGAAACTTGGATTCTTTAATTCATTGGATTAAGTACGGTTCATTCATCTGCACAATTTCGTTTATATCCTACTCGGAGACCACGTACGATGGTGTGAAGTGCCCGTGTTGTATATTCAATAACGTGGCTCTTGATTCTCGCAGGTGATGATGATACCGTGTCTCTAAAAAATCTCATAAAACAAAGAATACTACTACATGTACACGGGGCGAGACAAACAGTGGGAGGAGAGAAAGAAGAAGACACAGAGGCGATCGGACGCGTCTCATCGAGCTCTTTTCACTCTATCTTTTCGGTTTTTCCTGCGCTTCTTTTGGCGTCAAAAGTTTCTACGAAGGATTGGAAGCTTCAAGGATCTCGCTGATAATCGATTCGTCGAAATCGGGTGAGAGAACTGTCATTCATAGACGAATAATTACGTCTACCAGCAATGGCGGCAGGCCATTCCAGCGGCCGCCAGTACTAGGCCTAACCGGAGGAGGCGAAGCATCGTCCACGGGGCCGGTACCTGACGACATCATGACCTCGAGTCAAGTCAACGAATCAATCGCGGCTTCCGTGAGCGGCGGCCCATCGCGCATTACAGCGGAAACTTCGAGAATGGAGATAGAAGCCGGGAATCCGCTAGGCAAAGCCAGCGGTGAAGAAACCCGAAGAATACGGGAATCGTCGGTGTCAAAGAAGCGTAAAGGGGAAGACTTGACAAAGGAAGACGCCATTATCGAGGCAAAAGAAGAGGACATGGAAAGAAGCGGCTGCAATGACGAATACGGCAGCAGCAACGAGGAGTGGCAAATTCCTAACTATCACAAGCAAAAGTTTCAGCGCGAAAGCCGGCCCAGCCGGCGCCAGCAACGACAGGACGGACCAAGGTACACTGTCATTATCAAGCCTACCGCGGCTGTGAATATCACCAATACGGACTCGTGGCTCCTGTGGAGCACTTTTCGAAAAATCCTAAGTTCGCCGTGCGAAAACGATCAGATCGGATACGCTGTCAGCAACGGGAACAACTCCATCGCAGTTACCGTGCGAACGGAACAACACGCCCAGGACCTCACGGCGCTCAAGGAGCTATCCACTGAGGATCCCGACAAGAAGATCGAAGTGACGGTCTACAGATCCACAACCGGAAGCCAACCGAGAGGAGTGATACACGGCGTTTCACCCGGCGACGCGGCACGCGGCATTGTCGAGAACGCCATAGCGGACTACCACGACATCATCCACGCCAGACCCATAGGCAAGAACGGAACGTACTTAATCACATTTGAAGGTCAAGGTATCCCAAGGAGCCTCCGACTTTTCGGAAGGTACCATAACGTGTTTCCCTACAAGCCTACAGCAGTCGTCTGCCTACAGTGCCATGGACTGGGACACAAGGCCACGGTCTGCACGCGCAAACAACGCTGCAAAACTTGCGGTGAAGTCCACCCCAACAACCAACCCTGCCAGGGCAAGTACTGCCCCAACTGCAAGAAAACTGGCCACACGGTTTTCGAAATCAAAGCGTGTCAAGCCAGGAACCGAGCGGACGACTAACTCCAGAAGAGAGCGGCGGACGGTAGACGCAACCATGGCGGCGGCCCGGTGTCCACCGCTGCAAAAAAAGGCGGGGCCTCCAACCGGGCTCCATATAACCCGGACGACTTCCCCTCCCTCACACCGCAGGAGCAGCAACAGGCCGAACAGCGAAAGCCAAAACCGACTTACAGACAAGCACTAGATTCGAAGGCAATGAACATGGACTCTGTCTCCCATTTAGGCACGCCCAGCGGCTGCAGCAGCAGACTGGCGACGGAACTAGCCCAACTTAGGGAGAGTAGCAGCAGAATACTGCAGAAGATTCAACAATTGGAGATGGAGTACGAAAATCAACTCCGTCAGGAACAAGAGACCCGTCGAGCGCAAGCCAAGGCCACGGCCGAAGCTGACCGAAAACGTAAACGAGAAGCCGAGCAGCTACTCCGAATTGAGCAACAGAAGACCGACGAAGCACGTCGCCGGAGCCAACGCTGCCCCGTAACTTACGAACAAGTCCTGGAACAAAAGAAGAAAGAAGCCGAAGTCGCAGCCACCAAGGCAAAATCAACAAACAGTGAAGCCGCTGTGGCCGCACCACAGCAAGATCGACAACAATACCCGCCGCGGAACGTGCCGCCTACGCAACCTAACCCGCGAGACTCAGGCAGCCTTCCCGGCACGACCCCAAGCGGCGGTGATCTCCTACAACTCGTAGAGAACAGAATACAACAGTGGCAACAACAGCTCCAGCAGCAACTTCAGCAACAGCAACAAGTCATGATGCAGCAGATGCAGCAACAACTACAGATTATGTTTACCCAGCATGGGATAGGGACGGCGGCCCCGGCCCAATAAACCAATTATGAGCCAACACCAAGGACGTTACAAGAACGAGGAGACGTTTACCGCCCTTCAATGGAACTGCCGGGGGCTGCGCGGCAAAAAGTCCGAACTCAAGCTACGATTACACGAACGAAAGATTCCTGTAGACGCTATTATGCTTCAGGAAACCCACGAGGCCGATATCAAACTGACGGGCTACATCAAGTACGACCAACCGAGTGTGACGCTGACCGTTAAAGGCAAGACCAGAGTGCAACCGCAAGTCGCTATTTCGGTTCGCAAAGACCTACCCCAACAGCAAGTGGACACGCGGGAATGGTGCACCGACTCGCAAGAGGTAGTGGCCGTCCTGGTGGAGAGCGAGTGCGGCGGCCCGATCCTGGTGGTGTCAGTGTACTACCGGCCTAGGACTTCGACGGCAAGGAAAACGAGAGCGGAGATCGACCACGGCTGGGTGGAGAAGCTGGTACGAGAGTACGGTAAGAAGAGGAAGCACGCGATTCTCGTCGGAGGAGACTTTAATGCCGAACACGAAAAATGGGGCTACGCGAAATCGTCAGCACGAGGTGCCGAGCTGCTGGGCAGGGCCACCGATATGGGACTCGTCCTGATCAATGAACCGGGCACCAAGACGCGGACCGCGCCCAGTATCAACCAACAAGACACCACGCCTGATCTAACTTGGGCCGACCCTCATACTGCAAGGAACATCGAATGGAGAGTTTTCGAGGACGCGTGGGGCAGCGACCACCACCCTATTGAGACGTGTATCGTCGGCAGGGCAAAGCGACACAAGAAGCATAGGACGGCAAAGACTACAGTGTGGGACGACTTTCGTACCATTCTAGAAGGATCCACGGGCACCAAATTAGATGACCTGACAAAACTGATTAGGGATGCGTCTAAGGCCGCAACAGTCGAAACCCTAATCGAAAAAGAAGCGCCCATTCCGGATACCAGATTACTATCCCTATGGCGCAAAAGAACCAACCACCTGAGACGCTAGCGTCGGACCCGCAAACGACGGGATATTCGCAAGGCCAACAGGTACGCGAAGGAGGCGCAGCGACACGCCAGCAGGCTGTGCAGGGACGACTGAATCAAGTCTTGCGAAAAGTTCAACGAACGGACGTCACTCAGACGCATGTGGGCTGTCTGTAACGCGATGCTGGGCAAGAGCAAAGGCGGCAACACAGCACCAAACATGGCCCTCGCGCAAGGCAAGGAAATCACACAGATACTGGACGAGATCGGAGATGTCTTCGTCCCGCAGCCAGCCACGAGCCCGGACCCCAAAATTTATGAACCCGAAGAATCGAAAGCCGAAGAGTACGAAGCAGATTTTACTATGTGGGAAATGGAGGCAGCCATCGACAGGGGCAACGAGCGGAGTGCGGCGGGCCCTGATGGGATTACCAACTCCATGCTCAAAAACCTCCCGGATGTGGTCAAACATAACTTGCTGAAATCGATCAACAACGCGTGGCACGAGGGAAACATACCGGAAAAGTGGAAACTGTCCTGGGTGTGCCCCATACCCAAACCAGGGAAGAAGCCGGACTGCGCGAGCAACGTGCGCCCAATTTCGCTTACATCTGTTCTATGCAAACTGATGGATCGTATGGTGCTCGCGCGCATCGATTGGATAATTGAGCATAAAAGAGAAGTGTTGCATCCCGCCCAGACGGGGTTCCGCAAGAACCTGGGCACGCAGGACAGCTTAGTCCTCATTCGTGAGTACTTAGTGAACCGGCCAACGCATTGCCACCCACAACTCCTGGTAGCAGTGGACATTAAAAAAGCTTTCGACACCCTACCTCACGCGACGGTTATTGACACGGCCCGAAAACTGGGCGTGCGGGGCAGACCCCTGAACTTCATCAAGGCCTTCCTGAGCGGACGAAAGTACCTGGTCAAGACCGGCAAGCATTGTAGAAGCGAACAGAAGACGCACGAAATAGGCGTGCCACAAGGAGCAGTGCTTTCACCGGTGCTCTTCAACCTGGCGATGGCGCCGCTCCTATGGCGGCTCGCCGTCATTCCGGACTTGGCATTCACAGTCTACGCGGACGACATCACGGCGTGGACTATGGGAAGTGACAACGCGCCCCCTCGCGAGACAACGATCCAAAGGGCCCTTGACGTGGTGAGCGACTTCCTGAAGGAGGTCGGTCTACACCCGTCACCTGAAAAGACAAGATACTTAGCCTTTGGCAAAGGCTGGGAAAAGATCGACGCGGACCTGCGCTTTGACGGTCAGAAGATCGACAAAGTGGCCGAGCACTCCATTCTAGGGGTGAACGTCCACTCGGGCGGCAACCCAAGCGCCTGGATCGAACGTATGCGAAGCACGTGGAAGAAAGGACTTTCGATCGTCCGCCGCTTAGCGACACGGGCCGGGGGCCTGGGAGAAAGATTAGCGAAGACCGTGGTCCAAGCCGCCCTTATATCCAAGATCTCGTACGGCCTCCGTTTCTACAAATTCAACACCGCTCAGCGGGCCAAACTGGAAACATTGATTAACGACGCACGACGCTGCATCTCGGGCTTGCCGAAGTGCACACGCCTGGACCTACTGCACGAGGCAGTCCCGATGCTCTCCCTTGAAGAGATCGAGCGGAGTCAGGAGCGAACCTACGGTGCCAAACTGGCGCACACCCGACAGGGCAGGGCCCTATTAGAACTCATGCCTCCGTGGAGCTCTCTGTGCGCGCAGACCGCTCAATCACTAATACCGGACCCCATTCCACCATGGTAGAAGACGATGGTCACCCCGGCCTGTCCAATCCCGAGAGGGATGAATTCAACGACTAACGCCAGTAGAAGACGCAAGTTTGCCCGGCGGCACGAAGAGAAGGGAGGCGACGGCGACGACGAACTTCGAGTATACGTCGATGCCACGTTCAAGAATGGAGTGGTGACCACAGCGGCGTGGCATTATGAACACGTGACGAAATGCAAGGAACTGCAACACTGTGGATCCGCGCAGGAAGCCGAAGCAAATGCCGTACTCGAAGCCATCAAGGACACGGCAGTGTCATCAAGCGATGTATTTCACAAATTGCGCGTTTTCACGGACTCCCAGGCAACCGTGAGGGCACTTAGAACGCAGGTCAAGGCACACGCCGCAGTCGGAGAGATCTTCCGGCTAGCGCATGAACTGGAGCGACGCGACCCGAACCCACTCTCCATAAGCATAGAGTGGATTCCTGGTCACGCGGGCATAGACGGTAACGAGAAGGCACACCGGGCGGCGATCGAAGAGCTTAATCGTATCGACCTTCGACGCCAGGACCCGGTTGCGGCCCCCTCTGTGCTACCGCCATCGTCCGCTTTCAACTTATACGACCCCGAGGACACCGTCCTCAACATTAAACTGGCGATGAAAAAAGAAGTAAAGATGACGCTAAATGCCAAAGGCGAGCTCCCTGAAGCGAGCATTCCTTTGGGTTTCTTTCGACGGCATCAGACGGTCAAGCTGCGAAGACTCAGGGCCCACGCCGCCATCACGCCGGCCCGGACCCAGCGATGGGAGCGGGCGGCCCGCGAGAGGAAGAATAGAGTTGACGGCGCTTCGATTGCAATAGACCACGACTACAGCTTGTTATCAAGAAAGCTGCGGCGAGAAGAGGAAGCCTGCTCAAAGGGCTGCATCTACTGCACAAACCGCGACGTAGAGTGCGACGAGCATCACCTCGTATGGGAGTGCCCAAACTTCCACGAGGAGAGAACGAAAGCCCTGGACGCGTTAGACCAACAACTCCGCCCCACCTCCTTCGAAGCCTGGTGTCGACCTGAGGGAGAAAGGGACAAGCGCGTCGCGGTCCTGTCCGGCCTGCTCAGTTACCTGAGCGAGACCGGGCTGGACATGCACATATAAGGGGGTCGTTCCCCCACGGCGGGACCACAGCTGTACCGGAGTTATGTAAATCGCCAATGTCCCGCCTAACCAACCATCCCTAAACTTGTCATAAAGTTGACTCCTCTATCCACCAGTGTCAATAAACGTCTTTTCATTCACTCACTCAGTGGGAGGATTTCTGGAGCACAAACGAGCACGTACCACGTGACACTAAGCATCGTACAGCGTTCCACGCGGCGGCGTGTGTATCCAGAACACCTCCGATTGGATACATTTCGTTTCTTGTGCATTAATAAGACAGGTAGGAAACGCCAGGAAGCCAAGGTGGAGTGGTGCAGTGTTTAGCACACCCGACCGGACATTGGGAGGCCCAGAGTTCCAATCCTGGCTCCGCCGTTTTTTGGCTTTCGGCGGGTTCCTGGAAACTTGGATTCTTTAAATCATTGGATTAAGTCGGTTCATTCATCTGCACAATTTCGTTTATATCCTCCTCGGAGACCACGTACGATGGTGTGAAGTGCCCGTGTTGTATATATATATGTATATATATATACGGGGTGTTTTTTTTTAAGCTTAACAAATTTGTTTAAAAGAAGCCGTGAAACTTACACTTATGCCGCTTGTGGAGGTGAGTTATTCAGCCAGGGGGACATATTATGAGGGGCTAATCGGAACGATCAGTGGTCTAATTATTAAAATTCGTTCATTAACTTTTTAATTCATGAATCTAGACATATGGTTCTAATTATAAGCTTGCCCAGCGACATCGAAAATACTAAATCAGTCATTTTCAGAAAGACTTTCGGCGCGTGAGAAGCGTAGTATTGTACTAAAGTTTCCACTTGTGGAGCAGGTACAAGGCTGGGGTTAGATAAGAGACGAGAAAATCGCGCGGGCGCCTTATCGCAACCGCTAGCTTTGTACCTGCTCCACGAGTGGTAACTTTAGTGCACTACTACGCTTCTCACGCGCTCAAAGTCTTTCTAAAAATGACTGATTTGGTGGTTTTCGATGACGCTGAGCAAGTTTCTAATTGGAACCATATGTCGATTTTCATTAATTAAAAAGTTAATTAACAAATTGGTGTTACAATTAGCCCCCTACATTATTCCCCCCTGGCCATATAACTCACCTCCGCAAGCGTCGTAAGTGTAACTTTCACGGCTTTTTGTATATATATATATATATATATATATATATAACGGGCATGGTGGCGGGAGGCCGAAGGCGTGGGTATAAAACTGAGAAGAAAAAAACCCTTAGTGAAAAACAGCAACAACGGACGATTTAATCTTCGACGTTTCGGCCGGAGTCCGGCCTTCGTCTTCCTGACGAAGGCCGGACTTCGGCCGAAACGTCGAAGATTAAATCGTCCGTTGTTGCTGTTTTTCACTAAGGGTTTTTCTTCTCAGTTTTATATATATATATATGTTGGGCGCATCTCCTCTGCCTTCGACATCGTCCGGCTGGTCTCCCGGTCCCAACAGATATAAGCATCTAGACCTTTATATCCAGGCGGTCCAAAAGGACATTGTGTCAGCTAATAGAAATCAGAAACCGCATCACTATAACCTCTCGCTTCCCGAACGCAGGGCGCTCAAGGATCTAGGTAACAGAAAATATATTATAATCAAACCAGCTGACAAGGGGGGTGCCATGGTTATACTCAACATCTCGGATTACATAAAAGAAGGCTATAGACAACTAAACGATGCCAAATTCTACCGTCATCTAAACAACGACCCAACTAGACAGCATGCCAAACTTATACACCAGCGACTTATCGAGCTAGAGAAACAAGGTGAAATTACCGACAAAACTTTACGGGCGCTAACTGCCAAACACGCTGTACCTGGGCGCTTCTATATGTTACCTAAAATCCACAAAGAAGGGAATCCCGGCCGCCCCATTATATCGGGCTCAGGAACGCTCACCGAGCCAATTTCTAGTTTCGTTGATAACCTCATCAGACACACCCCGCCTACCTTCCCGTCGTACATTCGGGACACGACTCACTTTCTCAAAGAAATTTCTAAAATTCAAATACCCAAGGATGCTTTTCTGGTGACAATGGATGTAACTGCTCTGTACACCAATATGCTCCATAAAGACGGCATAGAGGCGCTTGTGAGGGCATATGAGGCCCACAGGAGGGATGACTTCCCGGAGAGCCAAGTTCTGGCTGTCCTGTCGAGCCTGGTTCTTGAGCTAAACAGTTTTGAATTCGACGGCAAATTTTTTCTTCAAACTAGAGGGACCGCAGTGGGCACGAAAATGGCTCCGAACTTTACAAATATATTTATGGGCGACCTCGAATCAACTTTTCTCGCATCCTGTCCGCTCCAACCGATGTTCTACAGAAGGTATATTGATGACGTATTTTTTATCTGGTCACACTCAGAAAATGAGCTTCTCAAGTTCATCGCAGATTTTAACTCCTCGCACCCTTCCATTCGCTTCACACACAGTTACTCGAAAACTGACATTAATTTCTTAGACGTTAGAGTAATAATTGAGGACATAACTCTGGTCACTCAACTGTATCGAAAGCCCACGGACAGCCAGAGATATTTGCACTTCGACAGTTGCCATCCTCGACCTTGCCGAACCAGTATTCCGTACAGCCAGGCTCACAGGTTTAAACGTGTATGTTCTAATAACGATGATTTTGACTCCAACGCCAATCAACTACGCGAGGTTCTAAAAGAACACAAGTACCCAGGAAAAATCATAAATGACACAATTAGTAAGGCGCGCGCCCTCGATCGCGACCTCTTGTTAGGTGACAGCGGTCCCCAGGCGGAGACAAGCCGACAGGCCAGCCTCGTGCTGACCTTCAGCAATAAGTCTCCGAATGTCACCCCCATATTAAGGAAACATTTTAATATTTTGCAACAAAGTGAACGCCTCGCAAAAGTTATTACTACCGTCCCCCGTGTGGTGTACAGACGCTCGCGCAACATTAGGGATTCTTTAGTGAGGTCCAAGATAACTGCCACTGAGAGCACTGGGATTCGGCCATGCGGAAAGTCGGGATGTGGGGTCTGCCCACACGTAACACCGAGAAACTCTATAGAGAGTACAAACTCCAACTTCACCTACAAAATTTATGGCAACTTAATTTGCGACACCAGTAATGTAGTATACCTTTTACAGTGTAGCATTTGCGGCGCGCAGTACGTGGGCCAGATAGAGACACCTTTCCGATTGCGGTTTAATAATCACAGATCGCATGCAAAATCAAACCCGACACTTCTCGTTTCAAAGCATGTTAGCGATCCAAAACACTTATTTGATAAGCTCCAAGTCACATTTTTACAGTCTGGTTTCAAAAGCAACCGATATCGCGAACAGAAAGAATCTTATCTTATTCACAAGTTCAAAGCCGCGATCAATAAACATCCCGGCATTATGTCTTCCATTCACGCGGTTAACATTCACGATCCTCCTGTATCAGCGTGAGCGTACACATTCTACAGGCTTTAGGCCGTCCACGATTTATTTTATAAAGAGTTCGTTCTAATAATATTGTTGACTGAAAGGGCAGCTGATAACGTGTTGCGAGCAGAAAGAATCGTATCTTATTTACAAATTTAATTCAATCCGGGCAGGTATTAATGAAGATCCCGGCATAACGTCATCCATGCATGCAATCTACCTTAATGAACACCCTGGAATAATGACGTCCATGCTCGCAGTTAACACATCTTGAGCAGTCATATCGGTTTAAAAATCCACAGCCTCCCCTCGTCTTCCCCGTCTTGAAGTTTATTGTGTGAAAAAAGGGATATGTAAGCGTGTGTGTGTTGTTTTTTTGCGCACTGGGGGAGGCGGCTCGCACACCGCTCGTGAACCGCTTGGGGCAAGTTTTCTTGGAAGCTGCAACCGTTTTTTTTTTCGTTTTTTTTTTTCGGCGAGGAAGTCCAGAACCACGCCTCGTCTTCCCTGTCTTGGAGTTCATTACGTGAAGGGGGGATGTGTAGATGTGTGTTTTTTTTTCACGGACAGAGGGGGCGGCTGGTACACCGCTCGGACACCACTCGGGGCATTTTTCTCAAAAACTGTTTTCTTTTTTCGTCGAAGGTTTGTCGTTTGCTGTTCTTGTGGCTGCCCCTCCTCCTTCCTCCCACACCGCTTTGCTTCAGTTAGATTTTCCGACATGGTGCGAGTTCTTTCACCAGGGTCAGGTTTACGCGGGGGGGGGGGGGGGGGGGGGAACGCCTGCGTGGGGGGGTACCGTCAACTCTTGGGAGAAACCAGATGTTTGGAATGCCACGTGACGTGGTCAAGGAGCGTCAATCTGACATCACATGTGCAGTCTTGAAAAAGGTCTGGCTCGGTCCGAAACGTCGACCAACTTTACCAATAATATGTCTTAAAAACTCCAACAACCGTCTCAGGTGCGTTTTCTTCCATATATATATATACATATATATAACTGAAAAGAAAAAACCCTTAGTGAAAACAGCAACAACGGACGATTAAATCGTCCGTTGTTGCTGTTTTCACTAAGGGTTTTTTCTCCTCAGTTATATACCCACGCCTTCGGCCTCCCGCCACCATGCCCGTTGTACATATATATATATATATATATATATAAATATATATATATATATATATATATATATATATATATATATATATATATATATTTATATATATATATATATATATATGGGAAGAGAGAGGAGGATATAGTGTCTTAGGACTATAGAGTAAACGAACTTCCCAGTTGCCGATGGCTGCAGGAACTTTTCTCGAACAGTGGGTAATATGATCGCTCTTTGTACGCAAAAGTTTCTCCTCACCTTCACTGTGAGACCGATTGTTATAGTTATCATTGCCCCCATCTGAATAAACATATATCTATAATATGTGTGTTAGTTTTATGAAACTGAAACTCAGAGTAACTTCTCGTATAAGGCACTGCTTAGTGTAGGCTTTTAATATGACACTAGTTTGTGGAGTTATGTCTTCCTTCTCAATCAAAAAATTTAGCATGCTTTATTAGAAATGAATGCAGAAATATGGTGAGACAGGGTACCCAAATTTAGAAAAAAAAAAGGAAGGTGATGTTGTTTTTGTTTTATTCGCATCGGAATTTTTCGCCGTTTGATTTTTTCCCCATGTTTGCCTAAATATATCGCGACTACCGTATCACTCAATTACCTATATATATTTTTCATAATAGCCATATAGAAGTTTAGCCATATATATTATTTTGTATCACGAAATAATAGCCATATATATTATTTCGTGAGTTACAGGCCTTCAACTTTTGCTTTGTCGTTCAAGCAGGCATGTTTGGCAATTAAAAAAAAGAAATATTGTTTGACTAAATATTATTATTATATATTACAAGCAAGCTGTACCCATGTTTTTCTTTAATTTCTAGAATTTTTTTAATTTTATCGTTTTAGTTATTCACTTTCAAAAGTGCCCCTCAATCAGTGCCCGTTAATGCAACTGGCGAATTCTTCATCCCTTACAATTTGTCCTGTCCCCAATTTTTTTTTTCTGAACAAAACTGAGTGTGAATTCGTTTATACTAGACACTAGGCAATGGTGTATAAAACATCAGTTGATTTAAAAATGTGAACCAGCCACCCTTTGTCGGTTTTTTCTGAAAACTCTCTTTGTCTCTACTTCGCTTTCTGAGATAAAATCTTGGGGAAGAAAAGCAATGATTTAATCATGAGGTAGTGTGTGAAGTCAGTTTCGTTATGTATTCTGCAAGTTATAAAGAAGCGCGACTGTGAAATTACTTTCAAAATTTTCTAGTGATTTTCAATAGGAAGTTTTGGTTTCGTCAAGCTATGCACGCCAAAAAATATATTTCACAGTTTGTGTTGTTTCTATTTAAAACTGCAGAAATTGTCTAATGTATTTCCTCAGCCGCCTTGAGATATAGCTGTAGTTATCCATGTTCTAAATAACAAAGTCTTCATTAGCAAAACAGTTTCTAATCAGATTTTTCTCAGTCGCGCAGTTTTTATTAAATATAATTTTTTTACAATTATCTCTGCAAACGAAATGTGTAAACACATGAATCTATGCACGGTATACCCTTTTTCTCTAGCCGGCATATGCCTTGCAAATATAATGAAGACAATTGAGGCCTTCGTTCTTCTGGTTATGTCGTCATTTTAGTTTAATTTTTTAGGTGGAATGGGGGAACGTTTTTTTTATATATAACGATGTTAGGTTTTTCTCCGTTTACTTTCGGATAAAATAGAGGAATAGGGGGGGGGGGGGGGTGTCAATGTGCTCACTTCCTCTGCAAGTGCTATACGTAGAAAGCTATTGTGAATACCGTTTAATTCAATTACAAGATTTACACCTAAAGCTATAACTTATATAACATTGAAAACTGTTACTAACAGAGCGCTTCGCCGTTTAACTGGTGACAAAATTGACATGCGCCGTGTATGCGGAGGCTGAAGTTGTAGAACGGTCAATTTCACATATGCTTGAACGTACGAATGCCTGTTACCACTCGTCAAAAGATATGACAATACATTTCAAATCTATCCTCGGTCATAAATATTACGGATATTGACGCCTGGTCCCGTCGCCAGGAAATAAGTACCAAAATATTTCAGAAACAAAGTAAGTAATAAAACTTACTTATAAGCATTATCCTTGATTTGAAAAAAGAATAATACTGCAATATTTTTTTCAAAATTTAGCAGGTGGTGGCATAAGATGTTTTGATGTAACAGGTCAACACGTTGGTGATGTGTATAACGTAGAGCCAGAGCACATTTATTTTTGCAGGCTGTATACTGCATATTTTGCTGTTCACAAAACAAAAACACTTCAGATTAAAAAATCAAGCCAAAGAAAAAAAAAAGGAAAGACTTTGTACGCGAACCGGAACAATGTTTTTCCATGTATTTCTAAATTGTTTCTAATTTTAATGACTCAAGAATCCCGATGCATCTTTACTACAAGAAAAAAAAATTCCTTTAATTGCATCTTACTGATCTATATAATTCACATAATCATGAGGAAGTTTAAGATGAAAATTATATTCTCTTAGAAACCTTCAAATGTAAATTATTTTAAAAATACTTCCGAAATGAATACGCGACTCGAAGCAAAAGCAATATATTGAAATCGGAATTCTCGGATATGTGACTATCTCACGCTTTCATTACTCTTGCTCCTCGGGGTGCACAGAAATTCTGCCCCAGGTTGTACTATTATCATTTTCTCTTCTGTAAGGTTCGTTATCACTAAAATGTGCTTCTAAACGTGCTCCTGGGGCAGTAAAAAGGTTCGCACCTTCACTCCCAGCATTCGTAATGAATGAAAAAAAAATATTTCACGGAGAACACACTTCAACGATTTGACTATTTGAGATATAATTGCTCAAACATGCAGCTTTATTAATCGAAATGTGGTCTTGCATGTAGGGAAAATCGGAATATATTGGCAGTGTTACGTTTTAATTATGAAGTTCAATTATTGTAAGACAAAACACGAGTAACACATGGCGACAAAGAAACAACACACACACAGGCACACAAGCACTGTTGTGAGTTTATGAAATCATTACCTATTGAATAGAAACCATTGAAACTTGAGTTGTACTTCTTCCGCAGGCTTCGAGAACAAGCTGGGGCATATTTCGTTACACTAGTTTATTTTTTTTTTAATTTTTTTTTCGAGTTTTGACAGCAGCAAAGCGTATTTTCATTTCTCTATACACCGACACGTGGCGCTGACGTCACGCCGCGAAAGTGGCGCTGCTATCGGCTGGGCCCATGCGGAGACGTTACACTCCACGCAAATTCCGTTCCTACGCACGAGCAGAGCACACAAACCTCGTACGGAATTGCGCGTTGGCCGTAACTCGCGCCTAAGCCTATCAAATTGCTTTACATGTTTCATAATCAGAAATGCATTCCAACGCGATGGGTCCTCTTCGCGAGTCGTGGATTCGAGTGAACTTGGAAATGGCGTTTATCTACAGAAAAACACCGTAATGCGAGGAGTCAGTGACGCCTACACGCGCCCAAAAAACAAACGTCCCTATATAAAAAAGTGGACGTGTACCCACGTACGCACCAACTCGCACGCACGAAACGATGTCTCGCGGTAGCCTTTTTGAAAGCCCGGTTTAATTTTTTTTTTTCATGATACCTCGTTTTGACAGAGTGCGACCTGGGCTTCGCCCATGCGAAAACCGCTCACGTCGCGTTGACGACATCGGCGCAGCGACCCAAGCGCGGTCTGCTGTTCACATACTTGCCACACAGTGACCCTGAAAATTTGTGTTCGTCGTGTCTGAGTGCCGCGAAAGGAACTAGCAGTAGCTGGGCGGGAGAATATATTTATTTCATAGCCGCCGCACACTGTTGTTGTCCCGTAGCAACACCAGATTCGAAAGGAGTCTACACAAGCTTTCTTTTTTTTTCACGAAGCCACTATCTGGAGGAACAAGAAATCAACTGGAAACAATACATATCTCAACTTCTACATTCTTATACAAATGTAGCAGTATTTACTAGTTAAAAGCTAGTAGCCGCTTGTCCCATATGGTACTAGCTACTTAATTACCGTAGGTTGTAACGGTCAAGCTAGGAACGTTTGCTAGGTTAAGAAGCTAGCAGCCCTTACTAACCACCCTTGTGTTGTTTAAGAGGCAGCTCTTAGACGCCTGTTTCCGGCTTAAACGGCGTTGGCGGCGTTGCCGTAGCCGTCGGCGTAACCACGTGGTGCATTATGGCCAAATTTCCCGACCAAATATAGTGGATATATTTCCCCGTTAAATCAAGCGGAAAAATTTTCCCGGTAAATCTAGCATAAAACTTTCCCTTCTAAATGTTGCAGAAAAATTTCTCCGCTAAATTTAGCTGGAAAATGTCACTGCTAAATGTGGCGGAAAAATTTACCTGCTAAATTTAGCGAAAACATTTCCCCGCTAAATTTCGCGGAAAAATTTCCCTGCTAGATCTAGCGGAAAAACTTTACCTGCATAATTTAGTGAAAAATTTCCCCGTTAAATCGAGCGAAGAAATTTCCCCGTTAAATTTATAAAAAATGTCTCCGTTAAATCTAGCGAAAAAAATTTCCCGCTAAATTTAGCGGAAAAAAATCCCCGTTAAATCCAGCGGAAATAGTTCCCCGCAAATTCCAGCGAAAAAATTTCCCGCTCAATTTTGGCGGAAAAATTTCCTCGATAAATTTAGCGGAAACATTTCTCTGCTAAATTGAGCAGAAAAATTTCTCGCTAAATTTAGCGGAAACTTTTACTCTAAATGGGTGGCCAGCAGGACAGGAGGAGGAGCATAGCCCTCCCTCCGTACCATCCCCTCCTCCTCCTCAAGAGCTGCGCTCTAATTCGGTGCTACAGGAAGTTGTAAACGGTTTTCTTTTTCTTACTACATTTAGCTAGTAACTGGCACTAACTTTCACAAGGTCCAGGTGGCGATAGACAATGTCTAATTAAAAGTTTGCAAAAAACTACTATCACTGGCATAGATCTTTTCTATGATGATTAAATTCACATTTCCACACCATTTATTTCAAATCTGCACACGCATTATACAATAGATCGATCTCACCAAGCGTTCCGCGCATGCGTGACGCCGCCATAGCTTTAGTTCACAGAAGGAAAACAGCAGTGCACGATAGGGCGCGTGTCGTCTCGCGCTGTACACGCGCAGAGCTCCAGTGAGGTTGTCGCACGTGCAGAAAGACTGAAGTTCCCTCGATGCATTGCGGCAGCGGTTGTGTAGTCAAACTGGCTGGTGAGATCGGCCTATTAGCACAGACCAGGAATTTGAACACAAGAACCACACACGCACATAACTCAGTCGACGACACGCTATCCCAGTCGCATGCCCCGAATGGCCACCCATGCGTCTCATATTATACAGATAATTTGAAGGAAGTCGATTGGTCGGTGACCAATCGACTTCCTTCTGTAAGTCTGTAAAAAATGTTAGAAACAGGGTGCTGTTTACGCACCAATATTGTTCTCCAATATCATTGCTGTACATTCCAACGAATATGTCTCTTACTAAAAACTAACGGTACACACGGTAGTTATTTGCCAGTGTCTATTAAACAGCGTCCCTGTAGGTACCAAGCAGCCAATGTTCTCGCGTTCCCTCAAGACTGGCACACTTTCTGCATGCGCGTCTTTGTTGCAATCGGATCATCTCTACATCAAATTTCCGTTTTCGGGGCGGAATTTTACTCTTTTACAGCCACTGCCACGACAGAAGACAGATCTATGAGAATCGTCCAACCACCGAGCACGGACAGACTGTGAAGATGGTCTCCATTTGAAGTAGGAGCAAAGTAGAAAGCCTTCTTGGACGGCGAAGTCCGTTCAACTGAACCGGTCGAGCGGTCGCCATCGAGCGGCGGTTCCGGTGACGGCGACTCGTAACCGGCTCTTTTGGCCTGTTCGCGGGGCAGTCCGCGTCTACGCACACACTCGCCCAGCCAAGCGCACGAACAGTAACTATGCACACCAACACGGGAACACGAGAACAGCAGACGACACATGGCAAAAGAGACAGGTTCAGATCGCAGAAACGAGCGTCTCGCAAACTCTGACTGGCCACTGGCCCAAACTCTCAAACTGTTTGTCGTACAATGTTGTCAAGCGTCTCTTGCGAAAGAGAAACACAAATGTTAAATAATACAAAAGAAATAAAAAAAAACAGAATGAACCTTTGTTTTCTTTGGAAACACTTTTAGAACGTGCTCCGTGGCTACTTTTACCCCAATTAAAACCAAAATCGAAAATATAAATGTTTTTAGAAAATACAAACGGGAAGAATCGTCAGAAGCCGCATTACCATTGCATCAACGATGCCTGCGTTCGTGGCACCGCTGGCTTCCACTACGTGCTAAATCAGCGGCTACGATCGTAATGAATTTAGTTTCAACCCTTAAACATGCCATTTCCTACAATATTTGATGCTATAATTGTGTCTGGATTCCACCTGCTGCCTTCTGAAACAGTAAGAGTGTCAATAATGCTGGCCATCGGCGATGCAGTGGGGGCTGCCATTTCGTCCTCGTGCTTGGGGTAGCAAATAGCTAGTAAAAAGTAGTAACGGTCAGAGAAAGGTTCTCACTGTTGCAGTTCCTTCTTTTTACTAGCCTTTTTTTAAGGGTGCATCACTTATCAGCACATCCCTCCACACGTTATCTCTTTTGCAACTGCGGGAGCTTCTAGATTCCCGCTAAAAGTGCGTGCTAGCCTTCGCATCTTGTTAATGTGAAATCCCAAACAGCACATTATGACCGGCTCAAGCTTGAGTCAGACTGGGCAGCCGGGGAAGTTTCACTGGGCCTAGATTGTTTTGCCTCATGGCGCTAGGCATGAGGCAATTCTCAGTCTTTTCAGATCCTCCTTTCTCATAAATATTTCTAACATTTAACGTCAGGGTCCTTCATCTTCCTCAGCTTTCGAATTAAAACGTCAGTTGCGAGTAAGCGCTTCTCCTGTGTTGTCTCCCTCTTGTCCTTGTCTTTTCCGCTTTTTAATTTTCGTAACTGGCATAGCAGTTTGGCGACCACCGGCAGTTCCCTGTATAGCCATGGACTGGCTCACCGCTGGAAATACAGCCTGGGCCAGGCGGGAAGCTCAGGGGTACCCCAAGCTTGGCTAGACAGTAAAACTTCAACCCCGACCAACAGGGCAGTTACCGGCCCTATTGAAAAATTTTGCAAACTGGACCAGTTTAAAGGGGATTACTGCCACTGGTTAAATTGGTTGAACTAGACAAACTGAAAGTGTGTATACTGGTCGTACTGTGAAAATGTGGATACCGGTCTTATTGTGAAAATGTGTATACTGGTAATTCTAAATAACTCTGTATACTGGTCCACTCCATGTAGTTAAACCAGTGTAAGTGGTCATGTTGACAACACAGGTCGTAAATGAATAAAATTTCCTTTATTTGAAAAAAAAAAATACATACTACAGAATGCGAAAAAAAACAAAAAAAAAACGTACAATTGCAAAAACAAAAAAACAAAAAAAAAAACCGTCCCGATATTATACATGTGTCCCAGCCAGTCGGCGAGATTCTTCACATCTTCTGGATTGCCGGGATTCCGGTGTTGGCTAACATACATAGTACCCTCAGGCATCTGAAATAAGAATAAACATCAGTAATTAGAAACATGGCAGATTTAATTGCCCCCGTCTGTTCTAAAACGGTACGCAACTAATGCCACGAATAAAAAAATATGCACTATCATAAACCGTATGAGAGAGAATATGGAAGCGTGTGGGCCAATCGTACATGTGGTGCCAGTCTCGCGGCAATTAAGTATAAACCGCATGTAAGCGACTTGACGAGCGACGACGATTGGCATCGCAGTGGTTCGGTCACTCGCGCGACGCGGCAAACCGCATGAAAGCGACGGGAGAAAGCGGCCAAGGCGATGAGCGACGATTTCTAGAAATCCAAAAACCGAGCGACGCGACAAGCTATTGTGGGAAATCTGCGCCGCTCGTCACTCGCTTATATGTGGTTCAGCTTTTACGCAAAGCAACGCCTAGGAATGAAAAGATCCTGCTGTTGTTACCCCCTTTTGCCTCCCCGGTCTGTCGTCCGCTATGCAACTCGCAACCACTGTGGTAGAGAATCTCTGAAGCTGAATGTACTCTGGCAGTTCTAATACTAGCATAGCTCTTCCAACTCGGGTTGCACAAAAGGTTGAGTTTCACATGCGCCTGATTAAGAAAATGAATCCAAATGGCCGAGCCTGCTTACCTGGCTCGCTGGCGCGGAGACAGAAACAGCCATTGCCTTGCCCACGCTGCAATGAGGACGGAGTGAATTCTGAACACGCCGTTCCAGGATGCTGTCGTCTCGCCCGCGAGCAAGCAGAACTCAGGCGGAGGACGTCATCAGCCACAGGAACGATCGGCAGAGGCAGCACTCAAGGCGCCGGCAAACTATCTTATTCAAACACAGCTTAAAGACAACTTGTAAACTCCGCAAGCAAAACAGCACACAGCAACCCCCCAAAAAAACAAAAAAAAACCAAGTGTGCGCCAGATCCGTTTTTTTTTTTTTTTTTTGTTTCTTGGTTTCTGGATTAATTGCCGCCGTCGACTCAAAACGGGCGCTTCGAGCGGGCGCGAGGGCCGCGCTGATTGGCCCGTGCGCTTCCTGTCCTGGCACATGAGCAGCTCTCCCCTTTCAAAGCATCCGCGCTGCGCGCGGGGACACTGCATCTTCTCCTTTCCCGGGGCACTGGCGCACTCCAGGCGTCTGACTCACCTGCGCATTGCACCTGCGGGTGCAGGATTTTTCCCGCGCTTTTCCAACATCACGTGGGAGGTTCCCCGCCTCGGGCACTTGCGCTGGAAGTGGCTTCTCTGTGCCGGCCAGGGTGGATAAAGGCAGCGGTAAAAAGCGGGAAAGCTATAAAGTTTGAGTTCGACAAATTTCGACAGTTTAATTTCCAATTTGTCCAAACTCGTTTTTTTTTTTTTTTTTATAATGGGGAAAACGTGTTATTTTTATGTCTCTAGCTAAAACAGACTTCTTGCAGTGGAACGTCGCTTTCTAGTGCGAGGGCTCGTGCCACAAAGGACCAAAAATATGTTCAGAGAACGCTCATACGAATAAAAAAGTAAATAAGTTAGACGAACTATAGAGTAACAGTGGCTTTCAGCGGGCATTCTGGGTCCAATAAAAGGCGAGCTTGAGCCAAGGGACATTGCATAGCGGCAATTCCCTTCCATTCCTTGGCTCTTTTTTCTTCCATCTGGCAACATGCTCGAACACTGGCGGTTGCTCGCACTGAGTAGACCAGTAAATTCCTACGAACGACCGTGGAACCTCAAAGCTTGGCTGAGGCATTGCGACATTGGCCATCTCTGACCAATGAAAATCAAGAGACAGCCGGGGTACATCAAATACGGGCAGCAGCCTGTTGACCCTGGCCATCAGTGATCAAGGAAATTAACTGGTCAACCAGGGAAGACGTTCCCTGGCAGTTCCGTGGCTTTCTGGAGCAAGGAAAGACTATGAAACGCCAGGCTGGCATATAGACGTAAATGGCTGGGCAGTCGGGGCCAAGCTATCACAACTAAGGGCCAATCCTGGCCCCAGCTAAACCAGGCAAGTGTGCCACCTGGGGTGGTTACAGTAAGTCATCCCCCCCTAAAATTTGGGTCGTCCAATACTGAAACGCTAACGTATCGGCTGAAGAATGAGTGCAGCAATCTGAGCAGGCCTGCGATGTTCAAGAAGGGGCGGCGGCGCCGCAAAAACCATACGGGGAACCTCGGGTAAGTTAAGCTGCTATACTTCGTTTCAGCTTTGGTCCGAACGCGGCCAATGTTATGAGCCGAAGGGCCAATCAACCAGCGAAAGAGCCACAACGTCATGGCGTGCTCTCTGCAGTTGATAGGACCAGTCGCTATTCGCCGTCTCTCTGTGCGCGCTCCTCCGCCGGCTAGTCGTATCAAGCGCAGAGAGCACGCCATGACGCTGCGCTTTTTGCGCTGTTTGATTGGCCCTTTGACTCATAACATCGGCCGCGCTCGGACCGAAGCTGAAACGAAGTATAGTGAAAGTGTTCGAATAGGCTGCCACATTTCCTTTTGTCGTAATATGGCAGTCGGTTTTACAGTTTAGTATGGCGGGATCATCACATGTAGATTCACCCCCTTAGGCCAGAACTAAACTGGGTCAGCTCACATTTTCGTTTACAGCACCCGTGACATCTGTCTTTACTTATCGCGCGCATGCGCGCGCCGTAGTATGAGGTGCTCGTTAGACGCGCTGCAGCATTTGGAATTCCTCGCAGGTGGAAGAAGCGGACTCAAAAGGATACCGCTGAGCAAAATCGGCCACATGCCGAGTACAGACCTTTGCAAAAAGAGCTCTTTGGTCTAAAATATTAAGCTGGGCTAGTTGGATATGCATTTCAGAAATATATTGCGCGAATAAATTGCGCGAAACTGGCGGAACAAGCGCTATTTATTCGTCAGTTTGTACTTGACCTTCGCGCTATTTATTTCAAAAAAAAAAAAAAAAAAAAAACTCATTGGCCGCCGCCAGAGAGCTCTTTTTGAAAGGTCTATACTGGAAATTTCGACGTTCGTATATTGTCTTTTGTGCGCCTGAAATGTTTTTTTTTCTGCTGAATTACGAATCGATGTAGTACTTCATTTGTGCTTACCTCGTTAACAAAAACATTCAGGTGTGATAGTTTTGCTAAAATGGGCACAGATCATGAGAAACAGTGACGCCCACAAACCCAGCCCCAACATTGACTTCCCTCGAATGCTTACGAATACGTACAAAAATAGTTCTCACGAGTCATAAGTATCTTCTAGGGTCTTGTCCCGTGGCGTAGGTTAGGTTCGATATTGATTCATTCGCACTGAAACACGGGTTCGTTAACCCTCCTCCAGGTTCTCTGTATGGCACGCGAAGAACTCCGGCTAGCTCTATATTGCTGTCCGCCAGAGAGGATCGATGAACACAGCAGCGTATACATAGGTATCGAACAACGCAAACCATGGCGTATGACCACAGAGGGGGTTGTTTCGCTTTGTGGCTGCAATGCTAGAGTTGTTCAACGGCCCCTCGCCACCAAAAAAGGATGCACAAACGAGGAACTAGGTTAGGGCAAGTCGGCGAAGTTTCTTTTATTACGACAACCAAATTATCGTTGCAGCAGAAACCGAACATGTTATCAGATAAAATAAAAATTGATTTGCAAAAAGCATTGGTGGAAATTCATGTAGCAGCTTCAGACGCAAGGAGCAGCGTTAAAAAAGGATCAGTTTAGAAGTATTACGTCTTGACTTGTCAACGGTTTAAGCATCCGACAAAAGTGCTGTGTCTCTTCGGAAATCTTAACCGGTAAAAGAAATAAGTTAAATTTAAAGTCTGACTATTCTTTCAGCGTATTTTTCGCGTGGTAATTGGAGTCTTAGTATGTGAAACAAATACCACACCTCTAGCCTAGTGGAGAGTTTTAGGGAACCGTATTTTGCACATCCTATGAGGTACGATGGGCCCTGCTGTACGATTTGCGCATGCGCTACAAGAGAAGTCTTCCATATGCGCAGTTCTTTCAGGAGGGCTCATTGTACCGTATAGGTGGGCAAAAAGGGTTCCCTAAACGTTCCATCACTTGACATCTTAATTACGTAAAGGTCTTCCGAGTCAATGAGAAACAGCCTGAACACTAAACAGTTACACACAGACAGGACAGGACACATACAGAGCAGGACATACACAACTCTGTGTATGTTCTGTCCTGTCTGTGTGTAAGTGTTTAGTGTTCAAGCTGTTTCTCATAGACATGTAGGAACTAGCTCTACTCAAACCGGTTATTCAGTGTCTTCCTGGTGCTTCAGCTACTTTACGTCACACGTTGTTTTTAGTTTCATAATAATACTAAAATAATAGCCCTTTGATTCCCATCAATTTATAGCAGTAACTGATGAAGAACACTAACTACAAGCAGATTGATGAGCCCTGGAATACCTTTGTGATGTGAAGTCAAGCTGCGAAACTTGACGACTTGTTTTTGCAATGCATAAAACATATCAAGTATTGCCTTTATATAAATTAAATTCGGTAATGAAACATTAACAAAGAAAAATAATTTTAGAACGCATCCACTAGAGGATTCCAAAAATAAATGAATATTTTTAGTACCTTTGGATTTAACCGGTTTTGTATAAAATATTTTACAAACACTCCATGTTGCTGGTGCGCACATTTACAAATTTTCAACTTCAGTTTGTCCACTTTTTTCATAGTTTTTGGTGTAGTGATGTTTACAGGGAGGGTACCCCTAAATGCGTGACTTTTATTCTATTCCGGCCATCCGCTACCGGACGGCTCTATAGGTGCTCTAGAATGTCTGCGCACTGGGATCCCAGGGCTGATTTGCCCCGATAGTTGTCTTTATGGAGTGCGCGAACCAAACCGAAACCTGGCATAGCCCCAGGTAGCACACTTGCTTGATTTAGCTGGGGCCAGGATCGGCACTTAGTTGTTATAGCTTGGCCACGACTGCCCAGCCATTTACGCCTGTATGTCAGCCTGGCGTTCCACAGTCTTTCCTTGCTCCAGAAAGCCACAGAACAGTCAGTTAACGCTTTTCCTGGTTGACCGATCAATTTCCTTGGTAATCGATGGCCAGGGTAAACAGGCTGCTGCCAGTACTTGGTGTACCCTGGCTGTTTATTGATTTTCATTGGTCAGAGATGGCCACGGTATCAATCCCAAGCAGCACATAGTTGGCCAAGCATTGGCCAATGGGTGGCAATGGTCCTTTGGCCAGTGGCCAGACAGTGGCCAGAGTTTGGCCGATGACTGGCCTTTCTCTGGCCATTGGCCAATGGCCACTGGCCATCTGCCATTGGCCAAGCATTGGCCCATGGAAGGCCGCTCTTTGGCCACTGGCCACAAGACCATCCCGAGCCATTGGCCATTTCTTGGTCAAAATCTGTGCTGCTTGGGATGCCTCTGCCAAGCTTTGAGGTTCCATGGTAGTTTGTGGGAATTCCCTGGTTCACTCAATGCAAGCAACAACCAGTGCTCGGGCATGTTGCCAGATCCAAGATAGGGTGAGCCAAGGAATGGCAGGGAATTGCCACTATGCAATGTTCCTTGGCTCAAGCTAGTATTTTACTGGACCCAGAATGCCCGCTGAAAGCCATTCTTACTCTATAGTTTGTTTACATTTTTCCTTTTTTAAATTCGTATGAGCATTCTCTTAACACATTTTCGGTGCTTTGTGGCACGAGCCCTCGCACTAGAAAGCGACGTTTCAGTGCAAGAAGTCTGTTTTAGCTAGAAACATAAAAAAGTACACGTTTTCCCCATTAAAAAAACGATTTGAAAACAGTTTGGATATGAAAAGGCCAAACCCGAAATGAGCTGGTTGTAGCGGAATTGTACTGGCCAATTTGGAAATCAAACTGTGCAAATTGGTTGAACTCAAACTTTATCACTCTTCCGCTTTTTACTGCGGACTTTATCTAACCTGGCTTGCACGGAGGAGCCGCTTCTCTGTGCAAGCGTAAGTGCTAGAGGCGGGGAGCCTCCCACGGGATGTTAGAAAAGCGCGGGAAAGATCCCGCACCCACAGATGAATCAGGCGCCTGGAATGCGCCAAATCCCCGCGACCTGAGATGATGCCGTGTCCCCCGCGCAGCGCGGAAGCCTTGAAAGGGGAGAGCTGCTCACGTGCAAGGACAGGGAGCGCGCGGTGCAATCAGTGCGGCCCTCGCGTCCTCTCGTAGCGCCAGTTTTGAGTCGGCGGTAACGGCAATTCCGCCGACCCAAAACACAACAACACAAAAAAGAAAAAAAAAAAAAAAAACGGATCTGGCGTCAGTGGCGCGAACTGGGTCTTCGTTCGCGCTGCTGTTCTGCTCGGGGAGGTTACAAGTTGCTGTGTTTGTATAAGATAGTTTGCCGGAGCCTTGAGTGCTGCCTCTGCAGATGCTTGCTGTGGCTGATGACGTCCTCCGCCTGAGTTCCACTCGCTCGTGGGAGAAATAGCTGCATCCCAGAACGGCGTGTTCGAAATTCGCTCCGTCCTCGTTGCAGCGCGGGCAATGGATCCGCGCCTGCGAGCCAGGTAAGTGGGCTCGACCATTCGGATTCATTTTCATAATCAGGTGCATGGGAAACTGAACCTTTCTGGAAACCCAATTTGGAGCATAAGCTGTTCCAATAATAGTAATACAACTGCCTGTGTACACATCGCGACACTGTTAGCGCGGACACGATCGGCGCCTTTTCGCATTAGACTTGGACGGCGGTCGCTTGTTCGCTTTTACAGTGTCGCGCTCTTTACATGCAGCTTCTGATATCCTCTAACACAGTGCTAGCGAGTTGCATACCGGACGACCAACTGGGTAGGCAGGAGGGGGGTAACAATAGCAGTATCTTTTCATTATTAGGAGTTGCTTTGCGTAAAGGCTGAAGCGCATGTAAGCGATTAAGCGAGCGACGAAGGTCAGCGACGAGCGACGGGCATTTCCCATGGTCGCTTGTCGCGTCGCTCGGTTTATGGATCTCTAGAAATCGTCGCTCATCGCCTTCGTCGCTGGCTCCCGTCGCATTAATGCGGTTTCCCGCGTCGCGTGCGTGACCAAACGACAGTGAAGCGATCGTCGTCGCTTGTCTCGTCGCACGTCAAATCGGTTACATGCGGTTTATACTTAATTGCCGCGAGACTGGTACCACATCTACCCTTTGCACACGCGTCCACTTTCCCTCTTATATTGTTTATTATAGTACATACTTTTTATTCGTGGCATTAGTTGCATACCGTTTGAGAGCAGATGGGTGCAATTAAACCTGCCTTGGTTCTAATTACTGATTTTTATACTTATTTCAGATGCCTTGGGGTACTATGTTACTGGGACACATTAATAATATCATGACAATGTTTTTTGGATTGTAAATATGTTTTATGTTTATTTTTGCGGTCTGCAGTATATTGTTTTTCGGAAATAAATTGAATTTGATTAATTTACGAGTTTTGTTGTCAATATGACCAGTTAAATGCATGGAGGTTTAAATGCATGGAGTGGACCAGTACACAAAGTTGTACAGTATTACCAGTATACACATTTTCACAGTAAGACCGATATGCACTGTTCCATAGTAAGACCAGTATGCGTAGATTCAGTTTTCCAGTTCAACCAATTTAACAAGTGGCAATAATCCGGTTCGAACTGCCCCAGTTTGCACAATTTTTCAATAGGGCCGGTAACTGCCCTGCTGGTCCTGGTTGAGTTTGTATTGCCTAGCCAAGCTTGGGTGACCACCCGGCCACTAACCTGGTCCATGCTGTATATACAATAAAGAGCCAAGCTTGGGGTACCACTGAGCTTCCCGCCTGGCCCTGGCTATAAGTCCAGCGGTGAGCCAGTCCATGGCTATACAGGGAACTGCTGGTAGTCGCTAGACTGGCATACCAGGATGGGGTGCCTAGCGCCATGGTGCAAAACAATCTAGGCCCAGTAAAACTTCCCCGGCTACCCAGTCTGACTCAAGCGTGAGCCGATCGTAATGTGCTGCTTGGGGCACTTCTTTTTGAGACGGTCAGAATTCTCTTGAGGAGGCTATCTTAGGCGCTGAGATATGCATGATGTAGGGACGCTGTGTGAGCCCGGAGTGTACAATTACCGCTGGGTCCGACGCATTTTGCGCAACGTCCGATGGCTCAGCATTGATAGGAATTTTCCATTGCGGCGGAAAATAATGTGCAAGTGCCACGCTCCTGTCATCCGAACACGTCTTTGCACTTACATGACCTGTGTATGTTTTTCAGTTCAGCTGCTGATGTAATCCGCGTGCCATCGAACTGGGCCTCACTCGGTGGAAACCAACTATGAGGAAAATCTAAGTATCTTTGTTACCGTTTCAGGCATCTGCCGGACTGTTCTTGGAGAATGTCTCACGAAGAAGCCTTGGTCCTATGGGAAGCTTTCCTGGAGGCCAAGACCCTGCTTTATCTAATCGCCGTCTTTTATCATGTAAGGGAGACTCAGGAGAGTGATCGCTATAGTTAAACGTCGACCAAGCATCATATACTTATCTTCTGTCCTGAAGTCACACTTGGCGCCATATACTGCTTGAGCATAAACGGAGAAAGCGTACACGCCAGGTAACCTGATCTATATTTTGTCAGTGCCACTTTTGTTTATTTTACCATTATTTCCGCCGGATAATTTGTTACGTGATGATATCGCACACGGGTGATGCGGTAGATTCCGCTGTTCTTGAATAACACCTAAATATATTGTCGTACAAACAAAGTTCTGTCATTCATAAGCACGTTTTCTGGCAGTGGGAGTGTCCCAACTAAGTTCCGAAAATTATCGATCACAGTTCTTCACTGCATATTTCTCATTTTGAGTAGATCCATACACTTGCTGTAAGCGTCGACGACAATTAGGGACGTTTAACCTCCAGTAGACCGACGTGGCTCCAAAATGCCACGAAGAGCGCATAATTCAGTTTGTTCTGCTTTCCGACAGGCGACAGGAGAGGTAGGTGTAAATAGCTTGTTTTACGTTTTTGGTGCGTTTTATTAATTTGCGTTTCCTTTGGTTCTATTGCATTAAACTTCTCGGAAGTTGGTGGTTGATCCTTTGGAGCATTTGTTATTCTATGCGAATTTATATATTTATTGCTGATTTCGAATGACCTTACGTCAGATCAATTCGTGCAATGCTGAAGTCTTGGAGTTCTTTTTTTTTAAATTCTTTTAACAGGGATTTTACAAAATGCGAATTAATTAAGCAGTGTCAAATAAAGTGTATATTAACCATTCATTCATTTTTATCACGCTGCTTCGACGGTGCTGCTCGTAGTCCGCTTGTCGTTCAACATAGGAAAAGGCACATTAAACTCGTATCTCGATATGCAACAATAGTGTTCTTTGAAACGAACAAAACGATGCCTGACGACGGCAAAAAGCACGAGTTTCCCGCCATTATCTTCACGCCATCAGATCACACGAAGGAATGGAAAAAAAATCGGGGCTTAAATCCAGGCTGTTAAGGTGGTCGGCCAGCAAAGCCGTGGTATCACCTGCAACGATTTCCCACTGCACTATATTAAATTGATTGACGAAAGAAAAGTAAATGCAATGTACGAAATCTTTCACATACAATGAAAGGTATAGTGACGTCACTCCCCACGTCGCAAGCTGCCGGCGCTGCGGCTGCCTGCGCAACAGTAATCTTTAGCGAGAAACGTATGCGGTGAGCACCGCGTGCTTCGCATTGTTATCAGGAGCCCCTCATTGTCAAATAGGTGGTTTGGATGCTTGTTTTGTGCGTGTTATTTATTGAAACGAATGCTGTGCTGCGTGTTGTATCCGTGATATGCACTTTTCGCTTCAATCTTTCAATTTTTTTTTCGTGAGGACGATGACACAAAAGATTGACCTACGAATCATATGCAGCGTCGCTGTAATATTAAACAGTCAGGTACGGGAGGACAAAAATAAATGTGCTACTCGTTTTTATTAGGATTATATTTTGCGCCATTTGTCGACAGCATTTAGCTTTCACCCCAGACCTAGTCCATCGTTCTGCCACTGGGCCTTATGTCGCTACTCCTGCCGTACCACTGTGGACGCTGCAACTGCATCTGGCTCACGTGACCTTTCACGTTTACTTTTTCCTGAACTGATACCACAGAACAAAATAAAATACATATTTTCCGCAGTTCGGGGCCGCTTAAAGCGGAGGGTAAGTGGCATCATTTGCGAACAACAAGTGAATTTAGATTACCACAGCTTTTTTGTGCGGTTTGGTTGCTTGGTGACGGTTCTTGGTGATGCAAAATTTTTTGATATGTCCACGCACGGTACACTAGAACCAGTTTGTGTTTCAGAATCGGCATTCTCGTCTGTTATTCTATTTCTTTCACCCCTACCAATATCGTTTTTTCTTTGTTCCCAGGATTCCTTCTTTTATTTTCTATTTTGTTGACGTGGGGTACAGAGTTCGCGATGAAATAGAGCCTTATTCGTTCTCTGTATCTGGACCATGACTTGCCTGTGGAGGCTTCATTCGTCCCTTGGGTCATCATGGCTTGTTGTAGTTTTCCGGGCTTCCACGGCTCGTATTATATCTCGTCGACGGTGTTGTACGTATGCGCGTAGACATGCACGGCAGCGCGGAATAGGGGGTAGATATTAACTGGAAGCAATATTTGACTGCACTGTTCACTGGGCATACTCAGAACTAATTCATACTTAAACGTTTACAAGACCGGCGACCTTGACGGCGTGGAATGAATGCTGCAAACGCGCTGTGAAAGTTAGCCGTCAGCTATGGTCGCCACTGAATACCCCTCTTTTAGTCAATGGAAGGAGTGGGCAGAGCCAGAGCCAGGGAGTGTACCAGAAGCCGATAAAGGGCTTGGAATGCTCTCCTGCCCCACCAGATGCTGAAAACAATCCCCCAGCAATATTAGCGAGAAACTGTATTAATAAGAGCACAAGTGTTAAATGTAGTGAATTTTTATGCCTGAAACTATGGTGCACGTTATGCTTCTATTGTGATCATGCAAAAAGATGTAAGAAACGAATGTGCCACTCTGAACTCTGCTTTGTTCGGACAGATTGTGACCTCTCGGATGGCAGATTCCCGGCCCTCGACTCCTGGCGTACAATTATGTCGATCGTTCCGCTAGTCGCGCTTTTTCACCATGATTTTGGATGACGGTGATTCAAAACATCACGTGCACCATTTTTTCGGTCACCGAAAGGTACTCCGACACACTTAATAATTTTATTTTTTGCGACCACCTCCGGGGTATTATTTCCGCCTTCTGTACAGCCTCATTCGAATTTGGGAAGACGCCCTGGATCACGCCCAGCCCGGTTTCGGCCAATGGTGCCCATTCTTAATTGCTTCCTATACTTCACAATGAACGGCCATGCTTTCTCCATATACGGCTCCTGTTTTCACTGGGCGCCATACTTGAGCGCAGCGTTCAGAGCGCGTGCTCAAAACGATACCCCACTTTTCTTCCGAGAAGACTCACAATCTTGGAGGAGGGAAGTGTAATTTGCGAAAGCGTTGTTGAAGCGCTTCGTACACTCGCACTCTGGAACCGCGGTCAAAACTATGGCCGCCAGTCAATACTACCTATATGTGAGGTCTATTCTTGTCCGACCATCAGCGACTGGCTGGCTCTCGTTAAGCTATAGAGTGTCTGCACGCTCGGATTCCGTGGCCCGTGCGTCACGATCGTCGTATTATGCAATCCGCGACCCAAACGGAAACCATACATAAAAGTGGAATTTTACGTTTTATGTCTCTCCGTTTCGCATCCACGCCAGCGTGAGCCAGACTAGAGAGCAACCGCACTGCCCCTTTCTATATCAGTGCTTTTACATTTTCCCGGATCATCAAAATTTATGCCCCGACATTTTTCGCTGGTGCTCTACAGTGCTACGTAATGGTTGACAATACTGAGAAAGAAAAACAACAAAAAATTGCGGTGACTTAGGTCGGTTATGCCAGGATACACGTAGCACGAGCTTATGCGCACAAAATGAGAGGCGCTATCAAGCGGCTCCGGTGCAGCGTCAGACTTGGCTATTGCGCAACGGAGGCGCAGAGCTGGGCACGCGGCGGCGGCAGTGCGTCTGCCGCGGCTATGACGTCACTTATCTGGAATGCGCAGACCGGCGAGGCGGGCGTGGCGGCGGCGGAGCGCGTGGCGGCGGCGGCTCCGGCGCGCCAGCTGTGCGCCGTGTGACGTCACTGCTCCTCGCACATGCGCAGCACGGAGCATGGCTCATTATGCGAGCCACGCGAAGCTGCTCAACCTCGGCCAGTGAAGCCCACGCTACAGAAAACACATGGTCCACGTGTCTTTTTCTTAATGCCACGTGACATACATATAAAAAATTCCATTATGCCGACCAACACAAATAGATATTGAAAAAATAGGGAGATTATGTATGGTGACTTTGAATATGTTTTGTAGCAATGAGACGATTGAATGATTTCCTGCTTCGGGTGTTTGTCATGTTTTGTGTGTTCGTGTACTAATCTGTTCAAATGATTGTTTCTTGGAAGTGTGTATACCGACTTGAAACGTTCGTCGCTTTGACGTGCATTTTATTTTCCTTAGTGCCTCAGAGCATAGGGTTTATCCCCTTGCGTAGACAACATATGCAACTAAATATACGTGGAGAGCCGCAAAAAAAAAAAAGAATGCATAACTTAGAAGAAGAAAAAAATGAATAAATATAAAATAATGTAAACCTTCGAAACGAAAGAAATCGCACGCGACATTTTCCGAGTCGCCGATGGGGGGTCCTCTTGCAAGAGCGCACGAACGCTAGAGCATTGTTCTCTCTCACCTTTATGTTCCGCCTCCGCATTTTTCTCTTATGTCAGATTACTTCTCTGCGACCAACCTAAATGCGGATACGTCTTGAAACTTTCGGTACGTTCACCGTCCCTCGTGGCCATTCCGGGTTTGAAATAGAAAAAGTGGCACAAACACAATGAAAAAAGACAGAGGCGACATTCCAATCTAACAGCGAGCCTCGCTGAAATATATGCGGCCATCAACTTGCTCAGCAGATAAAGTATTCCAAAGGGGACTGTCCAGTTTCCAAAAAAGGCAGAGTGTGCTATCTGGTCCTGCATTTTGAGCACTTTTTTTTTTTGTTCCTTTTGACGCTAGCTTACTTCGGAGAACATTCGATTGGATTTGCGCAGTCAACTCTGAAAGAAAGAAGGTTTTGACGATTTTGCTCCGAAGGCATAAAAGTTTACCCAGTCTCTCTCTTCTTGTATAGCAAGGTTTGGACATATTCAGGTACTAGTTTTATTGCATAAGTTTCCCAGTGTTTGACTCTTTCGAATACCGTGGGTTCCTGTTTCCGAAACAAAATTCAGTTACTACGGCGCGAGTCAAGAGACGCCGGTTTCCTTCACAAGTTCTTTGATAAAAAACACGAAATCCAAGGGAGTCATCTGAAAAAATTCCTCCTTTCATTTGCAGTGATACAAGTCACTGGGGAGCTTTGAGAGAAAGACAGTTTTACATGACTCCAAGCCCTTACGTTGGATGTGACGGCGCTAAGAAGATGTACGCCACCACATGCTGCATCAGTTCTTGGAGGCATTGAAATATACTTTTTCCTCTATTGTAATACGCCAGAAGAGCCACAAAATTGTAATCGATGTCGGGAGATAAGCATGAGTGATAAATTTATTGTATACATAGTTCCAAAGAGGGTAATATTGACCGAGGAACGTTTCCAGTGCGATGATGCTCCGTAGTGATCTTGGTGCGACTAGTTAGAACGACCTTTTTGAAGCTTCGATGATTTCAAAGACCCAAAAACGCGATGGCCATAACAACCGAGACCAATCAGCCAATCTCCTTTAAAGGTTTTGTCGTATGTATGTTGGTATTTGATTGTGTCCCGTTTGCAGGCGGGAAGGCAATGACACTACTTTCCCAGATCCAGTCACTTTAGGCCGGACAAGAGTGCAGTGGCGGCGGCCATCTTGAATTGCGTCCCCCCTCACTGGCCCTTTTTATCCATTCTCTTTCTACCCACGCTAAGGCACCACGCTACGCGCGTTACGTTTTTGGCAACTTTCGCGATATTGAGCGCCTTTGCTCCGCCATGTTCCGTTCACCCTAAGCCTGACGCTACAGCGTGTCTCAAATAGAGACCCGGTTTTTTAAATTGACCGAAAAATCGGTTTCTTAACCCATCGCCGTACGATTTTGACCAGCGTTGACCACATGGGGTTCATTTTTTTTTTCATAAAAATTGCAAAGAGCAAACTTACGTGAGTAAAAACTAAAAAAGGAAGAAGGCTCAACTGCTATAGGAAGTATTCACTGGCGGCCATAGCTGTGTGCGCGACTGCTGAGCTCGTGCTGATGGCGAGCTTCCACAGTTCTTTTGTAACGGGCATTCCGCACCCTCAAGATTGCCGGTTTTAGCAGCCTATTAATGTTGGCTCATTCTGAGCATGCGCTCTAGACAGCACCCACAAATAAGGCGCCCAGTGAATACTCCTTATATAAACGCAGCGAAGCTACCGGTCTTCAAACAATAAAGCGTCGTTTGGCACGGGAGACAAGAGATGGCGCAAGCGTTCACGACCCCAACTTTCATCAACGAACGAGCACACGCCGCCGAAAGCCGCCGTCACATGGCTGACGCTAGTTTTGACTCGAAAGCGGCGCAAGCTTTTTCAATGCCAGGTACCAATGCATGATTTTATTATTTTTACTTATAAAAAACAATGAACGGATAAATAATCGATCAAAAATTTGATTTGAATGGTTATTTTGACTGTTTTTTTTCTTTTCTTCGGGGTATTTATGTCTTCTGCTGTGCAGGAGTTCTGGCCGCCTGCGGAACACGCACCACTTTTGAGTCGAAAATAACGTCTGCCATTATACGCAGGCTCTCAGCGTTGTATGCTCGTTTGTTGGCGGCAGTTGGAGTCGCGACCACTTGGGCCCACCTTCTGTAGCGCGAGCTACATTGGCCGAGGTTGAACATTTTCACATGGCTCGCATAATGAGCCGTGCTCCGTGCTGCGCATGCGCGAGGAGCAGTGACGTCAGACGGCGCACAGCTGGCGCGCCGGAGCCGCCGCCGCGCCCGCCTCGCCGGTCTACACATTCGAGAGGAGTGACGTCATAGCCGCGGCAGACGCACTGGCGCCGCCGTGTGCCCAGCTGTGCGTCTCGGTTGCGCAGTAGCCAAGTCTGACGCTCACCGGAGCCGCTTGATAGCGCCTCTCATTTTGTGCGCATAAGCTCACACTACGTATATCCTGGCATAGCCGAGCTCAGCCAACGCGATCTTTTTTTCCTTGGCAAATGGCACTCTAGTGTTTGAAGACCGGTAACTTCGCTCTGTTTCCGCTGAAGTTAAGACTTTTTCTTGTTTAACTTTTTCCTCAGATAAGTTCGCTCTCTGCAACCTTTATAGAAAAAATGCACCACCTTTTAAGGCCGACGTACACTTCGCGCTTTCCAGATTTGCCCTCCTTTCCTTTCCTATATCCTCTCCACTTCTTACCTTGCCCCAACGCGGCTCCCTTGAAAGCTTAGGAGAGGGGGATCGATAAGAGGATTACCTTCCCTGCAGAAACCGGAGGTTGTACGTTGGCCTTTAAGCAACGCTGGACAAAATTGTAGTGCGATTGGTTACCGAACTGATTTTTTCGGACGATTTAAAGAGCCTGGGCACTATTAGAGACACCCTGTAGAAGCTTCGCCTTCAGCGCGAGCTTTCTGCCCTCGAGAACACAAGTGTAAACACGCAGGCACGCGCAACCAAAGCACTACGGAAGCCAGCGCGCTCACGCTCCAGGGCGGAGCTTTTAGATTCAGCTTAAGCCTGAACGGAATATAGCTTCGGCAGCTCCGCTCATTCCCCGCTGGCACCGCGCATGCGCAGTAGTATCATCGCGTTAGCGTATTGCGTAGGGGGGGTGCCCAAGTGATCACCTAAACTCTTCTTTTCTTTTAAAACATCAGTGTAATAGCGTTGAGGACTGCGCAGCGTCTCCGTTTTTGCCGCAGATTATGTTCCGAGAAGCGGAAGGAGAGGAAACAACTAGAGTGCGCGGGGAAGTCAGAACGCCGAGCTCTGGTTGGAACAACTGGAGGGTAGAGCGAAAGCTAGCAGCTGTCTCCACTGCACTCGTTGAACACGTTAAAAAGTGGAACGCTGGTGTTTGACGTTTGTCTCTAGCTTCCAAAACGTTCGACAATTGCCATGGACACAGAGGCTGCAATCCTTAGGCCTACGTACTAATCGTTCAAGTCAGGGCTTGACGATCTGACGACCCCGCGCGCTCTCGTCACCTCCTCTCCCTCATTTTCTTGGCGCAAAGCACCGCGAGAAACCAAGATTTTTTTTTTTTTTTGATGATTCTCGAGAAATTTGTTTAACCAATTTTTAGGCTTAAATTATGCGAGACAACAATTAAGGTGTTTGTCTCAGGAAAATGTTAAATTCTCGGAGAATAATGTTTTTGGAAAATGGGCGATTGACCAGAATCTATAGTGTAGACCGTCATGAAAATTCGATTAAAAATTTGTATCGGGAACTACGGGGGCGAGATCTGTCGTCATTGTGCTCTGCTTCCAACCCAAACTAAGCGTGCGAAGAGCATCGATATCGAAGCTAGATTGGCTCGCTCAAAAAGGTGAAGGGCAAAGAAACTGACGTCCTCGACACACTTTTCGAACACACCTCGAATAAGAAAAGTCTGCTTGCTAGAGCTTCGACGTCATCATATTCAGATCGAGCGAAGACACGAATTGAACACGAGTGCTGCGTCAGAGTTAGGCTGGGTCTAGTGTCCTATCAACGCGCCGAAGCACATTCGGCATCAGACTGGAATCAGGTTTGCCTAGTATCCGCCATCTGACTATGAGGACGTTCGATGGAGGAAGTGGGGGGTGTCGGCAGGACTTGATTATTCTAGGTGATTATTCTAGGTGGGGAGCGGCTAGACTATGTTGACCCCAAGCGAGGTTCGCCCTCCCCCCCTCCCCCCTTCCCCTTGCACACACCGTTTTAGGTAGATGGCTGCTTCTATTAACTTCTTTTTTGTTGACACCCTGGCCACCATCTCGGCCATTTTGGTGGCTTAAAACAGAGTAAAAGAGCAAATTTCCTCACATTTTGAAAGAGCCGGTAAATATTCGAATACGTCATTTGATTATGGAATGAAAATTCTATTTGTGCTGATTAAAATATCAGTTTGAGTTGAAATAAGCACATATGTTTTCAAATATTACAATCGCTCGAATAATAATTTTAACAAAAGATGTTGTTTCTCTTATAATTTCTTTAGACCAAACATACACGCAGATTTCTCAGGTCACTAGTTTGATGGAACTGAGACAAGACGGCACATTGAAGGAAAAAATTATTCTGTTGTGATAATATCTTCAAGAATGCAACAAAAATGTTCTGAAATGTTTGGAGAGGAAACAGACGTATATTATAAATTTTCGAATGAAAACCGTTCATAGATTATCTGGCTTCTTTAGATATATTTAATTGTATGGGGCTTGACAAACCAAATGTATAAAACGTTTTCACATTCACAGTTTACGCACATCCCTGGTGAGCATGCATTTGGCAAGATCTGAATTCAAAATTCTACACACAGTGTTCGTTGAGCGGTGTTCCCTGTTTCTTGTATAGACAGTTTCCTTGGATTCTAGTGGGTTTTGCAATAACTTCCATTAAATCTCGAGTTATCTCTTTCCGCTTTAACGCCAAATAACTGCAATCGGAATTCCATATAGACTTTTGAAATATCTCTCGCTGAAATATCTTTGACTTATCTCTTTTTCACTTCCTATTTTTACGCTTCACAAAATCTGATCGAAAGTATCTTCAATGAATTTTATATGGAGTAGAAAAAAATACACAAATACATTCCGCGAAAAAAACACACACAAAAAAACATTGCTGTCAAGCGTTCGCGGTCACATACATCGAAATAAACCGTAAAAGTCAATAAAGAAATCGGAGAAGCTCTAAAGTTTTCCGGAGCAATTTCGGTGGGGTCTATGATCTCATATAGTCGGCCTTGATTCCCTCTCGGCACCGCCAGCTTGAAAACGGTCATATGAGCTTCCTTTCTGTTTATTTTTATGACTATTGCCTCCATTCACTTTCATCCGATAACACAAAAATCGTATTTATCTTCAATACCCGCCTGGGCTCCCACTGCGGCAAGTCCACGACTCGGCTTTCGATTGGCCTGATACATGTATTTTTTTACATTTATGCTATCGTTGAGAACCCAGGATAAATTTTCTCGATTGGGAGAAAAGAATCTTCGGTTGCGGCATGCTTTCTACTACCATTCCTCGCGTCTCCGCTTTATTTTTAGACATCTAGTCTTCGAAGAACGACTGTTCGAGCTTAGTGTGTGCCATGACCGCGAACAGCGAAGGTAATACAGACTCACTTTAACTTTCTTCGTCTTGATTTTATCTTCGCCTCTACCGAGATTCTCTCTACTTGAACATCCTGCCTCTTTGTGTTGCGACAGGTCTGCGGATATTCTCCAAGGGGCGGCAGCTGTCGCTCAACCCCTGATGCTGTTTGGGAGCTCTTGCTTGTTTCCCCATTTTCTCGACTGTTCATTTGCCCACGCGGTGAATCAAAAAAGATGGAACTCAATCTAGTTGCAAGACTGAAAAGAAAGTAGAGAGCACATAATTCCTGCTCGGGCGGTAAGAACTTCACCAAGTCCATTTTTGCGTCGGCATTTTTTTGGTATATCAAAATTTGCGAGGCTACCTCTCTGATTCGACGGTAATGGCATCGTTCTTTTACTGCAACCCGTTTCCGAAGACGGTGGTATAATGCAATATAGTTTCGCAGGACTGTTTCAGTTGTGCAACTCGATTGGCCGTTCGTAAACTTCGGGAACTAAAACACCTGAACCAGTCGCTTGGCGAAGCGGGTGAGATATCCAAAGGGCGTTTTGAGACCCGCCCCCTAACTCCTCCTACCATGTGATTGCTTAAATGCCTGGTCATTGTTTACAATGGCTTAGCCCAATTGGAAAAACGTACAAGAAACATACCTGCTGCTTCTACAGTTCTGGTATGACGCCATCATAATTTCTTGTTTTTATGAATGCAGCTAGTTTGGTTTGGCGTTCTGCATAACTGCAGATACCGGCACCGCTATGGCTCCGCGTCTGTATATACTTGCAGCCAGTTAGTTGCCGATATGATTCGGTGTGGCTGGTATGATTTTGCGTCCGATGACGTCGGCGACCAACTTTTTTCCAGCGCTATGTTTATACCTCAGGACCACCGGTATCACCAAATCATACATACAGAAAGGAGACCGCATCTTCCAACAAAAACGTCCATCGTCCACCACCGGTGTCGTTACATATGCCATACATGTCGAAACGGAGCATAGACCGACGTTGAGCTCACACGAATTCCTCCGTCAACTCTTCAATTCCTCCGTCAACGTCAACGGCGACGTCTTGGGGCGACTGTCTCGAATAATGAGCACCACAAGTATTCGGCAGCCGCACCCGCAATACTGCATAGCAAAGCCAACGTGCCCGGCAACAAACCGATCGTGACACCAAGCCGAGGATACCGCGTCACCGGTCGACAGCAGCAAACGGCCCGTTGCTCGTACCGCCACTCGTACAGGGCCAACTCGGCGTATTTTCGTGGTTCCTCTCGTCGTAACCAGCTGCAACCGCACGATTCCTCAACAGATACCGGCGTCGGCTAAAAGCGAGACGTAAAGCGGCCGCCCAGTGACTTCCGCTTCCGCTGCTCGGCTTCCCCGCTTTCCCAGCTCCCGTCGTCACGGAGAAGATGGCGGAGACGTGTGGGGGACGCCGGCTCGTTCGTTGTACGGGACAGACGTTTGGCGGTCTGGCTCTTCTGCAACTCTGGTTCTCAACTCGACGGCGCCTCTCATAGTTCACCCAGGTGTGGTCAGCCTGGGTCAGCGCAGCATGGCCGGCTCGCCTCGTCCGATCGCCGAACCGTCAAAGACTTCGAAGTTCAGCCGGTAGGCTTAGGATCCGAAGACGTCTGTCTTTCCGTGAAGCGGTATGCGAATCTCGTCCCCGTTTCGTTCTACTTTTAAATTAAGTTAGGTGCGCTTCAGTGTAAGCATGCGTGCCAAGTGTTCGTGACAATTTTAGTTAGAATAATTGTGCTTCATCACGGTTTGTGATTTACCGAAAATGTAAATCGAGCCGATGAACGAGGAGCTATGATTGAAAACGACGACAGTCTGCGGCGGCTCATTACAAAATGTGAACCCATTTGGCCCACCAAAAAACGCCGCTTCGCGGCGTCCGACTATTCGCTAAAGTGTCTTTTGGTGGAACGTGGGCGTTCGCTAAAACGTCATTCGATCAAGTGAGTGCCTCCCTGCCTTATACCTGGGCGGCTTAAAAAAAAAGACTGGTTACGGTTGGACGCGAGCCTGGTCCCAATGGAATGGTAAGCACCTAGAGCGCCTTTCTGAACGGCATGTAAGCAATATAGCGATCAACGAGACGAGCGACGGCGAGAAGCTACAAGTGCCGGCGACGAGCGACGAAGATTTCTCATTGTCACTGCTTGCGTCCCTCGGTTTTTGGGTTTCTAGAAAACGTCGCTCATCGCTTTGGTCGCTTGCACCAATCGCTTTCATAATCTGTTTCTCGTCGCGCGGCTGACTACCGCATTTATTCGAATATAAGTCGCGAGACACTGAGCAGGCGTCGCCGTAGAGCCGCGCCGCTTCTCGTTTTTCAAAAAGCTTTTGGTGCAAGAAAACAGCCGGAGCCGACGGCCTGCCCGCAGTAACCGCGCCGGTCGCGCGCATCCCTCGGGCGTCGGGTTTCGCCATCCCGCCTGTGGCGTTCCCCCCGCTGGGCAACGGGGAAGGGGAGAGAGAGGAACGTGATTCGCCATGCACTTTGCCCTCCATCCTCGCAAACGCGCTAAAAAAAAAAACGGAGGTTAGTTTTGTTTGTTGCTTGAGGCGGCTCGGCTCGCGTGTTGCTCATGGCGACTCGACTCGCGGCGTTGTTTGCGTCTTTGTATTTGGTCTTTCGTCGCTTCGCCCGTCTCCACCTTCTTCCGTTTCTTCTTGTCGTCATTTTACAACGGTGTCTGTGAGGTATTGTTGCGAATTTGCGAGGATGTCTACCAAGCTGACGAAGCTTTAGAGGACGATGACATGGCCAGAAGTTCTGACGGTGATTAATATTTTAGCATCGCCCCGTGATTTAGCTGAGGGTGCTGTAAATAAGGGTTTATTTCTTTCGCTTGCTCTAACTTTCCCCTGTTCCTATATAAAAAAAGGTCAACCTATATTTGATTTTTTTTTTCTCGGTGGGTTCCATAAATAGGGGTAGACTATTTTCGTGGCCGACCTACTTTCGAGTAAATACGGTAACTTCAATTTTTATTTTGGATCACGTTGGACGTAGCTCGAATGCTTGACGTAAAGTTACGTCGGCCGTAACTTCAATTTTTATTTCGGGTTCCATCGGACGTAACGTTAGACACTGCGTTACACTTATGCAAAACGGGGGCTGCTGGTTCATCATATGAACCAACCATTTCTCTGTTTAATTAAAACACATCACTGACCTAAAAAATCCTGCTATCGTAGAGTTTATACTATGGGAATGTATCACTTCAGATAAATTTGTTAATTTCTACTTTTAGCCCCTGCCTCGCCAGGTACAACATCTGGCCTAAAGGAGTGTTTCGGATCACCCTCCAAGACCTGAGGCGGGTCGTCATTCAATCCAGGAGTCGGCGGTGTCTCATGGGCGTGTTGCTGCTGCTTCTTATTGGATGGTGCTAACGAGGGACAAGTGATCATGCTTGAGGAAGGCAAGTATGGCAAGTATGGCCGCCCTAAGTACACATATGGTTTTTACCTTTGCTCGAATCCACTTTTAAGAAATGCACAGTTTGCATGTGCGCATCTCTCAATGCTTCTATAGTCTACGTTTTGTTATTCCGGAATGCTTCCAACCCTGTCAGCTCTAGTTTCTCTAGACCATGCAAATGAGATGCAACACTAAACCACATGCTCTCGCAAAAGTGCTGAGCTGAAGCACTATAGAAGTTACTCAAGCCTTTACAATGCAGCACAAAATAGTTGACGCCAAGTATATCTAGTTTTGAGACTGCGTTTTACCAAAAGCTACGCCGAAACAAATCTGCCACCTTATAGGCAGTGCAAAAGAACCTCCCGTGCCTAACCTGGAGAAGGGCGTTTTTTTACATAGGCCAATTTTTTCTTACACCAATACCTTTTGCCTTCATGAAATGTTAACATAATATGACACACAAAAGAACTGTAGACCCTTTAATGTTGGCGAGCCCTTAATTATCGCGGCTTTTAATTTCGCTAACTTTAGTTGCCGCGATTATGTCCTCTGTGACCGATTTGAGAAGAAATAGGGGCGACGAAGATAAGGGGTTTTCTGTTCATTGGAGAAAGTAGGAGGACATTTTTTTTTTGTACGCAAGAGTAAAACCCACAACAACAATCATGGTGTCGTCCCTTTGTGAGCCTATTGTGTCTATTGAATAATGTGAATTTTATCTTGGTTCATTAAACGTTGTAGCCTGTACATTGTAAGATTTCGTCTTCAATGGAAACAGTGGTTTTCCTCTGAAGCAGGCAGCATGGACGCGTGCCGCAGCACAACAGAGTTCATTTGCCAGTTGTACCGCAGTTTGAAGGAGGATTCGCACAATATGGGGAAATCACGATTCCGTGGTCTACCTCGGGCGTGGACAAGATTTGCTCATTCTAAAAAAATTCAGCTAGAAATCAGGGATTTGCGATGAATGTACCCGCATGGTTCAAAGCGCCAGACAAGCCCTGCGAGCGCCTTGTTTTCTAGCCTCTCAGTCCTGAACCCACTCACGCATCAATCTGTAGATGTTCCAATAGGCGGGAGCACTTATTTGGAAAATGGTGGATGGCAATACGCATAGACTGTTGTTATCCTTGTCAAAATTCTGTTTTATGGTCAAAGGTGAACTGCACATTTGCAATACATTTACGCACTTAAAAATGTCATACTAAAAATATGTAGTATAGCCGATGACAAGAACAGAATGGCTGGGCGTCCTCCAGCACGTGCGTGTGCTTTTACCCCGCTGTGGACGGATGTGCTCGCTCGAAGTTCATGACACGCTGAAACGTCATCGAAGGTAGCAGGGGGGCTGGTGACGAAACAACCGAGATTTCTCCCTGCCTTTCTCATTCTGTCAGTAAGCGTGTGCTACTATACCCTAACTCGGCTTAACCTGGACAGAGCTGAGGAGAATAGGTTTGGCGAGTGCCCTTAGTGCGTATTCATTAGTACAACTGAGGCACTTTCTAAATCCTTGTGTATCTTACCTTCAAAAACACATCATTTCGGGGTGCAAACGGAGTTCTAAAACATCATTTTGTTTGTATCGTCCTATTACGCTTCGACTCCTTCGGCCAAATGAGGAGTCGACCCAGCCTGTTGAAAAATATAATGCCTGCCAGGTAATTGTTTTGCATTTAGTTAATATATCAGTATGAACATACACTCAGCTCGAACAATCGCTGGGCACAAGCTGGTCGTGTGGTTACAGGCAGCAAACATTCCGGTTGGAACGTCCTACCTCGCAATGTAGCTGAAGGCTAGGCCAGGACCCCACTCACAAATATCTATACTTTGTATCTCTTTAAAGACCGATCAACGAAACCATTTTCCGCAAGGTAGGAAAATGCCCCTCGCGCCCTCCTCTTTTCACCCTTTCCCTAAAGTCACGTGACGGCAGAGCTTCTTTTGTGTCGGCTTTTTCTGCAGGGATAATCCTAAAAAGCCGCGAAATGAGCGGCTATCTGCGAGCGCCCCAACGGCCTTGAACGTCCAGGTGTCTTCCCTCGTTGACGCGGGAAGCCAGCGCGACCGAACGCTTTTTTCCATGAGCTGCAGGTCCGAGGCCGCTCGGTCGGTGGAGATCGAGGGGTCGTGGTATGCTGGGTTCGTTCCAGCAGCCGCTTTCTGGCATCGCGCGGCTGCTGGAACCATTCCCGTGTCTGCACAAGGTTTGGCTTGCGCACTAAAGGGTTGAGGTTGTCGATAATACATTTATTTCCTAAACTTATAATTCAAGTGGCTTTCCCTAATCTCTTCATTACTGTTTGAAACACATCTCCTCTCATATATACATATATATCTCTATAGGTTGTTCATCCCATCTTGGACTCTCTTACGTATATATTCGTGATCAAAAAAACTGCTCCGACTTTATTCAACAAGATTAACAATTTAATCAAACGTTTCGTCTCCCATGCAGGAAACATCGTCAGTGAAACCTACGAGCAGGAATGAGAGAAAAAACTTCAGCAGTCCTATTTAAGTCCGATTCCCGGCTTTTGGAATATTTTTGCGTATATATTCGTCCTTACCTCTGGTTGATGACTGTTTTATAACTTGATTAAGACCTTTAAATATTGGCGCGGGCTTGCGCGATCAACGATTTACCGAATTTATCCAAAATTTGAAAGATTGGCGCCAGGAGGGGTTGAAGAAGCAAACCGAAATTCTTGCTTCTAATGAAGACGGCACAATCGTAAGATAGGTCTTTGCTTCACTTACCTCCACAACGCCCCATTGTTTGCACTATCGCAACTTTTCAGTAACATAGCTGTATACCACATTTTACTCATGGTTACTATAGATGTGGCCCCACAGGCTTTCCCGTTATGAGCGAGTCGACTTTTTAACGGCCGGCGACTCTCCTGAGTGAGAATAAATATTATCACCTTCCCACAACATCCACCCCTTTCTCTCCCCCCCCCCCCCCCCCCCCACCTCCCTTTCCCGAGTTGGGGAGATATCAGGCCACTCCAGGGAAGCAGCCTGCAGACTGCGCTTTTCGGCTACTCATTCTCAACACATTCGACCCTGGAAGTAAACACATCGCATGAACGACGCCCAGTTTATTTGCAACCTAAATAATGTGGCTCTACTGTTGGGGTCCAATCAATTTTATCATCAATCATTATTTGTTACGAGTTCATGGTGAAAGTGTGTTCGTCGTGATGCCACAAAAGTGTTCGATTCAAAGGGAGAAACAGATGATTTGCAATTTTCCCAAGCGCCCCGGCTCGCGCGCGAGGAATTGTGGGCGAGGCTGTCCCTCGCCTGGCCGCTCTGCATGCCTTGAGATCGCATTGCCTTTTCGCTTGCCTCTTAATCCTCTGTTTTTCGGTTCCATTACCTATTTTTATCTATTCCAGTGTGTTTTTTATTACTTCTAAGTGTTTCTATTTTCTTCTGTGCGCGAAATTTCTTGTATATTTGATATGAAGGTGTACTTGGCTATGGCATTATTCGTTTAGGAATCAAGCGAAACTTTGTATCGGATCATTATACGTCTACCTTCACTCCCATTCGATGATTATCATGTTTTCGACTATGTACACGGGGTGGTTTTCAGCGGTAGGTTTTTAATCTGATTGCCCGCCGGAGCGCGAGCCAGAACTCACTACGGCCGCGGGCCGTCGCGCTCTTCTCCTTCTTCTCTGTATCAATATACAATCAAAGACGCGGGCGGAGCCGTCAATCGTGCTCGTGTCGGGAACCAGTAAGTCTGACCCTTGAAATGCAGGCGTGACGCCAAACCCAGAGGCGTCTCGTTCGCCCACTTACGTTCTTACCAGGCGGCGGAGGTTGCCGTTTAGAGGGGATTACCTTCTGAAGGGATCCAAGTTACTCGAGCAAGCTCGGATTCTGCTCGGAAAGCCCAGCAACTAAGCAATGGTAACGGACGGGGGTTCGAGAGACGTGCAACCCTTGCCCGCTTGGCCCTCCCAACTACTTCTCCGCTTCCGTAAATTTTGAATGTTGTAGGTTGGTCCAGTGGCTTAGAGCTCACTTTTCGAAAGGAACCGAAAATAAAAAAAAACGGACCAGTACAAGCTGAACTATGCAAGACGCTCTAAGAGAGCCTGTCGTAATGAAAATGAACTGCTCTAATGTGGCAAGTCGGGTCAATCGGTTCATAATTTTTCATCCCTTTTTTAAAGGCTCCGGAAAAACAAGAAACCAGGAAAAGCTGAGTGACGCAAGGCGCCTTGTATTGTTCAGGTTGTCCCGGTTTTTTATGTCCTTTCGGCGCACCTCAAAACGCAGTGTTCGGTTTCTAAACGCTGTTTTTATTTTCGCACAGAAATAAAACAAAAATCCGTAATAATTTTACACACCAGTGCAATGCAATAGAGACTTCTATTTCCAGCAAGCTGCTTTCCGTCATTCTTCCATGTCATCCTCCAGGCCGCGAATGTTTGCACACACTGATCAAACTATTTAAATGTAGATTGATATGCACTAGAAATCTGGCACTTTCTTTTAGAAGTAACATGTTAGTGCACATAAATTCTCCCAGCGTCTTTTCTTCGAATGGCCTGGAAGGAAAATAGAAATATCCCCGGCATGATTCGTGCAAAAGGCTAGATTCAATGGTCGCCCATTATTTCTACAAACTTCATGGCAGACTCACTACCCTAGAGCCTGGTGTCCTTTCTCCAAGAAGCGAGGTTTTGATAGAATTTCGTTGCTCGGCCGCTATTTTTTGAAGTGGCGCGAGAAAAAAAGAGAGAGAGAGAGAGAGGGGGGGGGGGGGGGGGAAGGACAACGGTTTTCGCAAGCTGATTTTTGTTTTTTCGCCATTGCGATATTTTGTTGTCTTTAGGTATGCTTTTGTGGTGTAAACAATTTTACGCACTTCCCACAAATATTTCATCGTCTACGACAGTTTTAAAGTATTACGCACTGCCTCGGGAGCGTTGACCTCACGCACTAGAGCGTCACAGGAGCGAGTATTTCCGCAAAATAAATACGAGGACCTATTTCTTTTTTTGAATCGACCACTTTTGTGGCATCACGACGATCACACTTTCACCATGAAATCATAAGGAAATAATGATTGACGATGCAATTGATTGGGCCCCAACAGTAGAGCAACATTATTTAGGTTGCAAATAAACAGGGCGTCCTTCATGCGATGTGTTTACTTCCACGTTCGCACGTTCGAATGTGTTGAGAATGAGTAGCCGAAAAGCGCAATCTGCAGGCTGCTTCCTGGAGTGGCCTGATATCTCCCCAACTCGGGAAAGGGAGGGGGGGGGGGGAGAGAAAGGGGTGGATGTTGTGGGAAGGTGATAATATTTATTCTCACTCAGGAGAGTCGCCGGCCGTTAAAATGTCGACTCGCCGGTGGGGCCCCATCTATAGTAACCATTAGCAAATAAAATGTGGTATACAGCTATGTCACTAAGAAGTTGCGATAGTGCAAGCGATGGGGCGTTGTGGACGCAAGTGAAGCAAAGACCTATCTTACGATTGTGCCGTCTTTATCAGAAGCAAGAATTTCGGTTTGCTTCTTCAACCCCTCCTGACGCCAATCTTTCCAATTTTAAATAAATCCGGGACAGCGTTGATCGCGCAAGCCCGCGCCAATATTTAAAGGTCTTTATCAATTTATCACACAGTCATCAAGCAGAAGTAAGGACGAATAAATACGTAAAACAGTCCAAGATGGGATGAACAACCTATGAGAGGAGATGTGTTTCAAACAGTAATGAAGAAATTAGGGAAAGCCACTTGATTTATAAGTTTCGGAAATAAATGTATTATCGACGACCTGAACCCTTTAGTGCGCAAGCCAATCCTTGTGCAGACACGGGAATGGTTCCAGCAGCCACGCGATGCCAGAGGGCGGCTGCTGCAACGAACCCAGCATACCACGACCCCTCGATCCCCACCGACCGAGCGGCCTAGGACGTGCAGCTCATGAGAAAAAGCGTTCGGTCGCGCTGGCTTCCTCAATCACGTGGATTGAGCGTGCCCGCGTCAACGAGGGAAGACACCTGGACGTCTCAAGGTCGTTGTTGCGCTTGCAGCTAGCCGCTCATTTCGCGGTTTTTGAGGATTATCCCTACAGAAAAGGCCGACACAGAAGAAGCCCCTGCTGTCACGTGATTTTTGGGAGAGGGTGAAAAGAGGAGGGCGCGACGGCCATTTTCCTACCTTGCGGAAAATGGTTTCGTTGGTCGGTCTTTAAGGTGGACCACTTTTGATACTACAAGCCATTGCATCAAAAGCAGCCGGACACCTGAAACCATAGAGTCCAACTACAAGGTCACCTGACTTGCTTTCTGCACTGAATTTGCAAAGATGGCTTGAAGCTTCTGCCGTTGTTAACTTTAAGCTGAGATAGTTTGGAATCATACTTCCGGTTTTTAGTGTTGCCCGGCACGGTTAACAATTCGGTGATATAGTGCTGCATTGAAAAGTCGATGCATTCATGACTGTATCACCTAATGACTGCATTCTATTCATTAAACTCTCCGTTCTTCAGAGAAATGAAATGCACTTAGCTTCCAATTCCAGCTGCTTCTTGAACTTCACCGTATGAAGCACCTTATGACTGCAAGCTCTGACCGATCTTGATTTGTAGTCTGCGCAGGCCCATTCCAGGGAGTCACTCCAAGAGCCCCTCCAGACTTTGCTGCCCGTGGTCGTTCTAAAAGGTTTTTGTTGTAGGTATGCATCCTTTCTGTCCTTCCCTTAATGGTACTGAGGCGTTTTATTTTCGTTGTCGCCGATTTGCCTCAACACTGGTTAAGGAAACGAATAGACGCTGTAAAACTGTATCTCACATATTTTTCTCAAGATAATTTTTCTTTGCTAAAGTTAGATTTTTTTATGAAGGTTGGTCTTCCTTGTTTTTATTTACAAATTTACTTAGTCTCTATGTGCAACACTAAACGTTATGCCAGTGGCGAGGACAAGTTCACTGCTCAAACTTGTCCTCAACTGATTGCAAAAAATTTCGTTGTAAAAAATTGATGCCGTGAAACCTCCTCCCAGGTCTTGCTCTGCAGCACAAAAAAAAAATATATATATACATATACATAGGACATACCCTGTTTTTTAGACCGATGCTCATTCTGCAGGTCTGCCTGCCATAGATGTTGTGCTATTTGATAGCAGGCCAATTCGATTATTGATTTTGCCATTGCTTTTTTTAGCAGCTGTCTTAATCGTTCTTGTAAATTCAGAGATGTTCCTAAAATGCAAGCCGGGAAGAATATTTAGTGTGATTAGGCAGCTGAAAATAATGACTGAGTACCCTTTAGTCAGTATAATAGGTACTGTGTGCTGCTGTTTTTGCAAAGACAAGATCGGCACTTTTTTGGCATTTTTCTTAGAGTAGTAGGCCTACTCATTTTTATCGGCTAGCCTTTTGGTGCGACAACTGAAATCTATTATGCAGACGCCTACCCTCTGCTGGCGCACTCTACCCTCATGCTCAGTGAGTGTGTGAACTGGTATCCCCAGTCGACACTCGTTAACCCTGAGGATAGAAAAATCTTTCCATTTCAGTTCAGCCATATATGGGGAGAGTTTGGCCAGCCTATGATCTCGCAGCCGTAACGCCCCCTCCCGAGTGAGCCAATCAGCCCGCGGCGCAGAGCGAGAGGAGTGAGCGCATGCGCGTGAACTCACGACTGTTCCCAGCTGAAGGGGCAGGGCCGCGATTTTCATTCATTTGCCCTGCGGAATGCATGGGATCGACATCCTAATTGCGGTTCTTTCCTTTTATTTGGCAGGCTCTGGAAATAAAATGATATCATGTTATTCCTCGGTGGCTTAAAGAGCTAAAGAATGAAGTTTCTCCATGTTTGAACAAACATTTTATTCAGGCGCAAAAAAATTAGGCTTGCAGCAGACGACGCATAGCCTCAACAGTGCTACGAGCCGACAGCGTTGCGTCGAAATGGCGGTCGTCTCCTTTTTGCTGCCTTCTTTCTCTCTCGCTCCTTTGGTGCTCTCTTCCCCTTCCTCCTCTCTGGCGGTTTCGTCGCCACACCCACTGGCCAAACTCTCCCAATATACGGTTCTGCACTGCAGCAGTAGTTTTTTAAGTCTTTACAAATAAATGTGAATATTCGACAAAAATCTCTCAGGTTGGGCCGAAAGAGAGTTAGATGAACTCATTTAATCATTTTCTTTAATTAGGTACCCATCATTTCGAGGCCTACATGGCCTTGTCCTCGTGAGTGACTATGGCTGTGGCAGTGAAGGAGCAGTTTCTTTAGTATGTACAAGTGCAAAGTATTAAAATAAAAAAGATCTATGTGCTGATCATGAAAGAATATACTAGCCATTGCAATGTAGCTCTGCCAAGTACTTGAGTGTGATTTGTTCTTATTTTCAGCTGCTTGAATGCCTCGAGATCATGAGATCCAAGTGGCCACAAGCTTGGACTCAATCTTCCTCTGTGGTCTGGCCAGGACCATGGGGGAGGTAATCCAGGCAACAAGAGCATCGCAGTATCTCCCTGGCTGTGACTTTTGATTAGCGTCACGACAGGGGAGTCCTCGTGCCGCCAGGTGTTAGGTATGCTACTCGAAATAAGCATTCTTACCTATTCCTTGAAACAGCAAAAGCACTACTAAGCCTAAAATGCAAAAGACATTCAAATCTTGGGTCAGATGGAGTTTCAATTACAAAGAGGAGTGTGCAGACATGATTAACATGTGAACTTAAAGCCCGCGGATCTAGGTTCGACGATGTCAAAGAAATAACTTCCCACAAATGGCTTCGTTCGTGCTATACCCGAACAAATACTTAAAATAATCATTGTGTTGCGTTGATGTCATCAGTCTTATGTACCTATCGCGCCCAGCAGTCGGGAGATGTGAAATATAAGATAAAACAGAAACGTGCACATTGTCAGCTATGCAAAGATTTATTTAGTGAACAGAGCATAGCACGTTCACCTTATGAAAACAATTCAGTGCAGGCCTATATTCATGGTTCACATATTTGTAATTGCCCTTCAGGCTTCACAAGGAAGTGAAAACTGCTTAAGGTTGCGGCCCACGACAGGCTTTTTATTAGTATTAAAAAATTGTATGGTGTTTCAAACAGCTCGCACCAAATATTTTTTAAATACATAGGTTCGTGGAAATTATTTTGTGGATGTTAGCAGACAGTCATGGTGAGACAAATGTTTAATGTCAAGTGTTCCACTTATTCAGAGCTGGTTGAGCCTGTAAATATTGTAGGTCGCAAATTAAAATTTTATGGTATTCACTGTAGAAGGGTATGCACTTGGGCTAGTTGGTGATTCATGTTTGTGAGGGTAAAAGCGCTAAAAACAACGGACAAGTAAAAGAAACGTACAACACAGAGCGCTCTGTGTTGTACGTTTCTTTTACTTGTCCGTTGTTTTTAGCGCTTTTACCCTCAAAATTATCGTATGCAATGGGCACAATCGTCCGTAATGACTAGCTCTACCGAGGGGAACTTTATACTTTTACTACGGCAAGATGGTTTGGCAGAACTAAGTATTTCTTTAATTCAACTCCTACACTAACCTTCTCTCTAGAAATTGTTTCTATTCTTCGCGAGTCTGAGATAAGATTCTGGAAATAGTTTTTCTAGAACTACGCTAGATATTTCCAGTTCATCAACTTCCTCGCAAGCATGCAAGAGAGCCAAACCTTGCCATGTACAAAGGGAACTTACCGAAGGACGCGACAGACAGTTTGAAACAGTTGGCTCTGTAACAGTAATAACGACATGCCACTTGCTTATGTAATGCTCATTGTCGCAGATCAAACTGCTTTTTCCATCTACACTCATTTTTGGTAGAATAATTCACCGAACTTCCTGTGGAAACTGCAGCGCTTGGTTCTCCGAAGTAATTTGCATGAAATTAAATGCATCAGGGTTCTTTGAGTGTGCGTCTAACACATATTCTTCATATTGAATGTGCTAACTGTATCCATGACCATATCCATAATTGTATCCACATTCTATCCAATAATTTTTATTTTGACATTTGAGGTTTCAACAGTACTTTTCTTCACATCTGTGCTTGTCGAGCCGTACTCAACCATATACATCTCGTCTTTCACTATTACATCAAGATATAGAAGTGTTGATGCCGAGTGAGAATTCAAGCTTCCGAATCTGTCATGTGAGTTAAGAACCGAGAAAGAGCTCTATTGACGAAATTTTGTAAAAAAGAGGTCTGTTTGGGTATTTGAATAGCACATGCCATGCTAAAAAAATGCAAACTCCCTTAAGTATGCAAGGATGATAGTGTTGCGTCATTTTTGATATGTGACAAAAAATCGCTGACATAAATGTTCCTTATGGATATTTAAACTGTCAAATTCAAAGCCTAAAAGTTTTATTCAAGAACGTTCCTCACTACCAATGTTTTTAGAGATCTGAGCCACCGACTCATGCAAGACTATGTGACAAACATTCATTTTCATGTGCATTATGGGTTACAAGGTCTAGTCTGCTCTGATTTATGGCATTCATGGTGAAACAGTGAGGGGTTCTGTGGGTATGAATAAAGAGATAAACATTTCTTGAAATCAAAATATTTGAGAACGGACACAGGGGACTGATATTTAAGCGGTATCTTAGATTCTCTTTTGTTTGTCTTATCTCTAAGTATCACTTTATTTCGTGTGAGGCATTTAGTTTTTTAGGGGGCAGCTCTTAGGTGCCCGTTTCGCGGCGTCGCCATCGGAATAACTGCCCCTCTAAACTTGGCAGGAAATTGAATTATTGTAAAGGTAATTTAACATTATATTTTCCCTAAATCTCCTGGAGAAACTTTTATTTGTTTCTGGCTGACGTGACACAAAGTCTTGTGACGTCATTTTCCCCGCTACATTTAGTGCGAAAACTGAATTGGTGTTGAGGTCACGTGACATCAATTTACCAGCTAAATTTAGTGAGAAAATTTTCCGCTATTGGGAGGGAGCAGAAGACAAGGAGGAGAGGGGGAGGAGTGGCATACCCTCCCCTCCTCCTCAAAAGCTGCGCTCTAATTTCGCAATACATAGAATTGTAAACATATTTTATTTTTCATCTCATGTTTGTTCAATTTTTATATCGCAGGTGCGCACGCAGCACAAATCTGGGTTGTTCTGATCCTCTACGCACAAGTTAGGAACTCCTGAGTGACAAGAGTGGGAGTTTGGCCTGACAGCTCAAGGGTGCACGTTTGTTCAGTATTGAATTTATAATTATCATCTTTTGAGCAAAGTTCAGCTTTGCCGTATGAAATTCTTCTAGAAATGAATACTTGCTACCGAATTTACCTCGTCACTACATTTTGCCACTGCTATTAGTGCTCCTCGAGAACCTCGGACAAGAGCTTATTTGTGTGCAAACATCATGCTTGTTTCAAACCAAACGCTGATGTAAATACTCGCTGACATCCAGCATTACGATGGAACGCTGGATGTCTGCGAGTCTCCCCCGAAGGATGCAAGCGGGGAAGGAATCATACAGTCTAATCGTATTAGGGGACATGCTATAGGGTGTTCTTTGTACGCTTCACAGATTTGTTGAGAAAAAGCTGTAAAAGCTACACTTATGCGGTCTGTGCACGTGAGTTATATGGATAGGGGCAGGGTTGTAAAAGTTACTTTAGAAATGTACCTAAGATACAGTTACAGTTACTCATACGAAAAGGTACCTAGTTACGTACCTAGGTACTCGGTTAAAAAAAGTACCTAGGTACAGGTACAGTTACTTTAAAGATACTTTATTTTCTCCGAATTCGTGAATATATACTGGAAGTAAAGCTTTTTATACTAAAGATAAACACAAAAACGAGTTCGATAAAAGTGATTTACGATGTCAATGCGAGAAATAAGGAATACCATATTCACATGAGGCGGTGCTGACGCCGAAGGGCCCAGAATACGTCGACCGCATGAAGGAACGCATGAGTCGAGAGCATATGCACCTAACCTTTGCGACATCGAGCGAAAGGCTTCAAGCTTCCTCGTTTTTTTCTTCTTCATTCGCTAGTTTGAAGAAAAATAAGCATTTTTTTTCTTTTGGAACTTTCTTAGTTTTGATAACCGCAAAATTTGAGTCCGATTTATTGACTGGAAACTGTATTATATCCGCGATGTTACATTTCTTTATGGTTGGAATAATAATTCTTTTTCAATTATATTTTATGTTGTATTCATGACAGAAGAGAGCCACCATCAGGACAAGATACAGGCAACAGAAACTGTGCACAACTTTCAAGTTATCTCTTCTCTTGTATAGCTGTCAGAGGAGCTTCAAACACGCAATGAAGTCGATTTTGGTTTGAGATGAAGGAAGCAAGTCGCTATTTTCCCTAAACGTATTTCCGAAGCGATTCGATAAATTGGTGTCGCTTGAACGGCATCGCTAATCCACCGCTCGCTCAAATGGACACCGCCATTCGCTAAAGCGTCGTTCGATGAAAAATCATGGCCGGGGCTTTGTTCGCTACAACGTCGTTCGATCAAGTCAGTGCCTCCCAGGTCGTTCCCAACTCAACGTTTATTACGGCACATGGTAGTGTGTTAATACTTCAAGATTCATATTTTCTATCATTTAGATGAAGTGAATAAAAAAGTACCTGTAAAAGTAACTTCACTTAGTTACAAGATACTGGAAAATGTACCTAAGACACAGATACAGATACCAAGAAATGAAAGTACCTAGGTTTGTACCTCAGGTACAAGAAAGGTACCTAGATACCGATTTCCAGTTACTTGTACCTAGGTACATTACAACCCTGGATAGGGGGGCATGGTATAAAGGGCTAATTGTAATGATGAGACGGCTGATTAAGGGGAAGTGCAAGACTTCTTTCAGAAAACTAGATGGAGGTTGATTCTAGTGTAGTTTGATCCTATGAATCTGAATATCACGCTCGTTTTCTCCAAAAATATAACTAAACGTGAGAAAACACAAAAAAACATCCGACCAGTAGTGACGTCGTAAGGGGATTTTTCAGCTGCCACGTATGTTTTGCTTGAAGGCCGGGCCTCCAATCGCAAGCTTTCTAGGTTTATTCTCCTGCACTGGCACCAGTCGTGACATATTTTTTTTTCCCTTCTTAAAAATAGCGTGTGCGTGAATAGCTTTGATTGGCACTGAAGGTGAGTTAGCAGAGATTTCGAAAGCTCCTTTTGTGACGTCACTCGCCAGGAAAGAGTGTCTCCAGTGATACTTTAAAAATGATTCTATGCAGTCCCTATTCACCAAATTACCAAATAATTTTGATATTTCAGATTCTGGACGTAAAATTAAGATTTAAATATGTTTCCTCAAAAACAAAACTACTCTAGCTTCCCTTTAAGTATATGTTCTTTAAAATTTTTAATCGGTGAAAATAGACCCATAATTCCAGTTAGAAAGCTGCTAAGCATCATCGAAAAACACTAAATCAACCCTTTTCGTGAATATATAAGACGAGAACAGCATTTTTTATGGCGTTCTAAAAAAAGGCCTAATATAATTGGATGTGTTTCCAGACTTCGGTTTCCTATCAGAGCGCATCTCTGCACCTGCGATACTGCTGACCAGTGGCTGCAGTGCGAAGCCACCTCCTCGCCCCCCTCATAGGATGGAGGGAAGCTGGGCGCGCGTTTGTTGCGCAACTGAACCCCTGGAGAACAGGACCGTGGGCGCAGAGATGCGCTCCGATAAGAAACCGAAACCTAGAAACGAATCCATATAAAGCGTTTTTACAGAACGCGTAAAATGCTACCCCTGCGTTATATCCTTCTAAAAATAGTTGATTTAGTGGTTTTCGATGACTCTGGGCAAGTTTCTAATTGAAACCATGTTTTCATTTTCACTAATTAAAAAGTTAATTAACAAATTGTATTTAATTATCTGACTGATCGTTACGGTTAGGCCCCTATACTACGTACCCCTGGCCGTATAACTAACCTGCACAACCCGCAGAAGAGTAGTTTCCAGGACCTTTTTAAACAAATATGTACAGCTTAAAAAAATCGCCCTATATAACAGTGAAAAGGCGATACCAACATGGTGGAGCCGTATGGCTCCACCATGCTGGTATCGCATTTTTACTGGTATAGGATGTCCCATATTACGTCATGCTAGCATGATTCCGCTCGCCTGCATAGTCCCGTGAGCGTACGGTTCCGTCATAGTCTACTTCGCTGGCATAGGATGTCCCATAATACGACACGCTTGTACGGTTCCGTCCTGTTCCGCCTTAATCCACTTTTGCTGGAGCCGCCTTTTCTCTGGTATACGACGTCCCATATTACGGTTACGCCTGTATGAGGCTTTTCCATCATCTTTCCGTTATCAAGATTTTCCAACTGGGAGGCTACCATCGTCGGAGACAGTAACAGCATACAGAAAACAAAATAATTCTTTATTTGCTTCGACTTGAATTATTTGGGTTTTTTCGTTACCCAAGCTCTATTTTTGTATGCATGCCTCGCACTCGAAGTAAAAAATAAAAGAAAGGAAGAGGTAGCAACGGCGCGTTTTTTCACCTTCTAGTGTCGCGCCACCAACCAGACACGAGAAGAAGGGAGGAACAAGACGTTTTTCTTCACCAGGCAAACGGGAGGAAGGTTCCGCCCTCCCGCCTCATGTTTTTCGATTTGGTTTTTTGGCATGCCGTACGTGTTTTGAGGTGATTCAGCGTTCGCGGCAGCGAAGGCTGCCTGTATTTTAGTCTCCCGGTCGAAACACGCAGAGCACTTTGGTTACGCTGATGTTTTCACCAATAATTTCGTCAAGCGACCAAATTAAGCCTTTAGAAATAGCAAAGCTCAGGAGCAGTCCCAGCGGTGCTACGTACACTGGGATAAGATGGTCGTCTAAGCAACTCCGTAACCTCTCAACCTTAGTGTCGACGATGATCGCCGTGGTTTTGTATGCCAGCGTGTCACCAGCAGTGCCATGAAAGTGTCCGTTGTGAATGAAGACTGTAATTGCAAACTCGCCCAAGTTACCATATGTTTCACGTACCGGTGTTGCAAACGTAAGATGAAATAGCGTATGCTGTTGTAGGCTGACAACCTTATTTACAATGAAGAGTTTCAAAATACAGATTGAGCGATTAAGTGCAATCAATCGACATGCGGGTTCTGTTGGAATGCTTGTCTAAACCTTAGCTTCTATCGTGCGGGCGGATGTAATTGTCGCCGACAATATTCCGTTAACTTTTCCTCGAGAGGGAAAGCGCTCTCGAGGAACTACTAAAGAGGTTTGAAATGTTACGGAAAGTACGGATATTTACAGCTTCTCATGGTAGCATTAAATGAAATCAAACAGAAAGAGCGATGTTGTCCTAGAAATATTTCCTGTGTTTTATAGCCGGGTAGTTTTCGGTCGACAGTCGGCTTGCGGCCGCCGAGCTCGTTTTCGAACTCATCACGGCGTAGCAAGCCGTAACACATCATCTGCCTCAAATGCCGGCTTTGACCGCATTTACGTTGGCTGAAATGGGATTTTCTGCCCTTGAAGCACAGCTTACAGCTAAATGAATACCTAGTGCACAGAAGTTAATTCAAAACGACCACTGTATAGCACCACACACACAATGCAAAAACAAAAACAAATGCTAGGATAGAAAAAAAAACAGTGTCTCTCACGCCATTCTACGACGTGTTTACGGGGAAACGAAAATATGACTGCTGGAACGGGTTCAGCGGGTTAGAAAATCGGCAGTCGCAAATATTTAGGGTGTAAAGGTTTATTTTTCATTAAGAGATTCATCCCTCGGGCCGTTAAAACACCTTTTGAGGAATAACATTACTGGGAAGAAATCAATATACTGGGAACAAAATGTTATTACTGCAACTCTGCACGGTTTTCGAAAAGGAAAATCCAACGAACTGGCACTCATAAACGTCAAGGTTGCAATTGTGGGTAATATCGAAAACAAAATACTTAACTCAGGGTTATACTTAGATTTTAGAAAAGCCTTTGGTACTATTCAACATAACATACTGTTTCATAAATTGGAAAAATATGATATACGTGGTGTCGCTACGAAACTTATTACATCATAACCAGGAAATCGATTTCAGTAGGTACATAATAAAAATGTACCCTCAGAAATGTTAGAAATTAAGTGTGGCGTCCCTCATGGTTCTATTTTGGGATATGTATTATTCGTAGCATACAAAAATTATACCATAGTCATTCCAGATTCCAGAGTGAGCACATGAGCACCTGTGGTGACATGCAGGCGACTTATGCAGCCCTATTCTTGTTCGTACAGGTTATAGTTTGCTTCCCGCTGCCGGCTTTCGGGCGGATGACGGTCAAAGATACAAGTAAATTCTTTCTTCGAGAGCGCTTGCCAAACCACATGGATCACCGTGACAGTGTATTTCCGCTTCAAGAATGTGCTGCGAATCTGTGGCCACATTGCCACATGATCTCTAGCGAGAGTTTCGCCGTATCAACAACGTGAACAGCCACATCGACGTCGCCACCACAATCCTGAGCCCATATAAACGCCAGCCGGCTCCTCGCCGCTTTGAGTGAGCACGGGAGCACCTGTGACATGCAGTTGACTTATGTAGCCCTCTTCTTATTCGTACAGGTTGATTAACCCCCCCCCTCTCATTATTCGCTAAAAGAACTAGCAATGTCTTCTTATTGGTGTCCTTGTGCTCACAAGTGCTATCTGAAACCTTGTACGAATGTGTCGACGTCTTCAGCCTCCTGCTTAACAGATCTGGCGATGTGGAAACTAACCCTGGTCCGATAAACGCAGTGCAGTTGAACCAGTTTAATGGCATGAATCAACTGCTCGTTGACGTTAACGTGCGATCAATACAGATTCAGTCGTCACAATCAGGAATCCTAACATATATTAACGGGATTAAGTAGAACCAAGAAACAATGAGGGCCAACATCTCGCGGACATCAACTCGAGACTCCTTGCTGTTAAATCGAGGGCCTTTTGTTATAGTATCCCTATACTATAGGCCTGGCGTGTTCTGGTGCGCACATCAGACCAGCCTAACGTGTTCTGTTGTCCCCACCAGAACACGTTAGGCTGGTTTGGTGTGCCCATCACATCATCCTAGTGTGGTCTGATGTGCACATCAAAACACACCAGGCTGGTCTGATGTGCACAGCACAGCACTCCAGAATGGCTTGATGTGCACAATACGCCACACCAGACTGTTCTAATGTCCACACCAAGGCACACTAAACTGGCCCGACATGCACACCAGGGTGCCTCTGGTGAGCACACATTACGGATATATGTATGGTGTTGAATGAAAACATGTTTTCTTGTAAAATTAAATAAAATGTATAGAGCTCAAACACCAGATTTGATTTTATAAGGTGCTTAATTGAAGGGGCGATGCAACGATTCACTTCAAATAATATGTACTTTGCGTAAGCATGTTGGCACAGTGTAACAAACGTTTACCTATATGGAATAGCCTGATGGAAAGAATACAGGTTTGTCTCTTCAACAATCGTCAGCAGCTTGTCATCAATGAAAACTTGAAAATATTTCAGTCGGCATTTGACATCACCAGAGGCCGTAAACATGGGTTCCGCAGGCTCCAGAAAACACCGGTCTTCTTTTCCCCAGTCAAAAAGTTCCGGCGGTGACTTTTGCTTCTTTCTTGACGTTGACAGAAGTGGACAGGCGGGCATTCTGCCTTCAGTTTCGTTATCGCTTGGAAGTTCTGTTGTTAGGCCCTTCGTTGGCAAGTTCTCCTCGTCACTGTCATTCACGTCACTATCACTAGGTCCCGCATCAGACACTGTTCCACTTTCTGGAATCAAAACCACACAGGGACGATCGCGACACCGTGTCTGGTAGAAAGATCCCGATGGAATTTCCTTCGGGCAGCAGTAGAATACGAAGCCTAAAAGAAAAGAGCACCACGTCAAATTCTACCAGAAAACAGGGATGTACTAAACCACGCCAAACAGGAAGCTTTCTTCCGACAATTACAGCCGATTCCTCGTGCACAGGTATGTAAAATTCAGAGTGAACGCCCACCCCTAAATTAAACTACTAAAACACTGCCAAATCTAAGCACGGAACGGAACACAACAGAAATCACAGAGCTACTATGTGACTCCTCTCTTAAGACAGTTTCACATGCAGCGACTGTGCGAAAAAAAATCGGTGCGACAGCCGACGCAGCGAGTGCGATCGCAATGTTTGGTTTCACATGCTCCAACAACCGCGCAATTTCTGTCGGAGCGGCTGGCGCTTCGGACACGGACGCGACGCGTTTCACTTTGTCTAAAATACAACAAAAACGTCTTAATAAGCATACATGTTTTAGGGATGCAATATGTAACCAGAAATTTATAATAGCGAAGCATTAAATCAGAAGCTTTTATGTGCCTATATTTATTTTCGCGGATGAAAGCTGGCTAATGAACGGCTGACTGACGAGAAAGCGATCGCACCGGCTCTGCGGCAAAATACCAACTTGGTGGAAACCAGTTGGAGAGCCGCTGCGACAGTGCGACTGCGATTTTATTCGCACATATACTAGAAATCGCACCGATTTCGGGCGAGAATCAGAGCACGTGAAAGAGCCTGCGCATATCTACTATGCACTTTTTTTTCCCCCGACCTTCATACATTTCAGGGTAAAATACGTCAGCGCTATGGAATCCAGAACTTGTAAAAATTCAAAATTAGCATATTTCAGAGCAAAGTACTGCTTACCTTTGTAACAGCAGGTCGCGAGCACTGCGTGGATGATACGCATCCTGGGCGCCGCCATGCACATCGCAGCCGACGGAGCGACGGAGTATCTGGAAACCCCTCGCGGCGAAAAGTCGAGACCGCGAAACCGAAACCAGAAAATGTATTTCCTAAGATACGTTAACCATTTTGCAATGTATTGTTTTGGGTCCCAAAAACACTATTTTTATATTGAATGTGTCCTAAAAATACACAGACATTTTTTTAAAGTACCTAAAAGGGTTAACAAAAATAAAAACGAAAGGAAAACTTTAGTGTTGCTAGAAGTGCTAGGAATCGTCGGTGGCGTCTGTGCACACTGGGCAATTTGCCCCGCCAGCGAGCTGCTGAGCGCGATGGAAAAAACGGTCGTGGGAGAAAAGGTAAGGATTAAGGATATTTCTTTGTTTCTTTTTGTGCTTGCTGCATTACCATGTGGGGATTTCGCATTGTTAGGTCTGCTGAGACACTTGTAGCTTTATTTTCAGTGGACGATTCGAGCCTGAATGTACAGCTTTACAGAAGAAAAATTTCCGGGCGGCTATCAGTTCGAAAGTCTTTGTTACCCAGCATTGCTAGCGGCAAGCATATTCTAGAATTGTCATTTGGACACCAGTTTGAGTTGTCTTAACCACTTGTGGGGTCTCTCTGTAATAATCGCCGCGCGATCGGCATGTGCTTCGCTCGTCTCCCAGGGAGTGACACAATACAACGAGAAGATTGCGAATCTGTTTACTATACTTCCCAGTTGTCCGTCTTCGAGAGCCGGCACTGCGGCCCGCCGAGCCGGGTTGTCGCCCGTCATTCAGAGCTCGCAGTCGCTGTCCGTGTCCAGGCCTGCGGATCGCCCTCCCCACGCCAGCACTGCGTAGGCAAGCTGTTCCGGGCTATCACAGCCCGAGTCTCGCTGCGGAACAACTCCGGGATCGTCATGGCCTAGGTCGGTGTGGGCAGGGCTCGCCGTTTCTGCCGGTCCTGATCAGAACCTCGCTGGCGGAACGCTCCAGGATTCGCCATGAGCCAGACCAGCCAGAACGGCTCCATCGTTCCTGCGCGGCCCCAGCCAGGTGGGGCACGCTCTTCCTGTTTCCTCGCGCTCGCCCCCGGCTAGAAAATGTGAGTAATTAGAAACATACTCTCCATGCTAGAGAACAGTATGCACGTTACAATGGCTGTACCGTGATATGCAAGCCTGGTGTGAAAAGGTGACAGGCAACAAAGTGCACATGTGAGAAGGATATTTACGCTTCACTTGAGCTTTTTCTAAAGAAAAACTTACGCATCCTGTTTTCTGCATGCCGTCACATTTGTTACCAGATTCAGCGTTAAATTTTGTTGCCGAAACAAACAAAGCTTTATGTGCTGCGAAAATTTACTATTTGAAAACTCGCAGGTTTGGAAGGTTTTGGTTACGACCGCGCGTGTGCCAAACGGCTATGCGCACATACAACTACGACTATTGGGACGGGCCTCTTGCTTCTTGAAGGCCTGATCGCCTGATTCTGGACGTCACAGCGAAGCAACAGTCGGCCCAATTGTTCCTATTGTATTTCCCTATGTGGTGTCTATAGTCTGTTGCAACCTAAGAACGAAGGGCGAGGGTAAAACGGGCCGGGGAGGAGGAAGCAGGCGGAACGCTAAAGAGAGAAGGAGGTTTTCCCCTCTCTTCTCCAGCGTTCCGTCTGCTTTCTCCTCCCCGGCCCGTCTTACCCTCGCCCTTCGTTCTTAGGTTGCAACGGACTATAGTGACTCGTAGAACAACTTGTATAAAATTGTTATTTTGCTGAGTAGTCTGCAAAACAAGTTCGTCAGACCACTTTCCAAGCCTACACATCTATTTTCGTTCACTTCAGCAGCAACAATTACTGTAGAATTTACTTACCTGATGCATCACACTGCAATGATCCACTTCTGTTGCCGTGTCACTTCCGAAGATCTCGAGGGGAAGCGGTATAGTTTGACGCTTGAGTCGCCTTCGTGACTGTGACAGTCTTTCACGCAGCAGTAGCGACATTTATTTTTTGGTGGAACCCTATCGAACCCCAGCAAGTTCCTGTGGCATCTCACCTACTCCTATAGACCTTTTCTGCAAGTGCGACGCCATCTTGAATTTTCGTCACTTCCAGTATGGGCGAAAACATTGTTTTGCCTTTGCCACGTCAATAAAAGGCATTTATGATATAAGCGTAACCGTCACACGTTCTCGTTTTGCCTCCCCTGTATTTTTTTACTATTTGCAGGTTGAAACGTTGGATTATTTTTTTGTCGCCCATACCGGATACGCCTATTAGGTGGCTGGAGACGAGAGTACACAGAAAAGGTCTATAGGAGTAGGCAAGATGCTACAGAAACCCGCTGGGTTCATGGAGACGTGAAGCCGGGACTTACTTTTAAGAAGAACGGTTCCCAAAAAGGCTGACGCCGAGCCAAAATGCCACATTCACACTTGGTTTCTAAATGCACCCGCCTGCAGTCCTTGCGATCCGGGCTGTCCTGGCCTACCCAGTCTTCCATTTTGCAGCCGCTAGATGGCGCAATACGTAGTGACAAATTGCATTGCCGGTTAATATTTGGGTCACTTAAAGTGGGTGGAGTGGAATGGGGGGGAGAAATTTCTATTATCGAGATTCTGCTGAGTCGTTGCCCAAGACGCCTCCGACTGTACGTTGCAAACCTTAATTTGTGTTTCATCTGTATAAAAGCAGATATTAATTTACTGACAGGATGACAGTGCTGGTGGGCCCAAATCTAATTATGTATTTGCAATCTGAACTGCTGATAATGTAGTTGCAGGTAGTGACAATCTCAATTTAGTGGAGCAAGTCAATTGATTGTTCAGGAGAGGCTCTGCCCAGTACTGTTATTCACATGCTTCAGGCCCTTCTACCGTTAAGAAAATAGTGTTTCACCCTCTTTGCACACAGGAGCAGAGGGATCAAAAGTCGCTTTTTTAGGAGCAGGACAACACTGTCATACTACTATAGCCAGACTTTTAACTCAACAAATGGTTGATGACAGAACAGGAAGACATCATTTCATGACTTCTTTAGGCAGCGTAGCACGGTACAGTCATTGCTTACCTGACAGGCGAGTAGTTGTAATAACGAGAGTTGGTAAGGTTGCCAGTATCCCACATGAATAAATACTATCTTAAAGGCGTGATTTCAAAAGGTAGTGTTCATTTATTTAGTGCGTAAAGCAGCCTGGCTGTGGCAACATCATAAGCAACAATACCACCTTAATGGTAGTGACCGCAGCCCTTGTGTCACCTTACTAAAAGTACCGCAAGAAAGAGCTAACATTACCTCTACAGGTTTGCATCGTCATAAATCAAGCTAAAGCGATTTGCTAATGGTCTGAAAATCCTAAAACAAGTGAAAGTGATTTACTGGTGGAGTGAAATTACGAAACATTTTGAGGTCATGCATTGCTGAAATCTCACCCTATTAGCAACTGTAGCATACATTTTGTTTGGGAATATGCATGCTTCCTGCTATTACTACAACAAAGAAATGGGGTTCAATGTTTTGACTAACATAGCTCCTGAGCATAGGGCTAGATTGACGTTGTGAAGAAATATTGCGCTTTATTTAAACTGCATTGCACGTCATTTTGAATATGTTGTGTGGCTATCTTTTTCTTTATTACAGCTACAGTATGTCCTAGCGTATAAACAAATCAAGACCTTGATGTTACTCGTCGCTCTAATCTTTAATTTGCTATCCTAGGTGCTGCAGTGGCTGCTCCACCTGGTGAGGCCGTGGCCTCCTCTTGGCCACCTCTCTTTGCTGTCCAAGATGGTGAGGTACGTATCTGGGCCTACAAGACATTTTGTCTATTGTTTTCACTTCATTGACTTGTTCAGGAGAACAGACTAATGGCAGAAAAAACAAGGACACAAAGAGGCAGGCACACAAAAAGGCAAACACAGGTACTGACTTAAAGGTGTTTCTCAGATTGTCTGTTCTTGGTGGTAACTCATTCGACAGGCTCTAAGCATCCTAAATATCCAAAAATTTATGCACGTTCCATTCCTATTTTTTTTCTAAAAATTAAAATAAAAGAACATAAGTCTTGCCATAGGACGAGCAGGTGAACTATCTTTCAAAAAGTGTACATGCGGATGACAGTGACATCAGTGCTATCTGATAGCCGTGTCCCACAAATTACAGTTTAGCAGTGCCAATAATACCTATCCAGGGGTTAGTAAGCTAGCCCGCTTCACTAGTATAGACTAGCAAAGAAGACAGAGTATGGATGGATGGTAAGGGCTTATACCCTTTGTAACGGGCGGCAGCTTGTGCCACCTAGCCTTACACTTCGTCATCCCTTCTTTTTTTTTAAATTGTATAAATTTTGTTCTAACACAACCCCACCCCCCTTTTTAAAGTGATTATTTTGCTTATTTATATCATTTTGTTTATCCTTCCCTAGATCCTTTCCACCAATCTTCCAATCTCCTCTTAGTTACCGCAATTCTTTCTCTATCCATTTGTCCATCCATGTCCAGAAAACCCAGTGCCCCCTCCAAATCCGTAGTTATCCGCTCAAGAGGGTGGGACGAAGCCCGTGCGCATTAAAATTACATGTTCTATAGTTTCCCTTTCGCGGTTACATACGTCGCACAGAGCGTCCACTTCCTGGAATTTAGCCCTTACGTTCTCGTTCGTAGCACCCCCGTTCTAACTTCAAACAACAAAGAGCTCCCCACTGAATTATCATACAGCTGTTCCTTCTTTATTTTTTTGTTTTTATGCCCTGTATATTGTTAAAGCTGATTTCCCCTGCATTCTCTCTTCCCACAATTTCCTTTCTGTTTCCTTTACTCCCTTTTCTTCTGATATGCTCTGATCGGCTCCATCTCGTTGAATGTACTTAAATATCAGCTTGCGGGTTCGGTTTGTCCACTTAGTGTTTAAACTTTTAATATATAGCTACTTGTACACTTTCGCTGCCCACCGTGTCTCCTCAATTTCACCTAGTCTTATTTCAAATATAACTACTTATCGCCTCTCTACTCAAAAGATGCCCAACCCATGTCCCCCTCTACCCCCTCATTTGTAGTATTCCCATGTGCCCCAAATGCCAACCCACCCACACTCCTTTGCTGTATCTCTAAACCTGCCTGGATTTCTGACCTCATACACAATACCGTATTCCCAAATCACAGTCCTGGCACCATGACTCCCTTCCTTACACCCCTAACGACTTCACATCTATTATAGTTCCAGAGTGCCCTGCGTTTCATGACAGCTGAATCTCGTTTCCCCTTCTTTATTACAATATCTTCATGGTCTTTTAGACACTGTCTTCCTTCACTTAACCATATTCCCAGATATTTGTACTTTTCTATGTGTTCTATCAATGTGTCCTCTATCTTAAGGGGTTCCCCCTTCTCGTCTTTATAACCGACTGCGATTATACCCGACTTGTCCCTACTAAATTTTAGTCCTAAATTGTCCCCTTCTCTGCTGCAAATCCTGATGAGTTCCCGTATTGTGTCACGACTTTCTGATACTAGTTCAATGTCGTCTGATACATTAACCGTGGCAATATTTGATTTACTTTATGTCCTTCCTTCATGTTAGTCAGATCAAAACCTAGGTTTCACTGTTCTAACTTTTTCCCATCTCACTGAGGTATATCATAAAGAGCAGGGGAGACGATGGCCAAACCTGTCTGAGATATCTTTTTATTGCTGCTGATCTTGTAGTTTTGGCTTCCCATGTTATAATCACCCCTATTCTCCGTATAAACCCATTCTAGAAACTTAACCATGGTTCCCTCTAGCCCATATCCCTTCAATTGGTTCCAGAGTTTTTCCTGATTCACATTGTCATATGCCCCTTTGATGTTTAAAAATGCTACCCATAATGGCCTTTGACTTGTCATTGCTATCTCTATGCACTGAGTGATTATGAATAAATTTTCATCCAGTCGTCTACCTTTCCTGAAACCATTTTGGAGCTCCCCCAGAATCTGTTTTCTCTTTGCCCATTCTTCCATTCTTCTTTTTACAATTTGCATAGCTAGTCTGTAAATTTCTGAAGTTACTGTGATTGGTCGGTATGATTTGACACTGCCTTTGTCTCCCTTGCCCTTATATAAAAATCTCATCCTGCTAAATTTCCAGTCCACTGGGTACCTCCCTCCCATAAGTATCTGGTCAATCACCTGCCTTAGTTTCAATTTGCTTGTTTTGCCTCGAACTTTTATCAATCTCATTGGTATGCCATCTGGACCTGTTTCAGTGCCAGCCAGAACCTGTCCTTCTACTTTTTTCCCATTCCTGTGTGGTCCTTTCCTCTTCCTCACTATGATCCTCCGCGTGTGGTGTGTAGACGCTACCATTCCCTACGACCTGATTTGATTCTAACTCCGAAAATACTGCTTCGATTGTATGTCTAATGTATTCTCCTGCCTCATCCCCTTCTACCTTAGTCCCTTCCTCTGTTGTAAGTGCCTGCTGGTACGCCTCGGTCATTTTTCCCTGTGCACTGATGTGTTCCCAGAATCATTTTACCGCATTCCTATCCTTTTGGCTTATCTCTCTCATCCACTAGACCCCTGCTCTCCCAATTTTGGCCTGTAATAATGCTAATGCCTCCTGCTTTCTTTCCTGAAATTCCTCCTATTTTGTCGCTACTTCGGCTAGTGTGGCCCCCTTTTTCTTTGCCCATCTGGGTTCTTTAGATGCCGCTTGGCATCTCGATATTGCTGCCTTAACCTCTTTATCCCACCCGCTTTTGGGCTTGAGTTTTAGTTTTCTTCATCCTTGTTTGATTCAATATTTCTCTAACTCTCTTTTGAAAACGCTTAGTCTTCATATGTCCATTCTCTTTCCGGTTGCTTGGATACAATGTTCTCGATCTGCTTAGATGCCTCTTGTAACTGTTTAACATTTAAGTTATTTCTACCCTCTTGTTTTTGATTTTGCATTTCTGGTTTTATTGTGCCAATTCTGATCTTGATTTTCTTATGGTCGCTCCCCAGACCTTAGACCTACATACCTCCTAATCTGTTGTATATTTTACGCAACATTAAACAGTAGTCAAAAGTCGGGTGTGAGTTCTTTCTTTCCCATGCTATTTTTCCATCACATTTCACCTGAGCGCTAACCCACACCAGATTAAGACCTTTGCAGGACGCCTCTAACATCCTCCCTGTTGTATCTGTATGTCCATCAAAGTCTTCCAAATATGCATTCACGTCCCCCAAGATAATTATTTCCTTGCTAGTGCCAATTTCCCTAACGTCTCCTGATATACATGTCAAGTGTTCTGCATTTTCCTCCCCTGCATCACTCCCTGTTTTTAGATAAACAAAACCCAGGATTGTGTCCAAACGCCCAATATTGCCTTTGACCCACATGTGTTCTCTGCAGCCCTCTCATTCCCTTTCCCATTCCTGAACCTTAACTAACACCCCTAATCCCCCTCCCTTGTGTTCCTCATTGGCCCGGTTGTATCCCATCCAATGATATCCCAGTATGTATGGTGGTTCTTCCATATGCCTGAGTCCCTAGCCCATTATCTTCTCATTATTTTTCGTGCATCATACTCAAACAGCTCGCTGCCAGATGATTGGCGAACTGCCATAGTGGTACCTGTGCACAAAAAAGGGGATCGCCTAGCAGTTGAGAACTACCGTCCAATTTCCTTGACTTCTTCTTCGTGTAAATTAATAGAGCATATAATCTGCAGCCAAATCAATGAACTGCTGGACAGTCGTAATTTTCTAACAGAATTTCAACATGGCTTTCGCAAAGGCTTATCAACTACGACCCAACTCGTCACTACCATCCATGAGTTTGCGCAAATCCTCGATAGGGGAGGTCAAATCGATGTGCTTTTCCTGGACTTCAGCAAAGCGTTCGATAAGGTGCCTCATGAACAACTGCTTTTTAAAATTGAACAGCTTGGTCTTCCACATGGTTTCGTTAACTGGATTGCTGCATACTTGTCACATCGCACACAGTCTGTTTCCGTCGGAGGTTGCATCTCTCCAGTTCTGCCTGTAACGTCAGGGGTCCCCCAAGGGAGCGTTTTAGGTCCTCTTTTGTTCTTGGTGTACATAAATGATATTGTTTCAATCATTGACGCAGGTGTCCATATACGTCTTTTTGCCGACGATTGCATTATTTTTAAAGAAATAACTTCGAGCTCGGATCAGTTATTGCTAGATCATAGTTTGCATTCCGTTGTATCATGGAGCGATACGTGGAAAATGAAGCTTAACTCTGCTAAATTAACACTTACGTATTACAAAAAAGAAGTAACCCTTTGAATACATTTATAATATCGCGGACACCCCGGTTACTGTGGAGCGAGAATGTAAATATCTTGGTTTAATTATATCGGACACACTTTCTTGGTCTCCTCATATAAAACATATCTGTACTTCGGCATCCAGGAAGTTGGGTTTCATTAAAAGAAAGTTGAACGACGCTTCGATTCAGGTTAAGCTACATGCGTATTGTTCATTAGTCAGATCCAAGTTGGAGTATGCAAATATCGTTTGGGATCCATTCACTCAGAACGATATTCGGAAGTTGGAGATGGTGCAACGTCGAGCGGTTCGGTTTATTTACGGAAAGTATAGTAGGCTGGATTCACCTTCTCAACTTATGCAGGCTAACGGAATACAGACTCTTCAGGCCAGAAGGAAACTAGCGCGGTTGAAATTCTTGTTTCATCTTCAGCAAGGACAGACTCGCATAGACCCATTGCAATATATTTCCCCTTTAGCGTCAAGAGCTACGCGGCACAGACATCAGTTTTCACTAACACCCATTTTTGCGCGTACTAATATGTTTAAGTTTAGCTTTTTCCCTCGCACTATTAGCGACTGGAACGGTTTACCTCTCGAACTATTTATCGACACCAACTTTGTAGAAGGTCTCGAGCGTCTTGATAACTAACATGTTTTACTTTGTACATTGCTGCACCTTCATCTTTTTCGCATGGACATTAGGATTGTATAAACCTTCATACTACATCTGGATAGGTCATTTTGTATTAGTGCATGATGGAATTACATACTGCTTGATGCTTGCTTTCCCCCTCCCCTTTTTTTAAAATAATATATCCTGTATATTTGCTAGTTAGTTGTAAACCTTTTAATGTCGTGTTATTTGCTTTCGTTTTATGTGTGAATGTATATGTTGTATCCCACACCTAGTTGGGCCTTCGATGGCTTGTAGTATCCTCTACATAAATAAATAAAATAAATAAAAAAATGTGTTTCTGCTAATCCGTACACTGCAAAGTTGTCGCTTTCTAATCGCTCCTCAATCTTTTCCCACTTTATTCTGTTCCTGCCCTCTTGCATGTTTATGAAAGCTGTTTCTTTTTCCTAGTCCTGCAAGGCTTCCTCTCATTCTCCCAAACCCTCCCCCCTGTATCTGCATTTTGGCCCTGATTTACACCGGCGCCCTCAGGGCTCCGGGGCTCCGTAAAAAATGTATGATGTGACATTCAATCTTATCGCCTACCGTGCTCCCAGTGGTTGCACTGTAGTGGATGCCCATTGTAAAAGGGTCGGAGCGAGCTTCGTGCACTGCCCTGTTTACTTTCATTACTCCATACTCAAATCGTCGGCTCAACCCCCTTATCACCCGGTTAGCTTCCACCACCCGCTTCTCTAACTGCAAAGACTGTCCCAGACCTCTGGGACGGTGCATATTTGCACATGCGCAGTCTCAGAGACGTCCCTCAGCTTACATAACCCCAACTCTATCTGCCTGGCGAGGTTCTGGCTCCGTCCCTTTAACACATCATTTAGTCCTGCGTGTACAAACACTAGGTTCTCTCCTTCCCTGTTTTTCCACACCTCCACCTTCGCTTTGGCCATAGAATCTACTATGCACTTTCCTGACTGAGCCATACGGTTACCCTCCCATCCCCTTTTACCCTGTCCAGCAGCCCCTCCTTAACCCTTGTTATGTATGAGTCTCCTACCACCAGCACCCTCTTAACCCCGACTGCCTGTCTTCACCCCTCCCAACTCTCTGTGCTTTCTCTGCCTCAAGTTCTGCTGCCTTTCTCAAGCCCTGCTGTACTGCAGTGCTATACAGCTGTGCAGGCTCCTTTCCTACACAGTCAATCACCTCGTCACTATTTAACTGGCCCACTTTGTCTGCCCCCCCTCCCCCTCGCCGTATTCTCTGCCACCTCACCTTTTTTCTTATTAACTACTCCTGTCAGTTGCTGCACCATCTCCTCATAGTTCTTCTTATGCTCTCCCAACTCCGCCTTCCACTCTTCCCCTAAGCTCCCCTACCTGTCGCTCAACCTCGGCTCTCTGTTCCTGTTATCGTCTCAGCTCTCCCACCACGCTCCCTACCTTACTTTCCCATTCCCTGGTCATCTCCACCACATCCGCTTCGGCCCTCATATCTCCGACCTGCGCCTCGAGCTGAACCCGCTTCTCCCGCTCTACCCGTATCTCCCACTTCGACTCCTGAACCGTATCCGCCCATTCCCTTCCTATTCTCCCAAAACCAAGTTCTACCTTCTCGCAACTCCGACAGGTAAAGTTGCTCTTTTCGGCCTCTGCTACAGGTTTGAGCTCCAACTCCATCATGCAGCACCAACGGCCACACTCCTCAGATTCTACATCGGGTCCCCCTTTTACATTAGCCTGCACATTTTTCTTCCTTCGCATATTCACCATTGCCTACGGACACACAGCGCGATCCCACGAAAAATATCGCACCAAAACCAAAAAAGCCTGGGTAACGTCTCTGTCCACAAAACCAACTAGCCCGCCAAAAGTTTCAAACGTGCAGGTGGTTTGGTCTTGTGACCCTACCTAAAAAGCCTGCTGTAACCCAACTATCCTATCGCTACTTTAAAAACTGCTTTCTGCTACCTCATAAAACCACCAGAGTTAAAGCAAAAATGCTTTACAGCAGGGTGGTAAACCTGGAGGATCAACCCCAATGGGGTGTGCCCGCGCAACACCACCAATGAAGCAGATCCAACAAGCAAGCCTATCCTATTGCTACTTTAAAAAGTGCTTTCTAGTACCCATAAACACTCTCGCAACTAAACTAAATACACCAAATATTGTTTAGCTTCGCAGGAGCTCTGGAAAACACGTCCTCTTTGTCAGCTGATAAGCAGTTGACTGGTGAGACATATTGATGCTTATTTCGGAACACAGAAAGGGAAGGTAGTGAGCTTTGGTAATAGCACACTCATTCGTGTTTTCTTTTTCATGTCTTGTCATGAAGTAAAGCCAAAGTTTTTTTTTTTTTTTTCACATTGCTTGGCGGCTTGAGGTTGCAAATATTTGTACAAAACATGAGAGTGCACAGCAGTAAACTTCCTTCATACTTGGTGATGTCGAATTTAAAAATTGTCAAATGGTTCATTAAAGTCAAGCTTTTATGAAACAATTTTTTTATATCATTAGTATTTGATGTGTACAGCAATAATCTTAATGCATATTCCAAAGCTGAAATTACTTCTCTTAAAGGGGCGCTCGGGAGCTTTCTAAGACGGCCTATTTATGGCCGTAACACATTCTATGTGCTCTAAGCATCTTAAATTTTTAAGTTTAAATCATGTGCAGCTTAGTTCACTAATAAAAATATGATAAAAGATAGTGAATCTCAGACATACAAATGGCGGCACTGAACCCGGCCGAATGTAGGTGAGGAACGAACAGGGCTCGTCAGACAATCACAAGCGATAGCTTCACGTCCGGACAAGCAGCCAACCAGCCCTGCTCGTCTGCACAAGAGGCCCTCGCTTGCAATTGACTGACAAGTGTCTTTCACCGTTCCACCCTATTCGCCTTGATTCGCTTCAACCGTATTCGCTATCTTTGATCACATTTTTTAATAGTGAAATAGGCCACACATGATTGTAAGTTTTGGACTTGTGGGATGTTAGAGCACATAGGTTGAGTTAGGAACATAAATAGGCCATCCTGGAATACTACAGAGTGTCCCTTTTATTTATTTAATTTTTTTTATATATATCTACAGTTCAGCATTTCAGTGAAACAAAGCAGGAACATGACTGCAGACGAAAGTGGAGAGTCCATTTGTGTTGCCTGTATTTCTCCACTTTTTGTGCATTTTCTTGACAGTGTTACTCACTGCAGATTCATCTTGAACCTGGCTTTAAAATGCGAGAGGCAGCATTTACACACGCCGTGGAAAAGGCTGCCACTCCTGGCCGCTCTCTCAGAATGGTCAGCCGATCACTGTGGGAGCCTGCGGAGCTCTTCGACAAGGGTGTGTTAGGGCAAGCCTGCAGGCGTCTCCTCTAGGAGGGTGTGGTGGGAAAACAGCCCCTACCACACCAGGTGGCTATTTCTGATCAACATGGAAGGGCACAGCACCTGTTGTGGCTGTTGTGCTTAGCTCTGAACAAAAAAAAAAAAAAATTTGGTTATGAGGATATTTATACCGCGTGTAGTTGGTCTGCCATTAAAGTTGCGACGAGTCACACGCTGTAGATGAGCAGCGTGTGACTCGTCGCAACTTTAATGGCAGACATAATGTTTGTATAGTGTGAGTTATGATTTACTATGATTTGAGATTTTTATGAACCTATTGTTAATTTTGCCTTGTGCAGCACACATGTAGAGTGAGAGGCACTAAGAGGTCAGACAAGGTGAATGTGGACAGAGCAGGAGAAATGGCACTTGGGGTGCAGCGCTTTCTTTGCTCACTGGGAGCGAGGCCACGATGTTTGATCTGCAGTCAAACCTGATATTATCGAACCCGGTTAATTTAGGGGCACATGGTAAGGTAAAATTGAAAAAAAAATCGATTTTAGTTTTTTTCGCAATTTGAAAAGTTTAGTTCTTTCTGCACATTTTCCATTGTCCCAGTTTTTTTGGAAAGCTATATTTCGGGCTGAAAATCACTTCTTCCGAAAGCAAGTAGCAGGTGACTACGCCTTCTTTTGGGATACACTCCCTGTTTATCGATGAATTCTCCAACAAAACAAAATCAACACAAGACCTAAAAGCTTGTCCAGTAACAGATAATCTAAAAAAACTATTTCGAAACTATTGCATAGCTTTTTTTCAACCAAGACAATCACGAGACTCTGTGCCGTTTTTCCCAGGTGTGTAACGTGTGTACATTCAAGTGCTTGTGTTTTCATAACGACAAAATGGCGCCATTGAATGCTGTTCCTTTATTCAATGGTGGCCGCATTGTACAAGCCAATGTTTTGAAGTTTTGTGGATGGAACCCTGTTTGGAAAGCCATCAAGTGGCTGAGGGAAGTTGACATCACTCTAATATACTTTACGGACCAAGCGACATGGCAGGTCACAAAAGAGACCCGGCAAGCAAGGCGATAAGCCTAAAGGCGAAGATATGACTTTAGCAATGCCTTTCAAGCTGGCGGCTATTGAAAAAATGACTGTAAGGCTGTTGGTGCCAATAGAAATTCGTTATTCTCCAGTTTTTTTTACTTTAAACTCAATTATCTCAAAACAGTGTTTTTTAGTACACAGGTACCATTTTTTCCTTAACCTGACATTATAGAGGATTGATTTTTTATTCCTACTACATACATGGGTGTTCAAAAATACTGAAATAAAATTAAAAATGTGCACCTAGCAGTTTTTGAGTTACAAAGTTTTTAATAGATGAAAAAAACTAAAATTTCAGTACTAGAATAAAAAAAAATATAAAAAAAAACTTATTTTAGATTGGTTCAAATAATTATAGTGCAGTGGATAAAACACAATATTTCGAACAAAATAATATATGCATGACTGAAATACTCCTAATAGTCACCGAGGAAACTGTTCCTCAACATGGCCTCAAATGCATGGGGAGTATAGGACTTACCTTGTGCCCTTAAACTATTTGTAAATGGACTAGTAGCTGCAATAAAAATGCATAGCGAAAAATGCAATTACATCGAACGAAAATTGCAGCGTCTCCCCATGGACCGATCTGCCAAGAGCGCTGTTGAGCTCTGCAAGCTGGCTTTTCCCCTGGATGAGAGTCGTCCTTGTGGGAGAGCCAGCTTGCAGAGAAAGCTGGCTTTTTTTCTTTTGAGCAGCCGCGTCGGCCCCCCAGGAGTAAAAAAAAAGTCTTGTGGGGGGAGAGGGTGAGCCGGTAAACGAAGAAGCGGCCACTATATAACTGCAGTGGGCGTCCCTCATGATGTACAGATGCCCCTTCGAGCATGAACAACTTTTCTAAATGTGGCGTGCTTGTTCGTTCTCAAATTCATTAAAACTTCTATAGAGATTTGCCCGCTATATCAAAGTGGTAGACGGTTCTTTGAGAGTTTGATATAGTCAGGTTTGACTGTATTATGTTGCCCACAGGTAGGCGAAATCAGATAGAACGTGGGAGGGCGGGCCGAGTGATAAATTGACTGATTATCAGGCTCGACACGACATAACCTCTTGTTTACTGTTAGTTGTGATTTTAGTATTTTAAGGTTTTTTTATGAATAACTGCTCGTGTATTTCTTTTTATGCACTGCAGGTTTTATCACGCAATACCGACTTGCCGAAGCCATCATCTTAGCCATCCAGATGTGCTGGCAAAAGTGGCATGGAAGAAAAGAGCCATGGACAGCCCAGTCTGCATGAGAATGTTTGCGAGTGGCGCATGTTGGGAAAAAATATAATAGTAAGTTCGATTCTCTTTGTCTTTGTAGTTTTGTTTCATGGCAGAATGAACACCTAAACCTGCAAAAAATTAGCAGTCTTTTTGCACAATTTGCTAGCTGTTGTCATCAGCAGTCCTTTCTGCATCTAAATTATATTGTGCATGCATGACCAGGTCACCCCAGAAGACACTAGGTCGGCCGGATCACATCAGAACACGCCAAGACACTAGAACACGTCAAGACACTAGAACACGTCAGGATACTAGAACACGTCAGGACACTAGAACACACCAGGACACCAGAACACGCCAAGACCCGTGTCTAAATTTCCGCTCTGGTGTAAACATCAGAAACACACCAGACCCGGGCTGGTGGATTTTTCAATAGGGATATCTTCAAACAGCAGTAATTGGGGCCAGAAACTTTACCGATAATGCACAGGGCGAAAAGATTTCATTCCGAGCACGTCTTGACGAGGCGGAAGATCAGTCCCGTTAAGACAATCTGGTGTTTTGGGGGGTTACCGACATCATATCAGACACTTTGGCCCAGACGCAAGAAATAATCTTGAGCGTTTTGCGAACGTCCCGTGGCATGCCAGTCACGGGCGACTCTCTTTTTTGGGCTCATCGTCTCGGAAGCTTTTACCACGAGAAATGCGACCTATAATTACCACATTTTCGGCATTCAAACTCCGAGACCAGATATTAATAGCAAGACCAGCATTAAAACGCAGCGAATTACGGTCAGCGAAGAGTTTTCGCTGGCTACGGGTGATGTGAGAAAAAGACAACTAGAATTTGGCAAAGATAATGGAGTAACGTTTAGGCTTAGGTACAACAAGCTGCACATTCACAACGGGTATCGCGCTTTCAACTCGTCATCTTCTGAAGTCTACGAGCTAGGTCCTTCCAGTCTGCCAACCGTCTCTCCCACACAGCTGACATTTTCCCAGGCACAGTCATCTCTTACTTAAAACTCCGCTGAGGCGCGCTCGCCAACGTAGGATTTGTCGAGGAGAGGAGCTAGACTGTCCCAGTTTTCTGACATCTCTCTTTTGGTCACTGACATTGTGTCTAATAAAAAAACGTGATGAATTGTGTTCTATTACTCATACTGCCAATGCTGATGTTGTTCTAACGGAAACATGGCTTTTTGGGAAGGTACGGAACAGTGAACCGTATGATGGTTCAAAAAATGAAAGCCGTTTCTAACTTCATGTAACGCCGAATTAGAGCGAAGCTCCTAAAGAGGAGGAGGGGAAGATACGGAGAGGATGCTATGCACCTCCTTCTCTCCTGCTCGCCTTCCATTTAGGGGAAATTTTTCTGCTACATTTAGCGGGGAAAATATTTCTGCTAAATTTAGCGGGGAAATTTACCCATAATGCACCGCGCGGTTACGCCGACGGCGACGGCGACGCCGCTCAAACCAGATACGGGCACCGAAGAGCTGCGCTCTAAAATATCAATGTGTATTGAAACGATAGACAGTACAGTTGTGGCGGTGGTGTCCTGGTTTCAACTGCTGACCATATTAAATAATTTTCATTAAACATTGAGTGCGATATAGAATCACCCTGTATTGGCCTTGATTTGAGCCAAAAGAAGTGAATCATGGGAGTATGTTATCGGCCGCCGTCATGTTCGTCATCATTTCTTGGGACTTTGCATAACGCCATCTACACCATAGTGATGCGGTATCCCAGCGCACCCACCTTCCCTTTGAGTGACTTCAATTTTCCCGCTATATCTTGGTCAGATGACGTTCATTGTATGAATGGACACTCACAGAGTGTAATTCGTTCATTAACTTATGTCTACAATCTAAATTTTCGCAATTAGTTATTCATCCCACCAGAGTGTCTCCGACGACAGCAAGTGTTTTAGATCTCATATTCACTATTCACCCTGAGGATGGAAGTGACATAGCTTATCTTTCATGGATCAGTGATCACTGTATGCTACATTTTCTTTTCAAAACGTTGGCAGCTAGGCTGACTGACCAACGAAGGAAAATACGCGATTGCAGTAGAGCGAATTTTGATCAGTTCAACAGTGATCTTGCAGTTTTCTTGGTCCAGTACTTGATAAACTTTTCTGTGCACTCTGTTGATGAAAACTGGGGTCTTGTATGAAGATAATATGATCTCTCTTATCGACAAATACGTACCGCTACGAAATATATTTGAAAATAATCTGTCACCTTGGTTCACGAAGGCCTTGAAGAAACTGACAAATAAAAAAAAAAGCTTGTACCGTGCGTTCAAGTTTTCCTTGTGTGAGCGTCGCTGGGCCGCGTATCACAGTTCTGTAGAAGTGTACAACAGGCGATTGGCGATGCTAAATCGCTCTTCTTACCTCTAGAATTCTAGACCTGTTGGTAAATAACCCCCTTAAATTTTGTAATACGGTTAACAAAACGAACCGTTTTTTTTTGTATTTCTCTTAAAACTGCAAGTGATTATAGCGTGCCCAGTGGTGAATGTGCTGGCTTAAATAGTATATTTATTCAATCTTTTTCCAACATTAGCAATATAAGTTACTCTTCGCTTAACTTTGCCTGTTATCTGCCAAGGATGCCATCTTTGTGGATCCTACTGGTATTGAAAAAAATTATTGATGAACTACAGTTATCCTTATCAGGAGTGGACGGTATTAATTCCAAGTTTCTTAAAAAAATATTAAATGATACTCGTCTCTTATTCTTTCCAAATTGTTTGAACAGTTGCTGCACGATTGTATTTTATCTTGTGATTGGCTAGTGGGAAAGGTGGTTCCAATTCCAAAAGGTGGCAATATACATTCCCCTAACAACTATTGTCCCATTTCAGTAACAAGCATACCATGCAAACTTCTGGAACACGTTATTTATGCCCCACTCGTAAATTTTCCTAGATTAGAATAATTTCTTCACTGAAGCACAGCACGAATTTTGTAAATCATTATCTTGTGAAACTCAGCTCCTATCCTTCGCTCATGACAATCATTCTATTCTTGACCAAGGCCCCTAGTTGGACTGCATTTTATTAGATTTGGCGAAGGCATTCATAAGGTTTGTCACGAGCTATTACTGCTAAAGCTTGCAAAACGTAACATTGAAATTAACGTTCTCGCGTGGATTTGGTCTTCTTTGAATAACCATTTAGATTTTTTAACAATTAACAGCGTAAACTCCGCTCCTGTGTCTGTGAGTTCTAGAATTCATCAAGGGTCTGTTTTAGGCCAAATAATATTTTTATTTTTTATTGACAATCTTCCCGTTATTGCGTCTCCATCTGTTTATATCTTCGCAGATGACTGTGTGTTTTACCGTGAAATCTGTCATGATTCTGACCTGTCTGCACTTCAGTCTGACATTAACTCTGTCTCTCGTTGGTGTGAATTATGGCTAATGAAACTAAACATTAGTAAATTTAAACACATGAGAGTGCCCCGCAAACTTAACAAAAGTGCCTGTTGCCACCTAGATGGCAACCTTTTGGAGTAAGTGGCAACGTACTCCAAATGTTTGTTAAGTGAACACCTTGGTGTTCACTTAACAAATAACCCTTTATGGAAACCCAATATTCAGAATGTTACTACCCGTGCTAACTGCATGTTGGGCCACTTAAAACGCAACCTTTCATTGGATGCCTATTTCACTAAAATTGATTCTCTACAAAACATTAATGAGGCTCAATTGGAATATGCATCCTCTATTTGGAATCCTGGTCGCGATACTCTAATAACTTGATTGGAATACAATCAGAATAGGTCAGCCCGTTTCATTATTTTCAACTACCATCGTACTGCTAGTGTCACATCGATAAGAAATAGTTTATGTTTACGACTTCTCTGCTTGCGACGTAAAATTTCAAGCATATATCTATTTCATAAAATGTATTTTCATAATCTTCTCCTACGCAATCAATAATTACTCCCACCTTATAGATTTCATCACGTCTTGACCATCAGCACAAAGTTGGAGTTGTAAGTTCATTTACCGCATTTCAGTCTTCTTTTTTACACCGCAGAGCCGATGAATGGAAATACTTCCCCGGTTTCATAGGTACTATAGCTTATACTAACCGGTTTAGAAATTCCATCAGTAACTATTTTAGCAGTGACCTTTGAACTAGGGTTTTTTGTTCTTTATTTTTTGTTTGCCGTATACTTTATATTGTTGACTTGTTACTATATTACTTTTGTTTCATGCATGTGCTCTCTCCCTCTGTAATACCTTGGGGCCCCGAGGGTACTTTCAATAAATAAATAAATGAAGCTAGTCATATATGCCAATAACACGGGAGTATGTTTCACTGATAAGACAAAACCTGCTCTAGAAAAATCAGTAAACCAATATTTAGCAAAGCCCTCCGTCCTGGCTTCAAAATAACAAATTACACTAAATACGGATAGAACCAAATATACAATATTTAGACCTGCAAATAAGCCTTGTAATGGCTTGATTTCTATTAATTATGAAGATAATTTAATCGAAAAAAGTGCTGCATCAAAAGCTCCTGAGTGTTTGGTTCAGTGAAGAATTAAAATGAACAACCTATATGACAAAACTCAAGTCAGAACTAAGCAGGTATGTTGGTTGCATACAAAAAGAAGTAACGCTTGCTTTTACCTGCCCAAGCAGCACAATTCAACTGTTCATGCTTGAGCCTGCTTGGGCAGCCGGGGAAAGTTTCCCCGGTCCAAGCGCCGTTTTGCTCCAAAGGGCAAGCTAGCCCCAGCCTGGCTAGCGGGCCCCACAGTTCAGTGGGGTTTCCTTGTTTAGCCAAGCTTGGCTATACGGTGTGAAAACGTCCTGGGCCAGGCTGGAAATTCAGTGGTCAGCCGAGCTTGGCAAAACAGTCTAAATGCAACCTGGTCATTAAATTTTGGCTATACGGGGAATTCACAGACTTCTCCCGAGGAAGCCTATGTTGTCATTCAACGCATGTTTTTGTGGCATATACCCAAACATCTCTAATTTTACGTTCTGTGCGCAGAAAGAACTGGTTGCGACTTTCTTCCGAATTTAGTGGCTCACGATTAATAAAGCTGCTCAGTAATTTTCTCAGAATACTTGAACAATAGAATGACAGTTGATAACATGTGCGAGCTGCTGTATTTATCGTGTGGTCGGCATGCAACTGAAGCTGCAAAATCAAGTTTGAGACAGTGTTTTTTTATTTCATGTTCAGTACATGGTGCTGGCCTATGCCCGAACTCCGCTAGAGCGACAAACAGAAACAAACGACAGGGACACGTCTCAAATCTGAGTCTTTCGCGATATGACAGGCTTTGTAGAACAAAAGAGGCTATGCTTAAACACAAGCATCATGCACGCCAGCGTACCTTTGGCAGGCTTACAATCACTAATGCTTAATTCACGAGCACCAAACGATTAAACGCCTGCCAAAGGTACTATCACGGGCATGCTGCATGGGTTGGAGGCTTGTCCGTATCGTTTGTTTCTGTTTGCCGCTCTACAGGGTGCGGCCGTAAAAACTTTCACATTTGGCACACCTAGAAAAAATCGAATTTTAAACATACATACCTGAAATTGGGCACACGAACGTCGTTTAATCCAAAGTTTTTTGCGTATTTTTTTCAGACGTCAACTCGGGAGTAGCGAATTATTAGAAAGATAACAAAAGTGGAAGACGTACATTTCCTATGGCCTATACCCGCCCGTTCGCCGTCTGCTATTTGGTTCGCGACGCCCCTCCCAGGTGGCGCGCTGAACGCAAAAACGCGGGAAACGCCGCACGAAAGGCTGATGTCGGGCGAGATAATCGCGATAAACAGTGATTTTACCGAAATATATGAACGATTGTTGAAATTACCTGTTTCAAATTAAGTTTTGACAGATCGTCATGCAAGCAAGAAGTCACTATGATGCGACGAGATCATTTATTTACTGCTTCTCGTCTTGTTGACAATTGCGGGTCGCTCTCGAAGACAGCAAGCACCGCTTCAATGATCTCCTCATTTTTCAGCAGGCTCTCACGTTCACTAACTGGATTCTTCCTTTTAAAGTCTTCTCCACTCACAAAACGATCCGCCCAAGTCAAAACAGTCGGGCGTGAGGGCGGGCGTTTATGAAATGCAGTGCGAAATTTTTGTTGTGCTGTGGCCACCGAGTTCCGCTCCACGTACCACTCGGCTGCCTGGGCACACTCACTTGCCGGGTATTGCGGCCTCGCAGGGCGGCGCGGAAAATATTTTGATAATAACTGCAGAAGAGAGTGCAACAAAAACAATAAATAGGAACAATCAAGATGCCTCAGCAGAGGCATTCTTGATTCGAAAGTTGAGCTTTCACCTTGAACGGACCCGTCAACAGATAAGCAGACGACAAAGGAAGACACGCGTTCGTCTGCTTTCGAACATATTTTTATTAAACGAGGGTGTCCGCCAGTTTCTAAATTTCAAGTAAAATGGCATAATCGTTCACATATCTCGGTAAAATCACTTTTTATCGCGATTATCTCGCCCGACACCAACCTTTCTTGCGGCGTTTCCCGCGTTTTTGCGTTCAGTGCGCCATCTGGGAGCGGCGTCGCGAATTAGACAGCAGACGGCGTACGGGCGGGTATAGGCCATAGGAAATGCATGTCTGCCATTTTTGTTATCTTTCTAATAATTCGCTACTCCAGAGTTGACGACTGAAAAAGTAGGCAAAAAACTTTGGAATAAACGACGTTCGTGTGCCCAATTTCAGGTATGTACGTTTGAAATTCATTTTTTTGCTTGGCGTGCCAAATGTGAACGTTTTTACGGCCGCACCTTGTAGTTGGACTCGGGCATAATGCCCGCGTCTTCCTAGGGCGACAAAGGTTGGTTGCTGGCCGAGTATCTGCTGCCTGGTAACTGAACTTCACAGCTAGCAGGTGGCTCTGCTGAGCCGTGTACTAGTAACAGCAATTGGCAATTGTTCACCCCGTGGTCACTTCATGGCTGTGACGTAGACCTGGATAGCAGCACCTGGAGAAGGAACAGAAAAAAGAGTGATGCATGTTTAGTAAATATGTTTTACATGAACTATAAATCATGCTCCTAATTAAATCATAACAAAGCAGAAAGGCCACCCAAAAGGTCTTGGTGGTAGGTTCAATTTCCTTCAATTAAAAAGACCTACTGAAAGCGCGTGGCCGAGACGGAGGTGGTCGGGGGCGCTATGTGCGCTCCGTGCGATTCTGTTATGCCTTGAGGAAAGAACGCTCACTTGGGGCTCAACTTGTCCTGAACTTGCTAACAGTTTTTGGCTTAGGTTTAGCCTAACAGTGTGCTTCATCGGCATCACGCCCAGAGGTATGGTCATGGAGGCTCGAAGTAATCATGCTCATCACTGTTTTCGTTATCAGTTATTTCTAGTGTAAAACTTGAAAACAGGCACAAATATTAACGTCATACCCGAGTCTTATATTTGAAAAATAAAATGTCGTGAAGAGCGGATTCATTAATCAGAAGGATGGCACGGACCATGCACTCTAAAAGTGAAAATAATTGCCTTGACTCGGGCCGGTCTCTCTCGGACAGCCATTTCAGAGTTAGTGGCCGTGACATGATGCGAATGAACTGCTTTCCATCGTGAACCCAAAAACTGGTAAGCGTGCACTGCGCTTTAGCAGAGCACTGAGTGTGCTCCTCCTTGGGTAGATTGGAATCTCCCAGAGCGCGCACAACTCCCCCACCAGCCACTGCCTCGGCAAGGCGCTCGCAGTGGGTCTTTCATGATGCAGGAGAATACGAAACGCAGGAACTGCAGAACTCAACAATGATAAGCATGATTTCCCTTCAACTGTAGAATACTACTGTCAGTAAATGCAAAATAAAAGCCAGGTAGAGCACCTCAATGTGAACACCATATATAACACGCTGTACTGGCGAAGGTTCTTCAGATCGTTTGAAAATGGACTTCGAATTGCCGCAAAGAAAAGTTTTTTTTTGTTTCTCTTGATGGTAAAACCAAGCCATAAGCACAACTTCACTGTGGACACAATATTTTCTATCTGCTTTTCTTTAAATGCATAGAAGTACTTTTTGATATTTATGTCACCTACCTATAAGGTTGCGATATAAAGAGGTGTCAACTTCCACAGACAGCCCTGAAGCTATATACCCACAAAAACCAAATTCCCTAGTACTTAAAATGACACAAAAGAAAATCAAATCAGAAAAAGATTCAGTCTGACCTGAGTATATTGAATTAATAAATACAATGAATGTGAGCCATTTTCTTGTGAAAATGTATTATAAACTTTCAATGTAAAATGGGATTACACTTATAATGCAAGAGTCCTCCTAAAGCGACCAATAGAAACAACCGACCCCGACATGACTTAACTACACTCAGCATGCACACAAAGGTACCTTTGGCAGGCTTGCCATTTTTCAGAGCTCATTAAGTAAGCACAAGTGATTGCAAGCCTGCCAAAATATATCTTTGCATGCATGCTGCATGGTCTTGGGGCTTAAAGGGTAACTGCAAAGGAAAACAATTTTTTTTAAACACCCTAATTCGGACAAGCATTTCAAAAAACAATTTTTCCGCGAGAAAAAAAAACATTTTACAGCAATATTTATTGCGTGAGACTGATTTTAGTTTGCGGCTATTTCGCCCGTTTTAAATCGCGCGCCACGAAGGTGGAATTCTCAGACGTTGCATCCCAATCGGCTGCTATACTTCTCATTGGTTAAGAGGTTGATTGACAGCTTAGATCTTGGTTGTTAAACCTTTGTTATATGTTGCAATTTCCTTTTGAGCGGCGTATTTTTACGTTTAAAGAATAACCCATGTGATGAGAGCTATTATTCTCTACAAAAGGTTTACAAGACGGGCACTTCCGATTGGGTTCATACCATAACAAACAAAAGCTTCGCCATTCTTTCATGGCCGCCGAAGTCTCTGCTCCCGCCTGTCTCGCCTACCTCGACTAATCGTTTCGCCGAAGTGATCAGTGTTTCGTGCTGACAAAGGTGCTTGAGTGAGACTGCTTGAAGTGAAGTAGTGTGTGTTTAGCAGCTGTCGCAGGTGTTAGTGATAGGAAGCGACGCAGGGTTTTGGCTTCCATAGCGGGGTTCTTTCGTTTTCCTCTTTGCTTGCTTAGCGTGTTTTTTTTTGTGTGTTTGTTTTGCTTTTTTGCGCGTGCAAATGCTGACTTTTCGGAGATGTCAGATGCGTGTTCCCGACAGTGAGCCTTCCAGCAGCCATGTCGAACCGAAAGGAATGCTATTTGGCTGGAGGCAATCGGGCGTTCGCGTAGCGACAAACGTGTCCAGTTACGTTCTCGTCATATCGCTCCGGAGGCCATCGAGATTCGCACCGGGTGCACCTAACGTCCACAACTAGACACACAAAATAAAAAAGCACCATGTTCACTACGTAAAAAGTGGTCTCAGTTCATGCATCTGTCGACAGGTACGAAATCTTGCCCAAATTTATTCACACCGCACGACGAGCGCGACACGTCGCTGTGCAAACGCAGTCCAACAACACGAAGCATAAAAACGGCAGATTTAGGAGAACGATTCGGAGTCCATTGTTCAATTAAAACGACGTAATTTATTTGAAAACGCCCGCAGCTTTTTACTCACGGTATGCGTCCGGAATCTTCCACATTTTGAAACAGAACGAAGGAAGATTTACTTTTAAAAACGCTCGCTGCGTCCTCCCGGGCCAGTGTTACTAGATCAGCTGACGACGACGGGACTGGACTCGTTGTACGTCAACCCGGCATAACACACATTGCTCCGAATTACACACACCACGAACGTTTCAGCTCTGTCGCATCGCCGTGTTGCACCAAACAGAACGAGATCGCCGAAACCAATGCAGCGCTGTCGTGAACCTTGGCTTGTGGTTGCGCACTCGTGGATTCTGTGACTCCCTCCGCTTTCAAAGCACGCAAGACGATCACGAATGATACTTTCCGTGTTCCGGGAACATCACAGGGGCACCTTCTCCCGGTCACGTCTTCGCTACATGTGTTCGCAAACCGCGTCAAACCAAAACAATACCGCGGCCTGGCGTAGTTGCCAGATCTTGCCGGAAGTCGAGACGCTGCTTCGTTCAACTCCGCAACGCAAGGAGAGTGAGTACTCCTCTTCCGCGGGGGTCGAAAGAGCGGGAGTTTCAAATGTGGAGAGGTTCTGACTCGACTAAATTACGTCCTGTGGCGTAAATATTGATAAAAAAAATCATTATTTTCGCGGAACATTTCTTTTGTGACATGCTTGTCCCAATTAGGCTGTTTAAAAAAATAGCTTTTTTTTTTTGCAGTTACCCTTTAAGATGGCAAGTTAAGCAAGTTGGGCTAGATGGTTATTCATCATTAAATAATGTGCCAAAAAAACACGGACAAAACGAAGAACGTTCAGGACAGGACACGGAATAACTTTCAACTGACTGGTTTATTTTACAAAAAATACATATACAGATGAAAACTGGCACCTGCTGGCAGAACAGTGTAAGGTCAAAATGCACTCCCTTAGAAACCAGCGCCACTGGTTCTACAGAGAGTAAAATTCTGTCCGACAATGACAGTGAGAGTGCACTCAAAGGTCCCCTAACAGCTCACTGTGTCCATTGTAAGTGCAAGTTCAACTTAAAAAAAAAAAAGAGTCATGGGTTGTTACAAGAGAAAAAAAGGAAAATTCACAATGCCTTCTCGATAAAATTCCAGGATAACAACTCATGTGAGCGCACCCTCGTTAGTCTTATTTGACAAAGATTTTCACCATCTGCAGAGCCGATGACGCTTGTTTCTGGGGCAGTGTGTTCAGACCTCACATTAGCCCACCTCACATGGCGCGATTTCGTTTGCAAATTTACACCTTTGGCGTCAGACACTACAACTTCCCCTATGCTTTTATTTCGCCGCAGGAGTGACGTCGCAACAGCAAAATCACACCATACGGATCAGGTTTACAGTGTTCTGCCAGCACCTGTTGCTTCTTATCAGTAGATGTATTTTTTACCAAAGTAAACCATTCAGTTGAAAGTTACGACGTGTCCTGCCCAAATCTTGCTTCATTTCGTCCGTGTTTTTGGCGTATTGTCCAGTCTTGAGGCATATCGGTGTCAGGTGTTACTTTTTCTCGCTCTAGTAGGACTCGGCCAGAGTGGGTAAACAGTCATGTGGCAATAATATGAGTACTCTGCTATATAGAAGCCATTTTCGGGGACCAACCGGATAAATACCTGCATTTATTTCTGTTATTATGCACAGCTCGTGTTATGGACGCTTTTGGGCACGAACGGAGGTGTTCCTATTCATGAGACATCCCTATCAAGTTCCCCAGTGTTGACATTAATGACTGCATGCTCTGAAGCCATGTAGCAGGCTTTTCCACCGTACACCAATGAGTAGTGGTGGCATGGCAGATGTTTGTGGCTGTAGAACACACCGCAGCAAATGATATCCAATGGGCACAATCATGGATATTTGACATCAGAATCAACCATCAAATAGGCCTACATGCTGTTGTCACAGAATTCAACGATTTTCGTTCTTTGTTGGTTTCCGTTTTGAGTAAGATGTGCGAGCGACGAAAACAGGAGCTCGGAAGAAGCGAAGAAAAAAAAGTGAAAGCTGCTTACAACTCCCTGTAACGCCGAATTAGAGCGCAGCTCTTGAGGAGGAGGAGGGAAGGGCACTGGCGGGGGGGGGGTTAAACTAACCAGGGGGGTTACGTGACCTTGGGGGGTCACGTGACCTTGGGGGTCACGTGACCCCCAATGCCGATGATGTCATCACTGACGTCACTGATGACGTCATCAGTGACGATGACGATGCGGGTACCGATGACGTCATTAGTGACGTCACTGATGACTTCACCAGTGATGATGACGATGACGATGCGAATGTCGGTAACGTCATCAGTGATGATGACGATGACGATGCGGATGCCGGTGACGTCATCAGTGATGATGACGATGACGATGTGGATGCCGGTGACGTCATCAGTGACGATGACGATGTGGATGCCGGTGACGACATCAGTGACGTCACTGATGACGTCATCAGTGATGATGACGATGACGATGCGGATGTCGGTAACGTCATCAGTGATGATGACGTCATCAGTGATGATGACGATGACGATGCGGATGTCGGTAACGTCATCAGTGATGATGACGATGACGATGCGGATGCCGGTGACTTCATCAGTGATGATGACGATGACGATGTGGATGCCGGTGACGTCATTAGTGATGATGACGATGATGATGTGGATGCCGGTGACGTCATCAGTGATGATGACGTCATCAGTGATGATGACGATGACGATGTGGATGCCGGTGACGTTATCAGTGACGATGACGTCATTGGGGGTCACGCGACATCGGCGGGGGTCACGTGACCTCAGGGGAGTCACGTGACTTCGGGGGGTCACCTGACGTCGGGGGGGGGTCACGTGCCTCCACGAGGTCACGTGACCCCGGTGGGGGGCTCGCGCGGTGCATTATGGGACATTTCCCATGATGCACCGGGGTCACGTGACCTCGGGGGGGGGTCACGTGGCCCCCCACGAGGTCACGTGACCCCGGTGGGGGGCTCGCGCGGTGCATTATGGGACATTTCTCATGATGCACCGCGCGGTTACGTCGACGCCGACGCCGACGGCGACGCCGACGGCGACGCCGACGCCGACGCCGACGCCGACGCCGCTCAAGCCCGAAACGGGCCCCTAAGAGCTGCGCTCTAGAAAGAAAGGAAGGTGGAAGCTGAGTGGAGCTAGGCTTCGGTGGTTGGTGGAACGCGAAGCAGAGCATCGACGTTACGGCTGGTGGAACAGCGAGCAAGGATTCAGTAATGTGGGTGGTCGAACCCCGAAAAAGGCTTTCTCAAGATGGTTGGTGGGCCCGAGCAAGTTTTCGACGATGTACGTGTGCTTGTGAGTGAGCGTTGATCGGCACTGTAAGCACCCAAGCCACCACGACTTCTCGGCTTTGACTGGTGGCGCAAGGCACCGGACCATCACCGACATGTTGGGACCATGATTGGACTTTCCTCCTCCAAATTGTATGGCGTCTTTGATTTGGCTTCTGTTCCCTTTGTTACGCTTTTGAAGCTTTTGTGTTTTAGAGCGCAGCTTTTAGGCGCCCGTTTCCGGCTTGAGCGTCGTCGGCGTCGCCGTCGCCGTCGGCGTAACCAAGGTCACCCCAAGGTCACGTGACCCCCCAGGGTCACGTGACCCCTCTCAAGGGCACCCCAAGGTCGCGTGACCTCCGAGGTCACGTGACCCCTCCCAAGGCCACCCCAAGGTCATGTGATCCCTCCCAAGGTCACGTGACCCCCAAGGTCTTGTGACCCCCCGAGGTCACGTGACCCCCGAGATCACATGGCCTCCCAGGTCACGTGGCCCTCTCCCCGAGGTCACGTGACCCCCCCTTCCCCCGAGTTCACGTGACCCCCACTCCCCCCAAGGTCACGTGACCCCCTCCCCCCGAGGTCAGGTGACCCCCCCGGAGCATATTAAAGAATGAGGGGAGGAGGAGGAGAAGGAGAAGGAGGAGGAGGGGTCTACCCTCCCCTCAGTACCCTTCCCTCCTCCTCCTCAAGAGCTGCGATCCAATTCGGCGTTACAGGGAGTTGTAAACGGCTTTCACTTTTTTTCTTGCGGCGGTTACGATGGGCATTCCGCTCGTCGTAACTGCGGCGACTGTGTATGCGTCTTGTGCACCTTTTCATTACTTTTGAGTAACGCCAGGCACAACTCGTTCTCAATTCCTACTACCTGTAAGGAAATCTATCGCCTAGGTGTGACCCTAGAGCCTGGAGAGTGGTCTAATTCAAATGACAAGTTTGTTTGTTTATGGCATCCTTTCCAACCAAACCTGTGACAAACTGGCATCGTCGACAGGACTTGCACCTGTCACAAGTTTGTTTCAGGTTCGGTTGGAAAAGATCCATAAGCAAACAAATTGGTCCAGGCGCTAGGACCACACCTAGGTGATGGACTTCCTGAGAGGCGGTAGGAATCAACAGTGAGTTGCGCCTGGCGTTATGGAACACTATTTAATAGTAATGAAATTCCAAAGAAAATGTGCCCAGGACGCACACACAGTCGCAAAAAATAAAAATAAAGAGAACGAACATATCTTGCAAGCGTTCCACTCTTTGTAACCGCAGCAAGAAAAAACAAAAGCTCCGAAAGCATAACAAAAGGAAAAGAAGCCAAATCAAAGACGCCGTAGAGTTCGGAGGAAGAGGAGAGTCCAATCATGGTCCCAGGATGTTGGTGGTGGCTTGGGTGCTCACAGTGCCGAACAGCGCTCACTCACAAGCACAAGCACATTGTCGAACACTTGCTAGGGGCCCGCGAACAATCTTGACGAATCCTTGCTCGAGGTTCGACCACCCCAACCCCCAAACCCTTGCTCGAGGTTCCAACAGCCATAGCGCCGACCTTGTGCTTTCGGCGCACGCGCATCTTACTCAAAACGGAAATCAGCAACAAAAAAAAGAACAAAAACCGTTGAATTCTGTGACAGTTGTTATGGCTGTTAATGTCTAGAGGGCAAAGATGACATTTGCGACAAATCTTGAAATAATAAGGCATGTGGAGGAGGAGACAAGAAATCTTGTGTCACTGGGGCCCACAATATCTTTCAATGCACTTTGGGTAAAATACTTAAGAAACGGTGTGACATGAGAGCACGACAGGACACCTTCCCATGCACGGCATATTAAGGCATTGAAAAGCCACTACATAGGTGTTTTAGAGATGTCGGGGCAAGCAACATCTCTGTATTGGGACTAGTCTTCGAAAACAATGTGAAAAACTCCTTTCAATCTTGAACTGAAGAATCCTCTAAAAGAATGTGAAAAAATTATTTTAACTTGATGGGAAGAACGTTACTGCAAATGGATAGCTCAATTACCTTAAGACCCATTATGGCATAGGAAAATAGACCATATAAGGGATGGATAGATGGATGCAAATGCCTGCACTTTTTGTAACGGCCAGTAGTTCAAGTCTATGTGATGGGACTATTGTGGTGGCAGTGCCAGCGTCGAAAGGGAAAGTCAATGGCTCAACGATCAAGTGAAGCCGAGTATGAAGCCAAAAATAGTTCAATTCCCTTGCATAGGAAATGTGCCTGCAGTGGCGAAAACATCCCTGGCAAACGATTCACAGTTCTCATGGCAGCTAACGGAACAAGGCCCAGATTTCACAGCTTTTGAAAACCAACACGGATGGCACCACAAAAATGTATCCTTAGTAATGGGAAAGATTAGAATGCAAAATAGTATGAACAACTGTTACAATAAAACCATCATATACGTATGAAACATGAAATCATGGGTGCCTCAGGATCCTTCTGGCTGGGTCTTTGGTGGCTCGTGGACTGGAGAGACAAGTTTGTGGATAAGCGTCCCGCGTGTGCCTACTTGGTGACATGTGCCGCTTAACATTATCCAGTTCAATTCTAGCAGCTAAACATGATATCCAAGCTACAGCCGTTAGACTAATGTGTAATTCAAAGGTAGTCTAGATTGTGTTGACCATTTATAAATGATCATGCACGTCTGTGATTTAGCCCATCCACAGTCATCCGGAGACGCTCGCACACTCTAAGAAAAAATAGAGGAAAAAAGTAGCAACGGCGCGTCTTCCTCCCTTCTACTGACGCGCTCCCAACCGGACACGAGAAAAGGGGAGGAACGAAACATTTTTCTCCTTCTCCAGGCAGACGGGAGAAAGCTTTCGCCCTCCCGACTCATCTTCTTTCGGTTTCGTGTTTCGAGCAGGTCGCACACGTTGTTTAATAAATAGCTGTTGAGTTGATTGAGCTTCAGTGGCAGTGAAGGCCGCCTGTAATTCCGTCTTCTAGTCTGAACGTGCAGAACATTTCGGTTGCATTGACGCTTTTATCACTAATTTTATCAAACGAGCAAACGAAGCCGCTAGAAACAGCGAAGTTGCGGAGCAGTGCCAGCAGTGCCACGTACACTGGGGGATGGCCGTCTCCAGATTGCGGGACTCGCGCGCGAGGCGAACCGACGGAACTACAGCGACTACAGTGCTAGAGTCGCTACAGTAGCGAAACCACGCGGAACTGTGTCGACGTTTTCGACGTTATGGAAACCGCAGGAACTGCGTCCAAGACAGGCAGGTTTTGCTGCCGGCTGCCTGGGTGCCTTCCGCGCTGAGTTCGGTTCTGTTTTCCGATGCCGAGTGCAACCGGCGTTCAACGTGGTTCTGTATTTGTGCGTGTCAGCAACATAGCTGCAACATCGTGATGGCAGTGTTGTGGGTTGTGAACAGAAGACTGGAATTATCGCCGATGTGACCGTGTGTTCGCGTATCAGTGGTGTAACAACAAGATGAGATCGTAAACTGTCGGGCATTGGATGCCGTTGGTCGGGCCGTGATGAGGAGGCGGGGTGTCGCAGGTTGACATTCCGCTTTACATTAAAACGTTTAATACCACTTGAGGGATTACGTGCAATCGATCAACGTGCGGATAGCCATGTTGGAACGCTGGTCTGAACAGTAGAAGCTCCTAGCGCTATCGTACAATGGCCAATATGACTGTCGGAATTGTCTCGTCCCCGAGAGCGATTGCGCTCTGAAGCAAGGACTGAACAGTACGAAATCGTGACGGAAAGTACGTATATTTACAGTATGGAATTTCGGCATTAAAAAACAATAGAAGGTAAAATCGAAAAAAAAAAAGCTGCCCTTTATTTTGCTGTTTAAATATACTACGGTTCCTGGAGAAACTGCCTTCCAAGTGGCGCGCTGGGATGAGCTCTAGACGTTTTTGGGCTCGCCACGGCGTAGCTCCGTACACTGAACACCTGCCGCAAGTCGCGGCTTTGACTGCATTCAAGTTGATCGAAAAGCGATTTCTCAGCATGTGAAGCATCACTTCCAGCTGAGTGAATATCCGCTCTACAGAGATTAATTCAAGACGGCAATTGCAGCTTTGCGCGAACAGCACAAATAGAAAAACCAATAGAAATACAGGCTACGACGTGCCGTGTGGGGAAACAAACTCATGGCTTCGAACCGCATTAGGGCGGCTTGGTTTTTTGGCTTTCAAATAATTACGGCTTGATCGAGCGTTCACTTTTTAATAAGAGATTAATCTCCTGAGCCATTCAAAATACTCCCAGAGGTATGACATTGCTGGGAAAAAATCAACATGCTGGGAATAGGTTTTATTGCTTAGGGACTCACCGAAAAGTTCCGTACGTTCAAAACGACCAGTATAAAAGACGGAAACGCAGAGCACGGGTGCAGTGTTCGGGTTAGTGTGGTGTTGCATTGTATTGATATTTGTGTGTGTGCCGTGTATGTGCTCAATGTATGTTCATCTAATGCTTGTATTAAGTGTAATGTGTGTCTATAGTAGAGGATCCCCAAGCGCAGGAGAGCGGCTCTGAAGCGCAGTAGTGGCCTGAAAAGAATAAATTATTTTTTGTAGAACATGAATTGGGCGGTAACAAGCGCCACCTAGTTTAGCTGCTTGCAATTACTCTGCTTGACCCCGCCATCTGGTGGCTAGCGATTTAACCTTTCACGCTACGCGATAAACAGCGGCTTCGAGTTTGTTCTTTCGAGAGCGGCTTTTGGTTTCGCGGATTGAGTTTGCCCTTCTCTGTGATGTGCGGTTGACGAAGGAATTGTGACTCAAGGAACACCAAAGGTAAGACTCAAAGTGCGCGAAGTAACTGGGTATCGGTTGTCTCCGTTTAACATCGCAGTGCTGTCGACGAGAAGACTGAGTAAGTGCTTTCGAAACGCCAGTTTCTGTACCTGTGGGGGGAATCTGGCTTCGGAAATAAACACAGTTTGCGGAAAGCTCGTGTGACGCTTTTATTTGCTGCTGCTCTCGTCCCGTACAAGAGACGTAGCGTCCTGGTTAAGCCTTATTGGGCTCGATTTGCTCGATTCGGGGCCGCCATATTGAGATGCAAGTGACGGAGGAACGTTGCTCCCCTGCTTCAGGGACGAACGTTTCTCCCTTTCTAAAGGAACATAGGTTACAAGACCGTTCCTCCCCTAAGGGAGGACTATCCATACCCTTTTTTCTAAGAGTGCAAGAACCAGCAGCATGCTTGGGCAGCTGTGAGCCACTCTGTCTCTCTGTGCACAGTGACACCTTCATGAGCTCTCACTGAACAACAAAAGAAACAGAATCGGAAATTATAACTGCAATGAGAACATCTCAGCAGCAGATCCCACGGTATGGTGACTTGAATGCGCCTCCGACTGGTGTGTTTAGCGTTCTATACCACCCATATACCAAAAGTGGTCTCTAAGCGACAAAATTAAATGACACCACATGAGCCAGCATGTCATGCCGTCGGAGGTCGCAATCCTGGCGGTTGGTCATACATCTTCTGGCAAAAAATATATGAGCTAGCGCAAACGTCATTGTCCTCGCAACATTCAAAATCCTGGCTGACAAAGCTTCTATGGACTGTCATGTTGAGGGATACTCTCCCCCCCACCCCCCCTTTCTTTCCCAGCAGAAACTACCACAACCGCCATGAGGTTCACAACTCGGAAAACATCCCCTAGTAAGTCGATTCGGAGCAACTGGGGTAGCTATAGAGATAAGCTCTCGCGCTATGAAGCCATTTCACAAATCTGCCACAAGCAGCAGCAGTTCATTGAGAGTACAGTAATTTGTTTTGTTCATACATATCGAAATGAGGTTGTACCTCTGGATTCTACCAAGGCTCTAGTTTTCAGCAGAGATTTACTTTGGCAGGCCGGCCGAGTTGCTGAGTAGAAAAGTGCATGTGTAACACCACACGTGCCTTTTGCTGACATTCAGATAAAGGGAGGCTTAATTCCCCTGATCGATGGGGATTAGGGTGGAAATCTTCAGGCTTTTCGAATCGCAAAATTTCTCAACATTACCGATTTTTTACTTCATAGGCACCCTGCACGAGGTTGAGTTGGGTACTAATGGCCATTAACAACTGCATGAATTACCTGCATTCATATGCGGTAGCTATATAAAAGCCCAATTTATTCTAGTAACACACACCATAAAACTACCATAACACACCAATCATGCACCCATGTCAGGGTAAGCGCTCAACCCCTACTTTTGAAACATATAAACTCGTCAAACGACATATTAAAGCCTATCCCCTATTTTAAAAAAGTTAAAAGAATATGTGAAAGAGACATCAAGCGCCCTGTCGCCATTGGCGTTTATCTCCTCGACTGAGAGACACCATGGGGATAGAACGAATAGAACAACAAAACAGGAGAGGAGTATGAGGCGTGCAGAGTCGGAAAGAGCTAGAAAGGGATGCAGTTGGGGACAACGTTCTGTGGCAATGGAGCTAAAGCTAGAAAGCCAAAGGACACCGTTTCACTGCATAGCTGAATATAGTTCAACCAAAATAAGTTGCCGGGTGGAACTTAACTAATTAAATATCATGTAAAATTGTTCTGTTTACCTTTCACATTAGAACGTTGCATAACTTTAGCCAGGATGTGCCAAACCTATAGCATTTTCTTTTTAGCTATTTTGTCTCTTCTTTGTCTAAAGGGGCACTGACACACCAAAATCATATTTTATTTTATTATCCGAAGCGATTGGAAACGATGCCGGGACATTACCCTCAAGATTCGAAACTTGGGAATTCAGTATTTCCGAATTAAAAAAAAAACAATTTCCCAATTCCGAATACTTGAAGTTCCCGCGTGATCCGCGCCAGTGCAGTGAGTCAAATTTCGCGGTCTCCTGTGGCTCGACTTTCTTTGGGACCTCCGTTGCCACCGCGACCCGACGCGAGAAGGAGTTGACCAGGCGGGATAGAAGGGCGCCGGCACGGGAAAGACCGGTTTTTTTCCCGACTCGCCGATAAGCCTCTGCTCGAGCGCCGCCAAGTTTTCCGATGGAGGATACAAATCCAGGAAGCGACATCACACCGAAATCTGATTTTTGGTATTTCAAAAAGAGGGGCCGTAGTGCGTTCGCAATTGCGTTAATAAACGTGTTTTAAGATTTCCGTTATTAAATGTTATAGAAATGTCGCCTACAAAGCTTCTAAATTTCCTGATTTTTGACGTCACCGATCAAACGATGCAAGGAGGTAAGCACGGGAAATATAAAAAAATATATAAAATATTTGTTTTCGCGATGCGGTTTGTTTTGCGTGTCTATGACTATAACTTGCATCGTTTTATACAATAAAAAATAATACGACCTTTGGGGTGTCAGTGCCCCTTTAAGTTCACCGTAGGTTTTCTAGCTCTGCAAAATTTAGATTGCATCTTTATCATGAGAATGTTTGGGTATAATCAGTGTGGTGTATTGTGTGTACCCTCTGTGAGCTCGCCCCTTTTTTGACGTGTGAAATTTTTACGGAGTTTGGCAACCAAGAAATCTTAAAACCAAGCAGGCAATTGGTGTGCAACGTGTACGACAAGTGGGACAGAGGAAACAAAGACTCCTAGTTGTTTCCGTATACCGGTTGGTTAGCGGGCTCACTGGTGTGAGTGAGCAGGGGTGGGGATCGAGCTCAGAACTCATGAGTTCTGCAGCGTAATCTTTCGCTACACGTGTTCTGAGCTGTGGTGTGCCAGCGATCCAATGCGATCCAAATAGAATGCGACATTGCGTCGTGGACTGTGCGTGCTTCTATTTCGGTATATCCCACCCGCACAATGATTTGTCAGCACCAGACGAGTTGGTTCATGAATAGCGCAGAACAGATAGGCATGGACAAGAAGTTGGCCTAGACACTGGCACACTTGCAACTAATATTTATTGAAAAAACAATCGCTCACATTGCCGAGAAAAATATCAGTCATGACTACAGCCGGTGAAGACCACTATCAAGAAATTCATATTGTTTTTGTGATAAGGTTATGAATGGGTCATCTGTACAAGTCGTGCCTTTGGCTATAATCTCAAACGGCTCGTGAAGCTTTCTAGATATTTATATGGGTGTCTCCCCAAAACTTTTGTGTCATCAAATGACGGGGTACAAGGGCAGCAGCTGACGTGCGTGGTCGCTGCAGCCGCGGCCCTTGGAAAAGACAAATGCAAAACACTCCGAAAAAATTCACAGAATGCATGACCAGATTTGTGCACAAACTCCCGATGTCATGTGGTTCTGTGTACTAGCGAGGAAAAATGAAATGCGAACAGAGGAGCGCGTGGCTCGCGGTACAGGCTTCGCCGCCTGGAAGTGAGCCTAGGGGCGAGGGTGCGTGGCCTACTTCGATGTGTTTACGCCCCTCGATTGGCGCTCCCCCAGCTTCGCCAGTGCGCCTCTCAGTGCGCTGAAAGCTGTCACCGCTATCTTCGCCTGCTCGGCGAGTGCGGCGAGCTTCTTTGCACCGCACGCGCTGAGCCAGCGAAGATAGCGGTGATAGCGTTCAGCGCACCAAGAGGCGCACTGCTGAAGCTTGGGAAGCGCAGAGGGAGGGGTGTGAACACATCGCAGTAGGCCACGCGCCCTCGCTCCTAGGCTCACTTCCAGGCGGCGCAGCCTGTACCGCGAGCCACGCGCTCCTCTGTTCGCATTTCATTTTTCCCCGCTAGTACATAGGTCAGACAGGCCTATGTATTAATGATTGCGTCCGCGAACATGAGGCGGCAACACGAGCAACCTCCATCAGGACATGTGGCCACGCGCTGCAGACGCTGCTTTTGCTCCCAGTAATTTAATGACACCAAATCTTTGGCCAGATACCCCGTTAAAGAATCTAGAGAGCTACACCAGGTGTTTGAGGTTAAAGCCAAAGGCACGAGGTGTACAAGTGACACATCCATAACCTTATCGACAAAACAATACGAGTTTCTTTATAGGCGGTTACACCAGTTGTAGTCACGACTGACGTTTTTCACGGCTATGTAAGATTAAAAAAAAAAAAAAATGTTAGTTACGAGTGCGCCAGTGATCACGCCAACTTTTTCTCTCTGTCTATTTTTCCATCGCTTATCTACGATCATGAAATTCGGAGCTTTTCCTGAATCGACGCTGCCTATCTGCGTCAGTTGCAAGACAAATAAAATTCTGGGAGATTGACGACGGTGAAATTTACCCTGTAAGCCTGTCATAGTGCTTTAGTCAAAGCGTTGGATTATGTTTAAAAACGGCTGAAACGTTGGGGAAATAGATGTGAATATGGACTGCAGGCTCGGCCGATTGCGGTTCAGCTTCCTCAACTGCAGTCCTCGTACAAAAAATGCGCTGTAGCAACTGCGTGGTTGACACGCCATAACCGAAATTGAAACCTAGTAAAAAAAAAATATTTGGTGTGTTAACACCGCACTGCCTGTCTCCCACCACCCTAGCTTTCTCTTCATTGCCAAAGAAAGTTGTGCCCAAGAAAAGATGGCTTGATGTTTTTGTTCTAACACAGACGAATAAATTTAAGGCTTTAGTAACAAAAACAAGCAAATGCGTAAGCAACCATTCTTTAGGATGCTTCTTTGTAATAAAAAAAAACAGACACTTTGTTTTTACGTGTTCCGGCAGTGAACTAGCTTTTTAAATGGAAGCTATTCGTTATTCCGTGGTCAGACCAAGGGACCACATGACCATGTACAGCGTTTGCTATATTACCTACACTATCTCCAAGATCTCCATGATCATCCCCAATTTAGAGTGGGCGCTTGCTCGGTATATTAACGTTTGTAATGGCGTTATTGGTTTAGAAAAACCAAATGTCAAATAAATACCAACAGGGCCCCACAGAACCAGCGCATGGGCCCTGTTTAACCTCTTACAAAGCATCCTGTCTAGAATGACAGCAGAGAAACAAGTGTGGCTGCTTTGCCTGCAGGCCTTTGCTGAGTTGATGGCTGCTATCCATACTGGCAGCTCATCAGCAGCTTCTAGCCACCTGCAGTTTTTTTATTTATCATACAAACTTCAAGCAACACCATGAATAAGAATCAGACTGACATTCTAGATCAAAAAAGAAACCAGAACGTGCTTCACAGATCAACAAAACAACAAGTGCCAACATTACGCTTCGCTTGTTGTCGACAGTGCAAATACTATGATGACAGCGCCATGAAACTCAACCAAATAAGGAAAATGAATAGCATTCAAAACGAGCGTCTTGGTAAATATACTTAAACAAAAAAAACAAAAAAACGCAAATTGGGGACGAAAATTCACGCGTCAGTTTTCGTCCCGAATTTGTGTTTATTCTTTCCGGTTGTTAAAGTAAAATGAGCTTCTTCATGGCGTATTTGTATTAAGAACAGCGTGCATGTAGAGCTTAGATACCTACTGGTACCTTAAGAAATCCCGGGAAGCTAAATACCAATTAAACACCACTAAGAAATAGCACAGCTCGCTTGATAGGCACATGCACAGCAATCAACAAGACTCTTGACGTGTTCTGCAATTCAGGGATACAGATCAAAAATCAACACCGAGGATGAGTGAAATCTTTTGGGGCAGTGCAATGCGCAAGTTTATCCTGAAGCTACTGTTTATGCACGCACCTAAGAGGCGTTAAAACTGGGTCACACTGTTGTAACTGGCTACGACCGAGTAGAACAAAACAGGGTTTCAAGCGGCTTACGACTGCCATTACTGCTGCGTGGCGTGGTCATAAGCCGTCACATGAGGCTTAAAGACTGCTTTTGTCGGACTCGGTCCTAGTACGGTTGCAACAGTGTGGACCAGCCTTGAGACGAAAATTGTATCCAGCATTGGGTCTTGACCATAATTCCACAAATGCTTTAAGTGACTCCCTTCAACTTTACCAGAGCCTCAGGTACTTAAAAGTTGTAAGTAGGGAGCCATCACAGTCAAAGCTGGATCTCCTTGATTTGTACATGTCTCTGTAGTACATGCGGGAGCGCCTGCCAGATGTGTGAGAGTCCATTGCAATCTTTGTACCACTAAACATTCTAATCCAGATCAGAGCATTTTAATCAAATTATTCCACCTCTTTCCTCAACCATGTAAGCCACTTGTGCTTCCCGAGTTCTACAAGTCACGAATTCGGCCGGGGTACAGTGCTAATCAAACATGTCTATAACGCGCGGGCGTGCGGCTTTTTCCGGGGAGCGCTAGACTGGTGGCATTCGCAGAAACTAAGCTAGTCACGTGACGCAACATGGAACGGCCCACCCGAGAGGTGTCCTGCCCACTTTATCAGCTTGATAAGCGATAAAAGTAAATTGCTTTTTGATATATTTTTGTTTTTTGATGACGACATCGTTGATACGCCTTCATGCTTTAGTTTGTTTATTGTTCGAGCAATGATGTTTGTAAAAAGCCTTTGAACAGCCTTCCGCGTTCGCCGCCAACTGATAGGCTGGACACCCCTCGAGCTGGCCGTTCCATGTTGCGCCACGTGACTAGCTTAGTTTCCGCGAATGCCACCAGTCTAGCGCTGCCCGGAGAAAACCGCACGCTCGCGTGTTAAAGACAAGTGTGATTAGCACTGTACATTAAAACGTCACTAAGGCAAGCAATAATAATCTTTATTAGCGACAGTAGTTAATACATCTTTTCCTGTTAAATCTGCGTTTATTTACACTATGTACAGTTGAAGCCGAAAAGAAGCTAGCCATTACTCATGGCGTTTTGGAATCAGACTGTCCCTGCTATCCCGGGTGCGCGCGTGCTTTTCTTGAGCCTCGTCTTCCTCTTTCTTGACCGCGATATATATCATATCCCCCTTCTTGATTAACATCCAGTACATAGTCTTTAAAATGTGCTGGCTGCTTGATCTGGCGACCCCCTCGGGTGGTCCTTGAACCGGCGTCTGCCTGGACATTAGCTACAGACTGCTACAGACGACAGGCTTCGCTCCATTGGGACAGGGTCTTGCCGTACCATTTGGCGCGGATTCAAAAGTTGATAACGTCGGTCCGCTCAATGGGGCCCCAGTTAATGCTTTCTCATTAAAACAAGAAATACGTCCGGACGCGCACAGCTGAGTTTATCTGCACAGAGCCTTCATGTCCAGAGAGCCATGGCTTTCGAAATTTCGAGATAGGCGAAGTGCCAACTGGTTTGATGTTTACCACATAAACATACCGACTACTTGGTTCATGAAGCGTTATTATATATATCATACTTGTTAAGGTTTGCTCCCACAAACAGAAAAGTTAACCCAAGCCTGACTTTGCGCCTGAAAGCGCTGATTTTTCAGCGCTTTCGTTATGGTTGTTTTTGTGTTGGGCAACTGAATGCAATATGAGCGAATCCCAGGAGCTTCTAAAGGCATCTAAGATTCCCGGCAGACAAGAATACACGTAATTTAAAAAAAAAAAATAGAAAAACTGCATTAAACACGTTTTAGAGGCCAGCGAAGTAGCCTCGCCATTTTATATTGAAGTAACATCTATTTAGGTATGGCTACAATTATGTACCCATAGCGCAATGCAAATTATCTGTTGGCGAAGGCATCGAACAGTTGGGGATAGTTAAAAACTACTCATTCTTAGAGATACCATGAAATATGTTCTTCATTTTCGCTGAAGTAAGCTCTTCGTTTGCTTTCATATTTATATCTGGGCCATGCTGGAGTGTGCAGGTCAATGTAGTTCGTTTCTCTCCCTTTAATCAAACCGCTGAAGTGGACTTCGGGGCCCCTGTTCAGCAAACAGGCACAGACGAATCGTCGTACGGCAACCAGAACTTTCATGCAGTTTGCATTTTTCTTTTCTTCTTGGTTCTGATCTCGTAACGCTCATAATTGCCCTAACGTTTTGATGAGTATTCGCTTTTTTTGCTGCTTGCCCCCAGCCTCAATGTAATTCTGTTACAAGGCGGGCAAAGACGAAGACTCCTGAAAGACTCGCCATGGCATCTGCGCGAGAGCCGTTTTAGTGCCGAAAAAGGTGAGTGCATTAACTCATATCATTGGGAACACGGCCCCTATACGGTGGCCATGTCCCTATGCTTCGCGCCTCTTGTGATGGGCACGCTGGCTACACTGCTTTTTTTCGCGTCCATCTGCTGCCACTTCCCTGTAGTGTTGCCAATATAACTAATTTGTAGCTAGATTTAGCTTTTTCTGAATAAAAAGAGGGAACCACAAAGTATTTTTATAGCCAAGAAATATTAAATTAATCCTGTTAAAAAACAAAGAAAAAAAAACTGGCTCCAAATTTAGCGACATTTGCATAATATATATTTTTTTACACACGAAAGAACAAACAATAAGACCGAGCCCCGGTTATGACATTAAATATGTCGGGCTTAATGCTCCGTTCTATTTGTTTATAATTTTGTGTTTAAAAAAATTAACATTACAAACACGCTTGGTTTTTAATTAATTCAAGTTTTTATCTAGTGAATTTCTAGCAGTTGCTAGCTTCGCACTCTTAATACAATGAACCGAGTGTACCAAGAATATCTTCAACTGGAAACATTTAAAGCTTCTGCTCGCTTGCCGCAAGGTAAGGGGAAGGCGACGGTGTAGAAGAGAGACGCCGTAAGAAACATCAAAACGGAGGCTACGTTACTTCTCTCATGCTCGAACTGGTTGCGCAAATTCTGTCTCGCGTTTTCAGGCAAATGCTGGCCCGTAACCGAGCAGAGGTGCTGGCACTTTCATGACCTGCCTTGAGCAAAAAGGCCAATGAAAACTGAACGGCAATCTATGAGTTACGATTATGGCGGTCCTGATACTTCCTACGTCTGTCGCTTTTTGGAACCTGTTTTATTTTTTTATTTCATGTTGTATGGTATTTTGTTATCTGTTACAGATATATCTCCCCACCAACAGACACGTTAAGATACGTGTTTTTCTCATGAATGTATCAGGGAGCGGCTTTTGTTCGTGTACTTTTCGGGTACGTTTACCTGGCGCGTTCCCGCTTTTTTTCCTTGTAGCCTGTTGATTTTTCATCGGAAATTCAGAAAAATTGTGCGGCACGTCTCGGGGATACCAGATTAAGTTGTATGTGCAACCGTATACTTTGAAATGCACGAGCGAGGGTGTGTCTAACTCTAGTGGAAACCGAAGAAAGGAGAAGCTTCCAGTACAAGACACCATGTATGTAAGCAACGTAAAAACTATTAACTTTTTGCTGATGTCACTTGTGATATTTTATTGTTTGAGATTGGCAGAGTGAGCGAAAACAGCATAATACTTAAGTCGTTGTGTCTAATTAGACACTTTCTCTGACTACGGCCAGTCATTTACACGAGGCGCAGAATCAGTAGATACTGTTACACGTTACATGCTCAAACATTACCTAACAACGTTACCTTCTTTTTCTTTAATTAGGCTCAAAGGCAAGGTTTTATAACTCAAATCAATGGTTGAATGCCCACTACATCCCCACTGCTTTTTTGGCGTCGTCAAACTAGAAGAGTCGCTGCATTTTAACGAGTTTCTTTGGTATTTTCTATTTGTTAAATGCACAATCAAGGTACTACTTAATTCAGATACCTATGCAACGTGCTGATTGGTAGGATGTCTTGTGAGTAACTGTCGCCGATCTGATGACAAAACCGCAATGTCTGCGCATAGAAATACAGATGTTGCAAATATTTATTTGTGCACATTTGTGTTTTCTTTTTGTGTGTTTGTAGCTGTTGGAAGACATGGTGATCTGTCTTCGAACAAAAAGACCCGAGTCTGGGAAAAAAAAAAACGAACAGCACAATACAGAATCTCAGTAGGGATTCTGTAATGGTGCTGTCCGTTTTTTAATCGTTCCCAGTTTCAGGTTTTCTTTAAATTATGTTTCCTAACCAACTCGCCTGCGTGCATTCCTTCCTTGCAGTACGATATGGCTGTACATTGTCAAGCATGCAAAAACATAAAAACGATAACGGTGTCGTGTTTTATTATCCTAGATTCGAAATTTTGTGGCTAAATTTGTGACGGCGGAAATATCAGGCAGGTATCATTACCGGTCCGGCTACGACAGCTCCTTTGATATTCTCAATTTATTTTTTCAGTTTTCTTTCTTAACGAGTCAGTTTTTTTGCAATGAACTTTACGTTTTCAGTGAAATACGACTGAAACGCTACATACCACATTACTTTGCCCTGGGTTATTCAAATATCATTAACTTTGTCTGACTATATTATTCGTATTAAGATATTGTTGCACCCGACCTTCAGACGTTTAAAAAAGTGCATTTGCACATCTAAACAAATGCCTATCTGCACTCTAAACTGTCATTTCTTGCATTCAATTATGCGTACAATTGATTACTTAGATTGCAAATGGATATTCTATAGTACTGAGTGTATATTTAGAATTATCTTTACTGTCTCCTATATTTCTTGGAGGGAACAATGGTGCCTGAATGTGACTTCGACTCATGGCTACTTCACGCCCTCATTAGGGGTCTCGTGATTTCCGCCTCATGACTCCATCGATGCGTCATGCCGTATTTAGTTATTATATTGCTCACTAGAGATTCAGCTGGTGCAAATGTCTACAGGACGTTTAGTTTAAAAGTGAAGTAGACAGCAACCAGCCTTCTTTTGAAATCCTCTTGTGCATTGCTGTGGAAGAGGGTACGTACACCTGTGTCTCCTCGCCTCAGAATAACAGGAATCCCGTCATAAACATGGGCTACAATGAAGAGTACGCCACTTTGTTATCATTTTAGAAAAGTAACTATTTTACCTATAGATATGCATAGCTTACTTACAGCAAGCTATGCATATCTTAGCGATATTTCAGGCCCCACCTATGTCCACAGAAGGAGTGGAGAGACAAGTGAAGAACCTAAGCTAACTTAGGTTTGCTTAGGTTACCGGTTAAGTTACCGGTAAAGTTACCGGCAGAATACCGACCCACCAGCTACATCAACTGGATTCTACCCCAGGACACGTCGCTCGGGACTGTTCAACTCCTGTGGAAGCACCTCGGCCTCTTCGACCACGCAGACGGAGGGCCTGGAGCCCTGCTTCTACACGGCCCGCCAAGGAAAGAAATCCCCCGTGTCTCTCCCCCGCCGCTGCTGATGCCGTAGGACAAGAGCAGCCTCGAAAAGGCCCAATAAAGACGTTTACAAACAAACTAAGCGAACTTAAGAACCGAAATATATTTAGGACCTGTCTAGGGTGACCTAACGTGGCCATGACGCTAATATTAAAAATCTAGGAGAATCATGCATTAAAATGACCTACTTTAAAATGTTACGAGCAGTTTAAAAATGACAAAAAGAGGTAGTATACCAACGTTGTTAATTTTTCTTTTATTACGCCGTAGACAGAGCCGCTTTTACTGTGTGCCAGCTGTTTGTTGTTTTGCTTAATAGATTTTGAGCATATGCAGATAACTTAAACGACAGTGCAAAACATCATCGCATCTATAAATAAATTAAAGAATAATATTAACCTTTTTTATTGAAATAAATATAAGTACTTGACGATAGCTTGAAACTGAGCATAAATAGGTATTTATTCAGTGTTACTGCGGAGCTCGTGCCATCTCTTTGGATTTGGCACGTTTGTGCTTGTGGCCTTTTTGCCGCTGACGTCAAATTAATTAATACCATAACTAGCTACTATATATATTTCTTCTTCCTAACCCTTGCTCCTTGCGTAGTTCATGTCATTAAGGAATTTCGACCTAGCCAGCCTTTGCGCATAAAAGCTAAATCAAGCAATCAATCAATCAACCAATCAAAGTAATTTCTATTGTTTATGTTTTGGTGTTGATTGTTTACCTTGATACATACATCGTAGCTACAACCTCGTATGAACATGTATCTTTGAAGCTTGGCACTTTCTTTATTATTATGCATTTCAAGGAAAAACACTGCGACTGGCTGTTTTAACCTACGCAATTGAGGATTGTTTCAAGGTATCTACGTGGACTTGGTTTAAAGAAAACAAAACAATGCGCCCGCATTCTCCTATATAAATGCCATCGCCGAAAATTAGTTTAAGGCTTAGATGTCAGTATCATTAAAAAAAAAACACATTGTCGCCAACTGAACATCTAACGCACGTCACAGATGTCTAAGTCAGGCTCTCCACTTCTGCGATTCTGGTGGAGACACAACAGCGCAGCTGAACACGGCGGGCGCATCTTCTTCCGTATCTCGTTCTGCGGCAGCGCTCAAGGAGAGATAAAATCGAATACTGGAGGTCGCGTTGAGATCAGTCATTATAAAAAAAAAAGTAAGACAAGCAAAGCAGCAGAAATGTACGCACTAGCGGTTTCGAAGGAGGCTGAATCCGCAAGCTGCATGTTTCTATTATTTCACAGCAATAGCTGTTATGGGCTCTTCTCATCAATGGAAATGACGCGCGTTGTTGAAGTTGTAGTTGTACAACTGTAAAAAATGCGCAAATACTATAGAAGATGAAGGACGTAGAAGGGAAACGCGCTGAACCTGTGTTGTCTATTTATAGTTTTTCTCGTTGATATTGTAGTTGGCGTTGTATGGGGTATAACGCCCGTCGTCGATGTTCCCAAATCCTAGAAAAAGATCGCCCGCCTCCCGCGGGAATCGAACCTGGGTCCGCTGCATGCGAAGTGGAGGCGTTATTAAAAAGCTTCGCCACAGCTTTTTTTGTATTTTCTTTATTATCTACTTTGCGCGAGGACACAAATGAAGGGCGTTTATAATTCGCTTTAATGCGGAACTAGAGCGCAGCTCTTGAGAAGGAGGGGGAGGGTACGCAGGGGAGAGTGTGCTTCTCCTCCCCCTCCCCTCCACCTCTTCTGCTTCCACACATTAGCGGGTAATTTTCGCTAAATTTCCCGCTAAAGTTAGCAAAAAGTTTGCTGCTAAATTTAATGGGGAATTTTTTTCCGTTAAATTTAGCGTGGACATTTTATCGTTATCTTTAGCGGAAATATTTTTAATAACTTTAGCTTTAGCATTTGTCCGCTAAAAATAGCGAAAATATTTTTCCGCTCAATTTAGCGGAAACATCTTTCCGCAAAATTTAGCGTGGAAAATGTTACCACTAAATTTAGCGCAGAATTTTCCTGCTAAATTAACAAAAAAGTTTCTGGCTAAATTTAGCAAAAACGTTACCCCGATAACTTTGCGGGGAAATTTAGCAGGGAAATTTTCCCACAATGCAACGCGCAGTTAAGCCCGGTAATATTATTCCTATATTGCGACGCGCGCGGTTACGCCGACGCCGACGGCGAAGCAACTCAAGCCGGAAACGGGCGGCTAAGAGATACGCTCCGAAATAAGTTACGCATGAGACACACATAAAAACCGCCAGTCAAACCGTGGCTAGCTATACAAGGTTGATATATTTAAAGGGTGACAGTTAGTCGAGCACAGGCATCCATCCATTCAGGCCGGACACTTTGCCTCTTGTACACTTTCCGCCCATATAAAACACATTCAATAAAAATATTCCCTGACGGGTCGAGCGTCAACCTCCGCGTGCCTCACAGTCATCATTGACATCCTTATACTGTGTTATGAAAGTGTCTTGATCATGTCATAGATGACGCCCCCTTTGTTGTCTACCTAAAGAAACCTAATGGCGTGGGTGAAAATGGCAGGTCTTTATTTTTAGTGTTTGCTGTAGAATATCCCAATGAAATACTGCACCCCAGTATCCCAAAAAATATTAGTTACATCTTTTTAGATTGACGGCAGAAAAGGCAGTTTGCTAAAAAAAACAAAAAAAAAAAACAAAAAAAAAAACGAATAATTCCTTTTCTACAAACCAGGGGCTAACGGGTAGTGTGCCACAAGATATTTTCAGAAAGAACGTTTTAACGGATGGGCGCACCGGCATTGTTTTAACGCTTGTGTGCCCATTTTTGAAGGGGCCCTCAGGGTGCAAATAACAATATAGCTGCACTGGTAGCACGCCATCAATCAAATCCCTGTACACGCGCTTTGGCGTGACCCCAGTCAGGTAACCTAGAGAAAAAGGAATCCGTAGAAACCTGAAAGCCTCAACAACTTCGTGCAAAAATAGGCGAACTCTTCCACATTCAACATCCCTTGACGAAAGAGCTACTTCAGGTATTGCGTCACGCACTCTGATCTACAGTAGAGCCTGTAATAAAACTTCCCTCCGGTGTTGCACAATCATACATCTAGATACAACCTGTCGAGGAAACAAATGATCCAAACCAAAACTACCACTCTCCATGGACCGAAACAAATCTGAACAACTGGTACATTCACATCCCTGATGCCCACACGAATACCGCAATCACGCTATGCATCATATTCACACTGGCCCTCGACGTCTGCAGTCCCTGCAGCACGTACCAAACTTTAGCTAAAATAGATAGATTGCACGCAGTTGCGCGGGCAGACATAGAAAGATCGCGACCCCTCCTTCGCCCCCCCCCCCCCCCCACACACACACACATACTCACTTTAACAGTCTTTTCGAGCAGTTTCATCGTTCCAAGACTGAGCAGTGTCTGGGTAGCGCTCTAGTGGCACCCCGCGGTATTTGGCCGGGAAACACTCGCACTAAGTTTTTTTTTTTTAAAAGCAGCAGTCACGCTTTCTCCGTTACCATGTCAAACGCCCACGCACTTGCCCCAATAATTTACGCTTCCGGACTTTTTTACAAAAGGAGATTACATATTTTATACCATATTTAGCTCTCACTCTATCAACGCAGAAAAGAGCGATGTCATCTGATCAGGAAAAAAGCTTGACCTCGTTCAAGCTCAACGACAACCTAAATCCGCGAATTCTCTGATTGTTCCGGAGCTTTAAACAACAAGCCTGAATATAAATAGCAAACAACAAGGGTGATGTGGTGATAATGGGCACCCTTGACCAGACATGTACGTACACTCTAAAAAAAGTCTGTGCGTCTACTTTCACGCACAACACTCGGGGAGCCATCAGCGCAACTTACGGAGGCAGCTCAGTGAATGACGATGCCGAAACATATGTTTAGACCTAAAAACGCACTCTGAGTTGTGACAATAAGCAATGCAAAACGTCACGCTTGCATTGCTTAATGTCACCACTCAGAGTGCGTTTTTTGGTCAAAACATATGTTTCGGCATTGTCATTCGCTGAGCTGCCTCCGTAAATTGCGGTAATTGGCTCTCCAGGTGTTGTGCGGGAAAGCAGACTCATGTATTTTTTGTTTTTTTTATAGTGTAGTTCAACTATTCTACTGAAGTTACTATAGTTTAATCACTTTTCTGAGAAACTTAGTAACCATCAAATTCATTTTTATTTCAGTGATTAATCCTTCACTCTAAATACTTTTCTCGAGTAACGTCTACTCAAATTACAAATTACTTTTAAATTAAAGTCGTAGGTTTGCTTATCGAAAAACATTCCTGCACAAAAAGAGATAAAATTTTGGAAGATCAGCTGATTTCTGCAAAGAGGGGGCAGCATATGGCGCAGGCAGGGAGGAGAAGAAGGTGGGGGAGAGGTTTGGAGGGTCTGAAACCCCTACAATTTTCACGAGCCCCCGACTGCAACAACCCTGTTACAAGGCGCGGAAAACGGACATATACGTCTCAAGTGAGGCCGAGATACTGCGGGACTAGCGCCGACGACTTGCACCAGTGATCTAAAGCTCAAGGAAACTTTTCGAATTTGAGGAGAAGGATTTTCGCGGCTTTTTTCCAACGTAGGAGTCCTAGCCCACTAAAGTAGCTGTACAAACACTTTAGGAAAAATAACACGTCAAGACGTGTAAACCATTGTCGCATAGCGGACACGCCAAAACGTGTTCGTTTCACACGAAGCCATGTATGTTATTCGTCTACACTTGAGGTGCCGTGTAAACTTTACATGATACACCCTGTTTCTCTTCCGCTAAACACGGCTGAGCGTGCTCCTCATAAAACATGGTGGCCAGCAGCCGAGAACAGGCGAGAGACAAGCCCAGGGAGGCGCGCGCCTTTCAGCCGAATTGGAAGCCTACAGGACGCGTTTATTTTCGTTCGACGACTTTTATACACAGTGAACAGTCTCCAAGCGGCGGACGCAGCTACGTGGAAAAGTACGTACTTGCATCGTCGGCAGTCGGCGGCGTCGGTAGCTACGACGGAACCGCTAGACAAAAAAACAAATGCCGAACTTACACGGAAAAATAATTCCAGCCCAGTATTTGGAATCGGGTGGTAACTTGCGCCACCTAGCGAGATTTCTAGCAGCCTATAAAAAATAACCAGTCTGACCATACGCTACGACCGAACACAAGTAGACAGCAACCCTACACATCGCAGGCAACACGAATGCCACGCTTTACACAGCACCGACATATACACAAACATAGTACAGACACTGCGCCTGACACTTGCTACACAACATGCCTTTTTCCCCGCGGCGTATAGAAGCATGACATGTGCGGGTGAGCTCATCAGTCGCCAACCATTACAGATCCATAGAAGACACAAAACAGGACGCAATGGACAGCCATAGGTAAGAACTGTTAGCATTTAAGAAAGTATGGAGGTAAAATCTATAATATTAGTGCGTTGCGAAAGATAACGATGTATTAACAATAAATCTTAAACCCGGTCATGAGAAGTTCAAATATCTGTTATTTTTGTGCTGGACCAATGTTATGAGCGGTCCGACAAGCTTGAATCCGATAAAAATACAAACAAATTATTTAGATTTAATCATTATGTAATTAATAATAAATGATAATTATCCTTGCCCAAAGCATTTTTTATATATTCTCGTGAAGGACATCCGCCCAGCACTTCAGTTCCGGAAGTTGCAGTACGGGAGCAGACTCCTTCACTTTTGGGTCGTTTTGATGCAGTTTGTTGCCGTACGTCGTGTCGGTGTTAAGTGGAGCGGTAGGGCTCCGGAGTTTGTGACCGGTGTTGCTCGTGATCACTGCTGTGGCGCTAATGCGTTATTTTGTTTTACATTGTTATCACTCCGATTTTCGAAGATTCACGGGCCCGTGGCACTGCATTATGCTGAATAGCGGACTCCTTCTCTGTTGACGTCGTTTTGCTGGTACCACTCGTGAATACTGGAAACGTTTAAACAATGTGCACCGTCTCGCCTACATCCCCGGTGACGTACTCGCCTTGTTGAAACATATTGCTTCGTAATTTTGAGCTACCCCAGGCAGTTATCTCTCTGCTCTGGTTCCGTTTATAAAAGCAAGGCAAACGCTCGTAGTTCCCGCCCTCAGAACACGTTAAACATCTTCCAGACTTTGACACCAGATAACTCTATGAACGAGGATTTACATTTACTTCAGAGATCACTCTCGCCGCTTCCTCACCGTTGACCAGCACGAGCAGCTGGCGACAAGCCACGGATGAAAGGCTTGAGCATCAACAGCCCAAGTGCACTCGGTGCCGATGCGGGCAATACGGGTTTCTGTCGACCTGGAGGCCAGCACAAACCGTGACTGCTTTAGCTCTTCGCGGTGACACGGTGTTGCAGAGAGCAGGGTAAATACAACTACACGGACCACCGAAACAAACGCAGCAATTGTAAATCTTGGCTTGTCATTGCGCCTTTGCAGGTCATCCTATTCGTTTTGCTGGAGAGACGCAAACGACGGGCATAACAAAATCGTTTGCATATTCTGCATACGTCGCTCGCAACAGCACTCGCAAAAGCACTAGCCACCTTGCGAAAGTCACAAAACAAGGACTTCCCCTGTCTTTTACTTGAATTAGAGCAGTTTGTACCTGCTAGTAAGAATACCTACTCAAACTGAAACTAGGAGCAGTGCCAGAGACAGAAGGGACAAAGTTGGGAAAGCTTGCTCCCTTTTCCCAATTTCTCAACTCTCAAGTGATTGTACAGTAATAAGTGCACTAACGGTTCTTTCCAAATTAAAGAAAAAGCACTATGTTCACTCCGTAAAAATTCGTCTCAGTTCATGCATCTGTGGGCAGATAGGAAATCTTGCCCTAATTTATTCACACCGCATGATGAGCGCAACAAACTTCCACGAGATTCACAGGAAAATATCGGTGGTGACTAAGTTTCCCTGAAATTCTTTTAACCGGTCGTTTGCAGGACCGAATCATCTGCTCGAGCTGCGTACGTCGCTGTGCAAACGCAGTCCAACAACACGAAGCATAAAAACGGTAGATCTAGGACAACAATCCGGAGTGCATTGTTCAATTTAAGCGACGTAATTTTGTTAAAAACGCCCGCAGCTTTTTACTCACGGTATGCGACGGGATACTTCCACCTTTTGAAACGGAACGAAGGAAGATTTAGTAGTAAAGACGCTCGCTGCGTCCTCCCGGACCAGCTGGACCGGATCAGCTGAAGACGACGGGACTGAACCCGTAGAACCTCAACCCCACAACAACCAATTCGAGCTCCGTGTTAGTGTGGCTTTCTACCTCCAAGTACCGCACCACACACCACGAACGTTTCAGCTCTTTGTCGCATCGCCGTGTTGCACCAAACAGAACGAGATCGCCGAAGTCAACGCAGCGCTGTGGTGAACCTTAAGGCTTGTGGTTGCGCACTTGTGGACCCTGTGACTCCCTTCGCTTTCCAAGCACACATGACAAACAACGAATAATACTTTCCGTCTTCCGGGAACATCACAGGGCACTTTTCCGGTCACGTCCTCGCTACATGTGCTCGCAAACCGAGCAGCTTCCCTTCTTCCCGTCCAACCAAAACAATACCGGCTCCATGTTAAACGTACGTTCTTGCCAGAATTTCTCCGACCAAATAAAAACAACGAAAGCAAACAGGCTCTAGCTTACAGCGTACATTGTCTTTGCGCCGTGGCCAGATTTTTTCTGTCAGCTCTAACTTGAAGAAGACCTACAGATGCAGCAACACTGGCCACCACGGAGCGCCGTAAATTCTGAGGAGGGTGCTTGGGGAAGCGGCGGCACCTTCGCTTGCAGTTGAAGGGTTGAAGCCAAAACGAAACCAACTGCAATGTCACGTGTTCAGATCGAAGGCACGCTTTTTATATCCATTGCAACTGTTTAGAACGAGTAATTAGACCCCAAACACTATTTGTGGTGTGTAAGAAACAATTATCAAGACCCCTAAAATAAATACAAACATGAGCGACATGAGGCAAGTCGCATTACCATCGACCATAATCAATGGCAGCAAGCACGGTAAGCGCGGGGTTTTCACCGTCCTGCAACACGGCGTAATTGCTTTTGGTGCATACCTGTCTCTGAGGCATCTTTATTTCCGCAGAAGTTGTCTCCACAGACCTTTCTAGGTGTGTCCCCAAGCGTTCCGGTGCTTCTGTAGCCGGCAATGCTGCGGTGGTCGCCGGGGGTGATGTGTGTTTTCGAGGTCGGCTACACGGTTATGCGTGCATAACACAGCCAAAACACGTTTTTCCAACCTCGCATGATTTTTGAACGAATTATCCGTTACTTAACGTGTAAATATATGGTATTTATGTAAACAGCATGTTTTTCACCCCAAATATTCACCAAGTACACGGGACTCGCTAACAGGGCACTGCATCCTCACTCAAAGTTGGCAACATGATGCAGCAGCCGCTCTCAAAGTCCATCTGGTGCTCCCGTATATAATTTGTGCCGTACTTAAAATATCACGTGCTAAAAAGCAACACAAAGGTGACCTGTTTGTGTTGCCTTTCATCCCAAAACTTAGGAGACGCAGATCTTTCAAGATTCAAAGGTCGTTCGAGAAACCTTAGTAATTCACCAATTAAAAAATAACAGAGAAGCAGCGTTGGGAAGTATTTTGAGTACACGGTACTTAAAGTACTACTTTAAGTAGGTTTAGAAACTTCTACACTAATTGAACTAAATTATCTAAGGATGTAGTTGCACTTTAGTAAAGTATTTTTTCTGGTAATATTCGAGGAATGTGCAACTCCCAATTTCAAAATGCATTCCCCTATTTTTAAAAATACATAATAAAAAGGCGTATAATCGTGTGAGAACGCGCTATCCTGCAGAGCTCATCTGGTCATTTATTTAAGTGAAGGCGCCTACAACACTGATACCATAGGTGCATTATGAGATGATTGGGTTAAATAGTTTGTCACCAAGAGTAAAACAATTACCCAGTGGCGACTTCATCTTATACAATACTTGCCGCCATTTCAAGAAAACTCATGCAACTCTTACTCCTAGTGCAATGCAGCCCAGTTAAAAAAACACTACATAGGGGATAAATCGGCATCATGAAAGATTGTGTCAAAAAGTACTGATACCTTACTTTGAAAGTGAATTGCATTTATATACTTCAAGTTGATTGCACCAACGTACGTACTATTTTACTTGAATTACATAACCTCTCATTCTCTTTTTACGTCTATTCCAAGTACATTTTAGATGAACCTTACGCAACACTAAAAACAACAAAGCAATGTCTGCAAAATCAAGCTGAGGCGGTGCTAAACCTCAAAACTAAAATGATATATCCGCAATACATCATTTACATAAAAGAAGAAGAAGAAAACGAAGCAATTACGCACAGAGTATAGTAGAACGAGCCATTGAAGCATTTCTGAGAATACACAAGACCCTCTAAATTTTTCTACGAAAATTTCGCTAACGGATAGAAACCTGTGTACTTTCTTGTTAGCACAAAAATATAAAAGTAACTTCAAAAGTGATTTAAGACAAACACACAAGACAGGGGAAAGGACAAAATACATCTCGTGTTTCCCCCTCTCTCGGGAGTTCGTCTTAAATTACGTTAAACCATGACCAGCTCGTTTGCCCCTTAACTTTTTGTTCAAAAATAATTTGCTATTTTTACCATAGTTAGTCATTTACTTAATTACTTTTCATTTGAGGAATTCCTTCTCACTCAAATTACTTTGGAGGCAAGTACTCAGTAACTTAACTTAATTACTTTTTGAGTAACTTGGACATGTGTGCCCTTAGCTGACCGAGGAAACGATTTGGAATTTATCGCTAACTTCTTTGTTGACAATAATACTCGTGTAACAATCCGCGTAATACATTTATATCCCTCTGGGTCATTCCTCCCCAAACGTCGCAGACGTTGCACTCGAACATCCTCTATATTTAACAGAAAATGCGTGGCTTTCTAGCCCAATGTTCTTAACTTTTTTCTAAAATATTTCCCCCCTCCCCCCTTAAAAGAAAAATGTATAGCGTGAGCGTGGTTTGAACTTCTAAAATTGGCGTAAAACTATGGGAAGAATCAGCGCTAGAGTAAAAATTTGAAGTATTCACGCGCTTCACAATTTGTTTTATGAAAATATAACGGCTTTTAGCTTGCTATGTTGTGATCATTACGCAACGTTTATTTTTAATTTTTTTTTTGTTTCATTAAATTTCACAAATATTTTGCCATTGTTGCATTTTCTATTTGATTATTGCTCTGCGCCTTGCAAATGAATTTTATTGTTGGAAGCCTTGTAGATGTATCCCAAATGAAAACTGTTTGAACCTGTACCAGAAAAATTTTCACAAACAAAAACAATTCAGAATTTCCAAAGAAAAGTCACTTCTGCTGCATTAACAGCTGTCAATCCTACGTTCAGGCGGTCCAAATAAATATACTAAACAGAACGGCTTTATCAAAAAGTTTATTTTCTTTCATATCTACAAGTTTAATCAAAATGATATTTCTCAAAATTTATAAAAATATGGAAGTTGAGCTCCGGTGTGGCAACTTAGCTTTCTTTTTACCCACTCTTCAGCGCACATCACACCCCCTGACACGAGAGCTGAGAAGCTTTGCACACACACAAGGCGATTCCTGGTCGGGAATGTGATTTCCGCAGTAGGTTCTGATCATACACACTCTTTGCGAGTCAAGGGAATTTCGAGTCACTGTTTACAGCTAAAGGTGCGCTGCGGTCTGCCACGGCCGCGTCCACTTGGCCTTCTGTTCGGCTGCAATGGGAACAACGGCGGTTATCGTGTTATAACTGTAGGTGCCTTCACGGCATAGCAGGTTCGTTGCTTCCTTTGTACCCGATGTCAGCTCGCCTCATTTCGAAACTTGATGCCTAATCGGCGTCGGCATCTCCTGACAAGGACGTCTCTTCAGGAAACGTGATGACGATAGACCGAGATCCCTACTAAACTCATTTTCACATTACCACGGACTGCATGCAGTAAACGCTACGAACAATCCCAGCCTTTCCAGCGTTGTGCCCGTATCAAATCCCTGCGCGTCGCAGTGGCCCTCTCGAATGCCACGTGAAAGTAACACGGCATTCGACTGGCTCAGTGCGGCGTAGTGTCCACTGGGGTACATCGTGAGGTCAAAGTTTTTTAAAGGGAAAATACCGAATGTAAGAAATGGAAGAAAAAAGGGGGGGGGGGGGTTGTTCTGAATGACCACTGACTAATGTGATTGGGAATATGCTAAAGAAAGAGTTTTAGTTTTTGTCAGAGCACGGCGCTATAATGATCGATCAAGCAGGTCAATTGGCACAGACACGTTATTCTGCGGTTCGTGCGGATGCCGATGAGTGTAAGAACGACATTCTTATTATTTAATATTCTAAACTAAAATGACGGTTGTCTAGTGTTTACTCATCCTAATGTTTCACCTGCTCTGTTCGATTGCAACGATTACGGCATTTCCAGTGAGTGGAATTTGTTTTGCTACATCACATGTGAAGAGGACTTGTGACGGAGAAGGGAACAGTGAAGCGATTGGCAGCAAGGGCCAGTTTTCGAAGTTTCTTACTGAATCAAATTATAGCGCGCTATCTGCTGTCCGCCTGGACTAAAAATAACATTGGATGTATTACAATTCTCTGGGTTCCAAAATAAATGCTTGAAGAAAGCCTCGGGAGTCCTCACTATGAGTGGCCTAGAAATAGTGGCGCGGGAACAACAAAGAAATCAGTTGATATACTCTGTTTCACCTTACGTCCAAGCGCAGCGGATGTTACGAGCCATCGGAGCCAATCCAAGGCCTTGTGAGTGTCACGTGACCTTAAGGAGGGGGCACAGCGACGCCCGGAGAGCGTCTCACGGGCTACGTCCACAGAACGGGATTGGTGGTATAGTTCGTAGGTGTCCGCTGCGTCCGGAAGTAATGTGAAACAGAGTATAGGCGGGTCCTTCCTTCATATATGAAAGGCTAGTGACGTCAGTCACCATGTCGCAAGCTGCCGTCACTGCGGCAGGTTGCGCAACAGTGATCTTTACCGCGAAGCGTATGCGGTGAACGCAACGTTCTTTACATTCTTATCAGGAGCGCCTTATCATCAGTTATCTAGTTCGGATGCTTGGTTTGGTGCTTCTTTATTGTAACGAATGCTGTGCTGTATCTTGTATGCTTGATGTATATATTTTTCGCTTCATTAAGTGCAAGTTTTTTGTTTGTTTTTTTATTGTTTTTATCCGTGAGGATGTGGACATGAAACAATCCGACCAACGAGTCATATACAGATTCGCTGTAAAATTAACCCGACTAAATACACGATTCAGTTCAGCGGTCCCGGTCAAGGGGACATGGAGTTTTCATCCTTCAAGTTAGTATCAAATTCAACGCTATGTGCTTAACTTAAGCCCTATCCAGAGAGACAGGATTTTTCAGTTTTAAAATCGACTTTAATCTTGCTGTCTTGATTGAGAAATTTCACCAGTAAAAATCTATTAGCAGGAAAAACCGACGGGGCGCCAGCCTTCGACTGCCGCATGTCCAAGAACATGGTGCGGCGGCGATCTATTCAAACTCATATAGTTCAAGTCTTTTTCATATCGCTTACTCACGGGGCTTTGCTGCTGCTTATGACGGATTCACACGACGGATTGACCCGAGGACGGATTAACCACGTGACGGCAAGTCTGTGCTTCGTCCGTCTCCCAAACGCATCCACACGAGAGAGACGACGAGCAGACGCCAGCGAGGAGGGACCGAATCTTTTCGCCATTTTACAGTGCCGCGAAACGCCAACATTGTACCGCGGCACCCCTGTTCAAGAAAGAAATGGACGTTTGCTACCGCAATAACGAATCGTGCGCACGCTGCTGTTAGGTACAAATTGAAACAACACACAGTGATAGGCTTCCCACGAAGCGCTACTAGCGTTACAAACCCAAGGCATGACAGTGACACAGGCACGGTCCTGTCCGAGACGGGTTCGGCGTAGGAGCGGCGAAGTTCTGGGCTCGCAGGGGGACGTTTGTAGATTCCTTCACGCACTCCCCGCTCATGCACAACACCCAAGCACACCACAGCCATATGGAAGGCCTTGCTCGATGAAATCTGGATTGGACGCGCAATAATTATCGCGCCGCGCTAGTCGAGTTTGGTGGGAGCTTCTTAACACGAACCTGGAGTACCGGAAGCTTCGTCGCATCTGCCGGACAAAGTTTCTGCAATTTCTTTCACGCGTGAAACCACGAATCCCACGGCAAAATGAACCAGCGAACGCACAAAAGATAAATATGCACTATTTTTGCTTAATCGTCAAGAAAAAAAGAAAAACAAGACAACTTTGTACTGTTGTTAGACTAAACGTTTTTCAAGTCAAACTCCGACCGAAAATCCGGGAGTGAAAAAGGCGTTCGACTTTGTATATAGACCGATCTCACCAGCTAGTTTGAGTACGCCACCGCTTTCGCCGTGCATCGTGGGAGCTGTAGTCTTTCTGCACGCGCAACAACCCCGCTGGAGGTCTGCGCGAGCACAGCACGAGGCGCCATGAGCTGTCTCGTGAACTGGCGTGTGCCTCCTACGAACTACAGTTATGGCGGCGCCACGCATGCGTAGAACGCTTGGTGAGATCGGTCTATTGGCGCGTCCGCGGACTAATGAAGTCGAGCGCCTTTTTCACTCCCGGATTTTCGCGGGAGACTGACTTAACGGCGTTTAGTCTGGCAACGGTACACAATTTTCTTGCTGTCTGATAAAGTCCGCAGACGCACAGTTGAGGACGAAAGCTAAGATGGAAAAAGTTTAAAAATGATTTCGTAACACCTTTATTCTCACGGCATGTCGCACGTCCGCTCTTCAGCGCTGCCCCAGCAAGAGTGTCCTCCTCTCCCTCTGGGTTTGCGCCGCGCGCACGCCTCCGACGATTCTGGGACGAGTAACGCCCTCTCGTGATCCAGTGGCGAACCATGGGTTTTGGTACCTTTTGTGTCGCCAACGTGTTTCTTGCCTTTCGTGTCCCCGACATGTTTTCATGCTTTTCAGAGCGAGCTCGCAAACCGTTGTGCTGATGACGAACATGCCGAGATAGGATATTGGAAGAGCACGACCGGCGTTTCTTTACTATTTAACAGATTTCACCACCTCTAAGTTGAGCTCTAAAATATATACACACATTTTTCTAGAAAACGATGTTCCTGTGTCTAATTTTACGTGTGTACAATTGAAATATAAAATCTGTAAAGCGTGCCAAACGTGCTGGTTCGTAGGGCCCCACGCCGCATAAAGCTCGAGTGCCAAAAAGTGCTATGTTATGACCCCGACTTCTCTGGCAGGTGAAGTTGTTCAAGTCACAAAACAACTCTAACGAGTTCGAAAACGTTGTACCTGTGAAAAAACAGAAAAACATAGGGCGTAAGTTGATCAACCAGGTGTCGGGCGAAATTTTAATCCTGAAGTAAGTATTGTGAAAACGCTCAACAGAGCACACTTACCGCAGTGAAAATTATTTGAACCCGACTTTCGCAAGAGACATTCCTCAATTCTGGGTAAAGGGAAGCGCGCAGATGGGTAAATAATTAAAAACAAATTTAAAGGGAATACATGGTTGACAACCGCTGATATCAGTCACGAGTGTAAAATAAAAAACAACAAACTTCCTAAGTTAGAAGTATATATTTTTAGATTATGTCTTAGCTTGCGGGCTTCTTCTAGCTCCGATTCCCACAAACGCTGTCCCCGGATGAATATGACACTGCAATACTTCGCTCTCGGCAGAAGGGTTTAATTCACACACTCATTGCCTGGGGGGTTTCGGGATCGGGGGACGGTCATCAGCGAGGCCTGGGAAGAGTCCGCTGCCAGAGCAGCTTCTCCGAGTCCCAGCAGTGGTCGTCAACACCGCGTCATGGGGACTTGTCGTTCAGGGTCGCTGTCCGGTTCGTTTGTCGAGTCCGCCACTCGACGTAGTGCCCGCTCTCGCCGCGCCAGCGTCCCCCGCCGTTTGAGCTCGCCTCCGTGACTTGTTGATCCCCAAGTCGGCAGCAAGAGAGACACGGCGACCAGAAGAGCCTTCCTTCGTCTCTGTTCCCCTTTTTATATGCTCGCCCCCCACCGATCACGTGCCCATGACGACCCGTCCACGTGTACACGCACGCCCCCACCACGGGCCCCGCACGATCCACGAGCGGGGATGACGCGCCGTATGGTGCCGTCCAAGGATCCGGGTCGGCAGAAATGTTCGGCCCTGGCAGGGTGCGGGCGGAACGGGCGAAGGAGCGGGGGAAATGCGGGAAGACGGGACTTCAGGCTGGGGCGGCCAGAGGGATCTCCACAAGCTAGCGCAATGCAATCACTGATCAAGGCTTGACAATATTGGCTAAACCAAGTGAGGTATTGCCTGTCTTTATTGTTTGATTAGATTTAGTTGAATCAATGCAGATTGTTGGGCTAGTTGGTACTGGGAATTTGACATCATGATGGCGCTTAAGACGAGGACAAAAGGGAGTTGTTGTCTAGTCCCCTTTTGTCCTCGTCTTAAGCGCCATCATGACGTCAAATTAGCTGAATCATAGCTGTGCACACATTTTTTTTTATCTGGTTACTAGTCGGCGGAGATGACCTTTGACTTGAAAGCAACGCACAAAACTGAACTATGACCAAAACCGATGCCATTATTTTGAACAATAAAAATTATAACTTCTGTAGTGGTTGGGCTTAGGTTTTTCGTGCGATGTTTGTTGCATTCGGCTTTACTTGTCCGGGTGCTCTGGGTACTATATACGTGGTGACCAACCCACAAATCACTTTGAAGTGACAACGACCCTGTTGAGAAGAGGGCAACAACATTAGAACTCTAGAATAGCATAATACTAAATTAAATCAGAAAATTCCATATCTATGAAATCTAGAAAATAAATCTTAGAGTTATTATAATGTACGCTAGAGGCTCCACTAGCGCTAGTGTGCGCGACTTCTGTGATACAAATTTAATCATACACTAACCAGTCTACGTTTGGGTGCTCTTGTGCATTTCCACGGGAAAACGCACGGGACTTTTCTCTTCGTCGGAAAATAACATAAACTACTTTTCTTATTTGAGTCGTAGCTTATAGCGTGGACCTTTATTAACATCGTAAAAGTGTAATTGCTTTAGTTACAGTATTTGTTTCACACGTGAACAGTGTTAAATTTCGCTTTATTTCAGGCCCAAATCTGTGTTCCCCAGAAAGTGCATAAACACGAGCGACGAATCTAAGCGATATAGCTATTCAAAGGTACGTAGATTGTGGTGAAGTTCGCCAGCATTCCGGTGACGCTTGCATATTGATAATATGTCAGTCTTGTCACATATATTTAAAAGACCCCGTCGTGCATCTTCACGACCGGTTATATCATTCAAACGTATATAATAAAGTGCGTGGGTTATGCAATTTGTCTCTCTTTACTATATCGTATGACGGGAATATTTTATCGGGAACCTGTTTTTCGGCGTATGTCTATCTTAAGATATCTCAAGCGTCTCTTTGGTGTATTTAACGTAGAACAATAATAGTCGCACATATCCACAGCCAGAAAGAAAACAGCAACACTTATTTATTCCAATTCTAACTATATTATCTCGGCCGTTATTTTATATTGATCGTCTACATGCACAGGGAGGTACTGATTGAGTGTTACTGTAGAATTCTTGCCCCCTCTTTTGGTTTTCGAAACCTCCTTCGTTTGCTTGCGACGTAGATCGTCCAAGGAGAAAAGCGCCAACGAAATGTTCGCCCAAAGAGTGCCCGAGAGTTCAAGTATGACGGTTTTCTAGCACACTGTTTAATGACATGAATTTTACAAAAGAAACGCACTGTAACTGTCCAGTAGTTTCGGTTAAGTGATTAGGAAATGGTAAAAATGATTTACTACGATGTCATTTTTTCTCATATTTGCCCTTATAATGCTACATAAGAAACGCACACGCGTTTCACCGTGGAAATTAGATATGCGTCACCGGAAGTCAATTCTAGACCGGTTGCTGTCGGCTTCAATTCGTAAAAGCACACTAGCGCCAGCTGAACCTCTAGCGTACAGTATAATACCTCTATACAAAAGCAAATTGCAAAATGAGTGTCATTTAAGCCCCATTTCTTTTTGATTAAGACACGCAAGAAGAAGTCTATCGTAACTGAGCACGGCCGACCATTTAGGAAATAAGCCTGGCTCTCCTTTGTACAGACATGGTGATATTGTCACTGCGGTTTATTAAAGATACTGACTCTTTGTCGTATAAGTTGAAACGTGTGACGAATGTGTAAAAATGGCCCTTGAACGCGCCGGGTTCTGAACTAGATTGAAAAATTTTCAGTATTTGTAAGATTAAAATGCGAGCTCTCTCAAAAAAATGTTTTTGTATGATATTGTCAGAATTGTTTAATTATTTTATTATCAGAAGGATGCGTAACTATTAGGATAAAGAGGCACACCTAACTGTAACCATCAGCCTCACGTGGAGTGTCTGGTGCGGACGCAAAACACTTAGAGATGCTTAAATGTCTGCAATTGAATGCATTGCGAATTACGTCAGCAAGAGGTGTTTGGAAGACGTTAAAAGGTTTTTCTTGCAGCAGCAGGTCGTTGTAGTACAATTCCTTTTATACTATTATGGTATTACAATTCAATCTACACCACAATAAAATAACTAAAGTTGAAATGGCCAAATAATCCAAATTATCTGATACGAATTGTATCCGTTGGACTGATTGTAGTTTTTGCATTTAAATTTGCAATGAATGTTATTAACTCCAAAATATATAAAATATCTGAAGATGAAAACTAAGAATCTTATTCGCTTATTACCAAACTTGGGGAGTGTTGCGAATTAGATAAAAATAGCAATATATCAGTCCATTCTTGACTGCGTATTGATTATATATCAGTTCACAGACGCCTAGGCTTTTAAGGGATGCAGTATTTTTTGTTGGCTGCATAACAAGGGTAAGGGTCGATAAAACCTAATTTGAAACACAAGCTCGTATTACGGAATGCCTATTCAATCAATGTTGCTAGATCTCTTGCTTTACGGCGGTGCTTTCCTGCCTTGTTTCGTTGTTCAAGACTGCCCGCAGTATTTAAACCAGGCGCATCGCACGGATTTTATCGTCATAGCCGGTTTAACAACTTTCTTCTGCCCTTCAAAGTTTCAACTTTCGCAGTTAAAAGTTTAGAGTTATAAGTTTGCGCTTGTAAAGAATTCATGTGACAGCAAAAACGTCATTTTCAGGAGAGGTGAACAGTCAAATTAAGTTACAACAAACAAGTTTAGGGGTCGTAAATAGAAGAACCTTGCATCCAGCAGTAGAACAGGACACATATAAATTTGTGAAAATCAATTCGAGTTTGCGCGCTCCTCTAAAATGTTTCTGGGTGCTGCTTAACAAACTTCAAGTGCAGAAAAGACAGCGAAATTTAAAAAAAAAAAACATTATTGCCAAGTTGCTTCGTTGAAGCTTAGATGTGATCTGCCCTTCTGACAGGGCCATTCTCTTGAGAAGCGGCCAAACTTTAGTCAATATTAACATAGGCGGATTGTCGTGAAGGGCGTCTGCGTCGGTGTTGCTGCTGCCTCCTTTCTGTTGAACTTATTTGATTAGGAATGAGGCCCCGCTGCTTGCTAGGTGCTACTGCAAATGTTGCCTGGAAGTATGTTGACGCAAGATAACTGTAGACTCGAGTGGTTCACGCCTTCAGTCTTTTTGTACTGAAACATGCTCATAGAATTAGGAGCCACGCAAAGCAAACATTTACTTTTTACGGTTAAATTTATAAATTTAGAGACCCTTGTTGTAGCGCTTGCTTTGGTGATGAATTTGATTTATGCCGCTTACATTTTCAATTGAAAAGTTAAAAAGTTGTATGGAATTCATACCATTGATTATTTGTCACAGAATCAATGTAGACTTTGTTTTTATGAACGAACATTTTCGAAACGTTGGAGGTGATTGGCTTTGTTTTATTCCGGTGTGTATTATTCCATGATGTCATCGCATCCATGGCGTCAAAAGGGTTGTGGGGCACATAGGACAGAATATCCACTTGGGAGTCCGTACTTGAAGTCCCAGCACCACTTCACGTTTTGCGAAAAGTGCCGTAATTTCGCAGTGGCATGTAGTTTCTGTCCGTGGTGGAACCGCTTGGATTTCGGCCTGGGTCCCACTTCGAAGAAAGAGCTGCGGCTGTTGTACTCTTTTTGTTTTGCGAACCCTAAAGCATACACTATATCTGCCCATTCTTCTTTGGATAATAGCCCCATTTTAAGAAACACACAAAACGCGTTTGGCCGTACTTAATTAACCTGTCGCCTTATGACGACCTAGACTTAATCGGAAGCTAAACAAAAGGCGAAACGGCATTAGTTTGAAAGCTTTCGTGAATGCGTGCGTGCATGTAAGGCCCGTCTTCCTTAACCCACATAGACAATCAAAACAGAAGCAACCAGGGAAATTCTCGCCGGAAAGTGCTATTTCACTGGAGCCCTGTGCCACAGCACTTCTTTGTTGAAGTGCTGTGGCACTTCAACAAAGAAGTGCTGTGGCACTTCAACTTTTGTCCAGTGGACGTGATACGAAGAATCGAAGCTTACTCGTGCAAGTCACTACCATTCAAACAGCGCAGCGTATCATTTCGCCGGCTCACTTCCTATTTTTTTCTCCCTCAGTAGAGAAACGGCGGACGAGTCGACAGCGTTTAGTTGTGTTCATTCGCCGCGAGGAGGAGGACCGTTCGCAGCAAAATCTAGGCTCCCAGATGTAACCGAAACTGAATAAAATTAAATCAGACTTTATGTTATTTGTAACGTCATGAAGGAATGCACGAGCAATACATATGTTTGTGATTCGTTGATTGAGTAGTTTCATTAATTACCAGCGTAGTTCTAACTGAACCATGCCATTGAATTCATCATTAAAAATTTAATTTAAACAAATTAGAAATTTGATTACAGAAAGTAAAAAAAAATTGTCTAAATAAGTGCCTAAACAAAAACCAAGAACGTCATTTTTTTTTGTGTGTGTGTGGGATGCGCTTTGGTAAGAGACAGAACCGAAAGCCGACACTCGACCAAAGTAGGCTTTTTTTTTTTTTCTCGGAACGCCTTGAAATACTGCGCGTGTCTTATATTATTCTAAAGTCTCTGAATATTGTAGTTTTTGGTGATGTATAGGATGATTCTAGTTTGAGCCATGCCTTTAAAATCATTAGTTAACAATTTAATTACTCACAATGTATTAATTAGTCAATTTTATTAAACGCTAATAATAAAACAACCTGAACGTACTATAACCGACTGTGTTGGTTAGAAAACAAACTCAGTTTCATATGTTTGTTTTCCGTGTGTTTGTTGGTTAGAAAACAAAGAGCAGTTGGTTAGAGTACTCTTCAGGTTCTTTTATTATTACTCACCTATACACGTTTGCAAGTCCGGTCTCAGGGCGCCGCCATCTTCCTCAGTGGGGTACGCTCTCGGGAGCGGCTATAATCCGATTACGACGCCTTAGCAAGGCTGCGTAATCGGATTATGACTGGTCCAAGCGCACCCCAGACAGGCAAGATGGCAGCGCCCTAAAGCCGGACTTGCAAACGTGTATAGTCCGTTGCAACCTAAGAACGAAGGGCGAGGGTAAAGCGGGCCGGGGAGGGGGAAGCAGAAGGAACGCTAAAGAAAGAAGGAGGGTTCCCTCTCTCTTCTCCAGCGTTCCGTCTGCTTCCTCCTCCCAGGCCCCACCTACCCTCGCCCTTCGTTCTTAGGCTGCAGTGGACTATAGAAAGGTAGATATTGGCCGAAATGTTTAGTTTTCAACGCGAATAATGTTTCTTAATAGGCCCCTTGACACAAACTACTACTGCATCAACCTTTTTTCTGTGCAATGCTTATTTTTCGCCCGAGCGATTTTGGCTCTCGCTTTCGGAAACATTTTGTATAATGTATATACAGGGTGTTTTTCATTAGGTGCACCACATATTTAAATAAAGGAGGAAAAAGCAACATTGATCCGTTTTTCACTTGGTGTTTATATGCTCCGCGGATATTAGATGGTAATATTTTGTTATTGTTCATGACGATTATTAGATTAATTAACTCCGATTCGTTATTTACCCTTTAAATGGCTGTAATCTGGATATTTGTTTATATTACATTTCTTGATGCGGTCATATTCCAAGCCTGTCATTTCGAAGAATTTGCGTAACCACTTCGTGTTCCGCGATATTCGTCGCCAAATTTCGCACTTTTTTCCGGCTGATTCAGCAAAGTTCGGCAGCAGTGCCTACTTTCGCGGGTTTGCCGGATTCAGTCCGAAAAGTCGGACTAAATAGAAAATTCGGAAAAAATATTTTGAACAAGGGCTCGTTACGTGAAATCTACGAAATGAAAAAGTCTTGACATTCCAGTGCCTCAAAGTGAGTAATCTGAACATTTATCTTAACGACAGTGATTGGAAAGTTCAATAGCGAATTTTTGTTAATTAGTCTTATGACAGCGATCGTCATCATCCCGTCTAACGTCCGGCGAGCCATATAAACACATAACGAAAACCGTAATCATATAACTTAATTTTCTTCCCTTTATTTAAGGACATTGTGTAGTAAACACGCACACACACACATATATATATATATATAGTGTTTTCTTACTGTTTACAAATTCGCTTAAAAATGCCAATAAGCTACAGTTATGCGGCTTGTGCGAGTGCGTTATACGGCCAGGGAGGCATTTTTCCGTGGCTAATCTTTACGATAACTAGGCTAATGAATTAAAAATTGTTACTTTTTGATTACCAAGAAGAGACATATGATTGTAATTATAAACTTTTTCGGCGTCATCGAAAACCAATAAATCAACTTTTTTTTAGAACGACTTGAAGGTCGTAAGAAACTCAGGGGCGCATCGAAGTTCCACCTCGTGCAGCAGGCGCAAAGCTAGCAGTGCCGGAACACGACGATAATCAAATCATCGGTGTTTTGTCACTACTAACTTTGCGCCTGCTGCATGAGTGGTAACTTTGGCGTGCCACCTAGTTTCCCGCAAGCTTCAAGTCATTCTAAAAAGAGGAGATGTTGTGGTTCTCGATGACGCTCAGAAAGTTTCTAATTGGAACCATACGTCTACTTTCATTAAATAAAAATCTAACAGACGAATTTTAATTATTTAGCCGACTTATCGTGAAGATTAGCCACCCAAATAATGTCCCCCTGACAGCGAAACTCAATCGCACAAATATCATAAGTGTAGCTTTCATGCCATTTTCAAACAGATCTGTAAATAAAAAATAAAATAAATGTATGTGTATATATATATATATATATATATATATATATATATATATGTGTGTGTGTGTGTGCGTATATATCGGAAAAATACTGTTACCTAGGACGATAAAAAGGGTAGAAAAAAGTAAACGGACTTCAAAGGTTTTAATAGAGTTTTATCACGTATTGGTCGACATTTACGCTTGAGTGAGGCTTTCATCACGTAACTTTAGCGCACTACTACGGTTCTCATGCGCTCAAAGGCTTTCTGGAAATTACAAGTTTAGTGGTTGTCGATGACGCTTAGCAAGTTATTAATTGAAACCATATGTCTAGTTTTACTAATTAAAATATAAATTAGCTATTCTAATTAATTGGCAAAGGAATTCGTAAATATCGCGCCTTTTCTCACGTCCGCCACCACGAGTAATGCGCCCCTGAGAAAATTATCATGTTACTTCGAACACACGAACTTTAGGAATTTTTTTCACTCCTACGTGAAACTCTCTCTCTTTCTCTCTCTCTCTATATATATAGAGAGAGAGCGATAAATATATATGGCTGAATATCCTTATTAGGCATACTCAAGTGGGTGCGAAAATGTTCCTGAATACAGCAAAGTTTCAACCACACTCAGAAAAAACTTGGCCTCAAGGGACTAACGGCAGCATTTGGTCCTCTGAACTCCCAGCTGCTCCCCGAAAGGACCATCTGGCTCAAGCTAGGTACCGTGCGCGAAAGCTGGGGACTAACTGCGCACGACTGGGACTAACCGATAGGCGTGCGCGAGCAAAAGCATCAATTAGTCCCCGCTAGACAGGGCGCATCCGTATGGTTTAGTCCCCGAAGGCAAACGGAACGTTCGCCTGAGGACGGGTGCTATTTCGCTTGTCTTAAAGATCGGCGAGACTCAGCCCAGCATGGCTGAAGGTGTCAACAAAACTCGGACGAAACTGGCGAATTTGTTTAATGTGCCACGAACGTTAAGACGTTACATCGTAGAGCTTCACGCGTTGTGTGAATGCGACTTGACGAAGGTGTTGAGTCGACTTCACCCAACTATCTCGTCAAAAATGATCTGTTGATATTTCAAAGTCCCATTCACGTAATTTTCTTTCGCGCAAAAAATGAGCATTTATCTAAACGAAACAGTTTGAATAAATGCGCATTTAGTTCGGATAATGCTTTTTTTTTCTTTTAAATAAAACTTAACGGTTTGTAGAAGCCGCACTTTCAACACCGGAGTCTCGCAGTCAGAATAAATGGTCACTTCAATCGCTAAAACTGAGTTACTGAGAACAAGTCGAACCTCGTCTCTGCGTCTCCCCGTGACCAACCTTTCTGTGTAGCCCAATGTCGACCTCAAAATCCGCAACGACACACTTGATGCACGGCGCGTTCGACTCAAAAAGCACATTCAGGGGCAGTATCTGGACGCCTTCATATGATCGTCGTCGCTGTTTCAGATAACATTCCAGATGAACAACGAAGAACGAACCGTGCCGGGAACGTCATCCATCGCAACACCCTACTAATACAAAACAAATGCGAACTAAAAAAAAAGGCACCCGAAAAAATTGCAAATACTTAAGAGAGAGAGAGAAAGAAAACGTGTTTGCATGTACGTCACTCGACCGGCGTGTTAAAAATGGCAACCTTCTTGCGTCCTTGGGGCTGTTGTCTGTCCGTTTTCTCTGTGTAATGGAAGGGGGAAAAGAGATTTTCGTGCCCGCCCTTCCCCCTCCCACCAACCCCCTACCGCGCATTCTTGCGCTCCCCACTCACGGAGGGGTTTGGGCAGATGGGGCAGAGGGAGTCTTTCGGGAAAATGGGAAGGCGTCTTTGTTTGAAAAGAACTTGTTTTTAGTAAGTTAAAAGTTGAAATACAGCCTTCGCCGGAGGCTGGTCGCCGGTTTTTCTCCTTGTGTCGTCTCCGATCATGGCGGGATCCGGTTTGGATTTGCAGCGTTGAAGCGCTCCACCTTATCTGTTCTGAAGTCAGAAGTCAAGGGAACTCGATTAAGGTATGTCGAAGTACTTTTGTTTATGGTTTATTCAATAACTGCGGCTTCAAAAAGTGTTTTGTTTTGACCGCGTTCTCTAGCTTGCAAAGCGCGCGCCATGCGCTATACTGTTTGGCACCATGGTTGCTGATTTTGTTATGCAGCACAGAGACTTCATATTCAATCGTATCGAGCGAAGCGCCAGTTTTACTGATGGCTTATTTTTGAGTTTTGCAGACCCTGCAAGGATCGCCTGACCATAAAGGCCTGTCCACAGATGCAGCGGAGCGCTACAATCATAGCGCTGATCTTCCGCTAAGCGCGAGCTGACGGGCGCGGTCACCAGCTTTTTATCGCACCGTCAAAGCTGTTGCTCATGGCAGACAAAAAGTAGCCCACGACACGTGAGCAGCGATACATCGGCGCTTCGCTGCATCTAAGAGCCGGCATTAATGAAGACATTTATTCGATTGTACAGTAGACTTCCGCGTTGATGGCGGGAGCTTGTGTCGTCACTTGAAGCATAGTCTGAGCACGCACACACTGGGTCTGTATTTCTCAGCGAACGGTCTACAAAAAAAAAACGCATCCCCACCTTCGCGAATGATTTTGATTGGGGCGAAGCTCTGGTGGTGCTTGTCCGCGTAGAAGCTGAGCCGCGGCATGCCGAGCCTTTCGTTCGTTTTCATCCATGTCACGCTGCGGTCAAGTGCTCAAATGCGTATATAACCACGTTCCATACCACACATTCTCTTTCTGACATGGATGAAAACGAACGAAAGGCTCGGTATGCTGCGGCTCACCATTTACGCAGACAAGCACCACTAAAGCTTCGCCCCAATCAACATTATTCACCTCGTGGAGTTGCGGTTCTTTTTTTTTTGCCCTACACGAGCACAGGAGCACGTGCTGACGTGCACGTGAGCGCGTGAGTTCATGAGCAAGAGCACGTGCACCTGACGGCGGACGGACATGCGGACATGGCTAGCCCCTAAAGGCCCTGTCACATTGAGGAAACATGAACAAAACATGTTTCTCAACAGTCGGGAAACATGTCGGCTGTCGGCTCTGTTGCCCGACAACCCTGTCACATTGAGGAAACAGCAACACAACATGGACGACAGCGACAATGTTGTCTCGGTGTGACAGCTTTTGGCAACGGAAACCTCGACAACTTGTGTCGAAAGACACGTGTTGCCAATTTCGGTGGCTGAGCAAATTTTTTTCCAGCAACACGGCAACATCTATATTTTTCTGTACAGAGAGTCGCACGAGAATACTTCGACAATAACGTCAAGCGTGAAGGGCCATTTTGAACGCGGCTTCTTGCGCGGCGGCAGCTGATCGTCTGAATCATCTGAATCGATGACACAAAGAAGCACCCTGTCACACTGCGGAAACAGTCGGAGAACTTAGTCCTTCAACACGAGGAAAACATGTTTTCGGGGACCCTGTCGCATTGCGGAAACAGCAACAGTCCGGGAACATGCTGCTGTAGTCCGAAAACCATGTTTCCCAACTTGTTCTCCGACACTCGGGGAACATCCTGTCACACCGAGAAAGCGCGTTGGAAGGACACAAATTGCCTCCTCTCCTGCGCGCTGCCTCCCTCTCTCTTTCACCCTCGTCTGCCCGGCCGGCTCGGCTAAGCTACAAGCGCGAGCTCCGGGCTTTCAGCATCCCTGCCAAGCACGCGCGCCCGTGCAGTGCAAGCACTGTTCTGGGCCAGATGCTCGCGCGGCTGCGTCTGGACCGAAGCTGAAACGAAGTACAGGTGGCTATACTCTGTTTCATACTTAGTGTGCAACGCTGTCAAAGCTACTGGCGCGAGCATGAGGCTTGATCTCGTTGATATTATGCACGCGTTCTCGCGCAAACAAAACCATAGATAAAGCCACGCGCTCGTGCCAATAGCTCTAACAGCGTTGCACACCAAGTGTGAAACAGAGTATAGGCTCAGATCCGCTGGCTCCGCTCGCCCCTTGAATCGCTGCCATTTTGGATCGCCGTCTCATCGCCGTCGCTCTACCGTAGTCGATTCAACAGCCGCGCGAACCATCTCGTGTTCTCTGGATTTGGCGGTTGCGTTCTGCTACAGGGCTAGACCCTTGCAGGAAGGCATACGCGCCGGCCACAGCAGCAGCTTCTGCTTTGGTGCTTCTTTGTGCCATCGATTCAGATGATTCTGACGATCAGCTGCCGCCGCGCAAGAAGCCGCGTTCAAAATGGCCCTTCACGCTTGACGTTATTATTGAAGTATTCTCGTGCGACTATCTGTACAGAAAAATATAGATGTTGCCGTGTTGCTGGAAAAAAATTCGCTCAGCCACCGAAATGGGCAACACGTGTCGTCCGACCCGAGTTGTCGAGGTTTCCGTTGCCAAAAGCTGTCACACCGAGACAACATTGTCGCTGTCGTCCATGTTGTGTTGCTGTTTCCTCAATGTGACAGGGTTGTCGGGCAACAGAGCCGACAGCCGACATGTTTCCCGACTTTTGAGAAACATGTTTTGTTCATGTTTCCGCCGTGTTTCCTCAATGTGACAGGGCCTCAAAGCAGAAGCTGCTGCTGTGGCCGGCGCGTATGCCTTCCTGCAAGGGTCTAGCCCTGCAGCAGAACGAAACCGCCAAATCCAGAGAACACGAGATGGTTCGCGCGGCTGATGAATCGACTACGGTAGAGCGACGTCGATGAGACGGCGATCCAAAATGGCAACGATTCAAGGGGCGAGCGGAGCCACCGGATCTGAACCTAGCCGCCTATTAGCGGCGAGATGTTTTGGTGGCGCCCTCCCATGGCTCCCTTTCGTGACGTCATTACATAGCGAACAACAAGTTCGATGGTGTTTGCAATGAGCATTGTGGAAGCTTGAAATCGTTACCCTCTCAAAGCGACACTGCCAACACCATCAAAATTCAAGCTCTTACATTCCTCTAATTTTCGTCGATGAGAAATCCTTTCCTGACGTCATAGTCAGCATTCGGCCAATCATGGCCGGCCGACCACAGCGACGCTTTCGGTCGCGCACGTCGCCAATACTTCGTTTCAGCTTCGGTCCAGACGCAGCCGATGCACAAGCGCGAGCGTCTGGCCCAGAACAGTGCTTGCACTGCACGGGCGCGCGTGCTTGGCAGGGATGCTGAAAGCCCGGAGCTCGCGCTTGTAGCTTAGCCGAGCCGGCCGGGCGGACGAGGGTGAGAGAGAAAGGGAGGCAGCGCGCAGGAGAGGAGGCAATTTGTGTTGTTCCAACACGCTTTCTCGGTGTGACAGGATGTTCCCCGAGTGTCGGAGAACAAGTTGGGAAACATGGTTTTCGGACGACAGCAACACGTTTCCGGACTGTTGCTGTTTCCGCAATGTGACAGGGTCCCCGAAAACATGTTTTCCTCGTGTTGAAGGACAAAGTTCTCCGACTGTTTCCGCAGTGTGACAGGGCCTTAAGGAGCTTCACCTGTAAACATGTAATAGTGCGCTGGTCTGCTGTCAACAGATCGCATGTCGGATGTGAGCCATTGAAGCACTTATTCAGCCTATTTGTTGTTTTATTCTGCGGGTGTTACATCTCATACTTTTGTCGAGCGATCGGGTATTTCATGCTGCCCTGTTACTAATAATCCGAATTTCTCGCAAACAGGCAAGAGGCTGCCGGTGCTCCAATAAACAGTGCTGGGACCACGACCGGTTTGGACAGACGTGCCAGTGTCCAAGCCATCGTCGACGCAAGTAAACTCTTAACATGTGGCCTTATCGTGGATTCTACCACCCAGGAACTTCGACTATAGTCATCCTTGAGTGCGATGGGTATCTGCGAGGCAATAAAGCTGCGCTTAACCTGAACTGCACAGTTTAGTTTCGGAGATTTGTGGCTCGGGACCAAATGTAAAGGATAAACGTTTAGCCCCAGGAGTCTAATTCCAAGGGCTCAACGTTTAGACCCAGAGGTCCAAGTGCAAGGGCCTAACTGTTGGTCCTCGAGGTGCAATTGCAAAGGTGTAACATTTGATCCCATCGGAGGAACTGCGAGAGACTAATGGAAGGGTACAACCCCCCCCCCCCCCCCCCCCCCGAGACACATAGGATGGGACCTGCATGTTTGTTTGAATTACACGCAAGTGTGAATTAAAAGAGTTGTTTGAATTGACGAGATTCGACTTTATATATATATATCTTGAAAGGAAGATCTGGTGAACTAGGCTGGGCCACAGAGCGTTTGATGATGCCTGCCAGTATCCTGACCTTGGAGCGCGATAGGGCGTCCCAGTGTTCACTTCCCCAGCGCGATGATGCTGGGCCTCCTTTGATGAGCGGGATCTTAAGTGATGACGAAGTGATCAGTCGGGTTGTATTTGCATCCTTACTCCCTCGTTAGGTTTAAGATGTGGCCACCAGCAGCCACAGTGCGGCCTGGCGAGGTTCGGAGGGCACGGCCGCGTGTTCTCAGGCGGCATATGTAACGAATCTCTCGTCCGCGGCACCGGATAACGCTAGGAGGGTTGAGAGATTCAACCCAGTAGTTTACAAGGGAAGTTTGCTCGAGCAGTCGAGAAGAAAAATTATACTTGTGGAGCAGTTTCAAGAAGCGGCCTGGTTGTCGCATAAGTAGATGCACCCACACAATGTCACCCGAGGCATCAGTTACTCGTAAGAGATTCAAATCATGGACAACCTTGCGATGTTGGGATGTTGCTGCTGTTCAGTTGCGCGTAGTCCAGCCAAGGGACAAGCGTTGTCAGCAGGAGAAACACAGGCGCTTACGACTACGCCACTGGAAGTAGTATTGGCAGGCTGAAGGACTGTGTCAAGGATGGATGTTTGGTGGCCTGACGTACACAATATAAGAAGCGGAATAACTGGTTGTAGCTTATAGAATGGTATTATAAGCAGAAGTCACAAAAGGCGAGATTGTATCCCAGTTTTTGTGATCCTTGAAAATGTACATGAATACCTTGTCAACGTATATGCGCTGAAAACGCTCGGTGAGGCTGTTTTCCTACGGGTTACATGAGGACGTGGTTATGCATAGAACATGATTTGCTGCCACTTCTTCCTTGATGGTGACAGAAATAAAGGTTCGGCATCTATCGCTGAGCAGTTTATGGGGTGCGCCATATCGAAGAAGAATGTTGGAGATGCAAAACTGAGCACCCTCAGATGCAGTGCCTCATGGCAGGGTGATGGTATCGGCGAAGTCGGTCAGGAGATCAATCGCTTTGATGACCCACCGATTGCCGGAAAGGTTTCTTGGCAGTGGTCCGAAGAGGTCAATTCCCACCATCTCAAAAGGGGTAGAAGGACAGAAAATTGGTTGCATGTCTCCGGGAGATGGCAACGACGAGCGTTTTGCTGCTGACATGGAGTACACGACTGGATATGCTTGTTGATTGACGAGTGCATCCTGGCCAGAAATAGCGTTCGCGTACGCGACTGAATGTTTTACAAAACCAAAGCTGCCCGGCACTGCTATCGTCATGCAGTTAGATCATGACTAATGAAATGAGCAATTTAGGAATTACTAATCGCTTGGCTCTAACTCTTGGCCAAAGTTGTGGCGGTACAATATGTGGTTAATGAGCTTGAAATGTTGGAGTGGACAGTGGTGGTGTTGTGTCGTCGGGTATGTATTAACGGCGACGCGGTCAATAAGTTTGTGGAATTAAGGGTCATTAGCCTGCTCTAAATAAATATTTGTCGTGGAAATGGGTGGAAGAGGACGTGCGTTGGATGTCCCGGAACATACAGTAAAGGGCGTACAAAACAGTGGACACCGTGAAAGGGCATCTGCACCCAAATGCTTGCGTCCGGACTTGTAATAAATATTGAAGTCCTAATCTTGGAGCCGAAGTCTCCATCGCCCGTGTCTACCAGACAAGTTCCGGAGGGAGGTTAACCAACATAGGTCATGATGATCGGTCATGACATAAAGTTCCTCTTGTATAGGTACGGTCGGAATTTGGTGATACCCCAAACTACCGCGACATAATTAAGTTCAGTAATCGTGTCACTTTGTTCAGGTTTGCTGAGCGTCGGGCTAGCATAGGAAATGACATGCTCGGGGGAACTTCCAGGTTTTGAAACAAGCAACGCGCCTAGCTCTTAGCCGGTACCGTCAGTGTGTAAGATGGTGGCTTCTTTGGGGTCAAAATGACAGAGTAGGGGTTTCCTGTAAGGGCTGACTTCAAGGATGGAAAGCTCACATTTCTCCGACATTATCACTTGGTATCCTTTGTTGGACGAACGTGGAGTGGTTCAGAGATTGTGGCAAATCGTCGAATAAAGCGTAGGAAATATTATGCTTGGCCTAGGAGGCTTCGGATGCCTTTCTAATTTGTTGGTCGAGGAAGTTGAGAAACTGCCTTGATTTTGTCGGGATCTGGTCGCACGCCGGCTTTTCCTGCTAGCTGTTCCAGCTTTCCAATGCTTCTTCATCGAAATGCCGTTTCATTTTGTTCAGATGAAGACCGGCGGAGTAGAGACACGAGGAAACTTCCGAAAGACGGAACAGATGTTCCTTGAAAGTAGAAAAAAATATATCGTCAAAATAGCAAAGGAATGTTTTGCACTCACGGAGAGAGATGTCCATCATCCTTTCGAATATGGCTGGGGCGTTTAACGATTCAAACGGCATTACGTTGAACTCGAACCATTCGTCTGGTATGGTGAAGCCGTCTTTTGGTTGCTCGTTGTCCCCTCCCGCTATAGGGATACGATTTCTCGACCGAGTATCGACCCGGCAAATCAAACATTGCGGCTGATGCCTTGCCCCGAGCCGGAAGGGTGCCACGAGAGCACACGACGCGGGAGCGCTGACGGGAGAGCGTGCGACAGGAGAGCGCCGCGACACGAGAGCGCACGACCATACCTCGGCAAACCTCACTCATGAGGGCCCTACATCAGCCTCCCTCACCCTCATCTTGACAGGTGAGGTGAGGGTGAGTGAGTTTCTGAACCAGGAAAATTCATGAGTGTGAGGGTGAGTGAGGGCCGCGAGGGCTGTGAGGGCTGTGAGGACCGTGAGTGCGTGAGGGCCGTAAGGCTGGTGAGTGCATGAAGGGCGTGAGGGCTATGAGTGCGTGAGGGGCGTGAGGGCGGTGAGTGGCGTGAGGGTCATGAGTGCGTGAGGGGTGTGAGGGCGGTGAGTGCGTGAGGAGTTTGAGGGCCATGAGTGCGTGAGGGTGGTGAGTGTGTAAGTGGCATAAGTGCATGAGGGGCGTGAGATCCGTGAGGGCGGTGAGTGCGTGAGGGGTGTGAAGGCCATGAGTGAGTGAGGTTGTGGGGGCGGTTAGTGCGTGAAGGCCCCTTCAGTGGAGCAACTTTCTCGGCAATTTTGGTGTTGATGGCGGGTTGTTCCCTAAACTTCCCTAGATCGACACGAATTGCTGAGATCGGGTCCGGCTCGAAACAAGGGAGCGACTCGGAGCAATTCGAAGGCGTTTGAAGCGGCTGCATCCAATCAGGGACGCGATATTTTCACGTGATACCTCGTGAAGGTGATGATGACAAGAAAAGACTTGGTGCCGGTTTGAAATTAATCGTTTTTGGAAATAAACTGTTTCAAAAAGATGCATGAGTGTTTTCAATACGATTGAAATGCATAAAAACAGGTTTATAGCGCGTAATAGTGTGTCTAAATAGTGCAAGAAAAATAACATTTCTTGATGATGATGGCTAATTGCAGCAATTGGTTGCTGCGTGTGAACGCAGGCGGCCCGTGTTGCTGGTGTTGCTACGTCAACTTTCTGGGCGAAATTGCCCCATCGGAAGCTGACCTGAGAGGCGTGAGGGCTATGAGTGCGTGAGGGGCGTGAGAGGTATGAATACGTGAGGGCCGTGAGGGCGGTGAGTGCTTGAGGGGTGTGAGGGCCATGTGTGCGTGAGGGCGGTGAGCGGCGTGATGGCGGTGAGTGCCATGAGGGCTATGAGTGCATGAGGGCCGTGAGGGCGGTGAGTGCGTGAGGGACGTGAGGGCTATGAATGAGTGAGGGGCGTGAGGGCGGTGTGTGGCATGAGGGCCATTAGTGCGTGAGGGGCGTGAGGGCCGTGAGGGCGGTGAGTGGCAGGAGGGCCATGGGTGCGTGAGGGGCTTGAGGGCCGTGAGGGCAGGGAGGGGCGTGAGGGCCATGAGTGCGTGAGAACCGTGAGGACGGTGAGTGCGTGAGGGGCGTGAGGGCCATGAGTGCTTGAGGGGCGTGTGATTCAGTAAGGGTGAGTGAAGGGCTGAAGGTGAATGTGACTGTGAGTATGAGGGTGAGGAAGGGGACCTAAAATGCCGACCTCTGCGCACGACAGCAGAGCTCCTCGACACCAGAGCACACGACGGGAGAGCGCCGCGACACGAGAGCGCTTGCTATTAGAGTGCGCGTGTGCGCATGTGCGCGCCATGGGAATGATCAATATTGGTGTCTTCAAGAACGTATTTTCTCGGATAGCGCAGTTTTTTGCACGCACGTTAGCTGCCCAATATATTGAAAAGTATATGCTACATACAGGACTTTTTTTGTTTTTGTTTTTGTCAAAGCGATATTTGCTTAAAGTAGGGCTACGCTGTTTAGGGGTGTTGTCTTAAATATGTGCTGTTTAAGGTTGGTGGACCTTGCAAATACCGCCGTCAAATAGCGTGGTCGGTAGGGGGTTCCGGAAGAAAGGTCCCCGGAAAAAAGTCCCCGCAAAAAATGCCCCCCGAAAACGGTTCCCAGGTGTAAAGCAGGAACAAACGTCCGCAAGGGGTTCTTTATCATTGGGTTTTTCTAAATCTCATGGCTTTCGGGAGGTCCGGTCTTTGTCCGGTTCAAGTGAGCTGATCCACCAGGAGGTAGAAAGGAAGGCTGAAATCCACTTTGAACGTGATACCGGAGGTTTGGAGGCATGGTCATTCGCAGCCTTCTAACAGTAGGCTACCGACGCCTTGCGCTTTGAGGTATCGACCGTCGCTACGAAGACTCCGTAGGACCACGGGTCGGTGCTTCCCCCAAAAAGAGGTGCAAGTCGACACTCGTCGAAATTCAATGCCGTCATTCAACGCCGCGAAGCCGTGTGAAATAAACCTTTATAGCACACCCAGCCAGAATGCAATTATTCTGTTGTGGGAAACTTCATATGTGTTTGTGTACCACTTTAAAATAGGCACATACTTCGGAGAACCATAAATTTTCTTGTACACCCTCTCTTCCGACGCGCGCTCTAATGGCACGCGCTCTCGTGTCGCGGCGCTCTTCTGTCCTGAGCTCTCGCGTCACGGCGCGCTCTCCCGTCGGCGCCCTCGTATCGTGCGCTCTCGTGTTGTACAGCCCCCGAGTTCCCCTTCCCCCAACAAGCAGAAAAAACGGAGCTCGTCGCCGTCACGAATGCGGAATCTTCATAGGGTACAATTGTAAGCAGAGAAACCCTGCTCGATGCCCATCGAACAGACGACTTCTGTTGATTGGGATCCCACCCTCCCCCAATGTCCCCACTCCACGACCGGTCCCGTTCTTCTCATAGCTCCACTAACACAGACACCCCAGTGCGTCGACTATTGACCCAATTACTCCACCCGACTCTAGGGCAACAAGACATCGCGGAAGGCCTCGTAGATACATAATGCACAGTGGCAATTTGATCTTTCTTCCATAAATAACAGAAACAGATGATGCTGACCCGACATCCTCACATTTTCGCGTGGTCGTGCCAAACTTGTTGCGGCAATCCTTTATGCGTTACTTTCACGACAGCGTTCTGGCCAGACTTGTACGTAACGCGTTACAAGTAATTGATCACTTGTAATCAATTACATTTAAGAGGAATTTCGTAACGCTTTAATTACATTTGTCAAACTGTAATGCTTGGAGTAATTCAAGTACTTTTTTGTGTGATCAGTTACAAAATTACCAATTACATTTTTCATCGCTGTTACGCTGAAACTTACGCCGAAAATATCGTCGCTGTTACGCTGAAAATTACGCTGAAAATATCGTCGCTGTTACGCTGAAAATTACGCTGATCTTCTCACGAAAATCATCGTAATTTTCGGAGTCACTCAGCCATGCAGCAAAAATGATTAAGGCTTTCTTTTTTCTTGAAACATAAAAAAAAGAACTAGAATTAGTCAGCAACTTCTTTTTTCGCTTACTCCACGCTCTTCTACAAGCGCGCCACCAGCCTTGGCTGGGGAGTTCCGAATCTCGTTGCAGATTGCGGATGAAGTCGACGAGAACTCGCCGTTGACCTTTTAGTGGGCTTTGTTCCTTAGGTCGACACGTCACACAGACGACAAAGTACGAATCCAGGAATAAAAGTAAAAAAAATAAAAACGAACGCACATACACAAGGTCCTAAACGCAGCTGAAATTTATTCCCCAACGAAATCCTACAGAAAACACAAGAGACGAGAGAAAGCGAGAGAGAAGTGGGGAAGCCTGTGCCACAAGAAGTATAGCAAAGCAATTTTTACAAAAGAACTGAGGAGTAGTGACCTCCTTTATATAAAACTAAATCTATGTTTGCGCCCTAACCTTTTGTTCTCAAAGATTTCAGAAAGGTCCTCATACCGGAAACAAACCAGGGTACAATGTCGCGACATCAACGAGGTGGTATCATACCACCACTTGCAATGAAATGACTCATGAGACACATTTCTCGCTTCTCATTGGCTTCAACGAGTTGTAGCCTTAGCAGTACTGCACTATTTTAGCGAGGCAGTGTTCTTTATAGCCATCCTTTTTGTATTATTCATTGTGTGATCTGTTCAACAAAGGCCAACAAGATCCTATTGTCGATCTTCAAGGAATCCACGACATCAACTCCAGGATGGGGGTGATGCATGGTCTTCGCGATGTTACAAAACGGGAGGCCTTCTCGTGATTTCGGCAGTTCGTTAATATTTTTCAAACGCATACTATTATGGAGGATCGAGGCATAGACTCCCCTTGGCCTCAGCTTGCCCTTATGTTTAAAGTTAAGGACTCCAAAGATAAAAGAGTAATGCTATATGCACTCCGGAGTGCAGCTTGGGCGGAAATTGCTATATGCACTACGTTTGTCTCTTATAAAATGAATGATCACAACGAGTTTTTCAACCGGTGGCGTAGAGTAGGGGTTAGCGTGTCCGCTTCGTGCGCAAGTGGACGCAGGTTCGAGTCGCGGTGATCCTACCTTTTTTTTTTTTTCTTTTTATTTTTTTCTTGAACGTTGGTTTGACGAGGCATTTGGCGATATTTATATTTCTTTTTTGCGATGAACACAAAAAAAAAAAAACACCGAATGTTGTCGACGAAACTTCGCAGATCGGGGACAGCGGGGCTTAGGTTGCCGGCTGGACGCCGCGAAGCGGCCTCCAGCCGGCAACCCAAGCGCAGTTCGAAAAAGGGTGGCCCGAGCGGCATGAGCTCTCAGCGTAGTGCATATAGCAATTTCCGTCCAAAGTGCACTACGTAGTGCATATAGCATCGCTCAAGATAAAATGAACGTGCCGTTCGAGTGTTTGCTTTGCCGACCACTACAAAAGATTCTTTCGTGCTCAAGGGCCACAAACTCCAACCTGCGGACGCACATCAAGGTAAGGTACATTTTTGTGCTGATAACAATTTTAATGAATAATTTTCAATACGTTTAGCATCATATCCATCTTTTCATGTCCTTACAGTTCTCCTGGTTAAGGTATACAGGGCAGCTTCTGTAGATAAGTGCCAACTGTGCGCTGGCCACTGCATTTTTGGGTGCTACATATTAGGGGGAAGGAGATTTCAACTCTTAGGTATCGCATCGTTTATTGTAATGAAATACTGCTGCCGGGAGGGGGGAGAGAGGGTCTTTGGCATGTGTTATCCGCGATGATTTCATGTTATCAAAGGAGGCATCAAATGCAAATGTAACAATGTCAATTAGACTAAACCTTTCCATTATTCGGTAATATTTTCAGCGACAACACCGTGGCAGTTTGTTAGAGTTCGAAAATCTACTGCGGAAGCTGAAGACTTGCGAAGCTCCAACCCCTAAACGCAAACAACCGAAGATATCGTTTACGAGCGAAACGACGTCCCAGGTCAAGTTTGACAGGCTCGTGCTCAAGTTTGTCGTCGACTATTTGCATCCGTTTTCGGTTGTAGAGGCTGGCCGCTGTGTAAACCTGCTTCAATATGCGGCACCGGACTGCACACTTATAACGAGGAGAATGCTGATGACACGGCTGGATGCAAGCTACGTCAAAATGAAGCTCCGGCCAAAAGAATCCCTGGCAAGCGTTCCTTACGTGGTGATCACGGCCGACTGCTGGACAACGTTTCGGCGGTAAGTTATTTCTAACCGTTTGTAAGAATATGTACTCATATTTCATTTCCCTACCACAGAAGCTACATGGGAGCCACTGTGTCTTGGCTCGAGTCTACAGCGTTAACTCGTAAGTCCGCAGTGCTCCTTTGCCGGCGCATGCTAGGTCGAATAACCTATGACAAGCTGGTCAGCACTCTGCTGGAAACATTCGAAGACTACGACTTGGAGGGAAAAGTAACCAAGGCCGTAACGGACAATGGCTCGAACTTTTTAAGGCATTCAGGTATGAATTGCTAATTACTCGATTTCTTTCATTGATGTTTAGTAAAAATACTTTAAGTCCTGTCTTGTTGAATTTATGCAGACTGTTCAGCGAACCACAAGACACGTTGACCGATGTGTAAAAAGGCCTCTCGGAGGTCATGGATGTGACAGCCCTCCTGAGCGGCGTGGCAGAAGGCGAAGCCCGCCTTCCCCCTTACCACCGGTGTTCTACCCACAGGTTGAACCTTGTGGCGACTGCTGACACCTCTGTAGAGGAGCAACAGGACCTTTTTGCGTGGCCGCTCAAGTCCGTCCTGCGGTCATGTCGAGCCCTATGGAACAAGCGGGGCCAATCTTCCGTCGGTAACGAAACTATCTTGAGGTACTGTGGCCGGACACTTTTAAGACCGGTCGCCACTCGGTGGAACTCCGTCTTCGACGCTTTGGAGTGCATCCTGGCCATCGAATCTGCGGGAAAAGGATTAGACGGTTTTTGTAGGGGTACAATCACCTCCTTTCCAGCGCCCACAGGACCTCCAGTTCATCAAGGAGTACTGTGAGGTAAGACCAATTGTCGTCTTTCATAGGTATAATCGGGCCGACTAACCTCGGTATGTATTTGTTCGTTCCATGTCGTTCGTATCTTTATACATCAACCGCAGCTAAAATTAGAGCTTGAACGCCGATGCTTCTTTTTACATTACTTACACAGGTCATGAAGCCCCTGGCGTGTGCTATGGACATCGTCCAAAAAGACGAAAAGATGTACATGGGTTATCTGCTCCCCACCATCAGCGTGCTTCAGCGCCGCTTGGAACACCTGCAAATGTCGGGACTGGCATTCTGTACACCCCTCGTCAATGCGCTTTCGTCCGGAATCCACAAGAATTAAGAGGGATAGCGCACTTTTGTCAAGGTTCGCGCAGCCGATCACTTTTTCTTTGTTTGCTCTCATACTTGCAAACATGCAATATCTATATTAGTCTAAAATCTGACTCGTATCCGCTTAGTAGTTTACTTAATTGCCACTCTTTGTTTAATTTCAAGTATCATTAAAGTGCAATTTTGTTTTTAATTATGCTACAGGTTCGACCACCTCTCCGAGGAGCGCGAGCTTTTGATTGCGTCCGTCACGATTCCTCGATTTCAGACGACATGGGTGTCAAGCGAAGGGCGGCGCCGGGAGCTTCAAAGACTTTTCAAGAACGAACTGAACCGACGGTGCTACGGTAGCACAGTGACCGCCGTTTCCTTGAGTGCTCCCAAAAAATCACCCACGGACGATTTTTTTAGCTTTGCGCTGCCTTCACCCGGAGCACCTTCTCCAAGCGTAAATTGCAGCGAAGCAGACCGCTTTATGGCAGACTCGGAAGCGGAAATCGAGTCTCTGCACAAGCATGAACTGGTGCGCAAGGTGTTCGTGCGCTATAACAGCGCGCTTCCGTCAAGTGCGTCCGTCGGGGGGCTTTTCAGCGTCGCGGCGGACGTCTTGACAAGAAAATTCGGAAAGATGATGGACGAAAACTTTGAGAGGCAGCTCCTGCTAAAACTAAATAAGTTGTGAAAAACAAAAAGAAAACAATAAACAAAACAAAAATTCTGTGCGCAAGATTTCAGTGTGTATTTTGAATATTTCGGTCATCGCAATAAAAAGTAACGTGAAAGTAACGTGAAAAGTAATAAATTACTTTGCAGTAATTCTTCAATTACTTCTGGGAGGCTGTAATCAGTAACGGTAATCGGTTACTTTTTTGACTGAAGTAATTGTAATTGCAATCGGTTAGTTTTTTTCAGTAACGTGTACAAGACTGGTTCTGGCAGGTTTCATCGATGGAAAGAAAACATACTACAAACTGTGCCGTATTGCAACCTGTCCTGGAATGAACCGTGATGTCTTACATTACGCATGCGATCGTTCTTAGTGCCAAACGTCAAACCCTGCGGCGGCAAGCCACTTCGTCTGATGCAATCGCTTGAAAGCAATTATCCCTGAAAGATTGTTGCATGTGATACAATGGGTCCCTATCCCTGCAGTCTGCAAGGCAACAGGCACCTCCTGGTCGTCACCAACCACTTCTCTAAGTGGGTCGGCCTGCATCCCCTGCGTCAAGTCACATCTAAAAAAATATCTGTGAAACGCTCCGGGAAACGTTTTTTCCGGTTTGGATACCTTGCTGTGTTTGTAACCGATATTCTCGGTATCCGAATCACAGTACTTCCCCGTACCACCCACAGGCCTCCATCACAGAGAAAGTGAACCGCAACCTTACGGCCATGCTAATCCTTTGCACAACCAACCACAAACGCTGGGAGGCGCATATACTGGAGATGTTTTTTTGCTAGACGGACCACAGAAAATAAATCTTGCGGCTTCACTCCCGCGCATCTGAATTTCGTACGAGACCTTCGAAAGTGTCCAAAAGACGACCTCTTGAATACCACTAATACAGGCTCCGGCAGCTCGCACTCAGCTTTTGCACAACGACTACGCAATCATAGGGACCTTTAGCAAAGCGTTGCCGTGATCCGCGTACCCCGCTACCGGAACCTTTCAAGCATGCTTTTAAGCGCGCGCCCGAGTGGTACCTGGACCGCGGGGCGCAGGCTTAAAAGCATGCTCCAAAGGTCCCTGTAGTGCGGTACGCGGAGCACGGCAACGGTTTTCTAAAGGTCCGTAATTTAAGTGATGCAGTGCAAATGGCACGAGAGAATATCGAACACTCTATCGGAACAGTAGCTAATATATAACAAATGCAAAAGGGACGTAGAATTTTCTATCGGAGACCTTGTCCTCCGCCGAACCCACCCATTCAGTAACACTGATCTAGAACACTCGGCTTCCTTAACCAAGCGAGGGGGAGCCACTCTTGTGGTCGCCGCACGCGTTTCGCGTTTAGCATACCGACTCCGATGCCCTGATAAAGGTTCTATCACATGGTTTATTCATATAAACGACTTGCGACCCTTTATTGAACGTGACGCACGTGACGGCTTCTAGATAAGTCATAGCTCTTCTACTTAAATATTTCTTACGCTTACGCTCACCCGCAGATACGCGCGGAGCCAAGCATGGGAGACGGTCTCGCCGACCCCCTTCCCCATGGTCCCCACTCCACAACCGGTCCCGTTCCCCTCATGGCTCCGCCAACACAACCACGCCAGTACTCCCGGAGGCCGGCTTTCCACCGGACAACCCAGCGATGCACCTAAACCAGCGAGGCGGCCATTTGGCGCAAAATCGAGCAGAATAGACTTGTGGGGCTCAAATCCCGGGCGGTCTGGGCCATCAGCCCCAGGTGCCTCATAGACTCGATTCGGCCACCGTCCCACCGCCGCTCCAGGGCCGCACTCGACAAGAGCGGTGCGTTATGTATCTACATGGACGAGGAGCAGCCGACGCTGTGCGCCTTCTGCAGAGTGCCCCTTATCTTTGAGCGCCGACACTCACGAGGGGACCTACATATTGAGCGGCAGCAACGCCATGATGACAACGTGACGGCATCTACTCGTCATTTGACGTCGACCAATGTGGTGGCCGTATCGATCGTTTTTTCCCGGCCATGCCTCGAAAGACTACGCACCCCTCCTTCCGACAACGTTAACATCGACGACTAGTCGTGCCGGCCTACCCTACCATATCTCCACACAAGCCTTGACCTTTTAGCCACGAGCGAATGCAAGATTTCGAAGTTCACGTCGACACAGCGTTGGAACGACGGATCACGGAAGAAGCAGATGGCAGCGCGAATGAAGCTCGCCCAACGCCAGGGGCTGTGGTCTCCCAACTAGCTGAGCCAAAGTCATGCCTTAAGAGCTTTCCTGGGTTCTCCGGGCTTCTTCGCCTCTCCCGGGACCCACGTCGGCGCCCTGCGACGACTCGGCTCCCCCCGATCAGCTGTGCGGAGACGTGAGCCCGGACTCATCGCCGAACCACAGGGACGACGCGAACAGTTCCGCCGAGGACAATATACCCATACAAAAATATCCTATTGTCAGCTATAGATCCTTTGTATGGTAGGCGTATAGCTACTTGGGCCAATTAGATAAAAACATGTTCTATGGCTGTAGATTTGTCTATGGCCCTATCTTTGTCCAGCCATAGAGCTCTTTAGCTTTTCTAATGGCTGTATCTCTATAGACAGCATACTATCGCTGCCTATGGCTTTTCTTTTGGTGTCTTCAGCCATTTATATGGTCTGCTAAAGAATGCTGTATGGGTTTTCCTATGGCTCTTTTTAGCCAGCACACTCTAAAAAAGATTCCTTCCGATGTTCCCTTGACTTTTGGATGCACATAGTAGATTCACATACATCACTGAACACACGAAATACACAGGACACAAGCTGTACAGCCCCTCACACGACGTCAACAACGAAGCAACACCGTACGCCCACTCCTCTTTCTTTTTCTTTATTGCCTGGTTTTGGTTTAGGTGACAAACACATCACACATATAATAAAAGGTTAAAACAAAAGCCTCAAAGGCTATTGTACAAAAATCAAGCTCATCAAACACCTTCACAAACCAGTGATAGACGCCAGCTCCTCAAGAAGCGGCGAAAAGTCCGGGGGTGGCTGCTGAACATTAAAAATGTCTTTAAAAAAACACATCATTTCAACAAAATATGTGTGCGGAACGCACGTCGACGTCCGCGTGTCTTACAGCCATGCGGCAGCGCCACAAGCTATGGAGACCGACCAGCATGATCATGTCACAGGGCGCCAAGCTGTCTCCTTTATCAACAGGCTTCAGACGGCTCCTCGCGCCGTCTGAAGCAACGACGTGATACTTTTTTAGCATTTCTATCTACTTTTAAGGCCTGTTCACACATGCAGCGGAGCGCTACAAGCGTAGCGCTGACCTCGCGCTAAGCGCGCGCTGACGGGAGCGTTCACCAGCTTTGTATCGCACCGTCAATATTGTTGTTCATGGCAGACAATAAGCAGCGGACGACACGTGAGAAGCACTACATTAGCGCTTCGCTGAATCTGTGAACCGGCCTTTATTGTTTTATGTTAATGCGATTGAGTGTACATACAACTGATACCCTCAGGAGCTGTCTGAAAGACAGATTGAAGATGGGCGAATGTTTTGTGACGAAATAATGGTGTTCTCATTTCCGTGTCCACGTCCGTGGACAATAGTAGGGAATAGTATAATGCTTTTTTTCTCACCTTGGTGCGCTACAGCGAGGTTTCTCAAAGTCGAATAAATTGCAACAATTCTGTCAGACGCAGAGGACCCTGAGTTTTGTATTTCTGCCCAAGACTAATCTGGATCTGGTGTCCACAGCGATACAAGCGACCAAGAAGTTTCCATGAATGACGAAGATGAACTCGAGACACCCAGCCCTCCGAAAAAGTAGAGTAGATGTTCCTGGAAAAAAGCTACGTAAGTTCATACTTTTGTTACTATTAATATTATTAGAAAACCAACATCGTCGAAGTGAAAAAACTTGCAGGAATTCACCTTCTCATGGGTGTAATCGGCCTTCTTCAGGTTCCCATGTACTGGTCTCAAAGCACGCGAACACCTCTGATTGCAGACAGCATGACCCGAAAAAAAAGTTTACGAGCTGCCTAATCACCTGCATTTTGTTGATTCGTCATCCCGAACCAAAGAACAGAACAAAGACAAGCTGTATCTCGTGCGTCCTATTCTCGACCACTTCCAAAGTGCCTGTGGATCACTTCCATAGACAGCTCAAGTCTCAATTGATGAGCAAATGATCCCGTTTTCAGTCAGATGTAGCTTCGGACAATATCTGCCTTCGAAACCAAACCATCAAGTGTTGAAGAACCTTGTTCTTGCCTCCCTGATGGCTCGGTGCTTTACCTTCTAATTTACACAGCGAAGGATACAGTCATAGACAAAGACATGAAGGCCTCTGGACTAGGTGGCGCCTTTGTGAAGAAGTTAATGGAAACTGTAGTCAGCAAGAATGCCCATGTCTTCATAGACAGGTACTTCACGGGGCTGAATATCATGGACTTCCTTCTGACGGAAAACAAATTTCTCACTGGAACTGTGAACGCAAACCGCACGGAGGGTGCTTCTGCGAGGCTCCCTTCGGATAAGGACATGACTCGTGGCCAAGCAGTCTGTCTCGTTCATGACGATGGAAAGGTATGCCAAGTAAAATGGTGGGACAAAAAGAGCGTTTTGTTGCTCTCAAGTGCTGTAGGGACAGATCCAATGGGTTCGTGCAGAAGATGGTCGAATGAAGACAAGAATAAAATACCCATTCCTCAGCCAGTCATTGTTTCAGAGTACGGTAGCAGCATGGGGGAAGTCGACCTCATTGAGATTTATTGCTTACTTCAAAAACATCGATTCTGACCAAGAAATGGACAGTTCAAATGTTCACTCACTTCCTTCACATAGCCATCTGCAACGCATAGATTAAGTTCCTTCATGACGCTCGTGCTCTGAATGTGTCCCAGATGGAAAGCCTCCCCCTCCTGGCATTCAAACAAGATATTGCCAAAACACTGATCAGAAGAAACCTCACAAACGCGAACATCTCCCAGTCCGAGCTCCGCGGAAGTGCAGCAGAGCTAGAAGAAACAAGGCCAGTCCTAATGCCTATCCTAGAGTTCCGTAAAGATGGATTTGGGCATTTCCCTTAATTTTCCAAACTCGATAATGCCATGCCATGCAGAAACAAGAATTGCAATGGTAAAACTAGCGTGAAATGCATGAAACGCATTGTGTTTCTCTGCCCATAAGCAAAGAACAGCTTCTATGACTTCCACAACCCCATCAACTAATGTCCACATTTGTGGACCCCAGCTTTGTTTGCCGTAAAAAATAAATGCATGCCCTTTTATGTTTTATGGCCATATGGCGAGATGCATGATAATGTTTTCCATCAGTTGCTGCTTTCTTTCCAACCTTATGATCATTAGTGAATATATATATATATATATATATAGTATTATTTGTCGGGCAGAATGGGCTGAGAACGATAAACCGATTTAAAAAAAAAAAAAAAAAAAAGCTGTGAAATCTGCTCGTATGCGGTTTGTGCAGGTGAGTTTTACGGCCAGGGGGACATAGTACAGGAAGATAGCTGCAACTATCAGTCCGATAATTAAGTAAAATTTGTTATTTAACCTATATTAATGCAAAATTACATATAGTTCTAATTCAAAGCTTGCTGAGCATTATAAAAAAAAAAATCAACGCTTTTGAGAAGGATATAATGCAGGGCAGCATTTTACGGCGTTCTGTAAAAACTCTCTATTTGGACGCCTTTCTAGATTTCTGTTTCTTATCGGACCGCATCTACGTGTCCGTGGTCCCGCACCCCAGTGGCTGAGACGCGCAACATACTGCGCCCTATTTTCTCCCATTCTACGAGGGAGGCAAGGAGGTGGCGTTGCGCCGCGACAACCGGGGAGCACGACCGCGGGCGCAAAGATGCGCTCCGATAAGAAACCAAAATCGAGTAACGCGTCCAAATGAAGCGTTTTTTACAGGATGCCGTAAAATGCTGCCCCGGTGTTATATCCTTCTAAAAAAAGTTGATTTAGTGGTTTTTGATGATGCTCAGCATGTTTCTATTTGAAACTATATGTCTATTCGCAGTAATTGAAAATTAAATTAACACAGTTAACTTAATTAGCCGACTGATCGTTGCGACTATCTCTTTATAATATGTCCCCCTTGCCGTATTCACCTGCACAAGCCAAATGAGTCTAGAATTCACGGCCTTTAAAAGAAACTAATCTGAAAAAAAAATAAAAAGATACACCCTATATATATATATATAAGGTGTTTCCTGATAAGCGGGACAAATCGCTCCTGCATAAATTACGCAGTGCCCAGAACAAAAATTATTTCCGTGGTGGTTGGTGCCGTAGTGGCTGTGCATTCGAATAAATTATTAGCGTTGCGAGTATTTGGGTAATTAATTAACTTCCACTAATTACATTTTTGGTCATGCTTTTTTAAGGCGTTGTTTAAAAAAGGAATTTGCTTGATATCATCGATAACTACTCAATCCGCCTACATTACATTGTTCTAAGGCCCGCGCAACTTTATACAACATTATAAAATATTGAATATTGATCATTTTGGACTCGTTCCAACGTTTCTGTTTCTTACCAGACGACACCGGCGCGCGGGCAAGCCCGCCCGCTTATCAGATTTTCACCAAAGTCAAATAAAAATATATTATTTTTGAACTATTTGTATATCATCCATGGAAACGACCGAGATCGATTAATCGTTTAATTAATCCATCCGAGGGTGGCGATTACTTGGCCAGAACTTTCAGTCGAGCCCAGCCCTAGAAAATATGTCTAACACAAAGTCGGATATCATTTATGCCAAGAAAGTTACAGGGCTACCTTAACAAACTTTTCGGGAATAATAACGTAATATTTCACAGTACCAAAAGCTTTCGATATACCAACGTATATGTTATGGACATGCCCTTTTTCAAAATTAAAAAAGGCCATTAAGGCCATTTGAGGTTAGGCTTTTTTTGCAATAGAACCGTTTCAAAACCCTATCAAAAAATTTTCGCGGTTACCATCTCTTGGTAACGATACCTTGTTCGACAGCCTAAGTCCATAGGCAAAGCCGGCAGCCAACCATACTTAATCCAACATAATCCTCGCAGGAACTCATGACATCACAAGTTGAATCATAACGTACAAAGGGACGTCAAAGGGGGCTATGACGTCACAACTTAAAGGGACAGTCAATAGATAGTGTGAAGAGGGCGAAAAACCTCCTACCCTTCAAATTACTTCAGTTACCACAATATGTTGCTCGCAAGCCGAGAGCACTAAGACTTCAGCACCCGAGATGCACACAAAAGAATCAGATCTCATAAAAAACTTTTTTTAGTAAAAAGGTTTTACGGCGTCTTCTCCCTGGTGTCCGACGGAACGGTGTTTCGTTAAGTTATAAAAGTTACAATGTTGGTCATCAGCCTTTTCATTTTCTCGAGCTTTCCACACCTATGTTATTTCTTTAAAATTAACTATTCTCTGTGACTACGGGAATGACGCGCCACGTAACGGCATGGTCATTGCCCCATTGAACTTCCGGCATTGCTCGTCGCCGAGTCTAAAGTCCCTCTAGGCTTCTTTTTAGTTTATTTATTCATACTTCTAGCCCTTTGTAGGCCGGTACAGGAGTGCTATGTACAAATAAAGAGAAAAACAATCATGCAGATATAAAACACTTAAATCAAAATTTGAAGAACAAAACGCAAAAAAGCATTTATAGACAAGATCACAAAAATCTAATATCATTGACCAATATACTCTTCACAATTTTCACAAAATCACGCACATTTTGTAAAGTCATGGCGCATTGGAAAGCTGATTCCATTTTGTTATCGCTCCGGGAAAGAAACACAATTTAAAACAATAATTTTTCACCGACCGTCCTCAAATGTGTACATACTGTGATGGTGTCTTGTGGTTTCAGCATAGCGTACATCTATGTATTTATCCTCATTGATTTTAACTAGTCCGTAAAGAATTAAGAAGATGAACTTGAGGTAGTCACACTTTATTCGAAATTGAAGAGCAGAAAGTTTGTCAAGTTTACAAAGTTTAGCGGGTGAATGAGCGTAACAATATTTATTAGAAGTGAATCTTGATACAAACCTCTGAATTTTATACAGTTTACTGTAGTTAGTTATTGTGTACGGATCCCATACAATTCTTGCATACTCAAGAACAGGCCTCACCAAAGTTTTTAGCTTATGATTTTTACTTCAGGCGTTGCACCTGCAAGACTTTTTCTAAGATACCAAAGTACCTGATTTGCTTTCGTGGAGACATTTTCTACTTGACTAATCGCTCGCAAATCTCTGGTAATTCTAAATTCCAAATACTTATTTTCAACTGCACGATGTAATTTGGTGTTATCAATGAAGTAACCAAAATTTAGAAGTGGCTTTTTCTTGTTATTAGTACGAATAGCAATTTTGGGGGCTTAACACCATTTGCCATTCGTCACAACATTGTTCAATTTTAAGTAGTTTTTCGTGTAATATAATTTGATCCCGTGATTATTTTTGTCTTATTATACAACGCGCAGTCATCCGCAAATAATTTCAATAGGATTGATATTTCAGAGCATATGTCATCTATAAATGTTAAAAACAAAAACGGAACTAACACACTACCTTGGGGTATACCAGAGGCAACAGGAGCGACTCTACACACGCAGCCGGGAAACTCGAAGAATTGTGCTCCTGGGAAAAGGTAGTAAAGACACCAGTTTATAATCATTTGGTACTTAAACAATACCTGAATTTTAAGTAATAATTTGGGATGGTACACTTTATCAAATGCTTTTCCGGAGTCAAAAAATATTATGTCCGTTATTCCACGGTCATTTATAATTTCGGAAAGATCATACCCTATTTCAATGAGTTGGGTTGTTGTTAAAAGACATTTACGGGTGTTGGCGCTGATACGAAATATAGTGTTCATGCACGTATGTTCGTAAATGTTTGGATACAATATTTGCAAAAAAATTTTAGAACATATATTAATAAGAGATATGTGCCTTTGTTTTCGACGCTAGAAGTGGAACCGCCTTTATAAATAGAAATAATTTTGGCCGTCTTCCAGGTTCTTGGTACAAAACAACTTTTTAAAGATGATTGGAAAATTATGGTTACATACTTAGCGCACCACTCAGAGTATCGTTTCAAAAGTGCATTTGGAATTTCATCAGATCCGGGGCTTTCTCAGTGTCTATATCAAGCGAAAGTTCAAAGAAGCCGTGTTCCTGAATGAATAAGTGACTAATCGGGGAGCAGAAAAATTTCAACCTTTTGGGGTAGCTTCATTGTCCTCAATGAGCACAGATGAAAAGAAGGATTGAACTCTTCAACTCCTTGCTGACTACTCTCAGAACTTGATTTTTTGTTGACCCGGGAATTAGCATTCGGCCAAATTTTGCTGGGGCTTCTTTAATAAATATTCGAAGAAAGATGTTGCAAACCATTTTTTTCTGACTCTCTAACAAGTCTCTTCAGCTCAAGAATCAGATTTTGAATTGTTATTTTTCTACCGTCAATTGGTTTAACTAAATTGGCTTTCCGACCTCGCTTTATTTTTGCTGCCACATGTATGATTCCCCTAGTAATCCAAGGGTTCTTGTTTCTAATCACTTTGACACGCGTTGGCACAAATCGAATAACACTGTGTGTTATAGTAATAAATAAAAAGTTCCACAAATTGGCGGTAGTAGAAGATGACTGACAGAATTGCTGAAAGTCGTCAAAATATTTTGGAAGATAATCTAATATGCTAACATCATCGGTAGCCTCAAAATAAATAATCTTTTTATGCTAATGATGACCGAGTATGCCTGGGCATAAGCTTAACGTCATTATTTATAATTTACGGTCTGAGACTCCTAAACTTTCACATAATGAAAAAAAGGGGGGCTTAGTTTCAAAAAAGCGATTAAGTCAGGTAATGATAATGCAGCAAATGATGTTCTTGTGTGGTCTGTTACAACCTGAGTTAAGTAATAACAAAATGCAAGTTCCAACAGTGGATCAGAACAAGCCCCTTTTGAATAGCCGCGCGAAAGTTTACTCCAATCAATTCCTGGTATGTTAAAACCACCCATTAATAAAATGTTTTTATTCAGAAGTAATACCGAGTCGATATATTGTCGCCAACGAACTAAGACTTCAACTGAGAAATTTGGTGGTGTGTACATGCAACCCAAGATTACACCCAGTCACTCAGTTTGATCTGGACCCAAAACTATTCTACATCTTTAACCTCACCAAGTACAGTAAAGGCAATATTACTTGTTGCCAGGATTGTCACTCCTCCGCCGCGTGCTCCTCTATCTTTTCTAATTATTCCATAGTTTGGTGGCGTATTTTCCGCGTCTAAGAATTTGTATGTAGAAAGTTTTAGAAATTACCATAAAGTCGGTTTGATGCTCAAGAAGAATGCTTTCAATAAAGTGCACTTCATTTAAAATACTTCAAGCTCTTATGTTAATTAGCTGGAAGCTCTCTTCGTTCAGACAGCCATTCATTTCGGGCTTCCGAATAAGGTGAGCAAACGTATCTTTCATTACCAGCCTCATCCCAAGGTTAAGTTACATTATATTTATTTCATAAAACACTAGTTTGGCCTTCCCACCCCCTGTTCCTCATCTACAGCAGAACCCGACCAGTTCTTGCGAATTTCCGCTACCCTTTTGCAGAAGTCTTCACTAATGCTGATTTCGGTACCCTTGAGCTTAACACAGTTGTTAAAAACCTTTATTTTATCCCGAAAGTCAGCAAGCTTCACAATAACTAGCCAATTTCTACCAGGTATGTTCCCCCCCAAGTTTATAAATTGGTAAGTGGAATCAATTTTGACTTTCAGTGAACCAGAAAATACACCATTATTCACACTTTTCAGTAACGCGTCGTCGTTTTCTGGTGGCACTTGTTTACGTCTCTAGCAATGAGATTATTTTTGCTTAAACAATTTTCAAGGTTATCAATTTGTTTACATAACGCGGTCATTTAACTATTTTGACTCGGAATGGCACTTCCAATCTCTACAAATTTCCCATTGGTTCCGTCGACGATCTGTAGTTTGCTCTATATTGCCTCTAGCCTGTTTTGCAGCCTCTCGGCATTGATTCAGACGTGGCTTGTTTTCCCTGAATTTCGTTAGCACTTTAGGAATTCATTTCGGGGTTTCAAGCATCTCAAGGAACATGACTTCCGTTATAGGCCCATGGTTTTCTTGAACATCACCCGAGAGCTTCAGTAGCAGAACCGCACTTGAAAAAACATGACAAAATCCACTGCGCTAGCACCCATGGACACGGCATCACAAATACTAAAACATAGCATCTACAAGACCTGTATTTAATATCACTAACCTGCGTAGACATGATGGGGAGCATGTTAAGTGATGCTGCTACGCCGTTGATGCCGTGTCCACTGAAGGCAGCGACCGAATACATTCTCCTTTTTTGCTGTGCGCCGGGAAAGCTGGGATCTTCCGATGACGCCAACTTGCGAGCGACGGCTGTGCTGTAGAAGTTTTCCACGTGCATAGGAAGCTTGGGTGATTTAGATGTTCCGCTGGGCAGTAAAGAATTATTGACCGCGAGTCCACCACGCGACAATGCGTTCCACAGTGACGAGGCGCCCAGCCGACAGCCGATGATTATCGGCGTAGACATGATGGGGTGAACGTTAAGAAATGCTGACACGGCGGGTATGCCGTGTCCACGCGGCATCCGTGCCGTGTGGTCACGTAACGAATATGTTGACACATTACAAGTAATGACAAACAATGCGGCTTCATGTGCGCCGCCATTCGATTCCCAAAATTCGTAGCCTCCCGAAGTTAGGTATTCAAAGAATATCGGTACTTGCAGGAAATACGAAGAGCTCCTACTATTTAGGAACTTTAGCCGAGTGATACAGTGATTACAGTGATAGGCACTCTAGGTGCTCTGCGGAGATGTGGTGCACGAGAATTGTTAGAGCGAACTATTCGTTGTTTCCCCTTAGGACCGTGCGGAGCAGAATTTTGAAGTCAATGATTTCAATCAAGCAGTGTTAACACGCAAAGTCACTTCCGTCGTCGCCTTCAGGATGGGGGTTAGGAATGTCTGAGCCAGTTCAAAGCAGTGCACGGGCCCTGGCCCTGAACTTTCAGTTTGTGCATTGTGAGAGTGTCGTTTCTTGCCTTTGACTCTAATAAGAGTTCAAAGTCCGGGGTTACGCTGGTCACACTGCCGGCGTCTCACTGCTTATATGTAATGAAAAAGACAATCTGCCCAGAGGTTTGAACGCAAGTCACGGCGGGATTCGCTCTTTTAATGCCCATAGCAATGAGTTCAAGCAAAAACTTCGTACGCGGTATTCGAACCAAGGATATTATGGTGACTCTTGTTCGCAAACTGTCTTTTGTATGATGGTGTGAGCAGCGTGATGCCGGCTTTATAATAAACTGAAGTAAAAAATGTATTTTAGAAATAACAGTCGTCAATGAAAGGGCAACCTCAAAAACAAAAAAAAATCTGAAAAATGACTTTAGATTCACCAGAAAGAAAGAACACAGGAAAAACGGTACAGCTGTAGTCGGATAGATCAAATGCCAGCTAAAACCATGGAAAATGATGTACAACCTGTGGTGACTTTATTCAGCCAAATAGCTAACACCAGAATGGGGTTGTATGATATTGCCACTGCCTACCTGCACCTACGCACCGGACGTCTTTTCATTCATTGGGATTTTCCCTCGATTTATTTGTAGCGTTTTCCTCATAGATAGAGCAAAAGTTTTCCGGAACGAACGAGTTGCATTCGCGAATCTGCGCATGCGGGTCGTGCGCTCGGGGTGAGCTCGCTATATGGGCTCTTCGTCGCCGATATAGGCGAGCTGGACTTTGTTCTCACGGTGTCGGCAACTACCAGCAGGGGCCAATGGTTGGCACAGACCACGAGCAATTTAATAAAATAAAACTGGAGCTCGGCGCGGACACGCGCCGAGTTTCAGCAAGGCTCTCGCACGTGCAGAAAGACTAAAATCCTTGATAAGTGCGTTAAACAAGTGGCCACGTTCTTTGAAGCGCAGATTGTGTGACGGTGTATGTTTTAGGAAACGAATGGCGGCGCAGAGCAGAAGACTAAAGTGAGGGACGCCATTTCGCTAAAGCGGAATGTGCTTTTTCATTTGCATGGTTGGGGTTACTTGTAAAAAGACGTTTCAAGGGATTTTACTTTCCCTCAGCCTCGTGCTCCCTCAGGTGGCTTTAATGACGTTGTGGAAAACATAATACAATATCTACAGATGTCCCTTCTTGATTTGCATAGAGCTTTTGCAGATTTGAATGACTCCGACGCAGGCACTGGGCACTTACTGTAAGCGACCTCAATGGTTGGATCAAAGTTCCAGTCGAACGTTGACGCATTCATTGAGTGCAATCTGCGGTCGATTCTGGAGTTTTTTTGACAAAGTAGAATATCCAATGACCGCGTCTTCTTGAGTGTAGTTGGTGAAGAGTCGAGTGCACGATTACTTAATGTAATACATGTTTCGCAGCCCTTGTACTTTTAAGACACAGGAGCAAGAATGCAACCTAGACTTTCCATCCAGGAAATGATCCTTGCTCAGTCATTCGGGACAAACGGCTTTGACACGAACGACACAAATATCAGCAACGGCATTGTTAGGGGCCGCATATTAGGTGCGGCACTCAACAGCGACGGATGGCCAGAATATATTAGCCGAGCGTAACTTCTTGCGCGACCAGCAGCCCGCTTAGTTTAGAGTCTTTCATTCCTCCTCCAAGACCTCGGGGCCTCCAACATTAATGCGCCTTGATGTGAATAGCGGTTCGAGAAGGAGAGTATTTAATTAGCTCCAGGCCTTCCCGGCGTGCCTTTTGAATTTTAAGTGCCATCCAGCATAATCGCGTTGAGCAACGAAAACCGAGGAAAATAGAGCACGGGGTGGGTTCACCGAAATATTTTTAAGGACGACGTGAATCGCTGACTCCCAAACAAGCGTGGTTGTAATGGCGCGCAGCAGAGCGAAATGCAATTGGGTCTGCGGGGCGCGGGGTTCTTATTCTCGCGAACGGCAGAAGAGGGACGATTTCGACGAATGTGTCCAGTCTTATCGCGAAGCGGCGTTCTCTGAATTGAAGACGCTTCACTTACTCGCTCCCCTGAATGCCATCACACGTTTAGAAAGCTTACTTTCCTTTACTGTCTGTGTCTTCCTCGCACAGCGATACGAGCTGCTTTCATTAAAGAACGGACCCGAGTGGCTGTTAGTACCTTCGCCCTAGTTGAACAAAACGCGAAAGTACGTGAAATCTGTAAAAGAAAAAAAAAAGGTTGTCTTTTTTGTTCATGAACGCGTATATAGCTTCAAATACGCAGAGCAATTTGCTTCCTTCTCGGTCATTCAGTAAAAAAAACAGTAACTGAATTGAAATGATGGGTGAAAGGAGGAGACATTAAAATGTGATAGTGGCGCTCCAAGCAAGGAACCAATAAGGAATGAGGTCCGGACCCCTGAGACCTAATTGCTGTACATTACCGGTTCGGGTAGAAGTCGATGTGCTTACTTTGAGATGTTTCCACGCTCCGAACTAGTATAGCAGCAAGAAACGAGTGGCAGACCTTCCCGATATGCCGTCGTTCCGCCACCCTTTATGGGAATTGAATGCATGGCTTTAGAGTCGCGGAATGCATATCTTGCTTGCATCCATGTCGTTATTTCAATTACCTTCAATATATATCTGTGATATCAAAAGAAGAATGGAATGATATTCCCGGGGGAAATGAATGTCGTAACATCCTAGGGGTATAAAAAACCCTTTTCTTTTTCTTTACCGCAGGTAATACTACTACCTCGGCGCAGTACGTAAGCATTCATTGCCAAGCGAAAAGACTTCCTCCGCAGCGCGTATAGTAAAATAGAGGAATTCACTTATGTGAATCAACCCGATCTAGACGTCGGTAGCGTTTTTGTTTTTATTGCTGTTTTTGCATTGCTACAGGGAAGGGAGGAGGCACGTGCGGTGTGCCCTCATTGTCTGCGCGCCCATTATTAAAGCGCTATAAAATCAGCAAAACGAGGAGGCGACTGCTTAAAGCTTTCTCTCTTTTTTTTTTTGATATTCTCCTTGGGAACAGATTTAGGCTACCGATCGAATCGGAGTAGATGTTACATCTTCCCGATGAGATGCGGCACCGGGTTCTTTTTGTCACTCAAAAATAAACTACGCTTTTATGAATAAATTTATTTGCTCTCACATAGTGCTTGCTGTTTTTTTTTATTATTTCTCAGTATTTTCCTCGCCGAAACGCGTCTCTCTTCAAAAAATGTATTTGAAGCGTATGTGGTCGGGGCTTTCCAACACGGGCTCTTGAGCGACTGGCAGCTGAAGAAACTGAACGTGGAGCGAGTCACGTGCACCTTATCATCGCTCCTGAGCTAGTGCAATTCAGGCGGTAGCGCGTAAGAACGCCGAAAAACTTGCAAAGCGAGTAGCATGAATATAATAAGCCCACGACTTGCTGTTCTTTAACCACCTCATCGTAGACCAACTCAAATCAACATAGACCGATTCAACTTTTTTAAGTCTTGCCATCACGATGGCTCTGTTAACGGCACTGCGCATGTGCAGATGCTTCGCCTCAGGATAATGTGGTTTCTGCGCACGTACAGTGCACACACCAGGTGTGGGAAAACGCGGGCTAGATTGCAAACTATGTGTTTGTCGATGAAACGAATCGGAATAAAAAAGCTTATTTTTCAGGAAACAACGGCGCAATATAAGCCTTTTTTTAAGATTTCCTGCTTCATTTCGTTCCTATAGAGCTCTCCATATGTCCGTTGCGATGGAATGATGAAGTTGAATGAGCCGCGAGCGCGAGACGTCCATACTTGCAAATGTACCGAAAGGTCAGGTATTTTGTGTTGTTTCATCTTCACTTTTTATTTGTCTCGGATTTCTCCCATTACTTTCCATCACGTCAGGCCGGACATACAGTATATAGTTTCAATCGGTATGACATTTTTAATTTATGTTTTGAGCACGAAAAACACCAACACTAGAGGGAGTCTACATGACAATTGAAGTTTGGGTCAAAAACTTTTCCTTTGCACGTGTTTTTTTATGTATTAGATGTCCGTTTCATTTTGTAGATATACCCTTCTTACAGGCTACTTTCATTACGCCGCCTTTACCGGCATGCATCATGGGAACTGTAGTCTTTCTGCAGGCACGACCACCTCTCTGGTGGTTTGCGCCATAGAGTTATTATAATGTACGCTAGAGGTTCAAATGGCGCTAGTGTGCTGCGGCAAATTGATGCAGAGAGCAACCATTCGGAAATTAAGTTTCAGTAATGCATTTTTTTGCGAAAAAGCCAGTGCATTTTCTCTATGTTCTTGATTATTAGAGCAAGTATTACGAATAATGTGTATGTACTAGGTAGATTGAAACATTTGTCAGTGACGCCGTTGAAATTTTGGTCAGTAACGGCGTCTTTATTTTAAACTTTTGGAATGAAATACGGTGCTAAAATCGCTTTGTACATATATTTATGTGCCATGTCCGACACTGTTAGCCCAAACACGGCGTCGGCGCTTTCCACCATGGGGCATATATGAACGAAAGGCACGTGGAAACCAAGAGAGACGTCAAGAACTACGCAATAACACTGGGTAAGCAACACTTTGTTCAGTCAGGTGATCGAAAATAAAATGAAAGCCACGTAACATAGTCAAATTTGGAATAAGTAACTACAGCTTTATTCTTTCTGCTCATTTATATTTGCGAACATACTTGTTTCGTGTTCAAAACATCATCCGCACTCTCGAAATATTTGAAGGTAGGGGGAAGCCAGAGAACTAGTGCCCGATGAAGCTGACCTACATAAGAAATAGTAAAACATACATACCTTTCATAGCCCACGTATTCTATTATTTATGCTTCGAATGATTTGAACTGCTCGTTTATATGCACGATAGAGTCACTTTCATATAGTGACAGGGCGGGAATACTAACAATATATAAACACCACCGGAATGCTGGTGGACCTTGAAGACACTCTACATTCCTTTTGATTGTTAATTTGCTTATAACCGTCGTTCGTTTTCACATACCTGCCAAAAAACAGAGGTTTGGGCCTGAAATGTAGCGAAGTTTAACTTCGGTCAGTCGCAAAAAAATGCTGCAAATAAAAGAAATGAAAGATTTACAATGTTAATAAAGTTACATACTATTTGGTACGACCTAAGTAAGGAAGGTCTATGGTACGATCCGTGTAAGAAACAAAATGCATGCGCGTTTTCTCATAGGATTGCAAAGGAGCACCACAAAAGTTGGCATGTCGCTGCCTGCTTCAATTTGCATCCCGGAAGTCGCATAGACACTAGCGCGAGTTGAACCTCTAGCGTGCATTATTATAACACTATGGTTTGCGCGAAGAGGCGGGAAACGGCACAAGCTGTCTCGTGCCCTTCGGCCTGCCTATAATGAGCTACAATTATGGCGGCGTCACACAAACGTGGATGAGCTCGTGAGATCCACCTACTGAAGAAAAGATCGGTTGGGCGATCTGGCATTCACTAACGGCGTGATCTTAGGCTGCCATCAGTGTAAACAACGTTCGTAACGCTGAGAGGGTCAATATAGAAAGTGTATTGCGACAGGTTGCGGAGTGTCGTTATGTGCACCATGTGGTAGTGATTACTTCTAAAATAAAATATATCATGAAGACGTTTATTATTTAGGGTGAGCTTTGGTTTGTCTTCTTGCTATTGAGGTCATTGAACGGTTTTATGTTTGTGGCGGCCTCCCTCTCTCGCATTTCAGGCTAATGAAAGCCTTGTAATAGCGCTTTCTCGTATTCTGTTGAGGTGCTTATACCTACAACGACACTTCACCGGCATGTAAAACTAAAGGTTCATCTCCGGTCGTCTGCTTTTAGCTTGGGCATCAACTACCCAGAGAGCACGGCGTTCCTTCTTGCCTCCCAGGCTTTCTAGAGACGTCGGTGCTTGTCGGAAATGACGTCACGCGCGACCTGCGAATTGCGTGTCTCTTCATGTGCCTTGATATGTCAAAAGCCTTTTGGCTTTGGGTAATTTGGGAATGCAAAACATTAACCTCTAGCGGCGATGGTAATAAAAATGTTGAATTACTTCTTTGGTTTGAACATGCTTGTATTCTGCGAAATCATTGCATTTAAAGATAAAAAACAACCCGTGCAAAGCAGTTGGGTGAAAGGATAAAAATTAAATTAACACAAATGCAGGATGTGAGAAATAGGAAGCACCTTGGTGTTCGGAAGCATCCAATAGTTAGAGGAGGAGCACTGACATTTACAATGCTAAAGGTGAACAATAACGGAAGAGTAAACAAGAACTCGGAGAGATAAACGTCGTTCCCGACATGGCAAAGAGGCTTGAATCGTGCTGCCCATTCTCTTTCCAGAACAAGTTTTACAGGTCTGGAGGTGATTAGCGAAGAGCTGTGTTCGAGGCTGTCGATGAACATTTGAAAAGAGAGCATCACACAACAAACCATCTATTTGGTTGATATGGTGCCGGAAGTTTAGCCATTCTCTTTTTTATCACAAACATAATTATACTTCGCTTCAGCTTATGTCCACACACAGCCGACTCTACGAGGTGATGGGAACAATCAAACATCGTCAAAAACCCACCATCATGGTTTTAGTCATGTTTCTGTACATGTTCTATCATCGCTCAACACATTATGAACACCAAAAGCCTGGTGACTTGCACTTTTGACGCTGCTTGGTTAGTTCGTAGCGTCGACGCCGACTCGAGTTAAGCTGAAAAAAAAATTGAAGGCAGAGTCTGTTTTTTTTTTTCAGTTAGAAGATAGTCAATCGTGTGAAACATAAAACGAGTCAGGTAAGCATATTTACTTAACCTGTCCTAAACCACCAGGCAGTGAAGAGGCGTCATCGTATCAGAACGAAAACTGACTGCCAGGTGTCTCGCCTCTAAAACTCGTCTTTCTTTGCTTGCGATTTCTGTCACGCGTCGTCGGCACTTTTGTGGCAGATTTCAAGAAACAGGTTTCGTGAATTAATTATATATTCTTATGTTAAATAACACGTTCTCTAGTAGGAAAGCATAATTTCGCTTTCTGTAGAGTGAGATGCAATGTGTAATTTCAAGGTAAAGGCATTTCTTTAAGAGTAATCCGTAATTGTACCTAATTACGTCTTAGCTGGGAAAATATTTATTTCGACTAAATTATGTTCAATTCAGGTCACCCAAAATTATTATCAATCTAATTCAGTTGGAAACGTAAGTAACTTAGCCACTATCTGGTGGCTACGCAGGAATGACTGTTACTAGTATAAACGTTCTTTATTATCTTCTAGCCGCCTCGGTGGCTCCGAGGCGAGAGCGCCGGCCTACGGATCCCCAGTTAGCGGGTTCAAGTCCCGACCGAGGTGCCCGCAATATGACGGAGGCTTATTGCGGAGAAGGCGCCGTGTAACCGAGCTTTCGGTTGCACGTCAAAAGATTCCCACGTGGTCCAAATTAATCCTCAGTCCTCCGCTGGGGTGTGCCAGATGCCCATCGTAGGTTTGCACGTAAAACCCCAAAATTTGACTTTTTGATTATTTTCTAATCGAATTTCGAGAACGTATTTTTCAATATTTTTGTTTTTGTTTTTAAGTGTTCTGCTTTTTGCGTCTTATTTTCAGTCCTTCCTTTTTATGAAGAGGCAATTCAGACACCTCGCTAGGGCTACATTCATATTCAGTTAACTGCACTATGTCTCGAAGGTACGGTTTGATTTAAGCCCTAAGAAATGGGACGACGCGAATGACCCACTTTTTGGCCCAATATTGTAATCCTGTATTACGGTCAAACAAGGGCCTTTAAAGTTGAAGTTTTATTTTTTTTTTTTGTTTTATTTACAACTTAGCTTTTACTAAAGCAGAATTTTATTAATTGCAGTTTTTCTTCCCTCCACATGCCCTGGTTCGCAGAATCCATACAAATACTTTGATCTGAAGAGCTTTAAAATATTCGTGAAACAGGAATATAGTAGGGAAAATTTCTACCAACTATACTGATTCTATTAAAAGTGCTGCAAACAGGTCCAGAATATCTGTCGGCGTTGATATACCTTCGGATATTTTCGGCGCAGGCCACTATCAAGAGATAATGAAAAAAAAAGTTATTGTTCCAACATAGATAACTCCACTTCAGAGACGTCCATTCCCTGACAGAGCATTTATTCTGCTCCGGTATGGGCGGACCCACGAGCCCTGGGTTTAGGGGGTCGCCCCGGGCTCGGGTCCACCTTTTCTGTTTCCCGCAGTGAACGAACAATTGCCGAGCACCCTTTATCATTTCCGCCGAAGGATCTGCAGCGCGCGTGAACGCTTAATCATCCGAACGAGATTCCACGCCTCTTTAGATCCTCAACACCATCCCATTTTGCAACCTCTTTTCTGTCTCTATTTCCAGCGCCCATCTGTTGTCCCCAGACGCTGCCTGTCTTGCTCCTGTTGGCACATCATCTATACTTCACGCCAGATGCATATCTATGTCTCTTACTACACCGTATTTGTACACATTTCAATAGCTGTAGAATTATGTGCTATTATAGGTCCCGTCACCGTTAGTGTTCAAATATTCTTATCTCCACATTTCTTTTCAATGCGAGATAACTTGTTTCGCATACAAACTCTGATCTCAAATTTGACTTGACTTGGCATCTCCGCCCCGTTGTTGGGCTGATTAAAAACTTTAATACGAATAATACCAATATTGCTCTGCCAGAAATGTTTACATCTTGATTCAGTTCAAGTGCCCGTTAAACTGATAATTTGTGCGCATTCAATTAAACCTCTTTGCTGGTATGCCAATAGTTTATGCTGATTGTTTTATTGAGTAAAAAACGATATAAATAAAGGTAAAGTATAAGTTCTGCCTCGCTTTTTCATCGTATGAAACAGAAGCTACCACCTATAAAAACACTTGTCCGCTTCTGGACGTCAGCGCTGCTTGCATAGATTCCCGATCGAGAAACGCGACGTTGTGGCTCAGAGTATTGGAAAATAACAAAACCGAAATTATGAACTGTAAGTGAGTAGGATATCATATAGAATACAGATAACTAAAAGAGATATACTCAATCGTTTTGCTTGTCGAATAAAGCCATAAATTGCCGCTTAACGATAATATCTTACTCAATTAGCTGCATAATATCGAGTGCAACGCTTGCACACGGGGAAACGTGTTCCCCAGAGTCGTTTATTTTTCAAAGTGCTACCGTTCATAATGCACCTCCTTTGGAAAGGAATTGTACGTGACACACGAAAATACCAGCGTCACTGGCTAAGCACAGGCAAGGAGTATCGGCGGAGCTGCAGGGGACAGGCACGCTTTAGCCTAATCGATGGCGCCGTTCAAGCCCTTCATTTGCGAACGGACATGTGACCGAGCATTCAGGGAATATGGTGAATGTCGTGGATATTGTTGAGCGTGTTTATTTCAAGATGTCTTACGGAATTCTCTTTTTTTATAGTTTTATTTCAAACGCGAATTTTCGAACATCTTAAAAAAGGAACCGCAAAAACGATTTCTGTAGGATATATTGGAATATGTATATTACATATTGCACACGTCGTTCGTTAACACAGAATGACCATATACGCAAGCTTTTTATTAAAATTCTTCAAGCTCGGCTGTAACACGGGGCCGCTAGACGTAGGTCATTTAATGCATTTAACACCTTCAAAGCAATTTTAAAACACGAGCATAAGCGTACTCTCGACGTGGGTTGTTTTGTGTTCACATAGTTTCAATTTCTACTTCATCTTCTTCACAGTGTTGTATATTAGCGATGTGCGCGACCAAAAGCGTCGCTGCGGTCAGCTTCCCACGATTGGCCAGACCATGGGCATATGAGCATTGTCAGATTGTCAACTTTGACGGTGTTAGTTTCGGATTACGATGGTTCCTAGCTTACACTGTGCTTTTTAAACACACCATCGAACTCGTCGTCGCACCCGATGGTAAGGAGCCAGAATAACAACTGGTGACGTCACGGCGAGGCAAATCCCAGTCGTGACGTCACAGAGGGAAACCATAGGAGGGCGCCACCGAAACATCTCGGCGCTAATTGCAGCAGAGCCGACAGTTGTGGGGAATCGGTGGCCGAGTGGGCTAGCGCACACCTGCTCGGACCACGTGGCGCGAAAGCTCGCGCTGGAGAACCCAGGGATCCTTGGCTAAATCCCCACCCCTGCCCGTTTCGATCTGGATGAGCATCGAACCGGCGTGCGGTCGTGTATCACTACTGCGTGGTGCACGTTGAAGACCCCAGGCTAGCGGTTGTACCGCACTGGCTAAATTGCTTATCTACAGTGGGTAACAATGTCGCCAAGTTCTGGCAGACTAAACTCCTGCTGTATAAAAAACTAACGAATAATTCGTTTTTCTTGTTTAGCCGACAGTTGCCTTGCCACAACCACACGGGTTGTAGAAAAAAACCCGAGTGGATGCACCTCCAGACTAAACACAACCGAGGCTCCTCTGCGCCGAACACGGTGCCGCTGAGCGCGGCAGCTCACGCTACAGCATGGCCTCGGGAGCCGCGAAAAATAAGAGCCTATATGCCTTTTGTCTAAGCTCTGAGCCGGATGTCCCTCCTCTTCTCCGGTGCTTTCGAACACACCGCCGACAAATTCTTCGAACCTCTTTCACTCCAAGGTACAAGTGATCCCAGATTTCCCCAACCAAAATCTCTGCGGAAGCTGCGAGAGTTTCTTGGACTCATAAACTTTCATCTAAGATTTATTCCACATTGCGCACAAGCTATGAAACCTCTAAAAGACTTACTACGTGGCCAACAAAAATCCTCCACGGAAATTCTATAGTCAGACAGCGCACCAAAGGAATTCACCGCTCTAAAAAATGCCTTGCCGACGCCACACTTTTGGTTCACCCTCGAAATGACGCTCCAACGCGCATCACGGTTGATGCTTCGGAGGTTACAGTAGGGGCAGCGCTGCAACAACAAAACAACAATGATTGGCTGCCACTGGCATTTTTCTCTCAGAAACTCACCCCGGCGGAGACACGCTATAGCACGCTCGGACGCGAACTATTTGCAGTTTACGCAACAATTCGCCTTTCCACTACTTATTGGAAGGCCGAGTGTTTCACGTGATAACCGACCACAAGCCTCTCACCTACTCATTTGCCAGAAACCACAACTCCTATTCTGCAAGATAAATTGGCCACCTTGCTTACATCGCAAAATATACTACAGATCTACGCCATGTCGCCGGTATTGCCGACACGCCAGCAGACGCACTATCTCGCAGTGGAAATGTATCTCCGTCTCCAGTTGTCAATTTTTTGGAATTTGCTTTGACCCAACAGTAAGACGCCGAACTGCAAAAGCTACGCACGTCATCAACATCTCTCAAGCTGCAGTCCATTACATTGCCACTCGCCACTTGTGAGATAATTTGCGATATGTCGACCGGCACCACCCCGACCCTACATTTCTCCAAAATTTCATCAGGCCATTTTCCACGCTCTGCATGACCTCAGTCATCCAGATATTTGCGCCACACAACGCGTAGTTACATCAAGATACATCTGGCCCTGGATCAACGCAGACATCCGTCTATGGGCGAAGACTTGCTGCAAATGCGAGCGCTCAAAGGTGTTTCGACACACAAAGACACCGCTCCACGCATTTTGACCGCCGGATGCCAGATTCGATCGTGTACATATAGACATCGTGGGCTCGCTATCATTACCCAACGAATTTCGCTACATTTTGAGATGAGTAGACAGATTCACGCAATGGCCTGAAGCTGTTCCACTCGCGGACATCACAACGGAGACCGTCGCCCACAGATTCATAACCACCTGGATGCCACAGTTCGGTTGTTCATCTATGATCACGACCGATCGTGGCCGACAATTTGAATGCGCGTTTTTCAAGGCCCTCACTAACATCTTGGGCGCGCGCCACATACACACGACATCGAACCACCCTGCCACAAATGGTATGGTTGAGCGCCTAGATTGTCAACTCAAGACGGCACTCATGGCTAGATAAGATCAAAACCATTAGGTTAACCATCTTTCTTGGAATTCGCACCACCTTCAAGACGGATTTAACTTGTACCTCAGCCGGACTGGTTTACGGCACTTCACTTCATTTACCAGGAGGTTTCTTTACGTGTACACCATCCTCACAGCCTGACATCCCTTCATATCTCGAAGAGATGAAAAAATTCTTCACTTCTCTACGGTCGGTCCCACCAAGACAACAAACGCAAAGACAGATGTTTCTATGTGAAGATCTGCATGCGTGCACTCACATATTCGTGAGACGGGATACGGTACGCGCACCTCTCATTCCCCCGTACGACGGACACTTCGAAGTCATTTCACGCACCGACAAACCTTTTATGGTCGACATCAATGGTCGTCATGACTCTGTCACATTCCATCGACTGAAACCCGCTTACTTGGACTCTTCTCTGACAGACCCTGCGCTCCTGCACCACCCATCAGCCGTCACACCTACTCAAGTAAAAGCCTCCGTCAAATCACCGACTCCCCGAAGGACCGTGACGTGGGCCACAACCACACGGGTTCTTCCACGGCATTAACGGGGGGGGAGGGGGGGGGGAGGGGGGGGGGGGGTTGTAGCAGAGCCGACAGTTGCATTGCCACAACCACACAGGATGCAGAAAACACCCGAGTGCATGTACCTCCACACTTAAAACAACCGAGGCTCCAGTGCGCCGAGCACGGTGCCGGAAAGCGCGCCAGCTCACGCTACCGCGTGGTCCCGGGAGCCGCGAGAAATAAGAGCATACATGTCTTTTGTCTACTGGCGAATTCCACTGGGCGTTTTGGAGCGTGACGGGATCAGGTGACCAGATCCAGACTGGAGCACACGATCCGAACGGCGTCGCGCCGCCTACGGATCCCCAGTGGAACATGACCACTGCTCCGGGATCGGCTATGCCTTCCCGTCATTCAACTGCCCGGGAATCCCCTTTCCGCGGCCGCCGCGGTCGTTTTGAAGACGTTTTCACAATCGCGGCGCTGACACGTGTTCGACGCACGAGCGGCAGGAATGGCTCAGGCGCTTCTAGCAAAAATAGCCGGTATTCCCTTAGCGCGGCAAATACCTCCTCTTCTCCTTCCTGGAAAACAAACCGGCTGTCGAGCCAAGGGGTAAGCAAGTGGCCATTACGAATTCTTCTGATGACGAGAGGATCTTGGAGTCCTGCCCGCGATGTGCTTCTTCTTCTTCTGAGGCGAGATGGGCGAGATCAGGCGAGATGCACTAGGAGAAAGGAAGTCACGAGTGTGTGCCGAGGGCTGGCCTGGCTGGCTTCCGGTTGAATCGCCCGAAATCGTGGGAGCGACTTTTCTCGGATCCAGATCGAGATCTGGAGCGGGAGCTATTCTAAAACGACCAGTGAAACACGTCGGAGTCGATCCCGATCGCCCAGTAAAATAGGCTCGCTCGAGAAAAGTCGGTCTCGGCGCGCTCCAAAACACCCAGTGGAATTCGCCATAAGCTCTGAGCCGGACGTCCCTTTTCTTCTCCGGTGCTTTCGAAAACACCACCGAAACTATCATCATTATTCTTTATTCATCTTCCTCTTCTTCTATTTGTTCTATCTAATAAAAATAGCAGTCTATCAGAACGCTCGGACCAGACTGGTAGATCGCTGAAGAGTGTCCCGTAGCCCGGGACACGACACACATTTCTGGCGACGAGACATTTCTGGACCCGATTGTCTTCACCGGCAAGACATCGGCTGCGCCCTTTGTTTCGTCGACTGGTTCTCAGTGAATTATTTAGTTCTCCAGCCGCGTCCTGTGGTCGTCTCCAGCCACATTCAAGATGGCTGCGCTTTTCAGCGGCCTCCCTCTCAAGCAGAAGGTCAACTTCCCAGGATGACGACGTCCGGCGGCAGACTTCCCCCCGGAGTTCTTGGCGAAACCGGGTACTCCGCCTATTCCATAAAAACGATGGATACGCATTTTTGAGCGATATCTGCTGGCCACTGGCGCTCGAGAGTACGATGCCGAACGTCGGCAGGCCACGCTGCTCAACTGTCTCTGCGAAGCAGGCCAACAAATATTCGACTCGTTAACAATGCCCGAGAGTGCTGTTGCAACGGCGCCAGCAACGTCGACAGCAGCAAGCGGCGAACAAGCTCGCCGTCCACCGGCGAGAGACATCTACAAAGAGACGGTGAAACTCCTGGAAGCAGAGTTCACTCAATCAGTCAATGTGACTCTGCAATAGCTGCAAGTTCACCTTCGGAAGCAACAAGAGGGTGAGTCCCTCAAAGACTTTTTGTCGGCGCTGCAAGCCTTAGCGATTCCGGCACGTTTTGGGGACCATACACAAGAACAGGTCAGGATACAATTCATAATCGGCGTAATGTCGTTTGAAATGCAAGAGCGAATAATTCTAGAGGCCGCTCTTCCATTCGACATGGTCCTACAGACGCTTTTCAATATTGAACGTACACGACGTGAAGCTCGGGAATGGAGAACGGCATCGACGCCTTCCCCGAGCTCTCTGTCGACTTGCAACGTTTCCACCGGAAGTGCAGGCTTTAAAGCAGGATCGTCAACAGAAAGGAACTTGAGACGGAATCGTACACCACCACCGTTTTCAAGAAACTTATCACCTCGAGAGTTTTCGCGCCGGTACAGTTCTCGCTCCCCTGCGAGGAGTGAACGTGCTGAGAGCCGGAGATCGACATCTCGAAGCATTTGCGACGCACGCGCGACGGCTATTTTGCCCTGCACCGCCTGTGGTGGTACCGGCCGAAAACAATCGTTTGGAGGTGGACTACGGCGGTCTGGACAGCCAGGTCCCAGGTCGGTTCAATGCACATGTTTGCCTAGTTCATGGCAAGACCAACATTCAAGACGTAACGACCAGAGAATTTAAGGACGAGCTTGCGCGAACTGCGGACACGAGTTGGAACGCTGTCAGAGTTACGAAACGTGCCCAGCCCGGAATCTTTAGTGTTACAAGTGCGGTCGTGGTGGTCACTTCAGCGGTGTCTGCAGAAGCACCCCGCGGCGCAATGGCCGCAGCGCAAGAAAGTGGAACAGATTCTGTCGGGTGATGACGACGACAATGACGAAGACCTAAGGCTTGTGAATCACAGCACGGGAATGTGCATATCACGAAACTTCATTACGGTAAAAGTCTTCAAGGCGTCACTACCGTTCTTGCTTGATACGGGATCGTCTCTTTCGATAATGGACAAGTCCACATTTACACAACAGTTCGCAAGCGACGCCAAAGTTTTGCCACCCCCTGTCACGTTGCTGAATTTTTCCCGCGAGCCCATCAACGTGTTGGGAGCCTTCACGGCTACTGTTAGGTTTAAGACAAGACAGGCCGAAGTGCTGTTTTGTATAGCGAACAACGGTACGTCGCTACTTTGAATGGACGCTGTAGTAGCACTGGACATTCAGATGAGTTGGGCAACCAGAACATGCTTCTATACCGACGCCGACACGCCTGATGAAGCGTCACGACTCCCAGACCGTCCTGTGGCATCTGAGCAGACTACTGACAACACGGAAGGTCGAAAACCAACACCTTCCACACCTACAACTGACGTAACCTCCCAGCCCGATGGCATATCTGCGGCGCTAGAAGAAGAGTGGGCGGCGCGTGCCATGCCACAAAAGCAAGCGGCAGTAATTCCGCCTAAAGCATCCCCACTGGTAATGCAAAGTCCAATACTTCCAGCATGTCTCGCACGTTTTAATCACCTCTTCACCCGTGGCCTTGGTTGAGTGAAAGAAATTCGATGCAAGATTCCATCTGTTCAACATCGCATGAGGCGACTCTCTCAAGCGGCTGGGCAAGCCGTCTCAGAAAACGTCAAGCGCCTAGACCAAGAAGGTGTGATTGAGCACATTAATGCCTCAGTATTGGTCTCGCCCATTGTGGTAGTGCAGAAGAAACACGGCACAATTCGGATGTGCGTTGATCTTCGTAGCGCGAACAGAGCGGTTGTAATTGATAGTTACCCGCTTCCTCATATCAATGAGCTGTTGAACGCTCTACACGGTGCCCGTCACTTCTCAAAATTAGACCTCGCGGCTGGATACCATGAAGTGTCATTGCATCCAGACAGCGGCGACATAACAGCGCTCATGACACACGAAGGGCTGTTTCTTTACAAAAGAGTGTGTTTCGGAGTAGCTTTTGCTCCTGTGACGTTCCAGTGGATGATGTCCAAAATCCTGACGTTGTCGGCTTCGGTAAAACACGACAAGAACATCTGGGACGCTGCGGGAGGTCCTTCAACGCATTTCTAACGCAGGGCTCAAGGTTAACAACAAGTGTGTCTTCGGCGTCACAGAACTTTCTTTTCTGGGACATAAAATCACAGCACCGGAATTGCTCCTTTGCAACAAAAAGTGGATGCTCTTCAAGCTGCTCTCACCCCAACATACCTGACGCAGCTAAGATCCTTCCTGAGCATGATTCAATATTATGCACGATTTGTTCCCCGCTTTGTGTCTGAGGTAGAACCTTTGCGTAGACACCTACGGAAGGGCACGCCGTTTATTTGGGACCAAGCCGCGGACAAGAGCTTCGCTCGAGTGAAGAAATTAGTTTCATCGTCAAAAACTCTCAGAATGCTCAATCCAGACCTACCCATAATTGTGACTACCGGTGCTTCAGCATACGGCCTTGGAGCAGTGCATCAGCAATTCCATGTCACGGAAATCAAGACGGTCGCCTTTGCGTCAGGTACGCTGACCCCAGCAGAGCTCAAGTACTCGCCGGGAGAAAGAGAACCCCTTGCATGCTTGTGGGAGTGTGAAAGATGGCACGCGTACCTCTGGGGTCGTCGCTTCAAGTTGCGGACAGACCATCAGGCACTTGCTGCACTGTTAAACACCCGATGAAACGGACTTCTCCCATTCAGAATTACTCGGTGGTCGACGCGTCTCCTGAAGTACAACTTCCCAAGTCTAGTACTTGCGGGGCAGTGAAAATCAGGCAATCAGACGCGCTTTCCAGGCTTCCGGTACCAGGTAACGAAGGCGAAACAGAATTCGACGTAGAGATTGTGTCATTCGTCTCCCTTGACAAAAACGCGGTTAGAAGAGGAAACTGCAATGGACCCGCTCATTTCTGCAGTAATGACCTGCATTATCTCTGAGTGGCAACCCTGGAGGGCGTTGTCCGCAGACAAGGTCATACTCCATGATCAGAAAGACACACTCTCGGTGGATGACGGCCTTCTGTTAGGGAGCGAGCACTTTGTTATCCCAACAAGCATGCGAGCGACGCTGATCCCTAGGGCGCATGAAGGTCATGCTGGCATTGTCAGGACGACAACTCGCCTTCGGGAACTTTACTGGTGGCCCCGCATGAACGTGGAGGTGAAGCAGGCAGTTCACGCCTGTGGCATCTGCAAGACAGCCGACAAGTCTGCGAAGACGGCAACCACGCCTGTTCAACCGGTGCCTCTGCCGGATCGCCCATGTTCAAATTCGGAATCGACATAGTGGGCCATTTCGAGAAAGCGCCGCCGGCATACTGCTACGTAATCACATTGATGGATTACTTCTCTAAATGGCCGGAAGTTCAACTTTGCTCTAACGTCACCACAAAGACGGTCATTAATTTTCTACATCTCGTGTTTACGCGTGAGGGCTACCCCGAAAGTCTGGTCAGTGACAATGGGGCCCAGTTCGTTTCTGAGGAATTTAAAACTTCCCTGGCTCATCGGGGAATCAAAAACAAGCTCGTCTCCAACTACCATTAACAAGCCAACGGGCAGGTAGAAAGATCCAACCAAACACTGAATTCCTCCATACAGTGTGCTGCACTCGAGAACCACGCACTGCATGCCGCAGTCCTGGACTACCTTTTCGCCTACCGCTGTATACTGCACGCCACCACCGGGTTGTCTCCTGCTCTCCTGCTTCAGGGTCGCAAGCCGAGACATAGGCTGCACATTTTGGGTCTTTCCTACACAGAGTTCCTCAAGAAACCATTTGAGGAGATGCAGCGACTTCGTGAGCGGGTACAGCAGAGACAAGATCACTGCAGGAGATATACCGACGGAAGACGGGCGGCTAGGACACCACGGTTCAGAGCGGGAGACCTCGTCAGAGTGAAAAAGCCTAAAAAAGTACCCAAGGGAAGCCCAGCTTTTAGTCTTCCGACACGCATAACCCAGCAGGTTGGAAGGTGGACCTACCGACTTGAGGACGCTAAGGTATGGAATGCCTCCAAGATATCAACCATTCCAGAGCTGGAGGTGACTGTGCCTAAAAGTCTCCTCCAAAACAAAACAAACGAGAAAGAAAGGGCTATGTACAGTAATCATGATTTGCAGCCAACAGCTGTCGCTCCGACACCTCGTTTGAGACCAGGGACAGCGACCCAAATCCAACAGCAGCACCGCCCTAAGCACCAAGACTGCGACGGTCTCAGCGCAACCGGCGACCACCTGAGCGCTTCAGTGGAACTTTCTGTATATAGCAGAACTGTCATAGTTTATCTCATGAAACTTGAATGTGTGAGTGGGTGAAAACGGGTACATGTAGTAGGTGTTAACGTCTATAGTCCTGGCCAGGAATAACTATACTTGTAGAATTGAAACGAATGTGCGGTACATCAGTTCGAAAATGGGTCGGGTTACCTTGAGCGATGATTTCGAAATGGTTCTTTGTTTGCACGTAACGAACTTAGCACAGCGCATCGAAAAAAATTGTCAGTTGTGCATATGTGTAATTGTTGTTATTCACATGCGTTTTGTACTGTATAGTGATCCGGTTTAGCTTGTGATTTCCTTGAATATTCTTTTCTTCTTCGTTCTCTCCCATAACTACATTCAATATTGCATTCATATTTTCCAAACTCAAGGAGAGGGGAGATATGTTGTGTTTACCTAGTTTCGACTTCCACTTCATCTTCTTCACAGTGTTGTAAATAATTAGAGTCTATCATCCTTCTTCTCTACTTAATCTTTTTTTCTCCTATTGGCTCTATCTAATAAAATAACAATCTATCAGAACGCTCGGACCAGACTGGTAGCTCACTGGACAGTGCCATGTAGCCCGGGACACAACAGATTGAACTTGAAATTACGTGATACAAAGCCAGGTTACGTCCCATACAACACAAAACGTCCTCAGGATGTCCTCAAATGGTCCGAACGTCCTAAATCCATATGGGCCGTACTGAGAATGTCCACAGGACGACGAACCTATTGTGATCCCCACAATGTCCATTAAAGGATTTATTCTGGACCATAGTAAATTAATCGAAGTCGCGCACGACGCGACTTCCGAGTCGGTACCACAACGGTGTAAATAAAAATTAATAATATTATTTATATTATTGTTATTATTATGATATCAGTACACCTAAGATATAATGCTAATGCATTGTCAACCGTTAATTACGCGTGCCCCGAATTTGTAATATTTCCAGGAGCGTACGATCTCAAACGTAAGCGCGTGTACTCAGGCAAGTACGGAACAGACGTAAAATGGGATCAAACGTGTAGGAAAATAATTATCACGGATGGAAATAGCGCACGATTGGTTATGATTAACCGAATAATTTACTACGTATTTTCTTTCACTGTTTTGCATTGAAAACTCAGAAAGGCTCCGATTGAGCGAACGTTGGCCATACTGGGCTTGTCGAGCCGCAACCTTAGGCTGGTGGCGCAAGCTACCGCCCGCTACGAAGAGTATAGTCAGTAACATCCATCTATCCAGCCAAAGTCAAGCCACTGTCTAGCCACCATACCACTGGCTAAGCCCGGATAATTCTTTTCCCGATTAAAAAAGTTCGAGTTCACGGTGTTCGCATCCCTTTTTCGTGTTTTTTTTCGCCAGTTTCTTTTGCAGATTTGTTTACATTCAAGTCCGCCGCACATTAAGTGTTCCTTTTTAATCGGTGGGGATGGCGTCGGAACCGGCAGATGACTCGGAACGTGGCAAGTGTTCTCTTTCTCGCACTGCACCATTCACATAGCCACTGTAGCTCAATGATGTCGGCAAGTGCAGAGCGCCGGTTTCAGCGCAAGATAATCCGGCGCATAAATGTGTGTATCGAGCTACGTTTACTCAAAAATCCAATTTGTTCCACTGCTGTTGAATAGCAACGCCCGTCTCTAGAAGCACCGGTGTCTTCTGCATGCGATAGCACTCGACAGGACCATTTGATCGCAAGCACAGGTTCGCTGCTAAGCACCACCTTTGGCTGCCAATCACGGTCAGTACTTTGTGATGATCAGCCTACTGGGGACGGCTCTGGTTCTTATGACTGCCACGAAAGTACGCCTGTGCATAACGATATCGCACTGAGCGAATAACTGTTCGACTTATAAGACCTCATATTGCCTTTCCGCAGGCAACTGCAAAGGTTGGCGGTCGAATCGGGCAGCTCTCACAATGCAGTGTACAAGCTTTTTATCCTGTTGCGCACTCATCCTTGCTTTTCTTTTCTGCCTTGATCAGCGAGAGCGTTGCTCGAGACGCTTACAAAGGCTTTGGGAATAAAACGTATTGGCGGTGGAGAATACTGCCACTTCGGTATCGTAGAAGGTGGTCTGGATGCCGTGGGAGAGTCACGGCATCTTCCCTGGGAGCTTGCTCTCGATTTTCATATCGACGGGCTTTCAACTGCAAAAAGCTCCAGAACTCAAATTTGGACACTCGTAGGAGAGGTGAAAAACGTAAAAAATTACAGTCCTTTCGTTGTCGGTGTCTTTCGTGCTGACAGAAAGCCCGATGATGCTAATGAGTTCCTTCGTCGTTTTGTGGATGAACTGAGAGGTTATTACCTCGGGCATCACTCTTGGTGCAGAAAGCATCCCTGTCAGGCTAAATGCACTTATTTGTGACGCACCAGCAAAGGCATTCATCCTCGACATCGGAAGCCACACTGGGTACTGCAGTTGTGCTAAATCCACCGTGAAGGTGAATTTAGTACAAATTGTATCTTAAAATGATTACATCAATATGGTTCTGCATTTTGGTTTAAACAGATAACTATGCTGAATTCCGTTTTTGGAAATTCCGTTTTAATAAGAAAAGGCCGGCATTTTAGAGCAGTATCGTGTGCCTGGTGGGCGTTTGGAAAGCTCTCCGTCAAGTGAAATCATCTACTTTCGTATCAGGTAGTCCCCTGACCTATGAAATAAAAGTTCGTTATGTTGGAGGACGGTTCAGTAATCAATATACATCTTGTAAAAAAAAACTGCTTTTCAGTGAGGTTACAGCATAACCTCCCTGAAATTAAAGAAAAAAAAGATAGAACACCTTGAAACATTGTGTGAAAAAATACCTCGGTTGCTGTTCACACTTTTATAGCACACTTATTCTATAGGAAGATTCTGCTGTTTAACTTGACTTTTGTCCTTTAATCTTTTGAAAGCTGCATGCTTGTGTAGGAAATCATAACTTTTTTTTTTTTGCAGCTGCAGGAATTTTTGGGCCTGGGAGGAGACAGTGTAAGCCCTGCTACACGACTGGCCCTCGAAGCACTCGTGGTGCAGAAAGTGGCTGTGTAGTACAGCTGGCTTAGACAGAGAGGAAAGCGCCAATTCAGTTCGCTTGCAGTCTGCAAGCTGATATGCAGTGAGTAAGCTATTTCAGCTTAAATAATTGCCGGCTGTACTTGGAAAAGTTTACTAGCTTAATGGCATTTTCAAAACCGCAGCTAGCCATTGTTTGTGCCTACACACGTCAGAGTGAAAACTACAGTCACAACTATAACACAGATGCAGTGGATAGGATGAATTTGCACATCATACTTATCCAAGCTGGAATTTTTTTCGGAAAACTGGTAGGAACCCTGATCAGTATTGGCGATTACCTTGTGGCCCTCTTTCGTTTTCTCTCTCCCAGCACCTGCACCCACTGTCTAGTGCTGCCCCATGCCACCTGAATGCCCCTTTGGGTGATAAGGATGTCTCATCGTCCCCATCTGTCCTCCCAACTGGTGAAATGTTAGGTGGTGCTGGGAATGGAGGTTCTAGTGACTAAAAGGATGAGCGCTGGTAGCTGGGGGATTTCAGACCAAGTCCGACATGCTGGCTGACTGGGCTAGGAACTCCAGCAGTTATATAGGCTGCTCTTTCATCCAGCCGTAGAAGGATGAAGGTGACATATCTATACCTTAACAACCCCGAAGTCACGGAGCACCATTCATCCCCCAAGTTTAATATAAACACGATTCTGGAAACAAGTATTAATTTATTATAATGATTGCTGCTGCATTTACTGGGTTGTTAGGCATTTTCCAAGCATTATGTCATTGAGAGTTTCTGCACGTGATTGCCTTTGTCCTCATGTGGTTGGATGGAATATCGGCAAGCATTGGCCCCACCCACAGTATTACTCCGAACTCGCACCAGGTTTGGTGTGAGAGCCCCAGCCTTTTTGTCACTTCGACTCACTTGTAGCCAGTGCTGCCCTGATCATCCAACGTTTGCCTCTGACGTGACAGATAAGTATTATGAGATCTTGTTGTCAAATGTGCCATGTGACATCGGGTAGCACCAGACAACAGAAGATCGGTACGAGGCCATCAGTAACACCAATTAGGGTTCCTATAACTACACATGAAAATTATCTCCAAGTTTATACTTTGAGCATTATCACTTAGAATTGCGTACTTGCAATGTATTTGAAATTACGCTTTTCTAAAAAAATTATGCAATACCATTCCAGATAGCGTTAGAACGTGCTTCCATCTGCAAATAAAAGTGAAATCGAACAGATGATCAAAACTTGGCTTCGTCATGCAGCAGAAAAACTTAAGAAGTTCAAGCAGAAGCAGTTGCCACAAGAATCTGGCGAGCGTATGTGCATTTTGTATGAGCGATGTATCCATTGTTCAGTATAAGATACCGGGTGTTTCTGCTAACTTGTGCCAAGAGTTAAAAACAAAACTGGTGCACGGTACGTATGACATGCCAACACAGTACCTTTTCCTAGAGTAACTATGTAGGCTCTGCTCGCAGAGCCAGAGTATCGCATTCCTTTTAATTTTGCTGCCAACTCCGTATTGGCGGAGGAGTGATTACATGCGAAAAAACTGAATCCAAATTTCATGGAGAAAAGCAGCCTTGCTGAGTGCCAAGTTTCGGGCGGAACTTATTTCCCGCTTTGCGTTCGCGAAATATAAATCCAAGACTGAAATCGAACAAACTGGAGGCTTTCTAAACCATTGAACATTATCTGTAGCAACTGGGTACAATAAAATCGCGTTTTTCTTATAACGCGAGCGATGTTTTAAAACAGCAGGGTCCGGGAAGCAGTCGACACGGATGGCGATCGCGTCTGAGGGTCTCGCGGAGCGATACATGCTTTTGGCTCCCAAGAAGGGCGAGGAGGAGACGAACGACGGGACGACGGCGTGTGCACAGCTCGTTACCGCACTGTTTTCTTTACGTAGCGTGGCACAGCACTATGCCTCGCGGTTGCGCCGCCGAGCCTCCGTGTCTCCTGCATAACTGGCGCAATGCCTTTCCGCAGTGCATGCATCCAGAATGGGCACGATTGCGATACTCTGCTGTGCAAGCGTAGCGTACACAGTTGCCCTAGATTTTCCTGAATCAAAGCGCCCTTGGTGGTGAGGTGTCAGGAAATGTACTCTGGGTACCAGTTGGCCACTTAGTTTCGGTTTCGTTTTCAAATTTTGCTTTGCTTATCATGTCGTTACAGTACACGGAGCTTGCGTTTGAATTGCTCCGACCTCCAACAAGTGTGCAATACTGTAGGTGTTGACGAGCAATACTAAAAAAAAATGCTGGGCACCGTTTTACTGGTTCCCGGTGTGTCAACTTTGGCGCAAATGCAGGCAAATGTAGAATAATAGATTGCAAGCACATCCTCATGCACTTGAAGGCAACTTCAGCAGCCTTGAAATTGCAAGTGCTTCGCCGCATGAGCAGAAACGGGCTGTTTGATTGAAACCCAAAACATGGCGCACCGTCCCGTGGCCAACTGGTTCCCAGAGTGCAACGGGCGGAACATTGCATGGAAGGATTTTTAAAAGTGCCCTATTCGAAACTTTCATGACCTACAGAGGGCGCACTGGTGCCCATCAAAATGGCTGTCATCTGGATGATCGTCATTGCACAGGAGTACGAGGCTAGGTCTACGACGCGTAAGAAATTCTAGTTTTGTTATATACAACTTCTATTAAAACCTTACTTTATTTTTTTGCGCCAACAAGGGGATGGCAAGCACCTTTATTCTGAAGCCTGTCATCCAGGAGCTGGAGAGTGCCATTTTCACACCGCGGTATCACTATCGCTGAAAGTTGCGAATAGATCAATGTAATATAATTTTCTGCAGTTTTTCAGACCGATTAACAAAAATGAATTACTTATTTCTTGAAATATTTATTTATGCACAAATCCTTTATTAAGTTGTAGGGCCTCTTGAAAAACATTTCATTATGTCGTTTTCATCGAGATAACCTCTGTGTGTCTCCTGCACAGATTGGCGTGTCTTTAAAGTAAATGGGAACGTAAAGGTTTTTTTCCGATGAAGTAGCTTCAGGCTCATAATTGTGAGTTATCTTATTTTTTCCAGAGCCCTTCTTTGACTGAGGATCAATCTGTGTGAAACGACACACAAGTTCGAAGTTTCTAGTCTTGGAATATGTTTTTTTGTGATATCTTTTTATAGTTTTTAGTCTTCCTCAAGGCTGGGCAATCTTTTAGAATTATATACCTGTTCCTGAAAATAAAATTTATATTTTAGTCATTTTTAGTCATTCATGCGCGCATTTGCAAAATCACACACACCTTAATCCTGGTTATATGCTCATATATTAACTGCAGGTTATACACTTCTAAACCAAAACGTCTCTCTTGGATATTCTGAAAGCATGAGGGCATATTAGTTAAGCATTCTTGAGCATGTAACCTTATTTGAGTGAAATAAGTAATTTAAATGTGCTTGAGGTCTTTAAACGCAAGTACAGCGACAAACAGAAAAGCAAGACAGACACGGACGTCCTTTTTTGGCGTGGCCTTCATACAGTCCCTCGGGAAAAAAGAAGGGTATAAAGATCATGCTGAAAAGTCGAAGTTGTTGTGAGCTGAATGCTGTCCGCACCTGCTTGCTTTTGTTTGCGCCTTGTGCTTGTGTTCTAAAACCTCAAGCACATTTAAATTATTTCTTTCACACATTCTGGTTATATGCTCGTACATGTGCATCAGATTTCACATTTAAATAGCAAAAGCAAATGTCAGCATATGTCTTGAGAATGAGCGAAAACTGTCCTGAGGGGGCTCCCCAGGACATGCGGAGGATGTGCAATGGACGGAAAAATAGATCCTGTTTGACTGCTTGAGGCTGAGTTGGAAACTACCTGAGGATGTCCAATCATCCCGACTTGGACTTCCTGGGCATGTGCGTAGCATGTCTTTGCGTTGTCTGGGGTGATACCCAGCCGATTGAGCTATGCAGAGCAGGCTTGAACGGACAGCTTAAAGTTGAGTTATGAAATTCAAATGGCATACTTGCTTGATTATGTTGACAAAGACTGGGTTGATACAGAATGTGTGCAGCTACTATACGAATGCCGTGTGCGGGCTGCGCATGCTGTTGCTGTGTGATTGGGACAGGGCAGGGGTGGGGGGGGTGAGGCTTATGTGTGCTGCTCGTATAGCACTGTCGCCCAATCATACGTATCCTGGATTTATCAGTATGATCAAGGTATTGTAAAGTTTTCAAATGTATTTAATCTTAACTTGAACACTTCGGGCTTTCTGCACTTTTTTAACAAATTCACATTTGTATTAAAGGTAGTAGATTATGTACAATGGTAGTACATCATGTACTTTACATTTGGATATTATGTAATAATGTCGAATATTATGTACTCTGCATTAAGAAAAAAGTAGTACACAAAGATAGTCACTAACTACAACTCTATCATTAATTCGCATGTCAGCGACACCGCTAAGAAAGCCCCAAGGAAGTTGTGGTTTTCGAAAAGAAATCTAGGCAATGCACCTCCGCGACAACATTAGCGGGTTACAAACGCCTTATGATCCCAGTGCTATAATACGCAGATGTAGTAGGGGATCTATTGTTTTGAACGACCATTAACGAGTTAGAAAATGTTCAAAAGAAAAACTTGTAGCTTGTCTATAATCGGTACGGCACATAGTTTTCGATAATGGAACACCACCAGCAATCAGGCTTACCGCACCTTGCTATACGAAGTAGAGCTAACAAGCTAAAAATGTATTTCCAGCTTTTCAACCGCATGAATGGTCTAGATGTTACCGATAACGTTAAAGCCGACACAAGTAGTCAGCCAGGGCGAAACACGATGAAACAATGGGAGAGGCTTTCTGCCACAAAGATGTTTTAAGAATAGCTTTTTTCCACGGACAGTCGCCGAGTGGAACAGACACTCTCCAGAGCTTGCTAATATAGACTCCGTTGAGAGGTATTTTGTCAGCATGCTTTCACATATACACAATAACATTTGAAACATATTAATAACACCTGGCCCGCCTGTATTTATATTGCTTTGCCACGGAGCGCTCGTGAATTTCGCTCCTTTATTAAATTTTATGTTCCTCTGAGACGTGTGTTATCTTATGCTAGGGATCAAATTTCGCACTTTTAAGTTTATTGTGTTTCGTTGTTTTTTTTTATATATATTTTTTTTTTTCTGTACTGCATTGTGGCACTGAGTACTTATGAATGTCTTCAACTCATGATGTTTCGTTTTTGCTGTAGTACCGGTACTCGAGGTTTGCATTGGTCTCTGTTCATTCGGCTCGCCAATCTTTTTGAAGCAAATAAAGAATTATTCGGGGTAACGTAACGGTTGCTATATTTTGCAAGCATCATTAAATAAATTAGGGGTGGCCAATCTTCTGTATTCCCTTTGTTTAAATAGCGCCCAGTCAAAAAACAGAAGCATTCTACCGCAAAACATTGTTTAAAAAAAGAACATTTGCAAAAAAAAAAACAAAAAAAACATAGATGTTCGCGGTATAGTTTCGTTTTTGGTTTTAAAGGTGACTCTGACCAATTCAATAATAAAATATCTAGTTATTTCCGCTTAACTATACAAAATAATAAAACGACGCTCCTTTACTTACCTTCAAACTAAAATATCGGGGGGATTTCACATTTGGTATATTTATTTTCTATCACCCAGCAAGAAATCTATGAAGCAAAAAAAATCAAAAAAAACATTTGGGTAAAACACAGATCTTGTCTCATACAGATAAATTTGTGTGGTCAGACGTTGTGAGAACAGCCGGAAACAGAAGGCCTAGAAGAGGTTTTCAGTGCCATTCCTGCGAATATTGATCGAATTGGCAGACAATTGGTTTTGTTATTCTGAGCAGGAAAACTGCGAGAACACGTTTTTCTTGAAAAATTATACCCTTAAAATGGTAATATAAGTTGTGATGTCATTATTTTTACACATTTACTGGGATCTATTGAAAGGTTAAACACACGATCAAGGTTTCCAAGGGTGATTCGTGCATATATGCGACTCATATTTTAGCAAACACGTTATATATATATATATATATATATGGTTTCATTTCAACCCCTCCACGAATTTGAGGTATAATTTTAAATTTTGACAAAAAAATTATATGTTTTGCGGAAAACCCTTTTGTGACACGGAGTGCAAACCGCAAGTTCGGACGATTTTTTGTTCTCGAGTTTTCGACATTTTAAGCAGCCGAGGCGCAAACTGAGCTTTCTCTCGCCTGTCGGAGGTGTCACGCTCCACTGCTTTCAACTTTTTCCATTTTTCTGGTAGTGCAATGTAGCTCTTTTAGAACACTCTCAGAATAGCGATTATTTATGGCCAATAATTTTATTGTGATTATTTATCTTCACTTTTGTTTGAAATATTGTCAAAGTGGGTCCTTTTGACAATATTTGTCAAAGTTTGACCTGCACGTCTGTGTGACCTATTTGAAATATCGTAACATGTTTAGTATTTTCAGGAAGCTGAGGGCATTCTCTTTCTATTGATATCAAATTTAATGTTGTGTGTAAAAGACAAAGGGCACTGTATTCTTGTAAAGCAAGGACAATTTGAAAATATTTGCTAATTGGGGGTCGATTTTATAAAAAAAAAACACCTTTTAATTGGCTGATTTCCTTTATGGTATAGAAGCTATTGCCGTGCTTTATAATGTAATATACAAAGAAAATGTAATATGTTGTTTGTAATGCAGCTTTAAAAGCTTAAATTCTCATTTTGTTTTACTGTTTTGTCAGTAAATCAACTTTTTCGCATAATACAGTAATTTAAAATTGTCCTTTTATTTTTTAATACATACTTGTGAACACATTTATTCTCTGCTAAATAATTTGAAAACAATTATTTACATGAAATATATTCGAGAAAATTTGTCAATATGCCGTTTTCGGACAATATTTGTCAAAGTTCACCAGCTCTTCCGTGTGACCTATATGAGGTGTCTCAACATATTTAGTATTTTAAGAAAGCTGAGGGAATACTCCATCTAATTATTACAAAGTTGATGTGTGTAAAAGAAAAAGAGCAGTATTTTCTCGTGAAGCAAGGACTCTTTCAATAATTTTGCGAATTGGAGGTCGATTTTCTAAAAAGCCTATCTTTTATTTGACTAGTTTTTTCTATAGCTACCCATTGTAGTAGTTTATAAAGTAAACTAAACATAAAATGAAATATTCTGTTTTCTATGGTGGCTATAAAAGCTCACATTTTGGTTTTTATTCACTTGTCGTCCAGTAATAGAAGTGACTCACAAAAATACACTAACTCATAATTAACTCCTCTAAAATTTTTAGTGGCTACCAGTAACTTTTCTTAATAAAAGAAGATGCAAACGGCGAGTTGTGATAATAAAACGTCTAGGTCATAATATCTTTCATGCTTCTTTTTTAATTGTCAAACCGCCCCTCTGCAACAATATTTGACGAAGTTCAGCAAGCTCGGCTGTGTGACCCAATCAATACATTTTAATGCGAAAGCATTAACTGTGCCATGGAGCGAGCTGACGTCATCAGTTGGAAGTGCGAGAGCGCACCTATTTTCCCCGATCCCAAAGGTTCCATTGCCTAGCGCACGTCGGCGGGGCTCCCATTGGCCACTGCGCTCGTCAGTTTGCATGACCGCTCATCCCATGGCACTGCGTGCACATCAGCGCGCCGGAAGCACGGGGCGTCCAAGGTCAGCGTGCCCGGGAGAGCACGCGCGATGACCGGCGACGAAAAGTACGCAGCAGACGAGAAAGGGAGCGGTCGAGCGGTTTGCATGCTTTCGCATTCACAACTCAAAAGAAGCGCTTGGTTGTACCTCGAGCTTTTTATGATTTTTACATCACCGTAAAGCTCCAATTAAGGTCTTTCTCTTGAGCATAATTTGAGTATTTTGCGCTAAACATACAACGCGGATCATTTGCCTGAAAAACGAATATCTAGAAAAACGTGCAATTTTGAAGTCGGTTTTCTGAAAAGCCCACCTTTTATTGCTTTCATTTTTTATTCACAGCTAGGTGATAAAGTAGTCTGCCAGGAAGTACCAATAGAATGTGTACTATATTGTTTGTATAACCGCCATTAGGGCTCGAATCTCGTGCTACGAGATTCGAGTTTTGAAAGGGACTTTGCATAGGCGCTCAGCTGAACAGAATTTTGCGTATGTAAGATTTTCTATCTAATGTTGGTATTTCCCTCAATATCTGAGCGTAAAAGCCAGTAAAGCAGCAATATTTATCCCAGCAATATTTATTTACTTGGCACTGGGGTAATTTCCAAGGTCTGTAAGCTTCACCGTATGTATTAACGGAGAAGATACGTAACATCAAGACTCCCGGACAAACTTAAGTCAAGGGGGAAAAGTCTAAGTAACCCGGCATGAATCACTGAATCACTGAAAATAAGAATGAAACCTAAACACATGACTAACGCATTTGAATTCGTACACGCTACGAAATGCTCGTTATTTTACCAAAGAGTTCGGATGTGTACAAAATAAATCGTAATTCCTAAGCGTCAGATACTAAATCGCACATATGTATATGCACTAAATATCTGTTTGACATAAAAAAACTACCACAATTACATATTAAGTTCGGTATTTCAAATTCAGAGCCGGAAGCAAAAGGCCCCAGAGGAATTCTCTAACGATCCGCATTACCCCGAATCGGGAGGAAGCAAGCGCTATGCCCGCACTTGTTGATACGGACTTCTAAACTTTTTTGAGTGCACTACTTCAAATTTGAATAATCTTTAAGGTTGGATATTGAGTTAACTGCTAACGATAAACAGAAAGCCTTACGAAGGACAACATTCTGCTCAGCTGAGCGCCTGTGCGAAGTCCAATTAAAAACGCTCATAGCACGGGATCTGACTCTTAATACTGGCCATACAAACATTATATTACAATGTCTGCTGGTAGTTCCTGATAGACTACTATATTACCTAACTGTGAATAAAAATAATAGGTGGGTGTTTCTAGAAAATCGACTCCAAATTCGCCAGTTTTTCGAATTCTTTGTTCTTCAGGCACATGTTGCGAATTACATATTTAGCGCAAAATATTGAAATCAAACTAAAAAAAAAGCTTAATTGGAGCTTTACGGTGATGTAAACATCATAAAAATATGTTGATTAGGTCACACAGCCCAGCTTCCTGAACTTCGGCAAAAATCGTCGCAGAGAGGCGGATTGACAATTAAGAAAAACAAAAAAAACATTGAGGATCTTATGACCTAGACCCCTAACTAAAATAAAAAACGCATATCTCGAGAGTGTTTCCAAAATGTTTATATTGATGTAGCGTAAAAAGTAGGGAAAAGGGATGGAGTAAAATATTGCACCCCCGATAAGCTGGAAAAACGTCAATTTCCAACGGTTTATAACTTGAAAAATACGACTAACTCACGGTTTGCGCCTCCTTTTATTATATAAATTTTCCGAGAACATGTTTCTTGACAAAAATTAAAATTTCGACCCAAACTTCGTGCCTGAGTTGTGATGAAATCACTCATATATATATATATATATATATATATATATATATATATATATAGACGGTGTTTTTTTTATTCTTACACTTTTGTTTAAAAAAAATCGTGAAAGCTACAATAATGCGGTTTGTGCAGGTGGGTTATACGGCCAGGCGGACGTTATGTGGGTGGCTAATCTTTGCGATAAGTCGGCTAATTAATTAAAATTTGTTAATTAACTTTTAATTACTTAAAATAAACATATGGTTTCAATTAGAAAATTGCTGAGCATCATCGAAAACCCCTAAATCAACTATTTTTAGCAGGATATAACGCCAGGGCAGCATTTTACGGCGTTCTGTAGAAACGCTCTCTTTGGAGGCATTTCTAGATTTGGGTTTCTTATCGGAGCGCATCTACGCGCCCGCGATCCTGCTCCCCGGTGGTCGCGACGCGAAGCCACCTCCTCGCCTCCCTCGTAGAATTTAGGGAAGTACGGCGCACCTGTGTTGCGCGTCTCAGCCACTGGGGAGCAGGACCGCGGGCGCGGGGATGAGCTCCGATAAGAAACCGAAATCTAGAAACGCGTCCAAATGAAGCGTTTTTACAGAACGCTGTAAAATGCTTCCCCGGCGTTATATCCTTCGAAAAATAGTCGATTTAGTGGTTTTCGATGACGCTGTACAAGTTTCTAATTTAAATCATATATCTATTTCCACTTATTAAAAAAGTTAATTAAGAAATTCTAATTAATTAGCCGACTTATTGCAAAGATTAGCCACCCACATAATGTCCGCCTGGCGTATAACCCACCTGCACAAACCGCATTAGTGTAGCTTTCACGTTTTTTTTAAACAAATGTGTAAGAATAAAAAAAACAGCCTCTCTCTCTCTCTCTCTATATATATATATATATATATATATATATATATCTTCCTGACGAAGGCCGGACTCCGGCCGAAAAGTCGAACATTAAATCGTTCGTTGTTTCTGTTTTTACTAAGGTTTTTTTTTCTCAGCTATATATACAGGGTGTTATTTTTTATTCGAAACAGATTTTTAAGAAAGGCGTCTTTACTGCTACGTGAATGCCGTGTTCACTATGTGTTTCTTGAGCTCGGCGGACATTCGAGAGGCGAACAACCGTCACAGTCTGGTGAGTCATTAACTAAAATCTGTTAATTAACTTTTTAATTATTGGTTTTATGGACCATGTTGCAATTGTAATTTTGAAACCAGCCGTCTTGGAAGGCTATACCAACTTACACATTTAAAAAAAAATGCTACTGCTTTGGAGATATCCGCCAACAATTTCTCCCCTTTCTATCATCCAATTCCGAAACTGAATGTTCCAAGTGCGCTGGAAGCGCTGATCACGTGACGCTTGTAGAAGTGACGGTTTCGTGACGTACAAATCGTCATGATTTCATATCTGCACTGCGGCTGTCACGGTGCGGCTCGAGGTATGCAAACTCGCGGGGGCGGTCTTTAGCGCTCTCGCGTTTAATGCGTCATTGCCCTCGGAGCTTCATTCGCGATTGTTTGTCGGCGGGGGACTCGCTTCGCCAGATAGCGTGGGCGCACGAACGCCGGCTCTGCCAGTTGTAGCGTTAAAATGGCTGCGCAAATTCAGTCGAGGTATTCAGTCGCCGAGAAGGTTCAAATGGTTATGGCGTATACTAAAATGAATGGCAACGTTCGTCTTGCCACGAGGCTGTATGCCGCCCAACACCCTGGTCCCACTGTTGCTGCCCCATCCACCGTCTTCCAGGTTGCCAAGAAGCTTCTGTCCCCTGGGTCTGTGCATCGCCAAAGAAGAAGGAAAGCAGCTGTCTTTGACTAAGATTTTGAAATCGCTGTGTTAGCCTACGTGCGAGCGTATACCCCGAAATCAGCATCCGAAATGTCGTCGAAGATTCCGGAGGCAGCATCTTTTCGGTATGGAAAATCCCGAGAACGCACAGGCTCCATCCGTATCACATATCTTTGCATCAGGACCTCAGCGAGTGTGACTTTGAGAAGCGCTTGGAGTTTAGCAATTGGGCCCTCATTAAAACGGATGAAGACCCCGATTTTCTCACTAATGTACTCTGGACTGACGAAGCACAGTTTTGCCGAAATGGCAACGTGAACGTTCAGAACGCGCACTACTGGTTTGATTCCAACCCTCACTGGCTCCGCCAGCATAACTATCAGGTTCGGTGGTCAGCGAATATGTGGTGCGGCATGTTTCGTGACAGAATAGTGGGACCATTTTTTTTTCAAATGCACAACTGACAGCTCAGTCATACACAGCCAACATACTTGATGGTGCTGTCAGTGACTTCATCTGCGATCTCCCGTTAAGCGAGCTTAGGAGCACGTGGTTCCAGCATGACGGAGCGCCAGCTCACTTCTCGTCGCGTGCGCGGAGCTACCTCAACGCCTGTTTTTCCCAGCAGTGGATTGGGCGCGGTGGACCTATGTTCTGGCCGTCAAGATCGCCTGACCTGACCCCGCTAGACTTTTTCCTTTGGGGTCACATCAAAGACGACGTCTATTCAACTGAGCCCCAAGATGTCAACGACCTGAAGAACCGAATTGTCTCAGCATGCGCCAACATTGAACCACATGTCCTGAAGCGGGTGGTTCAATCTATGAAGAAACGATTCATGGCACGCGCAGCAGTGGAGGGTCGCGATTTCGAACATTACTTGTAGTAAGACATTACTTTAGGGTCTAAGCACACCAGAAACTTAAATTATCAGCAATTCTCATCTCTGAAGTTATTTCGCTGAAGATAATAAATGGCAAAGACTTCTTTCTTGTAGCGTTTCATTTTCTTTCGTTAAGTCGACTGGCAGAGTCAGCGTTCGTGCGCCTACGCTATTTGGCGAAGCGCCTTCCCCGCCGACAAACAATCACGAGTGAAGCTCCGAGGGCAATGACGCATTAAAAGCGAGAGCGCTAAAGACCGCCCCCGCGAGTTTGCATACCTCGAGCCGCACCGTGACAGCCGCAGTGCAGATAGGAGTTCATGACGATTCGTACGTCACGAAACCGTCACTTCTACAAGCGTCACGTGATCAGCGCTTCCGGCGCACTTGGAACTTTCAGTTTCGGAATCGGATGATAGAAAGGGGAGAAATTGTCGACGGATATCTCCAAACCAGTTGCATTTTTTTTTAATGTGTAAGTTGGTATAGCCTTCCAGGACGGCTGGCTCAAAATTACAATTGCAACATGGTCCATAAAACCAATACTTAAAAAGTTAATTAACAGATTTTAGTTAATGACTCACCAGACTGTGACAGTTGTTCGCCTCTCGAATGTCCGCCGAGCTCAAGAAACACATAGTGAAGACGGCATTCACGTGGCAGTAAAGACGCCTTTTTTTAAAAATCTGTTTCAAATCAAAAATAACACCCTGTATGTATATATATATATATATATATATATATATATATATATATATATATATATATATATATATATATATATATATATATATATATATATGTATATATTTATATATATATATATCGAAGACCGGACTCCGTCAGGAAGACGGAGTCCGGCCGAAACGTCGAAGATTAAATCGTCCGTTGTTGCTGTTTTTCACTAAAGGTTTTTTTCTTCTCCGTTTTATATATATATATATATATATATATATATATATATATATTTGAGTGATATATAGGGAGTGATATATATAGAGAGAGATAGATATGAGTAATATATAAATAAATAGAGAAAGAGAGAGAGAGAGAAAGAACAAAATATACTAAACACTGCCAGGATTAATAGTTTTAAAATGAGCACCTGTGAATTTGCGTCTTTTGAGCAGATACTCCTTCCCGAACAAGTCGTAGGAAACGAGTTCGAACACATACATTGAATGTATTATAGACGCATTGAGCTGCACTATATAATTCCCGGGAAACTTTTGAATATACTATCTCTTTACAAGGTAACTGTCGGGACATTTTGACATTAATAAAATCTCTGGCAGACCGTGGTCTTTTTTTTAGCAAATGCGTTTTTGCGGGGAAATCGTTAAAGGTCATTTAGAATAAATTAAATGGAGCAGATACCCCATGAGCTATACTATGTGATTCCCGGAATATTTTCAAGATACAATGGGATTGCTTAGATAAGGGTCGTAAAAGTAGGACCTTGACAAAATCTTTGGAGGGCCAAGGTTTTTGGGCGTTTTTTTTAACAACTCAGCTGCACAGGAGACTATTACTGAATGTTGTTTATTACCAACTAACTCTGATATATGGTTACAGGGGAACTTTCTGAGATACGGCCTGATTTCCGTGATGAAGGTCGTCAAAGTAGGGTGTCGTCACAATTTCTACTCCCCTGTGTCCTTTCGTCCATCCGGCCGTGGCACAGTTTACAAACCCGACAATAATATATATATATATATATATATATATATATATATATATATATATATATATATATATATATATATATATATAAAGTAATAAAGTCGCACTTCGAAACGTTGTTGGAGTTTTAAACGAAAACAACCCTGTAACCGACTCTGGCAACCAGTCTTGAAGAAGGCCTGTCTCAGGACGAAACGTCGACTCACTAAATGCTTTAAAACTCCAACAACGTTTCGAAGTGCGACTTTATTACTTTATAGTCTTCGGCATCCTACGCTATATTTTCTTTGTCTATAAATATATATATATATATATATATATATATATATATTATTTAAAATGCTAGTGTAGCAAAGGTCATGAACAAAAGGTGCCAAAAAAGCAGTGCGAAAATCTTGCCGTCAAGACGTTGTATAGTCCGCCAAATGTCAGACATTCCAGCAGTGGTCCGTCAAGGAAGGAAACCCAAGCACAGAATGGCTTCTCTGGACAGAGTTTTAAAATTTCTCTACTTTGAGGACCTAAACAAAAGTATCTAAATAAACCGCCTTGCACAGTTTTTTTTATTCAACCAGTCTCCAGGTCTATTGTTTCTCGTATCTGTGTCGGTTGCGTCAGCAATCAGAATGAATGAATTCACCGGGAACTCTGTGATACTTGATTGTTTCACGAAGCTACTTTTGTAGTTGATTTTCACGCTACAAACAGCGGAAGATTTTTTCGCTGACTGTTCTTGCGGTTGTTCGAGCCCGGTTCAAACATTGGTGGAGGTCGTGTCCACAGCAAGCGAACGACAAAAATAACAGGGACAGCGTGACAACTTTGGCTCTTGCTTGCTTCCAGAACCTACTTCTTGCATTGGTTGCCTCGTACAATATAGAGAACAGCTTTCTTTGCTAATTGGTTATTGCCCTTACTTTGGTCGTTTTGAACGAATCCCAGGGAAATGTGTGAACGGCTGCACCTCCGAGCCGCCGCGTCACCGGTCTCAATGCGGTGCAGCAGGATATCAGTCTTTCAAGACGTTTCCGGAAACATCGGTGAGAAAGACGGTAAGACGGCACGCAGCTCCTGCTTCTGCTGGCTGCTAGCGGTGCACTTTCGGAACGATTCTCGAACGCTGGCAGGTAAGGCGTCCGGCACTATGGTGAAGTGGGCGTGTTATGGATGCAGTCCTCCCGTCTAGTAAACGGAGTCAGCTCTGGTGTTTGTCCCAGCCGGCATCCGCCACCAGGAACTTCGAGTGTCATGATTTTGCCTGCAATGAAATCTCGGCCAAAGATCACGGGTACCACGAGTCTCTGCAGTTGAAGAGATCACTGACGCTGCTTCTTCCCATTAAACAGAGTTTGCAGCCGTACGGCTCTTCCAGCTGTTATTTCTGTAACAGAAGCTAGCTGGAAACGAGTTTCAACATTTATGAGGCTTCTCTTTTTTGTTTTGCAAAGATTGAAAACGAAATATCCTATAAGCAAGATAGCGGCCTGAGAATTCAAAAGTACGGTAAATGGAACATCAAGCAGTGAAATAGTCATGCGCGGTTCAATGATGTTGGGCTCGGTCTGGATTCGACATACCGATGCAATACGTGCCGCCGCCTCGCTGCTCCCAGAAACTGTAACGGCCCTCTGCGAGTGGCTGTCTGGTTTCAGCGTCGCTGGCCGAAGTAGTTTCCCTGATTTTTCTGGTTCCGCCCTTTACTGCCGTCTTGTGCCACCTCTGATTAGTTGTGTCCAGAAGTCTTGGACACTGATTTCGGTGATGACCGGGATTCTCGAACTTGTAGCAGCCGTCCGACGACAGCTGCCTGCTTAGGCACCCGCGCCGAGGTGCCCGTCGGAGCTCTTTCACTGATCAGGTAAAGAGCCGCTATGGGAGGGCCTCCAACGGGCTTGCAACCGGTCATGTGTGTGTGTGTGTGAGGGGGGGGGGGGGGGGGGGCTGTTCCGTTGCCGCGGGGGTCAATGCTGCATGGCTGCGGGATTTCAACCGCAGCCTGCCAGTTTTCTCCAGTCCTTGCAGGCGCAGACTAACGAAGAGTCTTTCCTTGAGTGTTCATCTCCCTATGGCCCCAGCTTTCGACAGGGCGCGCCAACGACCTCCCACCTGTCCTGGCGACCACCGCACGAGAAACTCACGGGCCCCGCTTTGACCTCTGCGAACCTCCCGATAAGGCGAAAGTCCGCTTATCCCGCACGGGAGAACGCCACGCATGCCACTCCAACTCTCCTGGTTGACGCGGTGGGGAAAAAAGGTGTCGCTCGGGCAGCCCACTTCTGTGGGGCCTCGGGGCCCTGGTATGCGCATGCCGGTTCGAGCGAGTACTTGGCTGGTGGCGGCGGCATGTAGTTCCGCTTGCATGAATAGCTTTCTTGATCAGGCGGGCACCACAGGCCTGCTTTTCAAGTGTCTCAAAGGTGATGTTGATGAAGTAGACGCAGAATCTTGGGTGGCACTGTATTCCGATCCGAGCTACTCTTTCCGACTCAGGTCTATTCAGGTCCACCCTCTTGCATCGCCCAAACGTACCGGACCAGACATTAGTCCACCTGCTGCATCCTTGCCTCGAGCTCTGAGAATCTGTGTTGGGTAGCCTCCAGGCAAGAACTCTTCTCGGAACCTTTTCTGGAAATCCGCCAGGCTGCTGAAGGGGGCCTGTAACCCAAACCACCGCATAGCATTGGCTTGCAACGCCAGTGGGACAATGCGGTTCACGATGAAGGCTCGCGAGGCACCGGCGGCAAGGTGCTGCGTCTGCAACTCGCCCAGGAGGTCTGTCACGAACTTGACATTGTCATACCCCATGTATACTAGAATAGTCAAGTTTGGTTGGGATTCTCGCGGCGTGGTCTCCTACTGACCAGGCGTGAAGGCCAAGTGCTAACTCACGTAGTCGCGCATCTCCGATACGTTCGTGAGTAGGCTTACTTGCGCCGCTGCGACCATCGCGGCTTTCTGCTCCGGTGTAAGCATGCCTGCAGGCACAAAAAAGAGAAAAAAAAAAGAAAAAACACGCGAAAAAAAAGAAAAGAAACGCCCCCCAGAAACCAACAAAAAAGCGCAGAACGATTGCCGCGGTCACAAAACGAAACTTCAGAAACCCGCCAATACGACGAACTCGGACGTGACGGAAGCACGGAACAACGATAGGAAACACTGGGACTGGAAAAAAGGCTTAAAACGAAAAAAAGAAACCAAGCCCTATGAAATTGCTGCGAGTGGACAGCACACCATGCTTGGGCGTCATTGTGGTCGGTTTTCCTTGCTGAATACACGATTCGGAGAAATAACACGAAGCCGGCGGTTGCAAGAACCAGAAACAACATTGAGTTGAACATGGACGAGACAATCAATACACTAACATCGTTACCGGCGGCGCTTGGGTCCGGGCAGCGACTGCCTGCAAGCCGCCTCTGATCTTTCGTATCAAGGCGGCACGCGCAATGTGCGCGTGGCCGGCTAGACTCTGCCGCCATGTGAGAAGGTCCGCCGTTTGTGCACCGTAGTCTGTCAACTGGTCTGGGGAGCCTCCAGGATGCCTAAAACTTTAAAGGGCCCCTGAAAAGAAACAAGAAATTGAAGCAGTCTAACTGGGACACGCGTGTCCATACAAAAAAAAAAATACGCAAAAATAAAGTTAGAACAATATTGAGAGCGCGGGACACTATTTCGTCGGTAGTCACCTCCTCTCCACTAGTTTTTTCACTCGGCATTTCGCGCGCGTGGGGGAAAGGTAAATTGGCTTCGCCTACACGTTGAGGTGGAAAGAATGAATGAAAATATTGTTGAGGTCGAAAGAGCGAATGACCATTCCGTGACGGCTTGGACTTTGCGTGCAGAATTTCAAATAAATCTTTCGCCGTCAATATTGCTCTTAATTATTTTTTCGTGTATTTTTTTTTTTTTTTTTTGAGACGCGCGTTTCTGTCGAACTGTTTACAAAACATTATACTTATTTCAGGGGACCTTTAAGGCTTGCATGACCACGCTCTACCTTCTTCTTAGAGAAAAAAAACTCTGGCAACGAGCATTAACAGGTGTGCCCGAGTTGTCAGCAAAAGCCTTTAGAGGAATGCGAAAAGTGACAACGATTGCTGTGTGATGTTTGCGCAATACGGGCGAAATGTTGGTGGAAACTGGGAAAGCGGTGGTGTACAATGTTTTTTTTTTTTTTTTTTTTTTTTTTTTTTTTTTGCAGTATGGGGTGCCCTATTTTTACACACCGTCACGGCGGGGGTGAATACTGCCCTTTTTGCGCTAATACTTGACATCGCGTGCCAGGATGTTCTCGTAGTACTGGACTGTTGAAAAAATTACGGCCTTTTTTTTTCGTGAACGTCACCCGCGGCACGGCCGTTCTTACTGGAAGGAGATGCTGGTGAAATAATTGAGGTACATCAAGGGGCGATTCTCTTGGGGATCGTCGTCTGTCCCCAAGCTTATTCGTGTCCTACTCGGCACTTTACGCAGAGCGAACAAGCTAGCCCAGCTGCCTGCATGTAACGGCGGCCTTGGCGGAATCGTTACCTTCGACGCGACGGATCCTCCTCGAACGCCGCTCTCTCGCAAGCCTGCGCACCACGGGGACTATTCCACCCGGGGTCGCGGTCGCCGAGTGCGACTCGTGCAGTTCCCGAGTGGGCGGCAGCATCGAAGACGCGATCAACGGAAATGTCGTTGGCGCCGGGATTGGCAGCGGTGTTTCTTCGGAGCGCGGTAAGGGTTCCCACGCTCTATCCGAAAAAATAACGAGCCACAAAGCCCAATCTACAATGCTCGTTTTTGGTCTGCGCATGCCCAGTAGCAACGACATATCTTTTGAGGTTGCAGACGTTATTATAAAACTGGCCAATGTACACGAATTGTTCCACGCGTCTACAATGCAAACAAAGACCAAAAGAAGCGCGCTTACCAACTGCGTTCAGTTGCTTGTTAGACTGTCGTGCCGTGCATGTTCTCCGTTGTTCTTGAACATAATCAACATAAGAACAAACTTCAGAGATAGATGAACTTCAATAAATTAGCACATTTATATGTTTAAAAGCATTTCCATCCTACGAGACAAACGCACTCAACGTACGGCTAGCACAACCATGTCAGAAAAAGAAAGAAAAAAAGAAAGAAAAGAAAAAAACTGGTGCCGCTAGCAATGGGGGTCTGTTTCCTTACAAAACCAAAACTTAAACTGACCGAATCCCAATAAAGGGCGGCTTTAAAATGTCTTGAGAAAATTAGTAATAAATGGAGTAAATAAAACTACTGTTATTAGCTCCGGAAAAAAATGTGTAAATCATAACTAGCACCGACGTACCATTTGTTTTGGGTGCAATAGAGTTGCGAGTAAATTTCTTGCTTCAACCTATCCAAATATATGTGTATATACATATATTTAGTAAACTTGAGGAAGAAAACGAGAAAGTTTGTGTTTGTCCGTCCTTTCTCGTTTTCTTCCTCAAGTTTACTATTAATACCAACCCGCTCGTTCTGTCCCTACATACATATATTTGTTTTCTTTATTTAGGGGTGGGGGAGATAGCTTAATTTACACTCAGCATACAGTATTTTATTATTAAATATTTTAACGCACCTAGTTTCAAATTTTTAGTTATAATATTTTCCTAAACTGCCGTCAGAAAAGCAAGCATTGCATTATGCTTTTTTTCTCTAAATAGTTACTGTATGTGAGTCTTTGATTCTAGCAATAATTTGGTGCTACAAAACTATTTGAATTTTTATACCCCGATTGCTGTACAAGGATGGTGTGTTATGCAATGTTCCCTTTGATCCGATTCTCAATTGTTGCGTCCAATATGCATTTACATTTTTCTGACAGACATATGTCTAATTGGTTCCAATTGCTCAAGTAAAAATGAACAATTCGTCTAGCCATTCGTACTGGACCATTCCAGATTTCAACTGGTCAAGAAGATATTCCTATTTGGCAAAAATAAACTTATCTTTTCACCAATAAAAATCCTTAATGGTCCGATAAAGTTCTTATGGGACCAGTCTAACCTTCTATGTGACCAATAGGAATTCCTCTTGGACAGATGGAAATCTATATCGGTCCGATGCAAATCTTTTTCAGAATATTGGTTGGGGAGTGCACTAAAACGGAAATAATGCACGAGGCTTTAAAGCATAAGGTAACCTCTTTCTTACTGTAACGGCCTTAATGAAATTTGACATCCCATATATTGCTATCCAGATTGCGGCTTCCTCTAAAAAATATTTAGGACTTCCTGTGTGAGTGTATACGAGAGTTAAATTGTTTCCTCACATACCTTACAGGAATTGGTTTCCCATACGAATAGCACATATAGGAATGAACAGGAAATTACTTTCTGTAGCACTTCCTATACAGGAACTGGTTTCCCATTCAAAGAACCCACATTAAAATAAAAACGAAATGCCCTCCCGTAACACTTCCCATTCAGGAACTTGTTTCCCATACAAAGATCCCATATAACAATAAAGAGAAACCTTCCTGTTGCACTCACCGCACAAAAGCATACAGGAACAATCTTCCCGTAACTCTTCCCGTATACCATTTATATAGAGATGTTTTTCAATTGGGAGTTGCCTTGGGCCTGCACTGTACAAAAATAAAACGGTACAGAGGAATTTAAAAAAAAAGCAAATGAATTACATCCTTCAATAAATATCTGCTCGACACACAAGACAAGTATTTGAGTGAGAAACGCGTGACTAAGAACCATTAAACGTCATCATCTTTTCTATGCCCGCGTACACACGCACATACGTCCTCGCTTGACCAAACAATAAACTCAGGAAGCACACCGCGCAATCTTACTTGAATACACATTGCAGAAAAGGTTCCCTTTATTTTCTGAAAAAGCTAAATCTATTCACGGATCGTAAAAAAAAGATATTAAAACTAACCTTCAGATAAGGATAAGAGAAACATACGTTCTATCCAAGCGCGCTTTGCTTGCACCTTGAGAATACGTCTACTGTAGGCCACGTCCACTTGACGCGCAAAGTATAACCTTTTACTCACTGCATTCGACCATACTTTTCAAAAACTCGATGCTAGCATCTTTATATCACGCGCTATTCGCTCTATCATATCCTGTACTAAAGCAGTTAAAATCACCCTACAAAAAGAAGTCGATCATTTTGAACGTACTTTTCAATGTGCTCAAAAATTATTAAACGTTTCTCCGCCTTAGTAGGGGCGTATATAGACATCTCCCTGCCAAGCACGCGGCAATATCGCCTGTGCTTTGTTTTACCCTTAAGTCCAGACATAGCCGATGCCTCGAGCTGATTGGACATAACAGAAAATGTTAAAGAGCACCATCATGGCGTTCGTCATGTTTCTGTACATGAAGTATAAAATTGTGCAGATAAAGCACTTTGGTAATTTTCTGTATTCACTCCGATAGGCTGTACCATAATCCAAACATAAAATTCTTGAAAGCATCGTCTTTTCGAAACAGAATGTAATCGCTTTCAACCCTGTCGGTGTCGGCTCTTCTTTTCTGGCGTAAAGGTAGAACAACCTCTGTACAGCGTCCTAAATGCAGTCAGGATAGTAGACCGAAGATTTCGAGATGCATTAGCATCAATGTGCTTTCATAACACTCAAAACGCATTAGTGGTGACGACAGGTAAAGGACTCCCGCAGGTAAGGATCAATTTGTTAGGCCTCTTTTGAACTAACACTAAAAAAATTGTTGATGCGAGGACGAACCTTTTATCTACTCCTATGAAAGAAAAGGTCTCATTAGTTTTTTTTGTTATGTCTTTACAGGATCTTTAAAGGTGCCTACAGCAAGAGGTTTATAAGAACAATAACTATATAAACGAGTTGGTATTCGATGAGAACGCTTTATGTAAACAAAATAAAATTAGCTCAGATGAGTGAGATAATTGCCTTCGTGCCCACATTCTGAGACGCCTCATTACAAAAAGCTCAAGGTGCACCTAAACACTTCTTATGAGTTGTGAATGCGAAAGCACACACGCCGCTTTTCGCTCCGTCCATTAAAGGGCAACTCCGCTCAATTCCGAGAAATTTAGGTTTGCATGTTAGGCTTCCATTTCACATAGCACTACTAAACAGCTCTACTTCCTTGGATTCGCGAAGTGTGGAATATTATTTGTGTAATCTTAATTTAAACATCAGCTGCAACCGAAACCGAAACTTCGGTTGCGTCAGGCAACATTAGTCTCGTTCCGTCAAAGTCATGGCCACGGCACGTCGAACCACGTGGTCTTGTGACGTTCGTGGGGGCGAGGGACAAGACACGCGACGCAGGCAGGTCGCATCGCATGGCGTGGACGGTGATGGCCCGAAGGAGAGGGGGAGGGGGGAAGACGAAAGGAGAGAGGGGGAGCGGAGAAACAAATTAATAAGCGCGCAGGGCAGCGCAAACTAGCGCATCCGCGTTTCGGTGATCACGTGGACGCCGTTCAGTCAACACCGGGAGGAGAAACTTATGACGTCATCGTTCAATTTCGCTCTGAAAAGTAAAAACAAATAAAACTCGAGAATGACGTAGTCACGCCTTTGACGTAGTGGCTCAACGTTGGCCGCTCAAACTTTGTCGCATTGACTTCGCTGACGATCGCTCCTCACGTCGCACGCTGGAGTTGGCCGATTTCGACGACTTGGCTGATTTGAAAGTTTGCTGGCCATTTTATTAAATATATAGACGGAATTAGATCGTAATATTTGACATGTGGTCTTCCTATTTGATAGTGAAGACGGCTACATAGTTTTCTAAATAACAAAAATGAAGCGGAGTTGCCCTTTAATCTAAGGCGTAAAACACGTTGACCTTAAGCGTGGGATGGTGGAGCCGCTGCCTCGCGGACACGCAGGACCATCGGGTGAGCGATCGTTCAAACTGCCGTGTGCCTTCCGGCGCGAGGAACAGACAGCAACGTAGTTACCAGCAGAACCAACCGCTTGGTTTATTCCATGCGCCGTATATATTGCCGCGCGCCGTACAACCGATAACAGGCGAGCGAACGCTGTGATCAGGGATATCACAACACACACTTAAAAAAAAAGGTGCGCAAAGGGACCAATCGCCATCTTTCATCCCCGCGACCCTAGCGCCCTCTATTCAGAAGCGGTAACTCGAGCAGTTCGTCCCGCGGGCATTTCGTTGCTCCCGCTGGAGTTGATCCCCTAACGAATACTTTAGTCCCCTCGTCAATAATGGCTGCCGCAAGCCTTCGATGAAGTGGACGAAGCATCACTCGAGTAGCTATTTTGGAAAGAAGCCTTGGCAAAACAAGATTTTGGCGCCGGGATTTAGAAATTGTGACTACACGCGCATATTCGGTGAATGTTTCCGGCCGCGAAAAACATGGGAACGGAATCCGAGCGACGCGGAGGCGCCGGAGACGAGGCTACCTACTCTCCGACTGCCGCGCGAGTGCCCGAGTTTGAACTGGTGGTGACGGTTGACCCAGTTGACCTGTGGCGGTGCGGTGGAAGCCTCGTTGGATGCAGTCGGAGTGGCAACCGATTGGACGGTGAGTTTTGATTTCTTTGGCTACTTGTTGAGCAGCAAAAATGTTATAGTCATTTCAGAACGTACTTCATAAAGTCGCAGGGTTACCCTGTACGATAGGCGCTCGCTGTCTGACGCGGTCGGGCTCGTACTCGTCCATGTTAGCGTGCAAACGAGGCCTAGCACTTCAAAACTAGACCCGGCGGCAATCAGTTCATCAAACAAACGATGTAACACCGGCAGATGGTTTCGTCGACGCAGCAGCGTTTTAATGCCACTTAGGTTCATCGAAAAGTACCCGTGTTCATTTCATCGACCAACCTTGCGACGCTTCATCGGAAGCGTCTTTCCGCACATATCGCCTCGGTCGGCGACCAAGGCGATGCGAGCTTGACGAAACCGTTGCGGTTCGCACGAGGCCTGGTGCGAGTTCGCGCCTCGAGAGCAAAGTTTCGCGCTTGCGCTCTTAGGCGAAAGGTATGGTCGTATCCGATACGCGTAAATAAACATGTTCTCGATCAATATTAAAGTGTCTCCGAGCGGAGCGAAGGGTTTCAGCGCGTAGTGCAGACGGTTTGAAAGCGGCGATCGCCAATTCATTTGTGGCGTATCAGAGTCGCCTGGACAAGTCCGCTTTAGTTGAGGTAGGTTTGCGGCGAACGAAATTAAACCAATAATGCAATCCCCGTGGTGAACGAAACAAAACAAAGTCGACGAAACGTTGTAGGAGCACGTATCGACGAAATTGAGCGGTGCCGCGAAGTCGTGCGCGCGCGCGTTTAGTGAAGCATTATTTTATGTTTTTACTTTCTCTGCGGGTTTCCGAGTGTCTTTCGGCCCTCTATGTTTCGGCCGATGCTGGTCGGCTCCGCGGCACAGTTTATAGTTTCAACCATGGTCGGGAATCACCAAATGGGAATTGAACTTGAACGCTGTAACGATACTATTGTTTATAGAGCCCAGCGTAGAGGTTTTTGTCTTGTAATACTTCTGCTTTTGAGATCCTCACTTCGGAGTTTGCTTTCGCCCTGTGTAACTTGTGCTCGTGGCTTCGAAATGTGTGTTGTATTCTTCAAAGCTGCTCTTGTGATCTTCGTTCAAAAGTTTCTTTTTTTTTTATGCTTGTTATTGATAGCTGTGTTTCCTTTGGGCTCTGAGCATTTTCATTGCTTTGGACTCTGAGCATTTTCAAACAGTCTGGTTAGGACACGCGTGTCGAAAAGTAAATTTTACGCGAATAAACAACAAAAAAAAATTTAGAGTAATATTTATTTATTCATTTATTTTTTTATTTATTTATTGAAAGTATATGCAGGGCCCGTAGGCATTACAGAGGTCGAGAGGTACATACATAAAATAAAGATATTAATATAGTAACAAGTGAACAATATTAAATATGCAACAAACAAAAAAAAAATCAACAGGTCATGGGTCACTGTTAAATTAGTTGGTGATAGACCCTTTCCGAAATTCGGTGCCATCTGGTGGTTTGTAAAGCAGTTTAGGTTTTGCCATATCAATGGCGGAAATGAACTTGTATCGGCACCTTCACTTTCGCAAGGCAACGGGACGCGACGAATTGTTCAGTATGAGTTCTTTCTCGATCACTTTTAGTTCTATATTGACCAAGAACCTACATTCAGAACAAATCTCCAACCCACTCAGGTTTAAAGCCGATTGTGTGCCGCACACAGATTGACTGAATCTGAGTTATTAGAAATAAACGCTTACGTAGCTCTTGTGTTCCATTCCCACGTCGCGTCGTACTGACCCCCCGAATGGCCTCGCATGATCTGCTTAGGAGCATCTTCGACGTCTTCCTTTATCAGTCACTAGAAGGCCGCCATTGGTATGGCAAAGATGCCATTCCACAGATGATGATAGTGATCATAGTGGCCAGACTGAATTTCGGAAAGAATCTATTGCGCGAGACGCGATTTAGTCGGTAATCACGTCCTTTCCACTTGTTTTCTTTCGAGTGCGGGGAGGAGAGGTGGATTGCCTTGGCCATCGCGTTGAGGTGGAGAAATGGTATGCCAATCTTATTGTGGAAAAAATTGCTTATTATTATTCCGTGACGTCATGAAATTAATAGAAAATTAATCTCGCGCCGTCAATATTGCTAAAAAATGCTTTTGCGCAAAATTTATATTTTGGCACTTGTGTCCCTTACAAACTGTTTAAAAGAATTTTTTTTTTCAGGGGTCCTTTAGGGTGCAATTTTCTCGTCTTGACTGTCATTCGGTTTCGCATTAATAAATTCTGGTTATGACAGACACTATGTTTTATGACAGTATCTTACATGAATAATAGGGTATTACCACATAGCATCGTCATTTTAGAACAGAAGTAGCTGCAATCAAATATAAAAACAAGTCACGTAAAAACGAATTTGCACATGCCATGAACAGTTATCACGACACAAAATGTTGCTATAGCTTCATTTAAAGGACACTTTAATTTTGAGTTGGCCTAGCACCTCCCAAATACCAATACCTTAGCCCTTAATTTTCTTTCTCGGTTATCATATTTCAGTGCAGGGTATATAGTGGACAGTGCTATGTTAGCATTGGCCTAGAACTCGTGTTTAGTTGGTGAGAATACGTGTTCCAGCTGAATGCAAATGCAGCACTTTTTCCAGTCAGCCTTGCGATGACCTATGAGAGGGGGTAGAATCCAGGAACACTAAAGCCTTGCGATCTAGGAGGCATTGAACTAACTGAGTAATCTCTGATTATTGAGCTCCTTAAACTATTGATTTCGCACTTGTAGGCTTCTTTGTCTCTTGAATGTTATTAGAAAAATACTTTTGATGTAGCAAAAAAAAATTCAACCACAGGTGGAGAACAGACATATGGAAAAGGGTTGATTTATGAGGTTTAGGGCGAAAACGAGCTGGTGCTAGTTAATTAAGACTATGTCTGCCTGTCCTTTCTTTTTCGAAATCTCTGAGTGTTTTTACAATGTTCAAGGTTGGTTTACTTCGTTCCTTCTAATTTTCAGAAGCTGCAAGCATCGTCGCCCACGACTGAAGATTGAAATTTCATAGCCGGCCACATGAACGCAATGAGAAGAGAAAGGAAGGGAGCGGCTACGTATATGGAGATGGTGAAAGATGCCATGGAGAGGACTTTTTGGGCAAAGAGGGTACATCAGCATACACCCTACAATCTTCAACACCGTAGACGACTATCCAGCCCTAAAGCTCACAGACCAGGTAATATGTTGCTTACTAACGATGTTGCTCATGCTTTTAGGAGCAGTAAGTTCCCTGATAAGACCACGACCACCCCCATTATGGTGCATTCGCGCTGCTAGCGAATGGAAGCTCCTGCATGGAGATCTCGGTGACGCGCTTGGAGAAAATGTTCCTCAACGCACAGATCTGCTTTGCAGTTGCGGCTCCAGTCCTGGCATAAATGCGCCGTTAGTCCTGTCATGGTGAAGTCTGGCACCATGATGGGTCTCCTTTTTATCCCACTTACATCAATTACGATTTTGTTACAACTGATAAGTCATGATTTTTTTTTGCTTTTTCTTTTAAAAAGAGCAGTTTACAAATATCTTCAAGTAGACTGAAAATGTGAAAATAATGTTTCTTGCAGATCTTTGCAGTGTCTTTTTGTATTAGTACTGGCGCCAAGGCAAAGGAGCGATTTATGAATGTTGCCTCAGAAAACCTGCCAACTGTTCTCATGGTGACTGAGGGAAAACCAAGACCGGCCCTGTTCTGCGAGATCATTGTAAGGCTTCATGATGCAGAAGATATAAAAAGGTGCACTCTACCCTTTGTTGTATTACACTTTTCTTTTTCAGCACATTTGCAGTAAATGAAGCCGTTCGTCTTTTGCTATTAATTTCCTTCCAAGGGCTCAGCTTACAGGTTGGCAGAAACTATGGGATCTCTGGACAAGTATTTCATTTCCTGACCCTGCCCTCATGCACATGAGTATGTGCAGAAAGCATGGTCACCAGTTTTATGATCGACAGCTGGCTGGATCTGAGAGCATACCCAATGTGATAATTAGGTTTAAAATGGCAGTGTCCTGCCAGCATGCTGGAAGTTTTCAACAGAACAATAGAGCGAGCACATTGTCCTTGCCCTGTTGCTCAATTTAGTAGAAATTATTCAAGTTCAACATGCCTTTAAAAAAAATTCTCCTCATAGGCCACTTCTTGCTTGCCTTTTTTATAGCAGCATTATAAGAAAATACTTGCGTTTTAGTTATATTTGTGGAGGGCTAGAAAACCGAGCAAATAGCTTTATATTTTGGTAGGTTCCTCCTGCTGAGCGAGATTTGGTGCAGCTAAGATGTATCTGATCGTAACTGGCCAACCAAAAACACTGCACATTCTGAATTAGTTGGCTTATGTGGAAAATTGGGGTACTTCATACTTGTTTTTATTCCTTTGTTTATTTTAAAGTAAGTATTAACAGCACTTCTCAAAGCACGGGCAAAACTAAATGTGATCACAAGCATAATGAGATGTGCTTGGAACGAATTACTTTCAGAAAACTGATAACAACATCATAGTCTTATCAACTGGCACTTCCTCCATGGCAAAAGCAAGCACCACGAGTGTTTTATTATCCCACTGACATCTTTGCAATTACGATTCTGTTTCTCATAAGAAATTGGGAATCTTTCTTCTTATCTCCTGCTTTTCTACAGGGTAGTTTAAGATTTATTGGCTCACTAAAGATCATCTATTTTTATTTCAGATTTTTGCTGAGTTTATTCGCATCACAAGCATCGATGCCGAGCAACTCTTTTTTTTAAATTGCCTCAGAAAACCTGGCGACCGCCCTTGAACTGACAGAGGGCAAGACAAAGCCGGATATTTTCTACCAGACTGTTGAAAGGATGGATGATGTTAAAGAATCGGAGAAACAAGGTACACCTGCTTTACAATTTAGCCTTCATTGACTGTTAGCGGAAGTCTCAATCCAGCTAGCTTTCTATTGCAACCGAATTGGTGCCGACTCAGTTCATGTGATAGGTGGGTGCAAACTATGTAAATTAAATTCGAGATATCAAACAGTTATCTGTACGGCATCTGAAATTCCAAATGCTTGGGTACATTAATTTTAAATTGTGAGTGACCGTCTGGTGATGAGTAACATTAAAAAAAATGGGGGGATGGCTGTCTTTAAAAATACATATATATTTGCATTACCGATGTGATGCTTAAATAGAGCCTTCATATTTTGTGTTGAATTGCCGTGACACTACGCACTGAGCACAATTGAAAGGATTAGTTTAATAAACAATCTACTAGCATGGGTGATTATTATGTTATTAACTGTGTGCATATAAGGAAACAAAATCAGGCCCTTATTTCTCACCTGGTAGGATTTGACTGCATGGTATTACTGTTTCACCTTATGTCCGGATGCAGCGGATGCTAAGAGCAATCCCATTTAATCGTGCTCTTTGAACATAGCACATAACACATGTCGCCGCGCCCACTCTCTAAGGACACATGACACCCGCACAACTTTGGATTTGCTCTGATGGCTCGCAGCATCCGCTGCGCCCTGACTAAGGTGATACAGAGTATAGTGTAGATGGTGGTTGGACAAAAAAATTCTGAAGTGTCTGTGCTATGTGGTATGAAAATATTTTAAAGGGATACTTAACGAAATTTGAAATATACCCGTCCTGTTCAGATATAGGCTGAATATGATGAACAATATCCGTAAATGACAATCTCACATTTGTATTTTGAGCCTGAAGGCTGAATTTTTCGTTATAAACGAAATACCTTTCTGGCTTTAATGCTAGGCATTAGATGAATCCGTGTTAAGAGCCTTTTCACATACATCAACCGCATCTAGGAGTTTTAGATATCGCAGTGCTCCCGTAACTTACTGTTGACCGGATTTTATGATTGGGAGCTCTTTTACTAAGGTGTTTGATTTTTTATAGTCATTTTCATTAAAAAAGAGAACAAACGACATCAAAAAGAGCTGTCTCCTGTTAGCTTTTTTTTTTTTCTCTACAAGTTTTCTTATTTTTGAATGGATATTAGGGTGTCTACAATATGTTTTAGGCTGTGAAACGAGCCAGAACAATCAGATCCTGCATGTAGAAAGCTCAATTAAGATTTAACCAAATGTGAATTTTTTCTGCAGAAATTTCAAAGCTTAGCTCCCTTCACATGAAAAATAAGACCAACAAACTGGCCAGTGTCAATAGCAGTCATGTCTGCAGATGATAGAGTTAGCAATGGTTGTAACTCCCGGTAGGCACAACGAGCAGATGAGATCGCCTTCTGCTTCCCTTGCTTAGAACAAAATGACATCGCAGTTTACAAGCATTGCTAACGCTGCAAGCATGTCCACCATAGGCCCTGGCAAGTTCGTCTAATTTTTCACCGGAAGGAGGCGAAATTCCTTACAATTTCAACAGGTAACATGCACATTCAGTGAATGCTTTAACTTTTAATGTGCAGGCACCAATTTTTTGGGCTCGTTCAGCAGCACTAAGAACCATTGTAGATTCCTATATATATGCTAGTCATGTAAAATTTCGGCAAGTTCTTCAGTGCCAAGATGGCAGTATTTTCTTGTATACTTTCTTGTGATGTGCAATTGTTTTCATTTACAGTTTTGTGTAGTTCTAGATAAATATATTTCCACAATGAAAGTGCTCTTTTTTTTCTACAGATAGCTGGTGCAACGTGTTTCGTAAAATGGTGATGTTAGCTGTAAAAAAACCTGCCTGAAAGTTGTACGAGTGTTGTCCGCCTATCCAGTCTTCGCAGCTTCTTTCACAACAAAGGCTTGCTTTTTCCAAATAAAGGTGTGCGACTTTTCATATGTACTGCAATATTTAGCTGTGAATGCCTGCTCTGAAAAGACACTTTGTGCTAATTTTCAGAAGATATACCTTTTCAAACAAGTTGCACAATCTGCCTTTTCTGAATAGGAAGCTGTTCAATGCCGCAAACCTTTCACTCCTATTAACAGCTAAAGGGTCTCATTACTAGTAATTTCGGCTCTAAAAGTGTCAAAATTCGTTCACAAAAGGACGAAAATTACCCTCTCAATACTATAAAATTAATTCCTAAAAGGGTCAAAATTGATCCTCAAAGGGACGAAAGTTACTCCCCGTCACTATAAATATCATCCCTTTAAGTTGCAAAAATAATCCCGAAAGGGACGAACGTTAGTCTCCAATAAAAAAAAAAGTTAGTCCCCCAATCACCACTGTTGATCCCCAAAGGGACCAGAGTTACTCCCCCAATGATAAACACGACGGCGCTCAAGGGACCATAATTAATCCCCTGAAGAGTTAAGCTTAGTCCCTGATGCCCTGCTGTAGGGATCAAAAGCACTCCTCTTAACGGTTCAAAACTTTGACCTGAAGGGATCAATGGAAAGGGACTAAAAGAAAAGGGAGGGGCTAAACCGGGGTTTTGCCGTTTTTGGGGGATCACTCTCAGTGACATCGATTTAGTCCCCAAAAAGGACGAAGTAGTACTCCTTTTTTTTTAAGAGTGCAGTGTAATAACACAGACAAGATGACCCTACACGAACTGAGGCGCAGCGGCCACCGGGAGCCTTGTCGACGCGCGCCAGCCAGTGGGACCGAAGTGTAAAAGGTGCCATTGGCTAGCTTTGCGAGTGGTTTCATTAAGGTGCCGTTTTGCATAGTTTCAAAGCTGATGACGTCGGCTCGCTCCATGACACAGTTAATGCTTTCGCATTAGAAATGTTGACCCACCTGGCCCACCCTACATGCCATTTGTGGAAACAATCTAACGTGACTTGTTACAAAAAAAAGGCTAATCATACAATTTTAAAAATTGATGCGCGTCTACTTACCCGCAAAACATTAAAAGAGCCAATCATTGCGATCTAGGAAATTAGCTCAGCCGATGATGAGGAGGAACATCCGTTTAGACCTAAAAATAAAATCTGCACTCTGGCATTACGCAATTGCGTCATGCTTGCATTGCGTAATGCCACAGCGCAGACTTAATTTTGAGGTCTAAGCAGCTTTTCCGCCTCATCATTTGCTGAGCTGGTTTCGTAGGTCGCAGAGACTCGCTCTTTGAGTGTTTTGCAAGTAAGTAGACGCGCAGGGATATCATAGACTAGCTGTATATAAAACAATCTGTCGACGAAACAACCGGTCAATGAAACAATCTGTCGATATAACGTTGTTCGATGAAGTGATTGCCACCGCCAATCAGAGGCGTCTGCCGGTAAAATTTCGGGGAAATAAATTTTCCAGCTGCCGAGAGAGTTGACACTGTAGCCTAGAATCACCGCGGGTCTTCTGGGCCCAGCGAGCAGCCCACTGGGAAGCACTGGGTCCTCATCGCCCGCACAATCGGCCCGCGGCCTCACCCGCGGGTTTTATTTCACATCGTCAGCACCTTTCTGTCATCTCTACGTCGTCGTCTCCCTTCGTACATATCATCTCATAATTATCACCACTAGACATGGCACCGCGGACCTCCATGGTACGGGCTCTTGCCATTCCGCGATGCCACGGCTCTCCTGAGCAAATAAAGATTATTATTATTATTATTATTGTTTGCTTTGCAATCTTCTCTGCTCTATAAAAGCTTGTTAGTACCTCCTCACGTTTCGCAGATCGCTTGCACATGTGTACTTGTCTGAAGAACAGGCTGTTTGTAATAACGTTGTAGGACATTTTAAAACAAACTTGTGTCTGATTTGTGCCTATTTTCAAATATCTGCGGATGTTCATTTTCTGTTTGGGTTTCCTTCATGTTTTAAATAAGTTAATCTTTTATTCAGAGGTAATGAATAATTTGCTTTAATATCCAAAGGGCGCGTTCAAATCTGTAGGCACGTGGCAGGTCGGACAGGCGCCCGTATTCAACCGGGCCGTATCAAAGATGTACAACATCAAGCGGGTACCGCATCAAACGGATACCGTTCCAAACGGGTATCCGTATCCCATCACCATGCTTGATCCAAAAGGGTCGACAAGTTTGCAACTCATTTGATTCAACGGGGTTGACCGGTTTGCCGCCCGTTTGAATTTGAAATGGCTTTTATCTGTACGGATGCCGCCATATCTGCCACGTTAAATTATTCCCTCAACAAAAATCACCCCTTCACATGGTCTACACATAAAAAAATTGAGGACCCCAAAGCATTTATGAGTAGTGAATGAAAAAGCATGAATGTCATTTTTCCGCTTCCTTAGTTTATCGGCGGCGTAGTCGCGTGGACGGCCGCCATTCCCCGGAAGACTGCCGAGCACGCGCTCTCGCGAAGTGGCCGCGCCGTGCAGCGCCCGGCCGTTCGTTCACCTTCATTGTAGTTTGTCTGAACGGGCTCTGTTGCCTGGCCCGCATCACTGCACCGCTCTTACCGCCACCGGGGCCGCTGCGTACGCTGCGCCGCCATAAAAAGGGTTCTCTGGTGGCTTTATTTTCTTCCCTTTTTTTTAGCTATACCGCACAAGAGCCAATCGGACCCTCGTTCTCTGGTGACGCGCGCCAGCCAATGGGAGCATAATCCATCAGAAATTGACATGACTTCGCTTTATTGGGAAAGAAAATTTTAGGTGCTGTTTGGCCAACGTTTGGCGTGGTTTCAAAGCTGATGACGTCGGTTCGCTCCATGGGACATTTAATGTTTTCGCATTAAAAATTTGATTTCAAGACCGCACTCACAACCGAGTCACACTTAGCCCATTTTGACAATGTACGTAATGCAGAAAGTTACAACGATGTCCCTGGTTATGAACATGGTGAAATCTTGATCCAAAAGTGTCACCGACGAGAGCACGTCGTCGGCTATGCCTGTGGTAGTTTGTCTAAAGCAAAAAAAAAAATATATATATATATATATATTATGCCCTTACAGAACAATAATGCTTTGCCGCAATTTGGGCGACCAGCAAGATTAGGGGCCCTTTTTCGCACTTTTTGCGCTCCCACGTGATCTAGGGAGACGGGAGTGACGTCAACAACGCAGCAAACGCTCATTGGATGTTGATTGGTGAGAGTCGCTGATGACAAATATCTGTAGAAGAATACAAAGAAAAAGTGAGCTTTGTTTTCTTCCGCGGAAATTCGTCCCCAGCGACTCACACCAGTCAACATCCAATCTGCGTTTGCTGCGTTCTTGACGTCACTTCCTTCTCTCTAGTCGCCGTTAGAGCCCGAAAAGCGCAACATAGGGCCCTAGACCTTAAATGTTTGGTCGTCCGGTTTAGGTTGTTACCATAAACTGCGCTTTGTGATAGCTATCAATTTTCAAATATTAATCTGGACGCTTTGGACTATTGGAACTGAAGCTCCAAACATAAGATGTGTCTGTCTGTCTTCCGCACGGCAACCTGACTCTCAGTCTGTGAATACTATTTTCGGTCTCCTCAAACACTCCTGCCGTTGCCGTTATTCCCTTGGTATCCAGGTTGGATATCAGTGTCGAACAACGAAAGGACCAACACTTTCAGAAGCATTTTCACAGTATCATCAAAAGCCAACTTCACCTAGGACGAGCCAACACTTGTCGGGTTCTACACAATACCAGTCATCATATTGTTTCGTCGCAACTATGGTCATCAAGGCTCCGTTCTACTATTTGCTGTTCCCACAGAAATATTCAAAGACATAACTAAGTGCCCTTCATGAAGATTCCACAACCGTGTTCACGTGTTCGCGATACCTTCCACTTGCATGACGTGTATCTTGACATCTTCAAGTATGTGGCATCATGCATCGCATGTCAACATGGAAACAAACCGACAATCGCACCAGCTGGACTTCTTCACGCTCTCCACCCGCCTGATTACCCGTTTTGTCGAGTTGGAATCGATCTACCGGGACCACTTTCTCTTACACGTAACGGTAACCGCTTGGTAATTGTGGCTATGAAGCACTTGTCTGGCTATGCGGAAACGTCAGGCCTTGTCATCAGCAAACGCTGACCGATGTGGCCTATTTTCTTCTTCACAACATACAGGTGCGCTCGTCAGCTCGTCAATGGTCGCGGAAAAGTTTTTCTCTCTAACATGATGGAACGCACCTTTTGCGACACTGTACATACCCCAACAACATCATATCATCCCAAACGAACGGCTTGGTGGAACGTTTTCACCACATCATCATTTATAAGATTTCCACGTGCGTTCACTTTGACCAAAGCCCATGGGATACTGTCCCGCCTTTTGTATTCCATGCGTATAATACAGCTCTTCAAGATGCTCACGAGTGCACTTCGTTTTTTTTTTTGCTTGTGTACAGTCAGCACCCGACAACAGTTGGGAAAACGTTTCTACCCTCCCGACGAAATCTAGAACTTCCCGACTCGGTTGCCCAGCTTTTGTGTCAAGCCAAAGAAGCGAGTGAATTTGCCATTCTCCGCACGGCGGCGTCTGAACAACGCCAATGTAAGCGTTAGAACCATACGCATCTGTTCAACACATACAAACTGGAACATCTTATTTGGCTCCAGACCCTTTACCGCCATCAGGCCAAGAATACGAAGCTCCTGCACCGCGACGTTGGTCCCTACCAAATTGTGCAAAAATTGCCTGACCTCACGTATCGGGTGTAGCCAGATCGACAGACAACTGACCAAGCCGAGTTACCTCGTACGTCGTCCAGGCCACAAGTATGAAACTGCACATCTATACATAACCTCCCCCATCATATTTAGATATACATTCCTGTCGAGCGGGCCGTAAAAACGCGTGATGGGTAATGCTATGTACTGCGAAGAAGACGAAGATCGTGCCTCGTAAATGACCGGGGCGCGCAACTGCGTGAGCTCATTCGGCGGGCAGTTTTAGAATTAAAGCCGCCTCAGCAGACGTCAGCTTCGGTGCTCCTTTTTTGAATTGCAACGAAGCAATATACTTGTCCAGTCTTGTATTTTGCAGGCAGCGTGGTATAAAAATGCCTAACTTGACCCAAGTTTAGCAATCAATAACTTGCACCTAATAATGTATTACTCGAAGGCGTTACTTAGTTCCATTGTGCCTTTCTACGGCAATACACTGGCTTTCCTCTGACTCGCCACACACTCAGCGAAGTTCCAGACGAATCAAATTTGCTGCGTATGAACGGAAGAGCCGCGGGTGAAGCCTGATTCACATAGTTTCCAAGTGAAAATCGGCCATTCACAAGTGAGGTCTAATTTTGTCATTTCTACGAGAACAAAGGTCCAGTGACGCCTGGATATAACCGAACTACCGGGTATTGACGCATAACTCTGGCATTTGCTTGAAAATTGAATGTAAAAATATCCAAAATTTGTTTTAAAAAATCCGCTTTGGTTATACCTGAACTTTCGGGGGATTGCATGGTAGTAAATTGCCAAGCAAAAACACATTTTGAAAAAAAAAAAAAAAACTGCTTTTTGGGTTTTTGTGGATCTTCCAACTTAAAAAAAGCACCTTGTGAATTTCTTTTTTTAATTTTTGTCTATTGAATTATTTTTCTATGTTGAACACGTCTTCAGCCTTAAAAAAACTTGGGTGGTATATGGTATATATTTTATACAATCAGCCTTAAGTCGCAAATCAAAATACGGTTTTATGGTACCTTTTCCCAAAATGCGGAGTATAATAAGGAACGTCGTAAGGGAGGGACATATCGCAATGAAACATCCGGCTACGAGCGCGGGTGAAAACTTTTTCAGACTAGAGGTTTACAGAATAAATGGACGAATGAGTATGAGAGAAGGGATTTAACACTAACATGAGCACACGTGAGGGAAATTATTGCTCAAGACAATACAGCACTTTTATGCATGCCCAGTGTTTTATTTTACATTTTACATAAAACTGCATTGCATGCAGCGATAAAAAAACAGCATAAAAAAATGTGAGTTTGCAAAGCTCTTAGACTTGTTGGGCAATTCAGTTAAAACCAAGATGGAAAAATGAGTTGGACCATGTTTCCAAAGCGGGCATATATTATCGATGTCAGACCCTAGAGAATACTTTCATCGCGGCTCGTTCGTTATCCTGTCACGGAGCCTGTTAGTGCCTAGAAGTTAACATCCTTTGGCAATCCCGGTATCGAAGAGGTTGCCCAACTGTACTCAGTTCAACTCAGTTTATTTACTAGCACTTTGCGCGTCGCGTGTGACATACGCGCTCATTTCACAGACTAATGGAAGAGGAGAGCGAGTTGGAAGGAGATATAGAGAAAAATATTCAAAAGTGTAAACGGGCATGACACCTGAGAACCTGTATTTCTGTATTGGGGTCTAATGTTTCGCAAATTGAAACTAACCTTATTTATATAACTTTTTGGGGATTTAGAAAATTCATTTCGGCGATGTGAGTGGGCTAGGCTAGGAAAAATTGCAAGAATACTAATCATAATGAAACAAAAATTTTGCTGTATGCAATGTAGGAGGGAATGCTTCTGAAAAGACACGAACTTGCATAAATGTGGCAACAGACTCTTCCGCCTAATTTTACGTAATCGAACGAAGTGACCGTGTTCATTTGAAAGACGTTTTAATGTTTACGTGTTTACACGCAGTGTAACTAAAAGGGTACATTCTGTTAAGCCGACAGCCTTATAAAAGTAAACGTTTGATTTAGATATACATTTTTAAAGGCTTTATGATTGTTTTAAGCTGTGGCAGCTACACTAATCCGATCTTTGCAGTTTAGTTATTTGTTCAGGGGTACATAATATAGAAGAGTAATCATCGTCGTGAGTGAAGTAATTAACTTAAATTTGTTAAATAGTTTTTTGGAAAAAAATAACAACATGATTTTAATTAAGAAGTTGCTGAGTCATAAAAAAAATACGAAATAAGTAAAGTTTAGAAGCATCTCTTGCGCGTGAAATGCCCTTTGGTCTGCAAAGGTCACCACCTGTACTATAGGTGTATATCGGGAACACTGTCGCATACAGCCAAACTTTGCTTTCTATCAGGCGTGAGGACATACGTGTAATTAAGGGTAGTTGGCCAGACTCAGCTTTATTGCTTGAGAGTAGAACCTCGAAATTGAAATGGAAAACATTTATTTTATTTCGTGTTCGTGTATGAGATAAAACACTTACTGTAGCAGCAATATGAAGTTGCAGAACAAAATGTAGACACAAATAATCCAAACAATATATTAGAACAATATATACACGGCGTCTGGTCCATGAAATTCGAGATGGGCACGTATCTCCATATATCGGTGGACTAATTGTTCTTTCAACATGGTTGAATATGTAGCAAATCACGTTTGGCACGGATTTAAAGGTGTTCTGTTTTATGACAAGCTAGAGCACAGTCAAAGGCTGGGAAACATACATACCTATGCAGTGAGGCGAGCAGCGCGAAGTCAAGGCAGATTCCCCGCGCTCGATAGGATAACCCGATATTAACACCCAGAGATACACAACGTATATCATAACCCTGCGCTTTCGGGACCGCTGGATATGTGCCGGGCATTCGCAGCGTCGGCTCCGTTCTAGCTCCTCGTGAAAGGGTTAGTGAATATTTTCATAAATTTCACGACTCGACTGTTTTTTTCTTCTTCTAAATAATTATTGCTTATTTTATGTACCAATTGTCAAGAACAAAAGCGTCGTCGAGATAAGTCATCATGAATGCAAATCCTTATGTTTAGAAATATAATTATTTAATTTGATAAAGTTTCGCAAGAGGCATTTTGAGGACTTCACTGTTAGGACGCCGTTTTCCGCTAGTTTATTTGTTCTGCAGGGCGTGGTTTTTTGGAATGGGACGTTTCAGCTTGCAAAAGTCAACGTCGTTTCTAAGCAAAAAAGTACAATTAAAATAAAAAGAGGAGGCACCTGCTTAAAAATAATATTGTGGCGTATATGGAATTTGGTCTTTGTGTGAATACAATCCATGCCAAATGTTCGCCAACCAACAAACTATCCACCTGGACATGCCTGCATAAATGAGAAAAGGCGCCCCAATTGTTGCTGGGAAAATATTGAAGGCGTCGTAATGCGCCCGGTTATGTAGCTCGTTTGTGAAAGACGTCTAAAAACGAAAGAAAAAAATCAACCACAAATTAATCGATAGATATTCTTTTTTTATATCGGAGGCCTCATCGATTTCTGAAATATTATAACGCAATAGTACGTTTTTCTTTTCTTTTTTTTTTTTAGGGGGGGGGGGGGATTCTGGATGATAAAAACAGAGAGAAGTTTGAAACGGCAGATGTTTTATATCTTAAGTTTTTAATATTTTTTACCCGTTCTAATTGAAGACAAGTTGCCACCTCTGTTAGCAGCTGAACAAGCGAGAAATGTTTTATTTTTGGGACTTTTGTTTGATGTTGGAGGTAACACGTTACGAGTAACTGCGTTATCGGCCACGTCTTAAGTTTGTTCGGTAACGTAATGTACCCGATCCTTTTACGAAAGAGTAACGTGTAACCTACTTACGTTACGCACTTTGAGTAACGTGTAACGTAGTTACGTTACGCGCTACTTATTCTTCAGAAAACTTAAAAAGTTACACCTCTGCTTTTTTGTTTTTTTTTATGCACCCAAGATTGGCGCTAAAAAAAGAGAAAATGGAAATGTAATTTCTATAAACAGACTTCACATGTTTCTTAGCTTTTTTTCTTGTTTTTTTGCGTTTTTTTGTGAGTATTAAGGCTAAATAATAAAATATATCAATAAATAATGATAAGTTTTTGCGTAAATATATGTATCTTGAAATATTGTGCTGATGCATACCGGTCAGGTCAAAACAGTAAACCGTGTTAATTCATCATTGAAAAATGTAATGCAAACGGAACATGCGTTTCCTTTGATCAGTAACGATAACGGTAGCTCGTTCCTTTTATTTATGGTAACGTAGTTCGGTAACACGTTCCTTTTATTTGCAGGTAATGAGTGACCTATTTTGTTCCTTTTTGCGGTAACACCTACATGATCGTGTTTATTTCTAGATTTTTTTTTTACATTTTGGTGCGACGAATATATATATCAGTAAGTACAAGAACAAGTATTTAATGGCAGCACAATCATTGACGGTTGTTAAAAAATAGGAGGCGGTCATACTTTTAATTTGATACTCAAGCTTTTTTCTCGAAGGTCGTATTCAAAGTGTAACGCGTCGCGCCACGTGCTAAGCATGATATTGCCTTTGACAATTTAAAGCGTTTTTCTTTTTATATTGAAAATTACGGATAACTGTGTGTAGTTTATATGAAACAGTACATGACATAAGCTTTTGTTCAATGACTAGTTCGATTCTCCTTTTTAGATCCACTGTGGGGGAGAAGATTCTTGTCGCGGCATTCTCCAGCTACGAAGGCTTTCAAAAGTAAGTTTGCGGAGGTTGACTTTAGGTCCAGCTTACGTGTTAAGCAGCATGTTGTAAATACGACTTTAACTGTGCGCACACTGCGTGGCATGCTAATCAGGTTCGAAAAACAAACACACACACAGATTGCATCTTTCAGAAGGTATGGGCTCATAATTATTTCCAATCTTGTTCCGTACTGTGAATAAAATGATTGTGCTACTCAAAGCGTTTTCGTAATCGTTTTCACCTCCCGAAGAAGGATACATCAAGTGGAATGAGAAACAACGTCAGCGTTAGGCAAGCGCGCATGGAACCGGTGAGCATTCTCAGAAAATAAAGAACACAGGAAAGAGCACATTTCATTCACTTTGTGATCGCGACCCGCACTCCTCTTTCCAAGAGGCCCCTGTCACTGGAAACGACTTTCTGACAAACGATGTGAGCAGGGTGCGTGAACGTCCCGTAAATGACATGTCCAAACATTAAAATACGAAAAAAAAAAAAAAGATGGGGCTCTCGGAAAAAAAAGAGTACCAAGCGAAAATCAAAAGCACAGAATAATGAGAATCTTGATTCATTTTCCCTTTCTTGTATTGTCCTCGCCTCGCTCTCCTCCAGTCTGCCACTTTACCGGATTTCAGACATTGGCATCTGTTTTCTATACAATGTTTACGGATGAAGCAACGTTCCCGTCCCCAATCCATTGAAAACACATTTGCTTCTTTTGTTTGCAGTAAATCACCTCCTTTTGGACTTGCGTACAAGTAAAAAGTGTCCCAGAACTCCTTTTTCGCTTACCCATCAGAGCGTGCACAAGCTCCACGTGGGACTTTCGCCAAACTTCGCTATCTAACTTCGTTATCGAACCGCGAAGTGTTCTCGCTACACTACAAAGCGGGCCGCTTCTACTTTCATCTCTCTTTGTTGGACGCTGCGTTTTATTCCTCGCCTCGCTGTCCTGTCGGCACCTAACTCGCTTCGTGTATTTAAATTCAGGACGCGTCTTCGTGAAGAACACGGCATCGGCGGCAGGAACAGTTGTAGTTACTAAAGAAAATTGAGGAAGCGTAACAGAGGAAATAAAGATATATAAAGTAAGACGTGTCGTGTGTTAGTGCCCGCACAAGTAAGAAGTGTAGAGCTGCTTGGGCATGCCGAAGAAGGTTTCGTATAATGCGAGTTACGACGGATTTTTAGCTGAAGCCAACTACAAGGCGCGAAGAGAAACACGGAAAACTTAACGTCTGTGCCCATGGGAGAGTGCGCTTTTTTAGTTGCTGCTAAAGGGAACCTCGTAAAGTGTGCGGCACGAAAATTAAATTACCCTGGCAAAACCGTCGCTCGGAAGGCGTATAATGGAGATCCAAGCGAGGCAAGAGTTCTCTGTAAGGTTTTTTTTTGCGTTCTTTGTTGCTTCGCGTTACGACAAACTGGACCTTTGAACGACATCGCAGCGAAGACATACACGGTCATGTTATAAAAGGAACGTAACTCACCTAATAACGAAAATAATTTTCTTGCGTTAGACATAAAAATATAAACGGCTTCGTTGGAAAGGAAGCTCTTCGACATGTGAATAACTAAATCGATTCCTTGCGGCCTTACAGTGTGCCGCCCCGGAGACCCCAGGTATATCCAAAAAGAAATCAAAGCGATGATAGCGAACCGGGAGCACTCGATCTGTCAGGTCACGATTAATACCCGGGCCGGACATCGTGCGTCGATAAAGGTGGCGCGTGTGGGCTCATGAAATATGGATCCTCGTGTGGTGCAAGCCGGTGGAGGGCCCCCTTTCTCTATCTGGCCAGGAATCGCTTCATTCTCTCCGACATCTATTAATGGTGGGCTCGGACAAATACGTGCGTGCGCGCAGACAGGCGGGAAGAACGCCCTCAGGAGGTGCACATGGCGCCCGTTGCGTCGATCGTGCTTTCTTTTTTAGGAGGACCCAGGAATCGAACGGTTCGTGAAAGACGCGTACATCGCCAGAGGAGCAGAAGCGTTTTTTTCTCATTGGTCAAACTAGGCGCCATTATTGGCCACGAGAATGTGTGGCCCTAACTGGCGGCTCCTCGGTCGACGTAGTACTCTGGATCACGTGGCCATTTCTGCACATGGTAGATTGTGGGTTCGGGTTTCTTCATTCATACTTCATGCATAATTAGATATATTAGGCGATTATATAAGGTTTCTTCTGACCTAATATTGTCGTCGTGCTGTTCGTTAAATTTAAACACAAGCAGCACGGCCGACAGCGGCGTGGCGGCCTACTCAATAAGACACAGTTTCTTGTTATCGTTCTGACAAGGACGATTCTGTTCATGGGCATGGTCTCGGAAGCTTACCACACTACCGGTCAGATTCAGGAGGCACGGTTTCCGGCGCAAGTTTCCTCTTTCTCCAGCCTATCGACAACAGACAGCGAAAACATAAATTAATTGCGTCAAAGGTCGTGCACGCCACCCGCTTTGCATTTCGACGGTTGATTTTCCGCAGTTCCCGAGTTCCTCTGTGGCTGTCGTGGATTGCGAAAGCCAATCGAGCTTTGAAATGCATTGACGCGTATCATCGCTGCATCACCTTTTGCGGTAACGTTCTGAGCTCAGTGCGGACGTAACGATCGGCAGAGGAATGACTAGTCTGACATAGCGCAAGTAGCGCCAGAAACGGCCTATGTATGGTACAGCCGAATCCGCGTTAACGTTTGTACCATCGTAAGCTTGGGATAAAACAAAAATCTACACGAAAAATAAAGCAAAACTACCACATATTGTGAAGGTATTTAAAACGGTGTTTGTTTCAGCTGTACGTCAAAAGGAACCATTATATCGAATCGACGACTGAGTCTCATTGCGACGAAAGTGCAAAGAAAGCGACTCTAAAAAGACAAGGGGACGGAAAAAGAACAAGATGGCCTTCCAACCCAAAACACGAGATACAGGCTGAGGGCATTTAAACGAGAGAATCCCAGTTAAAAGAAATATATATATATATATATATATATATATATATATATATATATATATATATATATATATATATATATATATATATATATATATATATATATTTACATATATATATATTTTTTTTTAACTGCGACTTTCCCGTTTATATAATATCTCTCTCTCTCTCTCTCTCTCTCTCTCTATATATATATATATATATATATATATATATATATATATATATATATATACAAGGCGTTTGTTTTAAGCTTAACATATTTGTCTTAAAAGAGCCGTCAAAGTTACACTTATGCCGCTTGTGGAGGTGAGTTATACGGCCAGGTTGACATCTTATAGGGGCCTACTCGTACGAATGAGTCGACTAATTAACTAAAATTTGTGAATTAACATTTTAATTAATGAAATCAGACATATGGTTCCTATTAGAAACCGGCTCAGCGTCATCGAAAACCACTAAATCAGTAATTTTCAGAAAGACTTTAAAGGAGCGATGCAACAATTTTTGTACCTTGCGGAAATACCGCTTAAAACGGATCCCTAACGTTAATGACCTATGAAACACGCGTTCGTTTTTCACCCCACGCAATAGAAGTCCCGGAAAAAAATGAAAAAAAAAATGAGCAGCGTTCACCCCCTCATCTCGCCGCCAGAACAAGCGGCCACGTGATCTGGAGCCGATTATATGCCGCCAGTGTTAATCATAGCCACGCGCTGGGGTTGGCAAAGCGCAGGACACGCGCTGAGTTCCAGACATTGTTATTGCTCGGCTGTTGTAGTCGTTGCAGCGATTGGACACGGGTCACTTCCCGAATGCTTCTCGAGCTAGCAATTATCACGAGCCCAAGTGGAGTGCCCACGCAATGCTCGGGTCCAATCTATGAACCGCATTCAAATATCGTCACTTGGGTGTACTGCGATCCCCACGTTACGTCATCAAATTTTGCAAAGGAGAGATTGAATGAAAATGATCGCTTTTTTCCTTGAAATTACACCGCAATAAAGGAGCTACTTGGCCAGTGGCGTTGCGTGTGGGTATCATTGAGTCCCAGGTGTGCCAGTAAGCTCGTGTAGTGTGAAAAACATTCCAATTGAATATCGTTGCACAGGTCCTTTAAGCGCGTGAGAAGCGTAGTAGTCCACTAAAGTTACCACTGGTGGAGCAGGTACAAAGCTAGCGGTTGCGATAAGGCACCCGCGTGATTTTTTCGTCTCTTATCTAGCGCCAGCCTTGTACTTGCTCCAGGAGCGGTAACTTTAGTAGAACACTATGCTTCTCACGCGCCGAAAGTCTTTCTGAAAATGACTAATTTAGTGGTTTTCGATGACGCTGAGCGAGTCTCTAATTAAAACCATATGTCTATTTTCATTAATTAAAAAGTTGATTAACGAATTTTAGTTAATTAGCCGACGGATCGTTACGATTAGCCCCCTATAATATGTCCCCCTGGGCCATATAACTCACCTCCACAAGCGGCATAAGTGTAACTTTCACGGCTTTTTTTAAACAAATCTGTTAAGCTTAAAATACACCCTGTATACACACACACATATATATATATATATATATATATATATATATGTGTGTGTGACGTCACGCACGCGTTGCATTACGGGAAACGTCCATGATGCAACGCGCGAGAAGAAGGGTAGAAGTGGTGGAAGGGGAGGGGGAGGGGAAGGGCAGGAGGAGGAAGGAGGAGGAGCGAGGAGGGAAGAGGAGGAGGGAAGGAGGAGGGAAGGGGAGGAGGAAGGAAGAGGAGGGGAGAAGAAGAAGGGAAGAGGGGAGGAGGAGGGAGGAGTACTTTCCTCTCCTCTTGTTCCTCAAGAGCGGTGCTCCAATTCGGTGTTACAGGAAGTTGTAAACGTCTTTCATATATATATATATATATATATATATATATATATATATATATATATATATATATATATATATATATATGAAAGACGTTTAAAACTTCCTGTAACACCGAATTGGAGCACCGCTATATATATACATGAAAGACGTTAACAACTTCCTGTAACACCGAATTGGAGCACCGCTCTTGAGGAACAAGAGGAGAGGAGAGTACTCCTCCCTCCTCCTCCCCTTCGCCTTCTCCCCTTCCCTCCTCTTCCTTCCTCCTCCCCTTCCCTCCTCCTTCCCTCCTCCTCTTCCCTCCTTCTCGCTCCTCCTCCTTCCTCCTCCTGCCCTTCCCCTCCCCCTCCTCTACCACCACCTCCTACCCTTCTTCTCGCGCGTTGCATGACGGACGTTTCCCGTAATGCAACGCGTGCGTGACGTCACGTGACCCTCGTGACGTCACATGACACTCGTGATGTCACATGACCCTAGTGATGTCACGTGACCATTATGACGTCACGTGATGTCACGTAACCCTTGTGACGTCACGTGACCCTCCTGTCACGAGATCCCCGTGACATCACTCGTGACGTCACGAGTCCCGCTCGTTGCATTATGGGGCATTTCCCAAAGTGCACCGCGCGGATACGCCGACGGCAACGGCGACGCCGACGGCGATGCTGACGCCTACGCCGCTCAATCTGGAGGCTGAACTCCAATGAGCGAATAATGTGACGAATAACTGACGAACGAAAGTCGCCCGACAGCACGCTCGCTTGGCGCGTGACGTAGCAGCCACTGTGCTGATCCCACGAGCAGAGCAAAAGCCACCGGGCAAAATTCGTCAATTTTTCGTAGCATATTCGTCTCATTAAGTTCACCCTTGAGCTGCGCTCTAAAATAATACACCCCTTTGCCGTGCTAGCGTAGCAAAGGCAGTGAGTGGTATCTCAGAATGTGTTGTGTTGGCGTGGAGAAGCTGTCTACATATCTGGCGATAGGATGGCGTGAATCGGCCCTGTGTCGTGCAAGGTATTCCCGTGAGCACTCTGTGGGTGCCTTACATGCAGGTGTCATACTCTGCGGTTGCAGTATAAGTACGTCTTCCTCAGAGCTTGTTAAAGTGTGAGAAACAATAGCCGTAGCATGCGAAAAAAAAAAATTGGAACGCGGCAGGTGCCGAGCAGGGTCCTGGCACGAGCTCGATGCAAAAGACACGGCCACTCGATTAGGACTCCCCTTGGGAGCGGCCTGCTGTATGCCTCACTCCGCCGGTGAGAGCGATAGTTCTACTTTACCCCGCAGCGCCAGCCGTGGCGCTCGTTATCGGTGAGAGATAGAGTTCCTTTCGGGGGAGCATATCGATTCGTTTCACGTTAGTATGTACTTGTTAGCCGCGCGTGCTAAAAGCGCGAGATATTTGCTTCGAAGGAAGCCTCGGCGGCTGCATGAGCGCTCGTGCAGCGAGTGCTCCAGTCAAGGCAGTAAAGGCTAGCCACTCGCGCTAGCACAGCTTTCAGGGTTCGTCCACGCTAAGGTAAGACGAAATATAGTGAGAGAGGAGCAGTACGCCCGGCCCGGCCCGGTGTGGCTATTTAGATTTTTTTTTTCTTGAAGCCGCAAGCCTCAATTGAAACGAGTGCCAGATTGCATGAATGATGTGACAAATCTGCGTAGAATAAAAGCACATGATTCTTTCTGCGAAAAGCTCACTGAGCTGCAGGCTGCGCGTTAAAGCTACATTCTGCTGGCAGTATGCGCGAATTGTGGTTTAATTGTTCCCGTAACTGTTGCCCTGTTTCTATTACCAGGAAAATATAAAATCAGATTCCGCGTGCATAACTTCAGCAATATAAACTTCATTGTTCACAAGAAACACACCAAGGGAGTCATATAGTTGACGAGCGGAGTACCTTTCGGGAAAGAGGCTTCCGCGAAAGCCTCAATATATTCTCTAGTGGGCTGTTTAGGTCACCAGTCCAGTTTGCCAAAAAAGGTCTGAGGACTTTTCTGAGAAAGAGCTCGCAGAGCTCTTCGCTGTGGTTGGGGTCTCGGCAGTTAACACACCACATCAGCGGGCAGTCCATAAGGTGCAGAAGCACAGCGCTCGAGAGGACCTTGCAAATCCTTCCACAACCACGAATCTCTGCCGACTTTAGAGCCATCTAGACAAAGGTGCAGACGAGCTTGTACAGCCGGGCAGCTTCAGGTTGTGGATAGCTGAGTCCTCCTCGGTCAAGGCTAAACATGGACTGATATTGCTCCGTCAAGTGATGCATTTTCCTTAAGTTGCGCTTGCATTCAGGACACGTCACCTGCAAAGTTTAGCGGGTTCTACACATTAGCCTTCCTTACTTTCACTGTGAAATTCTTATTGCTTTGCTAGGTTGAATGTTTCAGCTAATTACTTTGAAATTACGACACTTTCTACAAATAAAAATAGTCACCTTTTGTTCGCAAACGAAGGCCATGTAGCCAGCCATGTAAGTCAGTGGTGGCAACTCAAGTTCGGAAGAGACTTCATCGTACTTCATCAACTGCAGGATTTCCTGTTTCACGACTGCAGTTGGCACATTTCATCGCCGTCTGGCACTCAGAACTAGAACACGCATTTACATTTCCGGCAGCTTCCAAAATGCCAATACAAACCACACACGCGAGCGCAGAGTGACACTACGATATTTTCGCCGAGCACAGCGGTGCATAGGTGGGGGGAAAGCGAGTTTTGCTGCATTCCGCAACCGCGGCAGCGCCTCGGTATCGGCGAAGCTAGTGCCACTAAATAAGCTACGCTTCAGAGTAACCACACTTGGCCATATTGTGTCTTAAAATCATGGTTGCCAGTTATCTGAAGCTTTATCTGAAATCACAGGAAACGCCTTTCCGCCCTCCACAAATGTTTAAACAGTTCGTAACATAGCAAATCAATATTGCGTGACCTTCTTAACAATGAATCTAAATCTGAGAAAGTCGCACTTTTGAATCATGACGATCGGCAGTTGCGTCTGCTCTGCATACGAGCCAAATTGGCGGCGGCCACAACAATGCCGGGAACGGAGTGCCGATACTCTAAGCGCAGCTCATTTAGTGACTCTAGGCGAAGCCAATGACAGGCAGATATCTTATTTGGGTAGCGGACACGGTAGTAGTGGAACAAGAGCGTGTTGGGCGCCTTCTCTATACTCCGTTTCACCTTATGTTGTACCGCAGCGAAGGCTGGAAGCGCGAGCTCATAGCGTTGACAGCTGCCCTTCTTGCACGAGAGCTTGTGCCGCCGAGATCTGCCCCAGAGCAAGGAGGTCGCGCTTACAGCCTTTTCTGCGGTACAACATAAGGTGAAACAGAGTACTTTCAGCTCACAAGACCGCTCACCGATGTGCAGCGCCCCAACGGAAAATGGGAGAAGTTCTCCTTTACGCGCGCTCTGTTGATTTCGGAACAACATCGGCAGGCCGCACCAACAGGGGGGATCGAGTGGCCGTGCAAAAGAGATCCAAACACTCGGAGCCCCTTCAACCTAGGGTGCCTTCACGTACGCTTTGCTTAGAGTGGTGGCATCTCGTCAGTTTGTCCCACACGTTTATTTTTGTTGTTTGTTCAGAAGCGCAGTGAAAGAGCGTGACCCTGCACGTGTTTGTGACGCTGACTGTACTATGGCGACATTTTGTTTTCGACGATTTCTTTGCATTTTCCCCGTGAGCGTGTGCTGTCGGCATTGGGTACTGCAAACGGCGGCATCACCCTAAACAGAATGACATTGAGGCACCCTACTTTAACCAATAGACCCTTTCCAAAACTCAGCCTGGACACTTTGATCACCGTCATCATCGGAAAAAATGGCGTATGTGCGGTACTAATGGCGGCCTTCTGTTTACTGATAAACGAAGAAGTTGAAGATGCTCCTTAGCAGGTAATTCGAGGCTTATACATTTGCGAGGTTAGCACGATGCAAAGCAGGAATTGGAAGCAAGATTTGTGTACGCGTTCATTCCTAGCTCGGGCCCGCCAATCCGTTGGTAGCATCAAGGTGCTCCAAAGCCCCTTGATTTGTAGAACTTTATCAAGCCGTGTACGTGGCTTGACGCTTCGTTCTGACCCGTTGCATCTTTGTTTCTGTTGTCACTGAAAGAGATTGAGAAGGAAATGTTGTGTGAAGCGCACACTGTCGTTTGCCGTTGACTTGCCAAAGTGATGGTGCCTGATAAAATAAGGCAAACTCCATTTTCATTGCCGCCATTAGTACAGTAAAAGTAAACTGCCATTATAGCCACCAGATGTCACTGAATTTCGGGAAGGGTCTATTACGACGAAGGAGTTTGCTCGTTTTTCACAGATTTTCTGTCAATCTCTCACGTGTTATTTTTCTGCTGAAGCCCGGAGCTCGGTCCTTTCACAGACCAGAGCGCCGCGGCATGCTTGAACACCTGATGCTTTATTCGTGCCGGGATTAACACAGAGGCACTCGACGAAGAGGTTCGGCTGGCACTAGTGCCAAATCAGCGACGAGACGGGCGCTGCGTCCGTGTCCAGTTGACAGCCGGCCATTCGATTTCCGTTGCTCGCACCTAATCGGATATGGTAGAGTGTCAGCCATATTCCGCATTTTGTGTTACCGAAAGGTAGCGCGGGCATCTTGTATTCAGGAAGGCAAGATGGTCGTGTGTGAGTCCTTGCTAGGCCTCGCCTGCGGAGTTTTGCGGCAGCTCAATTCAGTGGGATTGTTTTCGGTGCAGCTGCTTCAGGGATCCATCGATTTTTCGGCGGTCGTCAAGGCTTGTAGTTTGAAGTGCGTCTTGTTTTTCTTTTGCAGCTTGAAGTCCAAACGCGTACGAAAAGCATGTAAGGCATGCCGGTTGGTATTCGGTGCGATGTAGCCGAGGGAAATTGACAGAAAGGAAGCTTTGTTACGATTCAATCGGAACCTAAGCAAAACTTAGGATAGTTCCGCCCTTAAAATTGGATTTGTTCTTAGGTGTTTGTCGTACCCGCATTTGGCGCTATAGTAAAATTCAAATAAACTGAGCCAAGTGTTTTTGCTACAAGGCGTTAAATCACAGGCTGCTTTTACATGGATGCGAGACCAGCTCATCAAATTACGAGCGAACCAGTCACACGCACCCAGTCTTTCCTTTTTCTCTCCTACTCAATCATCATCGTCCTATCTCGATTCGATGCACTGCGGTCGCATCCATGTGTCCGCGGCTACATTATTCAAACGAAACGAAGAAGAAAGGATACCGGTTCCCATCACGGGATCTTGAGAATTACGTCGAGATCAACCTATCGCAGCGCTCCAATCGGTCACGCTTACAGCTAATCGGACAAAAATTGTAATTCTAACGAGAATAGCCCGTATTTATTCGCATTAACGCACAATGTGTTGTTGGTCCGGATTTCATGCGAAAAGTATAACGCTCTAGTGCAGTGGTTCTCAATTGGGGTTCCGCGTACGCATTGGGGTAGGCGATGACATTTTTGGGTTCGCGAAATCCTCGCTTTGACCGTCTACTCCCCCCCCCCCCCCCCCCCCCGCTTTTTTCTCATCTCTTAAAAAAAAATATTGACCCTGGCTGGGTGGCGCAAGCTACCGCCCGTTATAAAGGGTACAGCCGTTAATACCTATTCATCCATTTATCCTTTTTCTTGATGCTTCTCACATTTCTTGTCTATGACACTAGAGGAGTTTCCTTTTCAAACCGCAATTATACTCGATTTCACCTAAATAACAGTTCTAAGAAATGTCTGGCTCCTCACGGATTATTACTAATTCCCCTTTTTATGTAAGAAACTTACGATATTTGTAGGTGCATTTTAGATTATAGAATGCTACTTTATCATGACGTAAGCATTTCAAACGCCAAAAGCGTCACTTCGTCCTGTGTCAACGAAATCGTGTAAGGATTACTTCGCGCGGAGTATAAACAATGAGCAAAACTTCATTTTTTTTTTTGAAGGTGAAAACCTGTGCAGTTGGCTTATTTTCCACCCTTTCATTCCTATCCTTTCCACCTTACCCACTATTGCGGGGTCTTCGGTCACATTGGCGAGTTCCCAAGGGGTCCCCAACATATTTATGCTTGAGAACCACTGCTTTATTGTGACGAAAAAAGGTTAGACGTATAGGCCAAGGCAACATAAAGCATCCATAGTCCATATCAGGTACCCAAAGCCTATGTAAGGCATACATACATGAAACTCGTATTCAATCGTAACTGGGAACAATTCATTGCAAAATGCAAGATTCGACAAACGCGTGAGCGGGAATCGAAGTTGGAACAAGCGATCCGAATTCCGACATCATTGCTCGGCGCCACAAGGAAGAGCTGAAAGAGAGCGCAAGCTGCAGGTCTAAGTTCGAATTTCTCCCGACGGCCTCCTGTGGTAGAGCGCAACCATCCTTGGCGAGTGATACTTAATATAGCATACTTAGTCCGCAGACGACTTTGGTGGCGAGTAATACTCACTAGTCGAGCAAACTAAGCCCGCAAGGGAACATGGGCGGCAAGCGATACTTAGTTTGTCATAGTTAGTCCGCAGCCGACTATCATCGGCAAGTTACATTTAGTCCACAAGCAACCGTCCACGGCTAGTCATACTTAGTCCAGCATCGTAGTTCACAGACGAACATCGGCGGTGAGTCATACTTTAGTCAGCATACTTGGTCGGCAGGCGACCGTCGGGAAGGAGTCATATCTACAGAAGCATAGTTAATCCACAGGCGTTCCCCGGAGGCGAGTTATACGTAGTCGACCATAGTTAGTCATTTTATAAACAGTCGTCTTCCTGTACGCGACACAAAATATTTATACGTGCAAAGTATTGAACGCTGATATTGAAGTGTCCGAGGGTCTCCATAAACACTACGAAGCGAATAAGCGTTATCTTCAAAATATCAAAATCTAATCCGTACACAACAACGGTGACACATACCACTATGAGCTAGCATTCATCTGTTTCGTCGGAGCATCTAAGTCTCTAGCAAAATAAAAAAAAAAATGAAGCCATCAGCCTATATAGATGATGCAAGTAAACAGAAGACCGCCTCCAAAAAATGCAATTACATTTGGAAAGAAGCGTGATCTTGGAAGTAAGGGGATTGCAGGATCATGGACTATTGCAATGTGAAAGGTCACTGATGGATAACACCCGTTAAACGGGTGAAGATACCTTTACAGAAATGTCATATATGACCCAGATATATTTGATATAGGGCCGTATATGGGCATATAAGTAGACATATACGGTCATATATTGCCATACAAGGGCTGAAACCAGGGCAGATATGGTAAGGTGACACCATATATGACGACATATATTGCCAGATAAAGTCATATATGGTGCCAGTGGCTGCCATATATAACAGTATAGGACGCCTGATACTCCTGTAAATGGCACTATATGGTGCCAGTCAACATGTAGATGCAGGTAGCACTCCGCGTCGGCCGGTATCGGGACTACGCCGGCCCGCCCATGGTAACAAGATGGCAGCGGCTGGCCATGGGCACCGGGGAGCCACCGGCCCCGGCCGGCGTCGGGGTTTCGTCTTGCTCGTTGGCCAGTCCAGCCGTAGAAGCTACACTGACTGGCCGGCATCGGGTTTTTGCTGCCTTTGCTGGCTAGTCTTTCCTTGGAGGTTCCAGTAACTGGCCGGCATCGGTATTATGCTGTCTTTGATGGCCGGTATTTACGGAAATTCAGTAACTGGCCGGCACCGGTATTTTACTGTCTTTGATGGCCAGTATTTACATGGAAGTTCAGTAACTGGCCGGCATCGGTATTTTCCTGTCTTTGATGGGAAGTATTTCCATGGAAGTTCGGTGACTGGCCGGCATTGGCGCTTTGCTGTTTGCAGGCTGGCGAGCCCCGGGAACGTCTGTTTACTGACCGGCATCGTTCTATTTTTATTTTTTTGCCTTTTTGACTATGCAGTCACGTCATTGAGATTCCGACGAACTGCGGCGATTCATATGTAGCGAGTGGAAATGTTTGCGTTGATCAATCCTTCGTAAATGCCTGCCGACGCTGGCGTATTTGATCCCACCTCGGCAGGGCTGACGTGTTTTATCGCGAAAACGCGAAAAAAAACAATGCCGTGAGGAAAATTTGCAGTCCAGGATTTGAGAATCTGACCCCTTATGCCACGAAAATGAAATTTTACAACGCCGAACGACACTTTTTTCAGGCAGTTAGTTTAATTAGATGTACTATACTTAAGGTCTGGCGTTATACGCACGTGTTTGGCACTGATAAAAAATAAAAACGGTATAGCGGAGCCTCGAATGAAAAAAGAAAAAAAGACGTGGCATGATTGAGCACGCGCTTTGAGCTACAAAACCATAATAAACATTACTTTCCGGGAACTAGAAAAGTAAAAGATGTGTTTATTGCTTATGACGCTACGAGAGGTACATAAATCTCCTGAGAGATCATTTTAATGGTGATTTTAATCTAGTGTTAAAATATGCTATTTCAGGCAGGAATTGACTGTTTTATGTGGTAGTTACCATATAAAACGATCATCTAAGTGAAATATTTTAAATGTTCACATAGGCCAAACGGTATCTGTCTCTTTAATAGCTTATGTTATACGACATACCGTACCAAACGCACGCGAATATAAAAACTTTTTTCTTTACTCAAAAAAGCGAGAAACACCAATGCGTTCTGGATGTACACACTGCTGGGTTTGTGAATGTGACCCCTTGACACTACGAAAAATAAATGTCACAATGCCGAACGATAGCATTTCTGAAAGCTAGTTTGATTATCCGCGCTGTACTTGAATCTCAGGAATAAAAAAGTGTTTAGGCCTAACAATAAGTAAAACTGCGGAGCGCAACCTGTATAAGTAAGACCTGGCGGCACGCGGGGAATAGCGCTGATCTACGAGAACAAAATTAAATACTACTTTCCGGAAGTCAGAAAATTAAGAGACGTGCGTATGAGCTATGAGCTCAACTAAATTACTGCCTTAAAATGGCGGTATTTTTGTTTCAATAGTGGGTGAATATGGACCGCTTTCATGACAAACTTTGGCCTCATCACTGTGGCAGTTTTACCACTTACATTTTCCCATATTTTTCTAAATGTACCCATTATTATTAATTGTATTTCTTCGTTGAAAGGACTTGCGCTGTTTGCCTATTACACTGACCCACCTATTAGCACGGAGGGAGCGAATCATCCCGGGAAAACAAGAGGGACAGGGTTTCTGAATTGCATCAATTCAAATGTGGGCTCGCACTTTTTATTTTCATCTTCTGCGTGATTGTTACCCCGAAGAACGTTGCCGACGGCAGCATACACATAGAAAATATATAAAATATAAAAAAAACTAATACACAAAGGTGAGAAAATTTTTTAAATAATAAAAACAAATTTAAAATGGTGAGAAAAAATATTTAAGATAATAAAAAGTAATACAAAAAGATGAGAAAAAATATTTAAAATAAAAACTAATACAAAGAGGTGAGAAAAAAATATTTTAAATAATACAAAATAATATAAAATAATACGAAATAAAACAAAACAAATACAAAAAGGTGAGAAAAAAATATTAGAAATAATAAGAACGAAAACGAAAAGCTAGGAAAGAACATTTAAAATGAAAAAACAGTGCAAGAAAGCAAATAGCGCTTATCGCGATTCGAACCAACGACCACAAGCTCAGAAAACCAGAGCGTCAACACACTACGCTACAACCGCCCGGATCACCTCCGCTCCCTTTCTAGAAGGTTGCATGTCTGCTGAATTTGCTTTTCATCATTGCAGGCTTAGTTTCGTATTTACTATTTTGCAACATGTTCAGGACTTATTCATAATAATGTCGCAAAATTGACATGCGAAATAATTTATTTTTGCTGTTTCTTTTATGAGTTTTATACTGCAGTTTCCTGATCGTTTTATTTCAAACCTGTTGAAGATACGAATACAACGTCATCGAAGCAACGGCCTCTCTTTCGCACGTTTTGCCGGCCGTGTGCGTTTGAATGCCTGTGATCACGGCCGGCTAACGGTCCAATTACCCGATGAGTGGTGATGCGTGGAGTTTGCCTTAGTTTCAAATGTGTCCGATAAAGACGGAAGCGACTGTGGGACGTGGAACTACGTCAAATCTGCTCAACAGCCAAGATCATGGCACGGGATCGAAGTAAGTTTGTGTTTTGTTCGTTTGTGCTAGATTATTCCCTGCGTTCAAAAGGCTTGTTATTGTCTGTAGATCGCTCGCTTTTAACAGTATTACTAATTGTGCGCGAATGGTGTTATGCGAGGCTGTTTTTTTCTTTTTTCCTCGATGCCGAGGCTGTCTACTCGCTTAAGGTCGATCAGTTGCGGCGGAACTCCTTGGGAGGCGGGTTGGGGGTGCGGGCGGAGGGGGGGGCAAAGGCGGAAGAGGAGGGGGGGGGTTGATTTTCTCCCTCCGCCGTATTGTTTACAGGTAAGCTAGAATGTCTGGAAGAGCGCGGTGCCCCTCCATCGCCGATGCCACTCTCCGTACCTGCCTGCTGAGAGCTGGACCCGACAAAAACAGCGATTGATTGATCGAGCAAGTCCGTAGCTTTCGCCACCCCAGTCGTCTGCAGACGCCTTCATTTTCGCAGTTCGTACCCAGAAAAAAATTGCCGAAAATTGGCGCCGCGATGAATTCACCCCGTGGTGATTAATGCATAGCATACCACTTCCGATCGCAAGAATTTGTGCCCGCGAAATAATTTTTGACGCTGGCATTTATTCCTCGCGAAATGTCGAGCTCTAAAGATCATTTGCTGTACATGTGTTTCATATGATCCAACGTACGTGTAACGAATTTGACACCTCCAGAAACACTCAGGCTGCTTTATATGGTGAAGCATCTATTCTCTTCCTACTGTTTTTTTTTTGAGGCTTTGAAGTATTAATTACAAGCGTCTAGGGAAATGTACATGCATGTCCTCAATTAAGGTAGTGTCTCACCAGTTTTTGGTATCTATATTAGTCGAATACACAAAAGTTATACGTTCAGCGCGTGTGCTTGTCTTTCTGAGTATCTGGTGTGTGATTGTTTCCCTGCACTGTCACCGTAGAATATGCAAAAATGAATAATGACATTGGCATATTTGTCGTGCCAAAGCCTGTCACAATTTTTTCGAACTCTGATCTCCACGAGATCACAATACCATTGTTTCTGTTGTAATGGCACGGCAGAGTGTATACTTGTTTTGCTCCAGTCTTTGTCAGGGGGACGCTGTAATTCGATTCTACTCAATTATCGTGTACTAGATAGCACTATACTTGCAGAGTTAGTCTTCGGTTTTTGTAGTTCCATCGAAATATATTTCAGCTTTTAAGTTACTTGTTATTTAGCATGTAAATTTCCAAGCTTATCTAGATTGAAGGCAGCAAATATCTTGCCAGCACTCATGCTACGTGTTTGAAGTATATTGCGTTAGCATAATTGACCCAACCTTTGATTTCTATTTGTCAGTGCCTCAAGGAAAGCAAAAAGAAGGAGTGGATCCCCGCCCCTGCCCGTTTCGATCTGGATGAGCATCGTACCGGCGTGCGGTTGTGTGTCACTACTGCGTGGTGCGCATTAAAGACCCCAGGCCAGCGGTTGTACCGCGCTGGCTAATTTACCCTACAGCTGAGACAGCAGACGCCCACTGAGGCAAGCTAACTTCCGACTGTATAAACATACACGCAATTTTTTCTTTCTTTTTCTTTTTTTGAGGAGTGGGATTATGTAGAGAAGCTAGTGGGTTTTTCTATGGGTACGAAGCTGTCCGAAGTAAGGTCAGAATGGAAAAAGCACCAAGTTCCGCCTGGTCCCAAACAGCCACAATAATGAACACGGAATTCAGGAGAATAGTAATACCAAGGACTTGCGCATTCAGCCACACTTTTTGAGTTCGCAGTGACATTTGATTATGATCACAAATATTCCTGCTTTGCTCAAGGACGCCTAGTTTACGCACCATATTGGTGATCTTTAGCGCAACAGGAATATTTTTATCAGGATTAAACGTCATTGTTAACTAAACAAATGTGTCTGTCTGTGTAAGTCCTTCGTGTTTCTATTCTCTTTACTTCTGTGTTCATTATTTCATTTTTTTCTCATGATTTAGTCCTTTGTGTTCTCGTTTCTTATGTGTTCATTAATTTTTTTATGAGGTTTTAGTTAAAGATATGATGCCCTCGTCATTTCCTAGTCCGGGTAGCAGTGGTGACCTCGTCGTGTTGAAGGAGCAGTAAGGACCGTTTCATCTTGTATTGCTTCCGGCGAACAACGGTGTCTGTGTACGTGTGTGACGTGTTAATCACAAGGGATGATTTGGCGATTGAACGGAAAAACAAGGCCAGCGAGGAGCGACTGGGGGCTTTGAACATCACACGGTGGAAGGAAGGACTTCAACGACGAGGCTAGCAAGCAAGCCCTTGTCAAAACTGCTGTGCTCGAACGGAGAGTTGAATCAGGACTGTGACTCTCTGAGTAGGAATCAACCACTTTGAAACTTCCGTATAGTTTACAACTTAATTGTTGCCTTCCGTTTGTTTTATTTTAATAGGTGTCTTTGCACTATTACATTTTTAGTCTATTTTAATATTTGTCCGTGCTATATTGCAGTTTTGTTTCTTATCATTTTTTCTTGAATGGGGGAAGTACTTGTTTAGAGTTTTGGTGCTTTTATAAATAAAACTTCTTTTGCAAACCATATTCTCGGTCTGCTCCCTCGACAACCAATCCCGCCAAAGGGCTGTTTACTTTCCGAAGTCGATTGATATGTTACAATGTTTCCGAGCTAGCGATCGCCTGCATTCTATATTTGTAGCATATATATTTGTCAGAATGACAGATTCCGAACCAGAGCAACAAGGATTGGTCAGTGGCCTATTCTGTAGATATATCTACGTAAGCACACGTTTGGCAGTGTGGGATAGCAGCAAAATGTATATTATGTAGATATTCATAGAAATGCATTATATGATCCCATGTCTGGACCTGGAAAGTATGGTACCTGCCCCATGGCAATAATTTTCATGTGATGCTAGAAGGAGCATTACGTGAAAATTTCTTTATATGGGGTGGGTACCCTATCTGCCAGACCCAAGCACGGGACCATATAAAGCAGTCTATAATGGTATATAAGGAATTGGGCAGATATGGGTATATAAGGAATTGGGCAGATATGGTATATAAGGAATTGGGCAGATATGGCTATATCCATCCAGATATGGCCTGATTGTGCATATCTGGCCATATCTGCCCATTTCCTTATATATCCATATCTGTATTTCTTAATATAAGTCCAGATATGACATTTCTGTAAGGGTAACCTTGTTCCAATAAACGAATAAAGCGGGGATGTTCGTTCCTTTATTCCACCTTTGCACTTTATAGGGTTGTGTACGTAACAGTTTTTAACTAAAATATTTTGACGGCGAAATCAGCCAGTATGGGCACTACTAGTCCATAAAAGCAGAAAATAGTCCACATATTTCTAATACAATTGTAAAATTATATTACACCCGCAAACGCAGCTCAAAAATATTGCCAATTGATAACTATTTTTTCAGAAAGTTTTTTTTTTCATTTTTTTCAATGCAGAGAAGTCGATACTGAGAAAATTGCCCTGCTAGGGTTTACCAATTGCCTGAGTTAGCTGGCATTCTACCGTGTTTGAATAGACATTTAGCGGCTGCGGCTAAACAAACACAACATTTTTTTGCATCTTAAAGACATTCTGCAGAAATGTGCGCTCAAAATTTTAAAACAAAATCTTTCTTGTTAGCGTTGTGTGCAGCAGACGGCATCGCACACATATCACTATAATTTTCAACATTGTAAACTGAAACTCGGTAATTCATATTTCAGATTTCTGTTCTCGATGGCATAGTCTAATTCGATGTTTTTTCTAGAAGGATCTTTAAAAGTTGATTGGGACTTTTATTCCCCAGTATAGTCATAGCGATCGCTACGACAAGTCACGGCGAAGTCATTGTTAGTCGGCGTCGCATTCACGCACCGTAGCCTGCGTAAACAAAAGATTTCGGAAAAAAAAATTACGTCTGACCATTTCGTTCCGAACCCGTATGGAAATCTCATATCTGGGCCATATCTGGCCATATCAAACAATATATGATTATATACGGCCTATATAAAGCCTTATCTGGCATACATACAGCCTGATATGGCCTATATACAGACTTATCTGGCATTTATTAGCCCCGAGAGCGAACACAAGCGTCGCTGCGGTCGCCGCGCCCTAATTGGGTGAGGTGTACCGTGGCGTCAGGGGGAGTACTCCGCTCCGCTTCCCAGCACCGGTTTTTGGTTTGGCGTTGTGTGCCGCAAGCTCTTCGAGGAGCTGGACTTCGTTTACCCGGTGTACAAGACGTTGAGTTAGGCCGATATTGACGTGCTTACGTACATTTTATAAGCCTGCTCGTCCCTTTTACTTTTAAAATTGGGTTACGAATCCCGAAAGTTATCGGAGGAGGCAATTCCGCCGATGAACCTTCCCGCCCGTCCACACGACACAAGGCAATCTTGCGAGGGGTCGGTGAAGCGGTGGCGCAAGTGTTTCAGACGCTGGAATTCTGTACCTTGCCTAATGATGATTTAGGACGATATTACATCCCGCTTTCAAGGCATTTGAAGTGGCATTTATATCATGGGCCTTGGGGTGGTCGGCAAATTAGCTCGCGACCCCGACTCTGCGCTGCCACTCCGCATGCGCTGGTTCGCAGATGTTTTAAAGGCCCTGGTGTCTGATTATCTTTGAAGTGCTCGTGGAACAGGGCTGTTTTACATAAATGTAGCTTCTTCGTGAATTAATTACATAGTTTATACACTCATGCAGGCATATTTCTTAGAAGATGCACAATTACTGAAAATTAGTTTGTATGGTAGCAGCAAAAACGGCCGAATTGCCCCCAGGTGCCTGTATGATATGTATTGAACTGTCCAAAATATGAACATCAATAGTGCTGTAATTTGGAATGTTTATAATTTTTCCTGACATTCTTTATTCCAGCCTTGGGTATTAAAAAATACACGGTTTAGTCTGAATTGTCATTTCCAATTAAAAGAGACTGCTACAGGTCCCCAAAAGCTCCTCAGCCTTCAAACTCCCTACAGCTGGACTCTCTGACAACAGAGAAAAACAGGAGTAAAAGCAAGCATTCGAACGTCTGTCCAGCGGTAGATGCAGCACTAGTAGCAGAAAATGTGGAACCTGTGAAGGGCGACAGTCTGTGTCAGAAAAGCTTCTGGTATTTTAGCTTCAGGACACTTCGATTTAAGTAAAATCTAAATTTTAGGGCTTAAGGGACTAATAACGAGCTAGACACCTTCGCTTACGTTTGTTATACATTACTTGAGGGTTGATATAAACAAGTCCACAAATATCACCCGTGTAGTCCTTTGAAATAGTATCCGAATCCAGCAAAGGTTAAATGCGAGCAATGTATATAATAAATGTTCCTTGTTTTTTTTACTTTGCTCCTGCACTTGGGCTGTCTTACTTGTGATTCTCTCCCCATGACCCAGAGTGTATTAAGCATGTTGCTCGAGGAGCATGCAGCTTTTCTGCTTCTGCGATCTTGTTTAAAAACAGAGATACAAAAGAAAAATAGTATACATAACCTGCCAATTTATTGAGACCATCAACAGCATTTATTGCGCGAGATGTAAATCTATAATGATGCTCCTGCAATTGTGGCCATATTTCTTTATTTTCATATACCAGCTGCGATTCACGCGTTGCCTGCCCTGCCGAGCATGCTTAAAAGGTCGGTTGAAGTTTCGCCTGTAGCTACAGGCCATACCTAAATGAAGGCTCATATAAAACGTTACACTTCCTACGGAAAACACGCCCCAAAAAAATTATATAGAAACGGGCGCGCCGACAGCTAGCCTCGTCACAGCCTCCACAGGGCGAGCGGAGCGAGTCGGGCAAAAATTCTCTCCTCGCCGTGACGTCATCCCGGTTCGCCGTAAGGGGGCGCCACGCGAACTTCTCAGGGCTAATACAGACTTATCTGGCGGCCGGTTTTCAATATATTAAAGTTAAGAAAGTAAAAAAAGATTTATTTATTAGCAACCTCTGAATGACTCATTGTTCGCGAGCTAAATATTAGCACAAATAATCCCAAACTTCAGCTTTGAGAAGCTCAAGTTTGAGAATATTTGTGGTAGTTTTTGCGATGATTTGAATGTAGCTTAATTATTTCAAAGTGTTAACATTACGCCCGAATAGACGATTTGCGAAATCCTCCAAGCGCCTAGGCCCGTACACGAGGAATCATGGGGACGGTGTTTCTTCAGCTGCCTAGTGATCGAAAATTTCGAGCAATTCTATGATTACACAGATTTGAGTGTAATTCGGAGTCACCCTGAACACGCGCTGTAGGGCACCCAAGTACCTGCCAAACAACTTTTAAAATGTCCCGCCAATGTCAGTACTCTGCATTCCGTCCAAACTTCAACCTGGATGAGCTGCAGACATATCTCTTACATTATTATCATTCTCGTACAGCTTCAAAGACGCTGATATTAAGTTAGAAACGCTAAAATGTCTTAAACATCTCCGTTGAATCCAAGCTAAATCCTAGTTTTGTTTGTTGTAATTTCTCGGCTTTGAAGTATTTCCTGCTAAAACAACGATCACGAAAATCATAACATGGTAAGAGATTTCGACTGCCCAGCCTGGTTGAAGGTTGGACAGAATGCACAGTATCATAAACGCCGCCACTGACGAGAAAATTTAAAAGTGATATGACAGGTACTCGAGCCCTATGGGTCGCTTGTTCAGATAAATACGAATTACACTCGAAACTGTGTAACCATGGGATTGGTCAAAACTAGGGATCACTAAGGAGCTGAGGGATCACCGTTTCCATAACTCCTCGAGTGCGGGCCGGGGCACTTGGGAGAATTGTAGACATTAGAAAGATATAAAGTGCTGATTTCAGGCTTCTGTCCTTTTGAAATGGCTGGCCCGATCTGGAATTTCCTTACTTACGCAGATCTGGAATTTCCATACCTGGCCGGGCGTATCAGGCTATATCTGGCAGATATACCATATCAGGTTATATGTGACAAATTTTTGATATGGCCATATCTGTAATCTTCAGATCTGGCCAGATATAAATTTTTTGTAAGGGAACGCTTTTGCTTCTCTTTTGTTCCGGAGCACGTGAGTGCAAGCCGGCCGGCACGATCTCTTGGCATTGATAGTGCTACAACGGCCTTATGTGATCGGCTATTCTTTACAGCCATAGTTGTTATCGGTTCTTCCCACCTGTGGAAAGGTCGCCATTTGTCGATGCTGATGTGGTCGATTTTGATGGTTTCGTCGATAATGTTCTATAGGGCGGTGTAGGGCATGCGTCGACGATGTCGCAATATTCATAAAACAAATTGCCCGCTGCCCGCGGTTATCAAACCAGGGTCCGCTGCATGAGAACAGGAGGCGTTAACGCTAAGCTAAGCCACAACTTTCCTCTTCTTCCCTGCCTGATCTACGCCAAAGCGTTAACAACCCTCTTAATACTTAGTGTTCTTGTAGTACCCGATGCCCTGCACTGGCTGTCTACGAAAAACGTACAGTCCACCCATTGTGGCACTATTAATTCCAAGAGATCCGGTCGAGAGAAGGGTTTTCATGCGCTCCGGAAAAACAAAAAGCGTTCCGAAACAGAATACGCAGAAGTATATTTTGTTCCGAACGCTTTAGCTCATTCACTCAACGGCGAATAAATGCGACGCCTATTCCGAACGACTACGCCGTGGCTTGTCCCAGCTATCACTGTGACTAATTCGTTCATTATCCCAAGACTGATAAACGTTCTTCAAAATTTTAAGTATTGTGGAATGAGTACACGTTTTACTATGCCGGATTTGATCAAGCCGGGCCCTAGTCATTCCCAAGAAAGTCACTTCACACGTTCAATTGAACAGTTTACACACCCACATTCCGTCACCCCAAGTCCCGTCCTCCTCTGTCGGCGGCTGTAGCTGTGCGGCACACTACATGATTTAAAGACCCTCCGCTAAAGACTGTATATGAGTCAAAACTCTCTCTTGACAAGACCTTCACTGAAGTTTCCCAATAAAACAACATAAAGACCGTCCCTCAAAAACACTGAATTGATGACTCTCAAATCAAGAATCTGAAATGCAGGCTCCCAAATGAAGACTTAAATAAAGACCTCCCAGATTCCGCTTGCTATCTCTTTATATATCCAGCCCGAATACTTTGTCTCCCGCCAAACCTCGCTCTCACCGACAATCTCGTGCCCACATTGCCACGCTGATTGCCGAGCGAGCGCGTGCGTGACCGAGTAGTTAGCGTGCTTGACTGTCGCGCGAAGGATCTGGGTTTGATTCTAGGGAGCGGAATCTTCTTTTATTCATTCTTTCTACATGGCGTTCCCGTAAGTTCGAAAACCTTCGCGTCCGATCCAGTTACGAATGTTCTACGAGCCGAACGTTCTAGGCCGAACGTTCCAGAAGCCCACCCGTGTACAAAAGTGGCTCCGCGTTGCATGCGGCAGTCAGTTTCCATCCCAGCATTCGACTCAGCTCTTTCGCCGACTTCGACGCCCGCGACGCTCTGCTGTTATCTTTCTTTCTCCTTTCATTTTGGGCACAAGTTCGCCCCCATTAAACGTTCAGATTACTCAGGCATTCGCTGCCTCATCACTTGTCATTCGTGACATTTTGGTGGAGGTGCGGGGTACGCATGTTCGTGCAGCGCAGCCCTCCGAGTTCCCGCAGTACAAGTCCGAACACAGCCTCCCGAGGACCGGACGAAAACCAGATCGAGACCCGATCCAGTCGCCGCACCCAAGGTCTACCCCCGGAATACTGACTTCTGCCATCCAGGACCAAGCAGCCAACGAGGCCGACGATGGACGACCAGTAGTCGCAGACCCCGACCGCCGCCGCCGTCATCTACCTGCCCGTCGCCCAGCGAACACCGACGACCTTCCATGGCGAGACCCACGAAGACGTGGAGGACTGGCTTCTGCACTTCGAACGTGTAGCACGCCATAATGGATGGACCACTGAGCAGCGCCCCCAAAACCTCTATTTCTCCTTGGAGGGTACCGCCAGGCAGTGCTTTGAGAACCACGAGGCGTCGCTTACGTCGTGGGACACCTGTATCGCCGGCCTGAAGGAGACATTCACGAACACAGACACGACGACAGCGAGCGGAAGACCTTCTGCAAGTACGAACTCAAGGCCCAACGAAACGGTCACCAGCTTCGTTGAAGACGTCCTCCGCCTGACCAGCCGCGCCGACCCTCAGTCCACCGAGAAGAGGAAGCTGCGCGTCCTGATGAGAGGAGTGAGGAGTGACACCTTCGGTGGCCTTGTTCGACACCCACCAGCTACTGTTGATGAATTCGTTGCCGAGGCAGCTAACATCTAGTGGGCCCTGTCAGTCCGAGCCAGCCACTACAACCGACTCGCCGGCACGGCTGCTGCTTCGACGCTGACGTCCTCCCGATTCGACGAGGGCGGCACCAGCGCTGACAATCTTCGTGCGATTGTCCGCGACATCGTCCGGGAAGAACTCAGGAAGCTGCGTCCTGCTGCCAACCAGCCGGCTTCGCTGTCGATAGCCGAAGTGGTACGTGAAGAAGTTCAGCGGGCAATTCAACTCCTGCCAGCGTGGCCGCAGCCGATGAGCCGACGCTGACCTACGCCGCAGTGGCCCGACGACCGCCGCCAACTGCTCAACATTACCCGGTGGCTCCACGACGAGACCCACCAACGCAGGCGTACCCCCGACGCAACGACGAAGTACATCAGTACGACCACCGAGAACAGCCGGCGCCAAGGAAAACCAACGTGTGGAGGACAGCGGATCGAGGACCCATCTGCTACCACTGCGGGGAGGCCGACCATATCTACCGCCGTTGTCCCTACCGGCAAATGGGCCTGCGTGGGTTCCATTCGAACGACCCACGCCCGAGGTACAGCGAACGCCATCGCGACATCGAGGAGTACCTTTGACGCTAGCCCTCCCCAGAGTCGTCTCTCCGCCGTGAAGCCCGCTCCCCATCGCCACGACGTTCAGCCTCCCCAGCGCCACGATCCCGCAGAGAGAGCCTGTCTCCCCTGCGTCGCCGGGAAAACTGAGTGCGGCAACGATTGGAGGTGACGTTACCGAAAATTACGGAAGCAAACAGCCTCCAAGAACGCCGGAGCGCTCCCACTCTCCCCACGTCCCGCATTGCACCGATGCCCCTGCAACGTTGTCCAACAACCTAAACGTTGTTATCGACGGCCAGAACGCATCGGCACTCGTTGACACAGGGGCAGACTACTCAGTATTGAATGGGAGGCTCTCTCGCCACCTTCGAAAAGTCACGACGCCGTGGGATGGACCACAGATACGAACCGCCGGAGGACACCTCTTCACGCGAGTCGGAAGGTGCACCGCTCGCGTCAAAATTCACGGCGAGACGTGTCCTGTGAAATTCGTCATTCTACAGGACTGTTCCAGAGATGTCATTTTCGACATGGACTTTTTGTGTGAATACGGCGCCGTCATCGACCTTGGAGAAAACAGATTGACGCTACGGACACCTGTTCTGCCTTCAGAGAAACTCCAAACTGCGTCAGCCGCACTCCGAGTCGTTGCCGATCACGTGAATCTGCCGCCGCGATCAAGTGTGGTCGTACCCGTCGTGACCGATGCAGCTACCCGTGGCGAAGTTCTTCTGGAAGGTAACCTTCAGTTGCCCCTGGGAAAAGGAATAGGCGTCGCAAGAGGAGTAGCTGAACTTCAGGATGGGCGCACGGTGGTCCTTGTGACGAATTTCCGACAAGAAACGCAACACCTCACTAAAGGTGCAGCTGTAGGCCATGTCGAGGAACTCCAAAGCTCCGCCGAAGTAACCGCGATTGCTGAAGAATCATCGCCGCTTCAGCAAGACTTTACGTCGCAAGCTCAGCTCGACATTGACCCTAAGCTTCCGGACCTAAATCGACAGCAGCTGAGTGACCTCCTCGCCGAATACAGCGACTGCTTTGCAACGTCGTCAATGGTGGGCCGAACCACCGTTGTGAACCATTGCATTGTTACCGAGGGCGACGCGCTCCCTGTGCAACGATCGCCATATCGAGTCTCAGTGAAAGAAAGGCAGGTCATACAGGAGCAAGTGCAAGAAATGCTGAACGACGACATAATCCAGCGTTCCAGCAGTCCATGGGCCTCTCCGGTCGTACTGGTGAAGAAGAAGGACGGCACGCTTAGATTTTGCGTGGACTAGCGACAGCTGAACGCGCTGACGAAGAAAGACGTCTACCCACTCCCCCGCGTAGACGACACGCTAGACCGCCTGCGCTACTCTCGATATTTTTCATCGATGGACCTGAAGAGCGGCTACTGGCAGATCGAAGTCGACAAACGGGACCGAGAAAGGGCAGCTTTCGCCACGCCAGACGGATTGTACGAGTTGAAGATGATGCCTTTTGGACAATGCACGGCGCCAGCAACTTTCCAGCGTGTCATGGACACCGTGCTGTCTGGGCTGAAATGGCAGAGCTGTCTCGTCTACCATGACGACGTCGTAGTGTTTCCAAGCAGCTTAGACGAGCACTAGCGAGGACTCCGAGCTGTTCTCCAGGCCATACAGATTGCCGGGCTCACACTTAACTCGTCGAAGTGGCGGTTCGCCTGTGACGAACTGAAGTTCTTAGGACACGCGGTTAGCCATGATGGCGTTCGCCCAGACCCAGAAAAGGCTCGCGCCGTCGCGGCATTTCCAGCGCCGTCAGACAAGAAGGCCGTGCAAAGATTCCTGGGACTATGTGCGTACTATCGGCGCTTCGTTCGGGATTTCGCAAGGATTTCGGCACCGCTCACAAACCTCACGAAGGACGCCGTGAAGTTTGAATGGGCCGAAGAGCAGCAGCAGGCATACGACGAGCTGAAGCGATGACTCCAGACGCCTCCTGTTCTTGGACATTTCGATCAGGATGCGGAAACCGAGATTCACACAGACGCAAGTAACGCAGGACTTGGTGCGGTACTGGTTCAACTACAAGAAAGCACCGAGCGAGTCATTGGCTACGCAAGTCGGACACTATCCAAGGCGGAGAAAAATTATTCCACGACTGAGAAAGAATGCCTTGCGGTCGTCTGGGTAATCACAATGTTTTGTCCGTACTTGTACGGGAGCCCGTTCCCCGTAGTCACGGAGCACCATTCGCTCTGCTGGCCGGCCTACCTCAAGGACTCGTCAGGACGCCTCGCTCGATGGAGTCTCCGACTAGAAGACTTCATGACTGCGGTCTACAAGTCAGGCCGCAAGCACAGCGACGCCGACTGCCTGTCTCGAGCGCCCGTCGAAACAGCTTCCGATATCAGCGACGACAACGAAGACGAATGCTTCCTATGCGCGGTGAACACCGACGACATGGCACGACGTCAACGGGACAATTCTGAGCTGCGCGCACTAATAGAGCACGTGGAAGGGCGCGGGAGTACCATGCCACGTGTTTTCTCACGAGCCCTGTCGACCTTCGTCATGCGACATGGTGTACTCTACAAAGAGAACTTCAGGGACAACAATTTGTCGTGGCTGCTAGTAATCCCGACTGACCTTCGAAAGGAGATCTTCCAAGCCTGCCACGACGAGCCGACGTCCGGACACCTTGGTTACAGCCGGACACTGGCTCGTATTCGTCAAAAGTATTACTGGCCCAAGCTCCCCAAGACCGTTCAACTATACACACGATCATGGTACGAGTGCCAGCGACGCAAGAAACCACCGACGAAGCCCGCCGGACTCCTGCAGCCCATTTCTCCTCCAACCGCACCTTTCCAGCAGATTGGAATGGATCTACTTGGTCCTTTTTCGCCTTGACGTCGGGGAACCGCTGGATGATCGTCGCCACAGATTATCTCACGCGGTACGCCGAAACGAAAGCCCTTCCTTCGGGGACTGCTGTAGAAGTTGCCAAGTTTTTCATTGAGTCCATCGTCCTCCGCCATGACGCTCCAGAAGTTCTGATTACAGATCGCGGATCATCGTTCGTGGCACTGCTGACCCAAGAAATCCAGCGTACCACCCGCAGACCGACGGGCTGACGGAGAGACAATACAATACAATACAATACAATTTATTTTTCTTTTTTGAATACATTTCGCTCTGTACCCACTTAAGCCAAGAAGGCTTGTGTGTGGGACGCGGCAGGTGGCTAACAACCAGATTTTGTACAGTTTTAACTCTTTCTACGAGTTTAAACAAACCAAACGAATCATAAGAAAAGAAGAAGCTCCCACATACACGTCCATTATAACCGGTGGAACAGGCCTCTATTAGTCACATACTGCTATTTAGTAATATATCTCAAAGCATTGTTTCAATATATATTTCGTACAGTGGTTACGGTCGTATATTGGCACTTTTATTAATTCGCACTTTGTTTAATTTTTCTGTTCATTGATCCATATTCTTGCCATTTTTTTCATTGCATGTGGATTTTTGCACTCAATCAACTCCTCAGGTAGTTCGTTAAAAAGTTTAGGCACATAATATTTTCTTGTAGACTCTCCATACTTTGTCTTTATTAATGGCTCTAAATATTTCCTATTTGGTCGTAATGTTCTTTCTTTAACAATTTCTATTTTGTGGTTGTTGATTAAAAAGAATCTTGTGATTATGTCATACTTCAATTGATCACTAAAATAAAATACGCCTATTTTTTTATGTATGTCATCTATTAAATCGCTTCTCTTTTTGATTTGGCAACCGATTCTTCTGAATATCTGTTTTTGGAGAGTTTCAACTTTTCTTTGTAGGTATTTGGCACAGTGCCCATAAACAGTTATTCCATATTGAATTACAGATTTTCCTAACGAGTTATAAATCATTTTCAGTACAGAATGGGGGACCATATCTTGCATGTGAAACATATAGGCCACCAGTGTCCTTAATTTTTTGCAAACTTGCTCTATGTGTGAGTCCCATTTAAGATGTTGGTCTATATACATTCCAAGGTATTTTACATTTTTTACATACTCAATTGGTAGGCATGAACAGTTATTACAATTTTTATTGTGCATTTTAATAGGTAATTCAGTTAATAGTTTTTTTCTGGGATCTCTAAAGCACATTATTTGAGTTTTTGAAGTATTTACGATAATTTGATTTCTACAGTACCACTGAAAAATATTGTGAATGTCTTCTTGTACTTCTCGAACGGTAACTTCATAATTTTTGTGGGCGTATACAATTACTGTGTCATCTGCAAACTGAAATAATTTGCTTGTTAGTTTTACTTGCGCAATTTCATTGATATATAAATTAAACAATAGGGGGCCCAGAACTGTACCTTGAGGTACTCCTTGTTTTACTCTAATTGTTCTACTATATTTCGATCCTAGTCGCACTATTTGATATCTGTCTAGAAGATAATTTTGTAACAAGTCATGCACTTTTCCCCGAATCCCTATGCTGTATAATCGGTCTAATAAAATAGAGTGATTTATCGTTTCAAATGCCCGTGTAAAATCTATAAAAACAGCTAATACATATTTTGTACAGTCAATGTTTTCATATACGTAATCAAAAAAGTCTTCCAAAAGATCTGAAGTTCCCATTTTTTCTCTGAAGCCATATTGCGTGTCAATTAATATGTTATGTTTCGCGATAAAACTCCGAAGTATTTTATTGATGTATTTTTCCATTATATAATTAACTACCGAGAGTATACAAACGGGTCTATAATTAAGTAATTTATTTTTCTCGCCCTTCTTATATATTGGCCGCACAATAGCAGTCTTAAGTTTTTCAGGAATGATACCAGTTGAGAATATGCAGTTATATAGCTGGATCAGAACTGGTTTTACTATGTTGATGTGGCACTTAATGTCCCTTGCCCTTATTTGATCATATCCCACTGCTTTATTAGTTTTGATTTGGCCCACGATTTCTATTAGGTCGTTCTCAGACATCTCCGGAAGAAAAAGTGAGTCAGAGATTCTGTTTTGATTAGGTTGCCTTTCTGTTGGCATAGAGCAAAGTTTTTCAATTGACTGAACATATTCTGTATTGAATTCATTTGCAAGCGTTTCCATATCATGATAATTTCCAAAGTTAACTTTAATTACGTCTTCTATCGATTTTTTCCTTTTTCGTCCTAGCAGTTGATTGACTAGTGACCAGCATTGTGCTATGTCTTTTGTTTCTGAAAATTTAGTCCAGTAGTAATTTCTTTTCGTACATCTTATGATGGAAGTCACTTTGTTCCTAATTGCTCGATAATTTGTTTCATAAGTTTTATTATTCGGAAAACGCTTCAAGAGCTGCCAGGCCTTCGTTTTTTCCTTTATTAGGTCGTCTATCTCTTTAGTTATCCATTCATTTTGTTCTTTACGCCTTTTTACGTTACTTTTTTGTGTTGACTTTTCATAAATCTGTTTAAATATGTCTATAATTTGGTCGTAAAGCTTTACTGGATTTTGTTCCTTTGAAATTTCTTTCCAGTTGATTTCCTGTATGTATATATCTACTTTTTTATTATTAATAAAGGAACTCTCAACATACGCTTGTCGTGTAGTTTTAAAGAAGTTTGAAATAGTTACTGCTACAAAATAGTGGTCGGCTACTTTCTCTGAGATAACTTGTCCCTCAGATTTCCCTTCTTTTGTCCGTGTATGTATATGGTCTATGCATGACTGAGTTAGTCTCCCTCTATATATTTCCTCTCTTGTGAAATCCTGTATAATCGGTTCTAGACCGGATAGTACCATGCTATCAAGGTAATTATTTGTCGTCGGATTCGATCTATGTGTGTCAATGTTTATGTCACCTACTACAATCATATCATTGTCTTTATTCTCGTTTAACCATTTATTTACGTCATCTATGAATTCACCTATATTTCCTTGTGGTGCTCGATACAGACTTAATACTGAAAATAGTTTTCCGTTTTTTTCAAGTTCGACGTGAAGAGCCTCTGTTGAGGAGAATTTAATCTTTTTGCTATTCTTTATTTTTAATTTCTGATTTATTATGACCATAGTTCCACCTCCTTTTCGGTCGTCTCTACTATGTGACAACACTTCAAAGTTACCAAGCACAAACAGCGTCTCTTCCTCAGGCTTTATATTGGTTTCTGAAAATACAAGAACATCTAACTTGTCTAGGTAAGGTTCCACCAAACTGTTAATTTCATTCCAGTGCTTCTTCAAACTGCGGACATTGGCGTGTAATAGAACAAAACAACAGTCATCAATAGTAGCGGATACACTTGTCCACCACTTTGTAAAAGATGAATATGTTTGTTTTCCATCCATTTTGGCTTTATCTTATTTTATCGATATCACTGTGCGTCTTGATACGTATCGCCCGATCACCGTCCTGTTTCCTTAGATAGGTGCAACCCCCTCTGTGCCACGTGTAGCGATATCCCAGTGATTTAGCTTTTTCTCTAGCTTCGAAAAAAAGCTTTTTGTTTATTTCGGTTAGGTTTTCTTGTAAGTAGATGTTGTCGTTAGAATCTTCGGATCGCAGTTTCTTCTTGTTTTTTAGCCATTCGTCTCGTGTGCTCCGGTTTAAGAATCTAATCATTATCGGGGGTGTTTTTCCCTTTCTCGATGGAACGCGGTGCACTGCTTCAACGTCCTCTTTCTTTAGTCTCGTTACTTGTAGTTTGTCCGCGACACAAGTCAGTTTTTCCATTAGGTCCTCGTGTTCACTGACAAGAATTCCGTGGACTTCGATATTGTTTAACCTGCCGTATTGCTCGAGGTTGTTAAGGTCTTGCTTTAATTTGTTGATTTCTTCGTTAGCTGGGCTAGTTTCTTCAAGTTTTTTCACTCTTGTTTTGATCTCGGTCATTTCTGCTTCCTGCACGGTTAGTTTTTTCATAGCCTCGTCGTATCTGTCTGACATTCTTTGTACCTTTCTTTCAATTTCTTGTACAGTTCCTTTTACACTGGCCAACTCGTCGACCTTCTTTTCTAGTGGACCGAGAACCACTAACATTTGCGCAATCTCTGCTAATTTCTTGTGAATGTCAAGTTCGCCATGCGATGCATTTGTTTCTAAATCGCTTGGTTTCGATCGCTTTTTCGAAATGCGACATGTCTGACATACCCAGCTCTCTCTCAGGCTAGTTGATTCTTTTTTTTCTTTCACTTTACTCTTAGGCACGCCAGAGCAATTTCCTAAATGATAGGCGAATCTACATTCAATACACTGTATGTCCTTGCCATCTCCCTCCAACTTTAGGTTACAGTTCAAACAAATATCATTTTCACTCCCTGAAGCCATTCACAATACCAACACACCCCTCGCAGTCAGCAGCAGGTTTTCCGTTTTTTGAAAAACAGCGTAATGTGTGACTTGAGTTCTCACCTGTAAAAGTTTGGATGTTACTATCTGGTGTAGCTCCTGCCGCTGACTGCGATGGCTGCCTGGTGGGAAGCTTCTTTTATCCCTTCTAGATGACGTCACGGTCTCGTGACCGCTGTTGCCTTTCGTTGTTCCTTGCTGCTGCGTCGTCCTCGGCAGCGATTTCGTCAGCGATGATCAGTATCGGCGTCGTCTTTCGATGGCGGTCTTGGTTCCGCTACCGATGATGTATTTTGTCGGTTCCTTGTTGCTGCCTGGTCATGGGCAGCGTTCCCTCCGATACCAGTGCCGGTGGTTTCTGTAAAAGTTTGGATGTTACTATCTGGTGTAGCTCCTGCCGCTGACTGCGATGGCTGCCTGGTGGGAAGCTTCTTTTATCCCTTCTAGATGACGTCACGGTCTCGTGACCGCTGTTGCCTTTCGTTGTTCCTTGCTGCTGCGTCGTCCTCGGCAGCGATTTCGTCAGCGATGATCAGTATCGGCGTCGTCTTTCGATGGCGGTCTTGGTTCCGCTACCGATGATGTATTTTGTCGGTTCCTTGTTGCTGCCTGGTCATGGGCAGCGTTCCCTCCGATACCAGTGCCGGTGGTTTCTGTAAAAGTTTGGATGTTACTATCTGGTGTAGCTCCTGCCGCTGATCAAGACAATCGCCGACATGATCTCTACGTACGTCTACGTTGAGCACAAGACGTTGGACGAGGTGCTGCCCTATGTAGCGTTCGCCTATAATACGGCGGTGCAAGAGACCACTGTATTCACACCTTTCCAGCTGGTACATGGTCGGAAGGTAACGACCATGCTGGACGCGATGCTGCCCCACGAACCAGCTGACGATGGGAGCCCCGACGCCCAGGTGGTGGCTCAACAACCTGAAGAAGTTCACCAGCTCGCCCGACTTTGGATTCAAGATCAACAACGTGTCGACGACACCCGGTACAACCGTCGTCGGATCGACGTTCGCTTCAAGCCCGGAGCCCGTGTGTGGGTCTGGACCCCGATACCACGACGCGGTCTAAGCGAAAAACTCCTGAAGCGCTACTTTGGACCCTACAAAGTGCGTCGTCCACTCGGGGATCTGAACTACGAGGTGATGCCCGACGGAATACGGACCTCATCACGCCGCACCCCACGACCGGAAGTCGTCCACGTCGTGCGCCTCAAGCCGTACTACGATCGAAAGGACTGTGAATCGTGTTTTGTACTACGCTCGATAGGACTATATTTCACAAGTTTATGTAGTTTGCCATTATTTTTGTTTGTTTTTATGCTTTGCTTCCCTGCAAGTCGCATCTGGGTGATGCCCTTTTAAAAGGGGGAGTAATGCCAAGCGCTTTGCCGAGCGAGCGCGTCCGTGCCGAGTGGTTAGTGTGCTTGACTGTCGCGCGAAGGAGCTGGGTGCGATTCCAAGGAGCGGAATCTTCTTTTATTCATTCTTTCTACATGGCGTTCTCGTAAGTTCGAGAACCTTCTCGTCCGATCCAGTTACGAATGTTCTACGAGCCGAACGTTCTAGGCCGAACGTTCCAGAAGCCCACTCGTGTAGAAAAGGGGCTCCGCGTGGCATGCCGCAGTCAGTTTTCGCCCTAGCGTTCGACTCAGCTCTTTCGCCGACTTCGACGCCCGTGACGCTCTGCTGTTATCTTTCTTTCTCCTTTTATTTTTGGGTAAATGTTCGCCCCCCTTAAACGTTGAGATTACTCAGACATTCGCTGCCTCGTCACTTGTCTTTCGTGACAATATAAGGCCACCGGCATGCGATACGGTACATGTCTGGTGAGACATCCCGGCTCGGTACTGTAACGCGAACCAAAACGGATGCTTCCACCGGTCGGCAAGCGCGGCACGCCATTCTCGGCGCTGTTTACGAGAAAGGTCCAAACGGTCCCACATTGGCGGGAAATGTTGGTTTTGGCACGGGAGATGTTGGACGAGTCAACAAGTGTCTACACCGGCGGGAAATGTCTGCTTCGACAGCAGGCACGTGAAGTCAAAGCCCGTGTTTTTCCACTGTTTAGAGTGGGTTGTTGACTCTTCTTCGCACAGAGTGAACCCGGGTTGATTCGCGGGGGTATATAGAATTGGTTCTCAAGGATTTTGAAATATCGACGACGGACACCCTACAACGCGAACTACTACGCCACCAGTAACAACTTCAACATCAGAAACGGACGTCATTTCCAGTGTTGGGTGTTGGGGGGGAAGGGGGGGGGGGGGGGTGCCCCGTAACGGTTATCTCTGTAAAATCTGCCAAGCGCACAGCTATGTCAGCTTCTGGAAATAATCTCGGTGCCTGTCCAGATTTTTCTGACATTGTTTCCGCAGCTCTCTCACTTTGGTGTTTAAAGACCTGGGCAGCGTGGCTCCAGTCGGACGAATGTGTTCTTGTCGTTAATTTGTCACCGGCTGTCATCCTTCACCAAACTATTGTCACCGTTCGTACTCTTTTCCACGACATTGCTTTTTTCCAGTGCTCTGCCCGCACTCCTCTCAAAGCTCCAGGTGGTTTAAAATTCTCCTACACCAGACAATTGATTATGCATCGTTGCACCACGGCTATAAACAAATTTTCTACCCACCATGCCAGCTCGAACATCTGCGCATACTCCAAATACGTTCATCGGGGCACGGAAAGTAGAAAGATATATATCATCTGTGCCCTATATCATCGCTCATGCACTATAAACACGTGTTAGTAAAAATAAAAAAAGAACAAAAAAGCCACAAGTACACCCACTAGGTTAGAGCAGCATTCCCTATCAAAACAAACCGCAACAAACGACGCTTTGCCACGCGCTGCGAACCAAAATAGCTTCTCCGCCAAAACCAAGGCTTCTTCTTTCCCCGGTGCAACGGCAATCCGTCCGCGTCGCTGCTTTTGTTATGCGCTTTTCCAGAGCGCCTATCTCCCCTCAGTCGCCATTATTCAGAGCACGGCTTGCGGACTGAAAGGATTGTGAGCGCGGCGGCACTCGGTGCCATGCCTGGCAACCATTAACCCCGAGGCCTATTCGCTTATCTCTTAATGAACTCCGCGCGAGACGTTCTGCGCCGATGATTGCGTCCCGAAAGAAGCCGACTTCTTTCTTCTTTTCCCCAAGGTCCCCAAGGCGTTCCCGAAAGTCTCGCGAGCGAACGCGGATGCGATTTCACTTTGAGGCATACGCCCGCGTGAAAGCATAGCGCTGCGCCGCTTCCCGAACGCGTGAAAGCACAGCGCTGCGCCGCTTCCCTGTTGACGAATGTCGACATCGCAGCAACTGCACTGAAGCCCAAAAGCAACGTCGGACAAAAATAAACTACTCGAAACGAATTTATTTTCGCGCGCACACTATTTCGCGAATTCGGCGAAGCGTAGTGTTCAGGAATATTTTGCGGGCACAAACGATCAGGATTGGGAGTGTTATGCATGCATTTCTTACCATAAGAAAACACAATCGCGGGGCCTATTTTTCGCGATATTATAGGAGTCGCAAAATTCAAGAAAATTAGGTCCTGATTAGCATTAATTCGTTAACAGTATTACGTGTGCATGCTATAGGTACACACGCAGACGATCCGGTTCCTCACTTACTTTATGTACAATAAGTCTGCAAAATTAGCTTCTGACAGGCCCAAATTCCTTAGGGTGACGGTCGAACTGAACCACTGTTTTACGACCTGAGACAAAGGGATCGTTTGCTGTTTAAAGCGTCCGCATAAATGGGTTTCTGAATGCGTCAAGCTGAGATTTCGTACAAAGGTGGAGGAAGAACGTGCATTAGCTGTATAACAATTTCACGAAACAAACTTTTCCCAGTAAGTAGTTAGAATTAAAGACGTTCTGCTCACAAAATACAGAACCGTGTGCTAACGAAAGACAGACTATCGGCGCCACAGCCGACAGAGATGACGGCATGTAAGATGGCAGGTGTCCAGAGAGTCAGTAATACAAAAAGTGTCGAACTCCGCGATCTGGGACACGTGGTTTATGGGCCGCGTTTTCAAGCGGAGCTTGGAGGAGGTCCGGAAAGCTTTGGTCGCCTGCAAACGTCTCCATTTTCCCGTTTGCTTTACTTCTCGCCACTGGAAAGCTCGTCGCATGTGCACTTGCGATATATTACCGCGGAAGGCTTTCGCCATTAAGTTGTAAATCCTCCCCATGGTTTGAGATGGTCCCTCTCTTTAATACAGGCTCTCAACGGCGGTTACGAGCGGCCACAATCGGCACTTCACCCGATCTCGGCAATTGCACACTATATTTGTGAGTCAAAAACTAAGTGTTTTTAGAGCGCAGCTCTTAGGGGCCCGTTTCCAGCCTGAGCGGCGTCGCCGTTGGCGTCGCCGTCGGCGTCGCCGTCGCCGTCGCCGTCGGCGTCGGCGTCGGCGTAACCGCGCCCCTCCCTCTGCTCCTCCTTCCCCTCCTCCTCCCCTCCTCCTCCTCTTCCTCCCCCTCCTTCTCCTCCTCCCCTCATTGTGTAGTATGGTCCGGGCGGGTCACGTGACCTCGGCGGGAGGGGGTCACATGACCCGTTTCCAGCCTGTGCGGCGTCGGCGTCGCCCCTCCTCCTCCTCCCCCTCCGCTCCTCCTCCTCCCCCCCCCCCGCCAAGGTCACGTGACCCCAGGGGGTGACTCCCCTCCCTCCGCCGAAGTCACGTGACGGCCCGCCCAAGGTCATGTGATCCCGTCCCCTCGAGGTCACGTGACCCCCCGGACCTCTGCCCTCCTCCTCCTCCCCCTCCTCCTCCTCCCCTCATTGTCTAGTATGGTTCGGGGGGGGGGTCACGTGACCTCGGGGGGAGGGGGTCACCTGACTTCAGCGGGGGGTCACCTGGCCTCGGGAGGGTCACGTGACTACCCCCTCCCCTCCCTCCCCCCCCGAGATCACGTGGCCCCCGCGAGGGGAAGAGGAGAACGCAGGGGAGCAGGGAGGATGAGCAGGGCGGACAAATCCGAATTTTCATTTCTCCGAAAAATTATTTTAAAAGACTCTTATCTCTTATCCCTCGGCCGGCTTCGGCTTTCCTGCTGCACGGTTGAAAAACCCTGCAGCAGAAAAATAATAGAACAAAGAGAAGCTAAAAGCTGCTAAAGTGCGTTCATTTCTTAAAAGTAGCGCACGGTGCGTCGATGCACAAGGCACGTGCAACGTGCAGACTTTGGAAAGATCATGGCGGCACAGTGCACATTCAAACTAGATTTCAGATGCCATGTTACACTGGCCATGTTCTTCACAGAATTGGTGCACGGCACGTGTCTCGAGCATTTCCACAACAATCAATGCAGCCACTTTTGTCAATATGGAGGGGCTTTAGCAGCTGCTGCTAAACGTGCTGCACGAGCAGAGGGTCAGCACCGCCGGCGCCGTGATCCAGCATGAGTGATATCACAAAGACGACGACGACGAGACGTAATCAGGCAGTTCTTTTTTCACAAAATGAGCGAGTCAGATGAAGCAGCTGCTGCTAAACGCACTGCCCGAGCAGAGGCTCAGCGCCGCCGGCGCCAAGATCCTGCAGTGCGTGCCGCCGAAGCTGAAGCTAAACGGCGCCGTCGACAAGACCCGGAAGTGCGCGACGCCGAGGCAGAGGCTCATCGCCGCCGCCGAGAGCAGCCAGAAGTGAGCGCTGCTGAAGCTCAATCTAAGCGCCGCCGTCGAGAGGACCCGGAAGTGCGCGACGCCGAAGCAGAGGCTCATCGCCGCCGCCGAGAGCAGCCAGAAGTGAGCGCTGCTGAAGCTCAATCTAAGCGCCGCCGTCGAGAGGACCCTGAAGTGCGCGACGCCGAAGCAGAAGCTCATCGCCGCCGTCGAGAGCAGCCAGGAGTGAGCGCCGCCGAAGCGGAAGCCAGAAGCCGCTATCGAGAGGACCCTGAAGTGCGCGACGCCGAAGCAGAAGCTCATCGCCGCCGTCGAGAGCAGCCAGGAGTGAGCGCCGCCGAAGCGGAAGCCAGAAGCCGCTATCGAGAGGACCCGGAAGTGCGCGACGCCGAAGCAGAAGCTCATCGCCGCCGTCGAGAGCAGCCAGGAGTGAGCGCCGCCGAAGCGGAAGCCAGAAGCCGCTATCGAGAGGACCCGGAAGTGCGCGACGCCGAAGCAGAAGCTCATCGCCGTCGCCGAGAGCACCCAGAAGTAGGCGCTGCTGAAGCTGAATCTAAGCGCCGCCGTCGAGAGGACCCGGAAGTGCGCGAAGCCGAGGCAGAGGCTCATCGCCGCCGCCGAGAGCAGCCACGAGTGAGCGCCGCCGAAGCGGAAGCCAGAAGCCGCTATCGAGAGGACCCGGAAGTGCGCGACGCCGAGGCAGAGGCTCATCGCCGCCGCCGAGAGCAGCCAGAAGTGAGCGCTGCTGAAGCTCAATCTAAGCGCCGCCGTCGAGAGGACCCGGAAGTGCGCGACGCCGAGGCTGAGGCTCATCGCCGCCGCCGAGAGCAGCCAGGAGTGAGCGCCGCCGAAGCGGAAGCCAGAAGCCGCTATCGAGAGGACCCGGAAGTGCGCGACGCCGAGGCAGAGGCTCATCGCCGCCGCCGAGAGCAGCCAGGAGTGAGCGCCGCCACAGCGGAAGCCAAGCAAAAGGCAAGGATCGCTAAGCCTGACGGTGCAACAAAAATTTTCCAACGGCTGTTTAGAGACAACCCGTTTGGGAGCGTATGTTCAGTCTGTGATCGGCTCTGGTTCCAAAACGACTTGCAACCGCTACCGGACAGATGTCACGAGACCCTAGAGCAATCATTTCCAAACTCGGACCTAACCCAATTCAAACTGTGCTCGACCTGCATACAATCGGTGCACAAGGGTCATATTCCTCATCTTTCCTCAAGTAACGGTTATGTATATCCCCCGAAGCCAGCCCACCTCCCACAATTGAACGCGGTGAGTGAGAGACTCATATCTCCACGAATTCCTTTCATGCAACTGCGACGGCTGATGCACGGTGCAGGTCAACACGGCATTAAGGGACCAGTAGTGAACGTCTGTGTTGATGTGGACGACATGGTGACAATGTTGCCTCGTGCCATCGAACAAGACCGAGCCCTCAATGTACATTTGAAGCGGCGCATGCTTGCGAAGACGACCTACCTGGCAGGGGCAGTAAAAAAATGTGATCTGCTGCCGTGGCTTAAGCTGCTGTGTGATAGCACGCTGTACAAGCATTATAATATAAAGTGCGATTTTGCCCGTTTGGGGGATATCGTAGAAGTGGACGAACACGACGAGATCGAGTTGCTCCCGCAATGCTCAGACCTCAACGATCCGATCCAAGTGGCTACAGCCATGACTCTGGCTCAGCACACTCTCGTATGGGACGAAGACAAGTTTCTAGCGATTGCGCCAGGTGAGGGAAAAAGGCCCGTGAGCATACTTTATGACGAACACTCAGAGGAGCTTTCGTTCCCACAGATCTATCTCGGTGAGCCGCGCCGAGTAGATGCCAGCGCAAAACCGACAGTCTTCACACACGCCATGAGTGAGATCCGCAGATCAGACCGTCGAGGGGCCACCCCGCAGCACGTACTGTACATGGCCATGAAAGTGTTTAGGCACCGAGTAGCCGGTGACATGTGTGTGGCCTTCCGTAACATGAAGGCACTGGAAACACTAACGAAGCAACAGTTGCTCGACAAGGATTTTGTGCAGCAAGCGGTCGAGCACGACATGGCTTTCATGCATGGTATTCCCAACACCGTGCAGTACTGGACAAAACGCAAGAAAGACCTCTTTGCTATGATACGGCAGTTGGGTAAGCCGACCGCGTTCCTCACTCTTTCTGCCTCGGAAATGCACTGGCCCGACCTTTTGCAGTTGCTTCAACGCCTTCGGTTGAAGCCCGGCGAGATCGAAGTACCACTGGAGCAAATGAACAGCATTTATCGAGCACAGCTAGTAAATGACGATCCCGTGGTCTGTGCCATATATTTCGACCGATTGGTGCGTGTCATTCTCAACATTCTCCGCAACACCCGTGTATCGCCTTTTAGGCCGTACATAGTCGTCGACTACTTTAAGCGGATCGAATTTCAGCACCGCGGGTCGGCACACGCGCACATTCTCCTTTGGCTTCATAACGCGCCCAACGAGGAGCTCTCGATGCTCATGCCCCAGACTCTTGAAATAGCCAACGTTCTGCTTTCCATCGACAACGGATGCTTGAAGCGGGAGCGGACTCAGGTGCACCAACACACGCATACCTGCTACAAGCACAACACCACCAGATGCCGCTTTAACGCGCCTTTTATGCCCATCGATGAATGTATGGTCGTAGTGCCTTTCCCCACTGTGGACAATGAAGCGCAGAAGAAGAAAATCGAGAGCCTCCTAAACAAGTACGAGGCCATGCATCAGGCCCTGGAAACGACAAATTATGACTCCATGGAGCAGTTTTGGGAACATCACGGTGTCGCGGACAAGGCGGAGTACATTTCTGTTCTCCGAGCAGGCACTCCTCGTGCCACCATCATGCTACCCCGTACTGTGCAGCAAAAGTGGGTGAATTACTTTAACCCATGGGTTGCATCAATTCTCGATTCTAACATGGATCTTCAGATCGTCCTCGACACGTACGCGTGTGCTGCCTACGTGGTGGAATATGTAAACAAGGCCAACCGAGGTATGTCGAACCTCAATCGAGCAGTGCAAGAAATTGTCAAGGAGAAGGGGGATATGGCCTATTCTCAGGCACTGAGACATCTAGGTGTGAAAATGTTGAATGCCATTGAACTGTCCGCACAGGAGGCCGCATGGTGTTTGCTCAACCAGGATATGTCGGAGACGAGTCGCAAAGTTGTCTTCGTGAACTCTGCATGGCCCGAGGAAAGGACGCGCATTCGGAAGTCTAACGCTCAGATGGCGCAGGAAGGCTTAGTAGAATCAAGCACTGATGTATGGAAACGGACGATGATCGAGCGCTACGAAGACCGCATTCCCGAATTGGAACCTGTTACTCTAGCAGAGTTCGCTACCGAGTACAACATATATACCTACAAAAAGAGGAATCAGCGACGGATACTTCGCTACCGCGGTTACTCCGTAGACGATTCAGTCAACTTCAAGCGAGAACATGTCCTGCTTTTCTATCCATTCCGCAAAGAAGTTGACATCTTAGACCAAAACTGTTTCGAGCGTCTGTATGAGCAAAACATCGACGTCATTCTAGAGAACAAGGCACGGTACCACAGTGACGTAGACATTGAGCAAATTCGTGCCGTTTGTAATTCCATGCTCCAGTCAAATGACGGGGAACATTGTGCCACTTCTGAGCTCCCAGATGTGAGACTGCACCCGATGGCCATGGAAAACGACGACTCCGATCTCCTAGACATCGGTATGGTCCAATCCAATGCCCCGTTTAAGCAGTGCCCCGCCGTGTGCACGCGCCAAGACGTCATGAGCAGAGATCAGTACCTGGACACAATGCGCAAGACGAATGAGGAGCAGTACGAGATCGTCCGAGAAGTCGTGCATAGACTCACTATACCGGACTCTCCGCCACTACAAATCTTCTTCACGGGAGTGGCTGGATGTGGGAAGACATTTGTACTGCGTCTCATCATGGACGTCTACAACAGATATTGCAACCCTGGTGGTTCAGATAATGTAAACGCCTATGTTGCCTGTGCTACAACTGGAAAAGCGGCGGTCGCGCTTGGTGGAATAACTGTACATGCAGCGTTCAGACTTACCATCAATAGGGATGGCGGACTCCGGGACAACGAGTTGAACACGTTCCGCTATGCGTTCAGGAACGTCAGGTGCGTGATTATCGATGAGGTTAGCATGATGTCCGCCGACATCCTTCAGAAAGTGGACTCGCGACTCCGCATCATCACTTGCAAATATCTAGAGCCTTTCGGCGGGTTAGACATCATCCTCTGCGGAGACCTGCGCCAGCTTCCCCCCGTTCGTGCCGCCGAGGTTTTCAAGCGCGTCAAGACGAACAGTGTGTTTAACACGGAAATCGCATGGCACCATTTGTCATACTTTGTCCTCACGAAGGTCGTAAGGCAAAGCGATCTCAGGTTTTCCACCATACTTACCAAAATTGGAGACGGTGCAGAATTGGATTCCGAAGAAATCGCATTGATCCAGAGTCGGTTCGTCACGCAACAACAAGCAGAAACGTGTTGTCCCGGTGGCATCCGCTTGTACTACTCCAACAAGGAATCGGACTACTACAATACGAACACGGCCATTGCAACCGAAGATAATTGTGTGGCATGTCCGGCACGGGACACAATCGTTGGATTCAGGTCTATGCAGGAGAAGACAGAGGCAATGCGCAAGGCCGAAACGCTGCCCAAGGCCGAACTCGGAAACCTGCCAGCTAATATAATGCTATGCATTGGAAAACCATATATGCTCACACTCAATGTCGATGTTTCCGATGGTCTGGTCAATGGCTCTGTTGGAATACTGCAGTACATACAATACGATACGCTTCGAGAGCCGGAACGCATCTGGCTGCATTTCGGTGAGCTTGGTTCCAAAATTGCGATTGGAACCGTGGCGGCCGCAAAATCCCGGCAGTTACGGGCACTCGACAGAAATATTCAGCAAAATTGGACACCTATCGAAAGACGCACAGTCACTTGCGTCATTGATAAGAAGTCAAGGATATCCCTGAGGAGATGCCAGCTACCCGTTGTGCAAGCAAGTGCTATCACCATTCACAAATCACAGGGAGGCACGTATGAAAACGTGGTGTACTCGTATGCCAAAAGTCATCCACAGAAATTGGTATACGTGGCACTGAGTCGTGCTACAGACATCAACGGGCTCTACCTCACCAATGTGGACAATGACTTTACGTTCTACCACGGCAAGCCCAATCCCGACAGGGTACTACTTGATGAGTTTCGTCGGCTGCAGTCACACAAACTCCAAACTGTCACTGCTAAGTGCTACGCAATGATTAAGCAACCGCACTTGTTCTCGGTCGCCGCACTTAATGTTCGCTCTCTGCCGGCGCATTCCAAGGACGTGCACCACGACCCCGTCCTACGCCATGCATCTGTACTTTGCCTCTCGGAAACGTGGATGGATCCAAAACAGGCGGTAGAAATCATGGACTACCAGTACTGCTGCGGCGTCAGTAGAGAGCACAAAAGAGCGGCAGGGGTGGCCATCTACGTGCGTAAGGGTCTGTCTGCCGTACCCATCGAGATATTTGGAACGTCAGACGAAGTTGGAGAACTTTGTGGCGCCAAGTTCGACAACGGCTTGGTAGTGGTGGCTCTGTATATCTCGCCTACAGTACTCACCAAAGATATCGTGCATTTTCTGCGACTTGCGTTAAGCACACGTGGGTCCACACCCATGTTAGTAGTGGGGGACTTTAATGCAGACTTAAAGAAGGATAAGAACTTCATACCACTTATGCAGGAAAACCTCCCATTTCTCTCCCTCGTAACAGCTCACACCGCTGTGACGACCTCTCGAAACACGTGCATAGACCTCGTCTTTCAAAATCAGCCTTTGGTCCATCACCTGGAACACATATCCTGCCACTTCTCAGATCACAAGGCTTCCTTCATAACAATCAAGGACTGGGATAAGAGTGCTATTTAAAGCACCAGTATAGGAGGAGCTTGCTCTATATTTGTATATATTGTGGGGATTTTGGACGCCGAACTTTGGCGACGATATGGACTGCACGCTAGCAAAAAAGGAGGAGGAGAAGAACGAAAGCTGGGAAATTGTTCCCTCCGACGGTCTTGCGTACCTTGATAGGTGTTAGGCGGGCCACTCGGAGGAGCATCTACCAGCTTCGTTATCAGTTGGAGCGTGCAAGTCGTACAAGACGAAGAGGAGGAGGAGGACGGTGAGGTTCAGGAGGAGGAGGAGAGGAGATGCCAGATACGTGTTGTGCAAGCAAGTGGTCTCATCAATCGTAAATCACATTGGAGCTTCCAGATCTGACAAGTATATTCCCTTTCTCCGTACAAACGGTGAGCAAAAATACCACAATATATTACATAGTTCAATGCGGTATATCGCAAAATTGAGATACCTCAAAAGAGGAGGAGGAGCACAGGAGGAGGAGAAGGGGACGACGAGAGAGTACGGATGAGGAGGAGGGGCATACCCTCCCCTCCGTTCCCTCTCGCCCCCCCCCCCCCCCCCCCCTTGCTTGGAGCACATTTGGAACTTAGGGAATGTCATAGCTCGGGGCCTCTTCCTTCCTTTGCTACTGGAACTACACACTCTAAGTATCTAGAGCTTGAATATTTTTCATTCGAATTTAACATGGCCGACAGCATTGTTAAGACGTTTGACGAAAACATTGTAAACGTCATTAACACAGTTCATACCGGCTTCCCTACATTTATTATAGGTGTGTTCCAAGCATGTGACGACTTTCATGATCCTGTTTCATCATCAAGTATTGAAGTTCATCTTGCGTCAGATCTAAACAAATCACAACACCATGTTTGGGGTAAGTCCCTTATCAAGTTTAAGATGGTGTGCCTGCCTGTAGCTTCTCTAAAGTGTCTTTTTTTACGCTTGTTTCACTTATTATAAGTGTTTTCTTTTTTATATTATACTCGGCCGAGTGCCCATCTTCCAGTGTCCATCACACTTTTAGTCTGGTGATCACGTCACCTTGAAACCCTTGTAAGCTTAGAAGTGAAAAGTTTTGCTGCTTACGCACAGCAGACAAAAAAAGGTAGGCAGCATTTTAACTTCTAACTGTCTAAGCGTGGATGTCAAGCATAAACCCTGGGAAGATTTGCCCACTGCTTAACTACATGCTTTTTTTTTTTCATGTCCTGGTTGGCTGCTACACTGGAGAGGCTGCTGAACATCATGCCACGGCGGCTGATCATGGCGGTTTAGTTAAATTAATAATGGGGTTTTCATCCAGGACGTAAATTGGAAACTCGCGGAGCAAACTTTAAGGTACATTGGTATAACAATTGCGTACGTTGGCTTTGTACGTTATTAGCGTAAACCTTGCCCGGATATGCAACGCAGTTTCCAATATACACCACGGTTTTTCCCCAATCAATAAAATTTCAACCGTCCAAATTATTTGTCCTGACTCTATATTTCAGAGCACAGCTCTTACGCGACCCTTCCCGGCTTGAGCGGCAAGGAGGAAAGCAGTACGAAGGTCGAGGACGGGGGGAGGAGAGACGAGGAGGCGGAGGCGAGGGGAGGGGAGGAGCTTGAAGGACGAGGAGGTGGTAAAGGAGAGGGAGGGGGAGCAGGAGGGGAGGAGGACTAGCAGGCATGATCACGAGGGAGGAGGAGGAACATACCCTCCACTCCTCCTCCTCAAGAGCTGCGCTCCAATTCGGCGTTACAGGAAGTTGTAAACGGCTTTCACTTTTTTTGTTGGTCAGTGTGTTATATACCAAACGCACAACAAGAAACAAAGCAAAAAATAGGTAAGTACAGGGAGGAACTCACTGCAATACAGAACCCAACTGAAGTGGCAACGAATTATAATTTCCTTATGCAGTCGCCACGACACTCGCATCTGAAAACACTTACTTTAATAAAGACACACACGGCCTTTAGGGATCATGATTTATAGTATGATAAACTGAAAAAAAAAGCGTCCGGAAGCGATGAATAATAAAGCCAGAGGTAATTAACGCCAATAAAATAAGCCAAATATAACTAATTATGTCACATTGTCAATCTCGTTAATAAGACTTTTAGGTAAGTATTGGCATAGGCTAAATGACTATAATATTTCCTTCTCCAGGAAATATCATCATAATTCTTGTCCAACTCGTTTGCACCTTTGCATTAGTCATAATACGCTGAACATAGACCTATCTATTGACGGTGGTATCAAAATCTAGACACGTATCTATGGACTTCTCGGTTTATGTTCAATAACGTCGACAAAAGACGGTCATCTTTCGAAAAAGTTAGAAGAGCTCCGAAAGAGTCGTTTCTGACTAGAGTGAAAATTCATAAATTAAACCTTCCTTATAACTTCCTGAATTGACATTTTCTTTGTAATTGACAATTTTAATATCATTACAATACATGTATCCACTGCACGAACATATTCTAAAGCATCAAAATACGAGAGAGGTATCAATTTTTACATATTTACTTTATTGTAGCAATTCAAGGCTGTAAGAAATTAACAAACGGAAAATTCCTTCTTAAAAATTTTGGTCTCGGGTTTTAGGAAAGAGAACTGCCATCCCTGCACTACCGAATTAATATGAAAGCGCAGTTCTATACAAACGTTTTTCTACTATAGCTCTTTAAGCGGAGGTAGATATATTACTAAAGAATACTGCCATTTAAGAGCTATTCAAATTCGCACCCACCGACGTAAGAAACTGGACTGAGCTCCAGACAAAATGTAATCACTAAAAGTCACACATTCATTGTCTAGCCACGCTGTAAGCTGTTGTGTTGAAACATCAGGCCTGACCCTTGCCTCCAGAGCTGATGAGGAGTGACGGGGCCTCTTTCCCTGGGGACAGGTTAGTGTTTGCTGTCCTGCAGCTTCCCTGCCCTCCATCATTGGCCACTCTAGCTCGTTAATCTTACTCGGGATGGTGATGCCAAAAAACGTCACTGGGGCAGCCGACGGAGCGCAAATTCTGGTCAGCGCTTGTGTGTCCGGGGAGACATTGCGTCCAATATGTCCGGCTTGCAAAACTTTAGCCCTGGCGTCCGGGGACTTTCTTGGGCAGACGCACGTAAAGAGGCCCTTCGAGATAAACGGACTGACTGGAAACGCTCTCTGGAGCGTCGTTTGCTGAAATGGATGTTGCGTTCCGCGTTTATTTTTTCCTCGTAATATCTTTGCGGTATATCAAAGGACTAGATTATTTTATTTTAAGTTTCGCAGTCACTTCTTGACCTTCGGTTTGGGGCTGTCCCCGATGGCATAACGTCAGATTGGAATGTATTTGTCTTCACTGTCAACTGATCTGATATTATTAAGCATTGTTATTGCGTTATTTGTTTATGATACGCCATTTACGCGACCATTGCTAGTATCTTAATATTACGCATAATTTATTTGTTCAGAAATTAATAGTTAATCTGTAAAACAAAAGAAAAAAATGCTTCTGAGTAGCTTCAAATGAGTAAACGGTTTTGTCGTTTTCGCTAAACGTGACACTTGACTATGTTCTGTCTGAGAAAAAGCAATTAACTCAGGCAAAAATATAATGCTTCGTATAATTATACCAAAATATCCTGGCATAGTTTTCAATACTAACCGTAAGATAACGGAAATCTAACAAAAACAAAACTTGTGCCACATTTTTTGAACTGTAATTTATGTACTGGATCAAGTGTAGTTAGGGGCAGAGTATTTCTCCGGATGCAGTTCGTTTTGTAATCTTAGGCCGAAGAACTGTTTGCGTTTGTGTTTTTGTCAAAACACGAAGTATTGAAACAACACTAAAAAACTACGCCGACATAAAAAAATTAGAAACGTGAAACGCTTTAATAACTGTACTTTCACTTGTTAAATAACCTCTAAATGCGGGGCCTAACCGTTTAAGTTAGGAGAAGATCATGCGATTACAAAAGAAAAAAAAATGTAGGAAACCTATAATGTTTTTTATAGTTATGGTTGAAGCACTAAAACTTCAGAGCTTACATTAAAAATTTATAGAAAGATGAGAATAACTACAGGACGATCTTTAAAGTGATCCTGAAACCATTTTAGACAAAATTTTACTGAGTGAATATCTTGAATGAGGTCAAAAATAAAGTAACACGCGAGATTAGCAAGGGTAAATCCAACTTTTAGGCATTAAAGTTTCGCAAATAAATGCGAACTATATCTCACACTCCCCCGTGGAACGCTCGCAACAAAGTTTATTGTATGAATGGGTGGATCAATACATTAGTTGTTGCAAACCTTCCTGTAATGGGTGGTAGCTTGCGCCAACTTGCAAAGTAACCGCATCATCCACAGTGTCGGAGACTTTTTTTCTTTTTTTATTTCTTACGGACACGTCAGGTGAATTTAGGTTTCATATTGGATACGATTAGTATGCCATTCGAACAGTGCTTCCAAACCGTGAAATTATCGATGAATACCCTCGACGGAAATAAACGAGTTCAATATCTGGTCGCATAAGCAGCAGCGTCAGTGAGAGTACGAGAGGTTTCTTTACGAGGAATTCTATTGGAAAATTATGTTACTTGGTTTCTAGCGTCCTGTGTTTGCTGCCGAAATGTGAACCTACCAGTCTGTCCCGAGTAGCCGCCACTCCTCCGCGTCTGGTTCCGGCTCCGAACTGCTACAGGCCTCGTCGAGCGAGTCCTCGTTTTTACAGCGTGAGCGTCCTGGCATACGGACCTAGCGTACGGACCAAAGCATTTTAAGCTGTACTTCACTTAGCGGCGACGTATCCGTAGCCACGGCGTTGATCGCACAAGTGTCGTGGACTAAGAAGTTATACAAGGCAATCGGTGTTCATAGAAATCCCAGCAGGTTGACGTCAATTCGACGTCCTTGTGTCGAAACATTGAAGAAAGAACGTCCTTTCGAGACAACGTGACGCTTAGCGGACACGACTCCCTCGCTCGGAAGTTCCTTTTCCGTTAGAAAGGCTTATTTTACGTGACGGCCACCTGAGTTCACATCTTAATGGCCAGGTCCAGTCGAGTTGAGGAGGAAAGCAGACGTGAGTCTTAATTTTTCTTTGCTGAAAAACTGGAATCAATAAAACGAAAGCGGATCCCTGCTCCAGGTTTCATGAACAGTAAAAATTAATTGGGTCCGTTATTTGAAAAAAAGCTAAAAAAGCTGGATATTCATTTTATGATACGTCTAAGGATACGTGTCAATCCCAGTATTCTTCCGAATTCCATAAAAGAAACATTTCAACATACATTAGTTAATTTAAATCGTTACTGTAGGTAGTGAGCCGCGTTATATCAAAGAAAAATGTTATACTAGCTTCATATTCAAGCAACTAACGGTCAACCCTGTACAATCTCCACAAAAAAGAAAAAAGAAATAAAAAAAAAATGATTTCCTTTAACGCTATCCCCGGAGCTGCCTTTAGAAGTTTGTACGATTCATTCACTCTGGAGAGTTAACTTATTTATCATCCTTTCATTCTTCTTTCTCACTTATAATGACCCAAATGCTCTCAACTCCAAGAATATAAGTAAAAAATATAAAAACGAATCTTAACTCATGGAAGATCCAACTCACTGAATGCCCCTGCTCGTCGATGCAATCATGGAGTGGTCTTTTAATTACCTTGACGGCGAACCCAATTTAATAGAATTCCTCTCCTAATCACAGCCTCTCCTTTACGAGGAGTCTTGGGAGTCCACACAAGTTGGTAAAAGTTTCTTCCGCGAAGATTTTGTCTATTCAACGCAGAAGAGAGTGTGTCATTTCGTTTTTGCTTGGCAATATCTTACTTATTTTTTTTTTAATTTTTGTTCTGTTTTTTTACGCATTGGGCCGACGTATGTCAACGTACTTTTTCAATTATGTGTAAATTTTAGTAACTTTTTGTAGTAATGTAAATCGGGTAGTAAGTTGAAAACATAAATTGAATTAATCACCTGCTTGATTTAAAGCTTTCTTTGTGGTTTTTCAATCCAACCATAAAAGCCCAAAAAAATAAAATAAAAAAAAAATAGATAGTTTTCAGGACTCTAAACTGTTGGAGATACAAATGTTTGTTGAATATTCATGAAATAATTACAATTAAAAAGCATTACATTTTCTTCAAAATTATTGGCTCCGTACATGGGTTCGAGGAGCTCTATGTTTAAAGAATAGTACTTTCCTTTGTCTAGACCGAAGGTCACCAAACCCCGGCCCGTGGAGCAGATTCCGCCCACGGAAATGTCGCGGCCGGCGCGCGGATGCACGTGGTCTTTCAAGGGGGACACCCGCCCAACAATGCAGTGCTACAATCGCAAAAATAAAGGCGCATAAAATACAAAGAAGACGGCATCACCATGAGAATTAAAAACGGAAACAAAATATTAAAAAGTCTGAGCAAAAGTACGTCAGAACTTTGGTTCATACGCCCTAATATTTACTGCACATTCCTTTCACCAGAGTTCATATTCGTAGTCCCGTGATTCATGTCTAAATATGTCTGTAACTAATTGCCCTCCTGCTGTGGTATGGTGCGTAACAATAACACCATTGTAACACCATTATGCTCAACTTGACCCAGCATACGGCGGTATTGGTATTCGAATTCGTTTGAGTTCATTTCCTTGTGGTAGGCTCTATTCTTGAATCTTGCTAAAATAGAGCCGGTAACAAAGCCTGTATTACTGCTCTTGATCCAATTAATAAAAAGCTGCAGTGAGCTGGGCAAGAATAACTATAATAATTCCTAAGAAAGGCGACAAAAAAGTAACACAAATCTCCAAACACAACTAGGTGGCTAGTGCGCAACTGAAGAAATCCGCGTAATTTTGGCAAAGAGCCATGTTCCTCTCCATTTCCAATGGAGTTCTGTACCAACTGAGCTAACCATGAGTTATACGTCAGTAGAGCAAACGGGTTTTATCAGCTGCCACCAGTCTAACGATAACGGTGAACGGCCGGCATTTTAAAATTTCGATATAAACAGTTATGTGATTGGCCTAAGCCCATTTGGAGCAGCCAAAACACTGTAATGGAGCAGCAAAAGTAGCTTTTGAACCATCCAAAACAGTGTTTCGGAGGAGCAAAATTGGCTTTTAGAGAAGATATGCTTAGAGAAATAAAAATATTTGTTTTTAGGTGCTGGACAAATGCAGGGAACATTGTGCTTTATTGTGTTGTCATGTGACGTGTTATGACGAAACGAACCGCTTCTGTTTTTACTGCTCGGACATCCTACAAGTGGAAAGTGCTGTAGGCTTTGCCGAGCAATTCAGATAAAAACCGCTTGCCACCGCTTTACTGGTTCAGATTTTCGTCAAAAGTATGCAAACGTGCAATCATGTTCACATGCACGTGAGGGCAACTTCGGCAGGCTTGCAGTTGCACGTGCTTCGTCGCGCGATCAGAGACAACGTCTGTTCAATCGAAACCGAAACCATGCCACTCCGCTCCGTCGCCAACTGGTTCCCAACATTGTATGCAAAATGTAGCTGTCCAGCATAACACACACACAAACACACAAAAAAGTCCAGCGCGCGTGCTTGGCAGGCCGGTAGGTGAGGCACAAACTAAACACACACACAAACACACACACACACACACACACACACAGAAAGAACTTGAGGACATCGATGCACGACATCGCGAGCCAGGGTCAAAATGTTCTTGGAGCGCTTTGTCCAACTACTGAACTCCAGACAAACAAGCGTGTTGTGCGGGTTCAGCGTGCAGACATTGCCTTCTTTGCTTTAGCTCACTTCTCCTCAGCAACTTTCTTTCACGGCATATTTTTCCCGTACCGGGGTCCCTCTGGAAAGAAAGCCCACCGAGAGAAACCTTGGTAATCAATACTTCGACAAGCAGCCTTTTAGTTATAGAATTGTTTTTGTCGTAAACAAAAACAGGAATGTTGATGAACATGCGGCAGTAGCTACGTTTCAGTTTAGAAAGCGCCATATCTGGACCGACATGGGAACGGCACACCTGACGTCGCGCGATCATGGTGACTGTGGTGGCGCGAGTGTTTCAGCTCTCACAGAGTATCTCTCGCTGCTCAAAACCGTGGTTTCGTTGGGAGGCACTCACTGAGGCACCCACATTTCACCCATTGACACTTTAGCTAATAGTCGGCCGCAGCGATGCAGTGTTTACGGGTGGGCTAAGTGGGATCACAATCTGATAATGAGCCGCCGCAGACTGTCGCCGCGAAGCGGCATAAGCGCAGCACGGAGGGAGGGGGGGGGGGGGGGGAGGTTGGTTTAAAACGCTACCCGGTCATTCACTAAGACGTCGATACGCTCAAATGTCGCTGTTCGTTAAGACGTCATTCGCTCATGTGATATGGACCCAACGTTGAAAATATTTGAGAATGACGCGAGACGAGACACTTCAAAAGACGAGAGTGCAAAACGATACACGGCGGGAAAAACCATACAAGCCCAGGGGCCCTAAGCTGGACGTTTGGGGAGAATCTCGGCTATATTTTTGAACGCCGCGATCGGCCAGTGACGCACATGTCCTTGGCTGTAGCCAATCACAGCCGTCAGAAATCTCGTCGACTTTTTCGCCGAGTGTCCAGCTTAGAGTCCCAGATGGACGATTGGTACAGGGTACTTTGTTTCGGGCTTTCGCTTGCGCCACCTAGCTCACGCATGCTCAATTAAGGTTCTCAGTGTAGTTTCGGATTTGAAAGGCGACCGAAATCGGTCCCTTGGAGCAGGCTAGGCGCAGATTACCAATATTTCGGCAAAATGTAGCAGGATTAGCCCCTTGGAGCAGTTTGACGCCATTGACGCAGCAATCGCATCACTGTATTAATGCAATTAATGCCAAGCTGCAGTGAGCTTTACAAGAATAACGATAATAATCCCTGGAGAAGGAGAACAAGGAGGGCAAAGGAAAATCACAATTATCCAAACACATTTAGGTGACTAAAGCGTGAGTGAAAAAATTCCGCCTGGACCTGGTATCGAATGAGGAACTTCGCCAAGGCAGCAGCACGTCGTCGTCACTGAATGCTGAGGTTATGCCCGTCAGCGTTAGGACATCGCTTCGACAAGAAAGTTTGTACATGGAGGGTTTCACATTCCGCAGCATGAACATACTGTAGTTTGACCATCTTCCTCCGCATACTAATACCATTCGTCCGCTTCTTTATTTACGTTTTGATAGCTACGCTGTTTGTAAACAAAGCTACTATTAACGCATTTCGCGCAGGCGGTGACATAAACAACTTCAACTATGTATTTCTCACGGTACTGCCTGCCCTTTCAAAGTTAGCTCTTTAGAGTACACAACACATTACTTGGTTTGATCATACAATCTGGAGTGACAGGAGAGTTTTGCTGTCATGGTTCTTAAAGCAGACACGAAGGGAATATTTTTGAAATGACAGAACCGACAGCTTCGCTGAAGCAGTTGTAGGTGCCAATTTGGTAAGCTGACGTGTGGTCTCTGAAGGCGACTAAAGACTAAAGCTGGGCAATTGATCAATTAACCTTCCGATTAATCGATTAAGGCTTTAACCGCGATCAAATGTTTTAACCGGTTAATCGGTTTTTTAATCGGTACTCAAAAAGAAGGCAACTGGACGCACGCATGCCTCTATCCTGGACGACCTGCCCGAACTAGGAGTTACTCATGCCCCACCCTTAAGAAAAACGCTGCGTGGCGTGTGGCGTCACGTATTCGAGGATTTACATTACAGTTCTGCCGAGGCCAGGTGAACAAGCCGGGCCAGCAATTGACGCCCTCGCGACGGCGCGACCGCAAAACTTTACGTGTTGAAAATCTATTACACATTCTGCCCAGGCAAGACAAACAAGCAGAAAAACAAGCTGGGAAGCTAACAACGCCATGTTTACTTGTTCCAGTATTCGGTTCGTAAAAATAGACGAGCTCACGAGTATGAAAGGCAATCTCGCTAGAAAGTTTGGATTTAAAGTGAACTCCAGCGGTGAAGTTTTTAACTCGAAGGAAGTCCACAGCATCATTCGCAAAAAGCCGGTTTCGTACAGTGGAAGCTTAAGTTCGCTTCAGTATCGCCTACGAGCGAAGCACCCATATAGCTGCATCAAGGACCATCCGCCAAAACGCAGAGAACAATCAACGCCTTCTCATCGAGGCCTCTTTCTCTGAAAAAAGAAGAAAGCACCGCCCAAGCCCTCACTTCTTGTCTTCCTGACGGAGAATGTGGACAAACTTTTGTCTTCGGAGCTGGAGCAAAAATGTGCGAGTCTTTGAATCGTTGAACTATATGTAACCTCAATTATAAATGTCCTTTGCGCCGTGTAACAGAGAGCATAATAAGTCTTCAAAGGCAAGACGAGTTCTTGCCATTAATTTTAATATATTATTTATAAAAATCAACGCAACCGGTCAATTGATTTATTAATCGATTCAAGGGTGGCGTTTAATCGGTTTAAAATTTTTAATCGACGCCCAGCCCTACTAAAAACCGATCCTTGAATCTTGCGGTACATTGAAATTGTATTGTTCGCACTAGAATCACCTCAGTTTTTTTTTTTTTTTTTTTGAAATTAATTAGTTTTAGTGAGCTGAGAAAATCCTTACTTTTACGACGGCGAAATTTTAAATGACTTTTTCTTAGGGCGGATGAGCCTACAAGACTGTGTGTGACCAATAAGCAGACATTAGGAAGAGTACACACGTCTTTCACTTGAGGTAAGATCGAGTATAGATATTTCTAAGTACATACCTCTAAGAAGGCAATTCATTGATATCTGGACGTTTACTAGCTCGGCAACGTTTCCTCGAACTCTGGATCTCCTCCTTTTTTCTAAACACTATGATACAGCCTAAAATGTTCCTTAAAATAATGCGGTCAAGATTAAGATGCGGCATTTAATTGTACACGTAAAAGGAAATATTAAGAACACTCAAGCTCCAGCTCAAATTAAGCGTACCGCGTGACGTTCAGGAACAAAGAGGAAATATAGTTTGTTAGAGAGGGTTGGGGGGGGGGGGGGTCAAAAAAACTCACATAGACTTAGAATAATGTGAGCTGAGAAAGTATGCCACGAAGAATGGCAACAGAGATCTTGGTATCATAAAAATAACGTCATGAAGCGAGACAAAATGGCTCCTGGACAAAGTAACGAAGAAGGAATATCGTAGTCTCCCAGAATATACAAGATCTATTCGCATGAGACGTTGATGCGGAGCTGCTCAGCACACGCTAGCCAGAACGCTTCATACTTACAAAAACAAGGTACAGTGTGAGTCAAAGGATCTTTGTTGTTTGAAGCGACCGCATAAACAAGTCTCTGAGAATATCAGGTTAAGATTTTGTACGCAGGGGCCTAACGAATGTGTGGCATATGTCTATCAAAATAAGCCTTATCAAACTTATGGCAATAAAAGTTTAAAAAATTTGAATTTGAAATCTATACCTACGGTATTCGACTGTGAGCACAATGCGTGTGAGTGGCGCAACATCCCACCGATGTTGGAAGATTGGCGCAGTGTCGGACAGATGGCGACGAAAGCTCTGAGTACCGCATTTTTAAGTGTCATCTTCGGTGATGGCAGTACAGTTTTTGACATCATATTTCGGAGCTTTCTGTATTTGTTGAGGCGCCTCAAATAGAGAGAGATCGTCTGGAAGCTCGGATATCGCCTCCGAAACTCAGCCCCAAAACGTGGGCTGATTACTCTTGTCTTCCGGCTGTCCCTATACTAGAGAACAACTTCCACTCCCTCATTTGGAGCGAAACGTGTACTGAAACGAAGGTTGATATATACCCCCCCACGTTCAGAAATAAGGTAAACATTATCAACTCTTTCCGCTAACGAAAATCGCACCCTTGGATTTGTTGCACGGATAGCTATATTTTTCGTACCAAAGTCCGATTCCTGCCGACGCAGGAAGATGAGCCATTGGAGAGCGCGATTATTCATGGAAGACGTGACGTCAACTGTCCCAGCACGGTCAAAGTTGCTCGAGGGCTGGCGTAGTTAGGAGCTCCGCCAGTTGGTGTCGTGAGCGCTCTATGACCTGGCCGTTTTATTTGCACCTCCCCGCTTCTCCGCAGGAGTTGAATAGGCTGTAAGAGAACGGAAATCCGGTTCGACAGGGCTCGCGCGCATGGAACTTGCCGCCGTAATTTGGCGGAGCAGCGCTGCTCTAAAGTTTCTAATGAAGTAACGACATACGGTTTTTTTTTTTAGATAATGTTTCCGCGTGTTTTCGTGCAGCTCATTGGTGTCTCCCATCGTTTGGCCAGAACGTGATTGACATTCAGACAATAAAGTGGGCGATAGAATTTGACTGCAGTATCCCTTAAAGTATGCTTAAACGAAATTCGGATCTCACAAAATAAGCTTGCAGAGGTGTTCAACAGGACGCCATAAGCCACAAACATCCCTCATATTGCCGTATCTCGAGCGGATGGCCGTAGCTCTGGAAAATAGAGAAGCGAATGAGGGAGAATGTTTACGTCATATTATCACAGAAGAGTTGAGAAGGAGGAGGAATGGCCTCGCTCCCTTTCTTCTCCGCGCCCTCGCGGAATCAAAGCGAAAAGAGGAGGAAGCGAGAGTCGCGAGTTCACGCATCTTTTCGGCCTTGTGTGAGCCCGCTCTTCTTTTACAAAAATACGACGATCCATAAGAGATACTGCTTTATAAGTGACGTTTGGATATTTGTAGCGTCCCGCGTATCAATTTTGCGTAGTTTCTTTTTTTTTTTTATTCGTTTTTCCGTTTAGCATCTCTTTAAACGTAACACGGAGATGCTATACAGCCCAAAAAGCACGAATTGAAATTCAGGACAAGAAAAGCGACACGGTAACAACCAGAAAATGCAAAGCAGACGACAACATGTTGCCTGAAATACTAATCGAAGAAACGAGACAATGCCGTTTCTTTATTGGTTTGAATAAAAAAAAACATTATTCATTTAAAAGGGGCACTATATAAAAAAGTGAAAGCCGTTTCACCGAGGCAATAGGCGAGATCGTGGTCACGGTGAACGAATAAAACCGCGCCAAACGTCTCTCGTCAGGCCGTGCTCTCTCCAATAATTCGCTTTCACCGAGGCAATAGGCGAGATCGTGGTCACGGTGAACGAATAAAACGGCGCCAAACGTCTCTCGTCAGGCCGTGCTCTCTCCAATAATTCGCTTTCACCGAGGCAATAGGCGAGATCGTGGTCACGGTGAACGAATAAAACGGCGCCAAACGTCTCTCGTCAGGCCGTGCTCTCTCCAATAATTCGCTTTCACCGAGGCAATAGGCGAGATCGTGGTCACGGTGGCAACTTCCTGTAACGCCGAATTGGAGCGCAGCTCTTGAGGAGGAGGAGTGGAGGGTATGTTCCTCCTCCTCCCTCGTGATCATGCCTGCTAGTCCTCCTCCCCTCCTGCTCCCCCTCCCTCTCCTTTACCACCTCCTCGTCCTTCAAGCTCCTCCCCTCCCCTCGCCTCCGCCTCCTCGTCTCTCCTCCCCCCGTCCTCGACCTTCGTACTGCTTTCCTCCTTGCCGCTCAAGCCGGGAAGGGTCGCGTAAGAGCTGTGCTCTGAAATATAGAGTCAGGACAAATAATTTGGACGGTTGAAATTTTATTGATTGGGGAAAAACCGTGGTGTATATTGGAAACTGCGTTGCATATCCGGGCAAGGTTTACGCTAATAACGTACAAAGCCAACGTACGCAATTGTTATACCAATGTACCTTAAAGTTTGCTCCGCGAGTTTCCAATTTACGTCCTGGATGAAAACCCCATTATTAATTTAACTAAACCGCCATGATCAGCCGCCGTGGCATGATGTTCAGCAGCCTCTCCAGTGTAGCAGCCAACCAGGACATGAAAAAAAAAAAGCATGTAGTTAAGCAGTGGGCAAATCTTCCCAGGGTTTATGCTTGACATCCACGCTTAGACAGTTAGAAGTTAAAATGCTGCCTACCTTTTTTTGTCTGCTGTGCGTAAGCAGCAAAACTTTTCACTTCTAAGCTTACAAGGGTTTCAAGGTGACGTGATCACCAGACTAAAAGTGTGATGGACACTGGAAGATGGGCACTCGGCCGAGTATAATATAAAAAAGAAAACACTTATAATAAGTGAAACAAGCGTAAAAAAAGACACTTTAGAGAAGCTACAGGCAGGCACACCATCTTAAACTTGATAAGGGACTTACCCCAAACATGGTGTTGTGATTTGTTTAGATCTGACGCAAGATGAACTTCAATACTTGATGATGAAACAGGATCATGAAAGTCGTCACATGCTTGGAACACACCTATAATAAATGTAGGGAAGCCGGTATGAACTGTGTTAATGACGTTTACAATGTTTTCGTCAAACGTCTTAACAATGCTGTCGGCCATGTTAAATTCGAATGAAAAATATTCAAGCTCTAGATACTTAGAGTGTGTAGTTCCAGTAGCAAAGGAAGGAAGAGGCCCCGAGCTATGACATTCCCTAAGTTCCAAATGTGCTCCAAGCAAGGGGGGGGGGGGGGGGGGCGAGAGGGAACGGAGGGGAGGGTATGCCCCTCCTCCTCATCCGTACTCTCTCGTCGTCCCCTTCTCCTCCTCCTGTGCTCCTCCTCCTCTTTTGAGGTATCTCAATTTTGCGATATACCGCATTGAACTATGTAATATATTGTGGTATTTTTGCTCACCGTTTGTACGGAGAAAGGGAATATACTTGTCAGATCTGGAAGCTCCAATGTGATTTACGATTGATGAGACCACTTGCTTGCACAACACGTATCTGGCATCTCCTCTCCTCCTCCTCCTGAACCTCACCGTCCTCCTCCTCCTCTTCGTCTTGTACGACTTGCACGCTCCAACTGATAACGAAGCTGGTAGATGCTCCTCCGAGTGGCCCGCCTAACACCTATCAAGGTACGCAAGACCGTCGGAGGGAACAATTTCCCAGCTTTCGTTCTTCTCCTCCTCCTTTTTTGCTAGCGTGCAGTCCATATCGTCGCCAAAGTTCGGCGTCCAAAATCCCCACAATATATACAAATATAGAGCAAGCTCCTCCTATACTGGTGCTTTAAATAGCACTCTTATCCCAGTCCTTGATTGTTATGAAGGAAGCCTTGTGATCTGAGAAGTGGCAGGATATGTGTTCCAGGTGATGGACCAAAGGCTGATTTTGAAAGACGAGGTCTATGCACGTGTTTCGAGAGGTCGTCACAGCGGTGTGAGCTGTTACGAGGGAGAGAAATGGGAGGTTTTCCTGCATAAGTGGTATGAAGTTCTTATCCTTCTTTAAGTCTGCATTAAAGTCCCCCACTACTAACATGGGTGTGGACCCACGTGTGCTTAACGCAAGTCGCAGAAAATGCACGATATCTTTGGTGAGTACTGTAGGCGAGATATACAGAGCCACCACTACCAAGCCGTTGTCGAACTTGGCGCCACAAAGTTCTCCAACTTCGTCTGACGTTCCAAATATCTCGATGGGTACGGCAGACAGACCCTTACGCACGTAGATGGCCACCCCTGCCGCTCTTTTGTGCTCTCTACTGACGCCGCAGCAGTACTGGTAGTCCATGATTTCTACCGCCTGTTTTGGATCCATCCACGTTTCCGAGAGGCAAAGTACAGATGCATGGCGTAGGACGGGGTCGTGGTGCACGTCCTTGGAATGCGCCGGCAGAGAGCGAACATTAAGTGCGGCGACCGAGAACAAGTGCGGTTGCTTAATCATTGCGTAGCACTTAGCAGTGACAGTTTGGAGTTTGTGTGACTGCAGCCGACGAAACTCATCAAGTAGTACCCTGTCGGGATTGGGCTTGCCGTGGTAGAACGTAAAGTCATTGTCCACATTGGTGAGGTAGAGCCCGTTGATGTCTGTAGCACGACTCAGTGCCACGTATACCAATTTCTGTGGATGACTTTTGGCATACGAGTACACCACGTTTTCATACGTGCCTCCCTGTGATTTGTGAATGGTGATAGCACTTGCTTGCACAACGGGTAGCTGGCATCTCCTCAGGGATATCCTTGACTTCTTATCAATGACGCAAGTGACTGTGCGTCTTTCGATAGGTGTCCAATTTTGCTGAATATTTCTGTCGAGTGCCCGTAACTGCCGGGATTTTGCGGCCGCCACGGTTCCAATCGCAATTTTGGAACCAAGCTCACCGAAATGCAGCCAGATGCGTTCCGGCTCTCGAAGCGTATCGTATTGTATGTACTGCAGTATTCCAACAGAGCCATTGACCAGACCATCGGAAACATCGACATTGAGTGTGAGCATATATGGTTTTCCAATGCATAGCATTATATTAGCTGGCAGGTTTCCGAGTTCGGCCTTGGGCAGCGTTTCGGCCTTGCGCATTGCCTCTGTCTTCTCCTGCATAGACCTGAATCCAACGATTGTGTCCCGTGCCGGACATGCCACACAATTATCTTCGGTTGCAATGGCCGTGTTCGTATTGTAGTAGTCCGATTCCTTGTTGGAGTAGTACAAGCGGATGCCACCGGGACAACACGTTTCTGCTTGTTGTTGCGTGACGAACCGACTCTGGATCAATGCGATTTCTTCGGAATCCAATTCTGCACCGTCTCCAATTTTGGTAAGTATGGTGGAAAACCTGAGATCGCTTTGCCTTACGACCTTCGTGAGGACAAAGTATGACAAATGGTGCCATGCGATTTCCGTGTTAAACACACTGTTCGTCTTGACGCGCTTGAAAACCTCGGCGGCACGAACGGGGGGAAGCTGGCGCAGGTCTCCGCAGAGGATGATGTCTAACCCGCCGAAAGGCTCTAGATATTTGCAAGTGATGATGCGGAGTCGCGAGTCCACTTTCTGAAGGATGTCGGCGGACATCATGCTAACCTCATCGATAATCACGCACCTGACGTTCCTGAACGCATAGCGGAACGTGTTCAACTCGTTGTCCCGGAGTCCGCCATCCCTATTGATGGTAAGTCTGAACGCTGCATGTACAGTTATTCCACCAAGCGCGACCGCCGCTTTTCCAGTTGTAGCACAGGCAACATAGGCGTTTACATTATCTGAACCACCAGGGTTGCAATATCTGTTGTAGACGTCCATGATGAGACGCAGTACAAATGTCTTCCCACATCCAGCCACTCCCGTGAAGAAGATTTGTAGTGGCGGAGAGTCCGGTATAGTGAGTCTATGCACGACTTCTCGGACGATCTCGTACTGCTCCTCATTCGTCTTGCGCATTGTGTCCAGGTACTGATCTCTGCTCATGACGTCTTGGCGCGTGCACACGGCGGGGCACTGCTTAAACGGGGCATTGGATTGGACCATACCGATGTCTAGGAGATCGGAGTCGTCGTTTTCCATGGCCATCGGGTGCAGTCTCACATCTGGGAGCTCAGAAGTGGCACAATGTTCCCCGTCATTTGACTGGAGCATGGAATTACAAACGGCACGAATTTGCTCAATGTCTACGTCACTGTGGTACCGTGCCTTGTTCTCTAGAATGACGTCGATGTTTTGCTCATACAGACGCTCGAAACAGTTTTGGTCTAAGATGTCAACTTCTTTGCGGAATGGATAGAAAAGCAGGACATGTTCTCGCTTGAAGTTGACTGAATCGTCTACGGAGTAACCGCGGTAGCGAAGTATCCGTCGCTGATTCCTCTTTTTGTAGGTATATATGTTGTACTCGGTAGCGAACTCTGCTAGAGTAACAGGTTCCAATTCGGGAATGCGGTCTTCGTAGCGCTCGATCATCGTCCGTTTCCATACATCAGTGCTTGATTCTACTAAGCCTTCCTGCGCCATCTGAGCGTTAGACTTCCGAATGCGCGTCCTTTCCTCGGGCCATGCAGAGTTCACGAAGACAACTTTGCGACTCGTCTCCGACATATCCTGGTTGAGCAAACACCATGCGGCCTCCTGTGCGGACAGTTCAATGGCATTCAACATTTTCACACCTAGATGTCTCAGTGCCTGAGAATAGGCCATATCCCCCTTCTCCTTGACAATTTCTTGCACTGCTCGATTGAGGTTCGACATACCTCGGTTGGCCTTGTTTACATATTCCACCACGTAGGCAGCACACGCGTACGTGTCGAGGACGATCTGAAGATCCATGTTAGAATCGAGAATTGATGCAACCCATGGGTTAAAGTAATTCACCCACTTTTGCTGCACAGTACGGGGTAGCATGATGGTGGCACGAGGAGTGCCTGCTCGGAGAACAGAAATGTACTCCGCCTTGTCCGCGACACCGTGATGTTCCCAAAACTGCTCCATGGAGTCATAATTTGTCGTTTCCAGGGCCTGATGCATGGCCTCGTACTTGTTTAGGAGGCTCTCGATTTTCTTCTTCTGCGCTTCATTGTCCACAGTGGGGAAAGGCACTACGACCATACATTCATCGACGGCGATGAGCTTCTGCTTCGGCGTCGCGCACTTCCGGGTCCTCTCGACGGCGGCTTCTGGCTTCCGCTTCGGCGGCGCTCACTCCTGGCTGCTCTCGGCGACGGCGATGAGCTTCTGCCTCGGCTTCGCGCACTTCCGGGTCCTCTCGACGGCGGCGCTTAGATTCAGCTTCAGCAGCGCCTACTTCTGGGTGCTCTCGGCGACGGCGATGAGCTTCTGCTTCGGCGTCGCGCACTTCCGGGTCCTCTCGATAGCGGCTTCTGGCTTCCGCTTCGGCGGCGCTCACTCCTGGCTGCTCTCGACGGCGGCGATGAGCTTCTGCTTCGGCGTCGCGCACTTCCGGGTCCTCTCGATAGCGGCGCTTAGATTGAGCTTCAGCAGCGCTCACTCCTGGCTGCTCTCGACGGCGGCGATGAGCTTCTGCTTCGGCGTCGCGCACTTCCGGGTCCTCTCGACGGCGGCGCTTAGATTGAGCTTCAGCAGCGCTCACTTCTGGCTGCTCTCGGCGGCGGCGATGAGCCTCTGCTTCGGCGTCGCGCACTTCCGGGTCCTCTCGACGGCGGCGCTTAGATTGAGCTTCAGCAGCGCTCACTTCTGGCTGCTCTCGGCGGCGGCGATGAGCCTCTGCCTCGGCGTCGCGCACTTCCGGGTCTTGTCGACGGCGCCGTTTAGCTTCAGCTTCGGCGGCACGCACTGCAGGATCTTGGCGCCGGCGGCGCTGAGCCTCTGCTCGGGCAGTGCGTTTAGCAGCAGCTGCTTCATCTGACTCGCTCATTTTGTGAAAAAAGAACTGCCTGATTACGTCTCGTCGTCGTCGTCTTTGTGATATCACTCATGCTGGATCACGGCGCCGGCGGTGCTGACCCTCTGCTCGTGCAGCACGTTTAGCAGCAGCTGCTAAAGCCCCTCCATATTGACAAAAGTGGCTGCATTGATTGTTGTGGAAATGCTCGAGACACGTGCCGTGCACCAATTCTGTGAAGAACATGGCCAGTGTAACATGGCATCTGAAATCTAGTTTGAATGTGCACTGTGCCGCCATGATCTTTCCAAAGTCTGCACGTTGCACGTGCCTTGTGCATCGACGCACCGTGCGCTACTTTTAAGAAATGAACGCACTTTAGCAGCTTTTAGCTTCTCTTTGTTCTATTATTTTTCTGCTGCAGGGTTTTTCAACCGTGCAGCAGGAAAGCCGAAGCCGGCCGAGGGATAAGAGATAAGAGTCTTTTAAAATAATTTTTCGGAGAAATGAAAATTCGGATTTGTCCGCCCTGCTCATCCTCCCTGCTCCCCTGCGTTCTCCTCTTCCCCTCGCGGGGGCCACGTGATCTCGGGGGGGGGAGGGAGGGGAGGGGGTAGTCACGTGACCCTCCCGAGGCCAGGTGACCCCCCGCTGAAGTCAGGTGACCCCCTCCCCCCGAGGTCACGTGACCCCCCCCCCGAACCATACTAGACAATGAGGGGAGGAGGAGGAGGGGGAGGAGGAGGAGGGCAGAGGTCCGGGGGGTCACGTGACCTCGAGGGGACGGGATCACATGACCTTGGGCGGGCCGTCACGTGACTTCGGCGGAGGGAGGGGAGTCACCCCCTGGGGTCACGTGACCTTGGCGGGGGGGGGGAGGAGGAGGAGCGGAGGGGGAGGAGGAGGAGGGGCGACGCCGACGCCGCACAGGCTGGAAACGGGTCATGTGACCCCCTCCCGCCGAGGTCACGTGACCCGCCCGGACCATACTACACAATGAGGGGAGGAGGAGAAGGAGGGGGAGGAAGAGGAGGAGGAGGGGAGGAGGAGGGGAAGGAGGAGCAGAGGGAGGGGCGCGGTTACGCCGACGCCGACGCCGACGGCGACGGCGACGGCGACGCCGACGGCGACGCCAACGGCGACGCCGCTCAGGCTGGAAACGGGCCCCTAAGAGCTGCGCTCTAAAAGTCTGAGAAACCTTCCTGTTACTTGTTCCGCTCTTCAACCATTAACAACAATCGCGCTTTGAGGAATTGTGATGGCCCACGAAGTCCGTTGTATTGAACATTGTTTTATTGAACTCGTTAGCTTCTGGTTGTTAAATATTTATTCATTTATGTTAATATGTCGGTGTTGTTGATGTCTTCAACTGGTTTTGAATTACTTTGCATGAGGTGCCCTATTAAAGGCAATGATAAATGTCTAATATATCACGCCCGGTTACTCTCCTTAAATCATACCTTTAAGCCGTGCTTGGTCAGCTTGGTTTTCGGTGAAACTGCGCTTTTAATGCCATGCAGTGTTCTATTGATGCGACTATGGTTATCCAGAGGACAGTCCCGCAACAACTTACAGGTGGTAGACATGTCTGAAAAAGATCGTATTCCGGTACAAAATACACGAGACGAACGTTCACTGCACATTGTCACATTTTGACGATTTCCGCCGAATAATAAATGACCCGGTAATGCCGAAGCCTAGGAAGTACTGACGTTTGGCGAAATCCTGCGCTCATTACCCACTCGCTGAAGGGCTGCAATGACTGTCAGAAAAACAAAATTCTAGCCCAGCGTCCACACATACGCCCTCTTTGCTTGTAACTTTTTGTTACTGATACTGACGAAACGGAGGATCTCTATTTCAGGTACAAAGAATGGTCGCGTGGGAACGTGGAAAAGATAAAACTTGTCTGTTTGATTGAGGTCTTTAGATTAGACGCTTGGAGTAACCCAGAAGCGGTCTTACTTTTTCTTGAGACGCCAGCACTGAACATGACGCGGGGGATGACATTTTAAAAAGAGCGATGTTAGGATATTCGCGGCAAATTACGTGGGCGCACTTTGCGAAAACCCTCGGTGAGAACCATCAGTCACATGATGCGTCCCAGCCACCGCTCCTGAATCCTCATAGGGAGGCCACCAGTGCTACTGAATATATACGAAAACAAAACTTCCGCCAAGACGGAAGCGTCAGACACGTCTGCCAAGACGGACGTGTCTGCCGCTTTGCGGCTTCTGTCCTTGCGCTTCAGGGTGTTTGGCGCTTGAGGTGACTCGGGATCCATAAACAATGACGTCACGCATAGGACTTGTCTCGGAGTTTGTAACCAGTCGACACCTCGTCGTGCCGGTCCATGAGCACGATTGTCTGAGCATATGAACTTGCACGCTGTGTGGGGGGAAGGCGGGGGGAGGGGGGGGGGGAGAGGGTTAACACGTGACAGACACACGCAAACTAGAGACCCACTTTTTTAAACAGCGTCTCCTTTTCGATAAACGTCTTTCCTCTAAACTGAAACTTAGCGAAAAACCGCTTATTTCGAATATATTTATGAGGAACTTAATGACTATTTTTCACAAATTTTGTTGAAATTTAATTGGCCGCACTTGAGTATACTACAAATGTACTTTTACTGCAATCTTGACGAAATATTGTCATATTTCTCATGAACTCCAAAACGTAGGGCTGGCACTTTGAATGTACTTATATCGTATTCTTCACGCAATTTTGGCACACACTCTTAGAAAAAAGGGTCAGTATAGTCCTCCCTAAAGGGAGGAACCCTCTTGATACATATGTTCCTTTAGAAAGGGAGAAACTTTCGTCCTTAAGCAGGGGAGCAAAAGTTCCTCCGTCGACTGCATCTCACTATGGCGCCCACGAATCGAGTAAATCGAGCTCGATCAGGCTTAACGAGAACACTAAGTCTATTGTACGGAGCGAGAGGAGCAGCAAATAGAAACGTAACACGAGCTTTCCGCGAACTGTATTTATTTCCGAAGCCGGCTTCTCCCTGCAGGTAAAGAAACTTACGTTTCGAAAGCATCCAGTCACTCAGTCTTCTCATCGCCAGCACTGCGATGTTCAACGGAGACAACCGGCACCCAGTTAGCACACTTTATGTCTTACCTTTGCTATTCCTCGAGCCACAATTCCTTCGTCAACCGTTGCGTCAACCGCACATCACGGAGGAGTGAAAACCATTCGCCCGCAAAACCAAAAGAAGCAAATCCGAAGCAACCTCTTGGCTTACCTCAGCACGGTAACACGAAATTATGGCGTAGCCGCGTAGCGTAAAAGGATGTTAAATCATTGCCAACAGATGGCAGGGTCAAGCAGAGTAATCGCAAGTAGCTAGGCTAGGTGGCGCTAGGTACCGCCCAATTCATGTTTCACAAAAAAAAAAGAAAATAATCTTATTTTCTTACGCCACAATTGCGTTTCCTTTTCTTCGGGAACGTCTAACACAAGTAGACACGTTACGCACACCACAAGCGTCAGGTGCAGATATATTGAGCGCATACACAGGCATCGCACATACATAACATCAATACAACAGCACACTAACGCGATCACTATAGACTACTTCCATAAAGCCCTGCATGCAACACGGCGCGCGTTGCACTCTGGGAACTAGTTGGCCAGAGAGGAGAGTGGCATGGTTTCGGTTTCGATCGACACGTCGACAAGAGATTGCACACAGAGCGTGGACTAATAACGGCCGTTATCTCATGTTTTCTGGTCCCGAGAGCGTCATTTCTTGTCTCTAAACTAACCTAAATGGCCAGATCTCGAAGCTTTAGCACAAGTCCGAGACGTATAGCTTGTCTTAACATATGCTTGTTGTATTTTTGTACTTGAGCCTTTGTGTTAGCGTTTCGAGGTATGTGAACGAACCAGTGCTGGGAATCTCGACGCCGCGAAGCTCGGGGATCTTGCTTGTGTACGAGTCAACAAGCTGTAGCAACCAATGAGTATGCAATAAGCTCACGCCTTTACATTAGTGTTGTTGATCACGAATTTTGTTTGTTTCGTGCCTTCATAGACAAAATATAACTTTTTGCGATTGCTGTTTTTCTTGATACGCCTCAATTTTAACACTTCTTATCTCTTATCTGTACTGACCCGCAGCACTGCACGAAGTGAAGTTCCCACCCGCTTGCATTCCACTAATATTCAACATCGTGTATCCGCATAAAGTTATCCTGCACTCATATAGGCACATTCGCACATACAAACCGTTTTAAGAAAGCAAAAGTCGAGCACTTGCTTAAAGAATTCGCACCGTTCGCTGCCAAGTGCTCCGGACGGGCATGAACCTATGCGGTGCGCCAAACGAACGAAATTAATCGAAGCGCATTTGACGGTTGCTAATGGCCATACTATTTGTTATGTATTTGCTTTCTTCCTAACTGAGTATGCCGAGATAATTTCCCACACACCGTTCAGACACAGATCTTGAGCGTCAGGAAAAACTCGTCCAAAAAGGCTTAGCGAGGAGTAGGGGACGCTTGTTAGGGCTTCCGTCGTAGCTAGCCGATCTCAGCGTTTGCGAAAACTTAATCTTCTGTCAGCATAAAATTGGAGTCGGAGATATATGATGACACGAGGAAGACATTATAGTAACTTTTGTGCAGTAGTAAGGTCGAATTTATTGCGTTTTCCTAAAAGTTTATGCGTCAACGCTGGGCTAATCTTTGATACTCCTGTGAGGATGCGGCTTGGTTTTCGCCCAATGAAGTAACAAGATGCGGACGTGTGTCAAACAAAATACGTGTAAGGCTCAAGGTGGCCAAATTTCAGTTGTAGTTCACTGGTACTAGACGGGATTATTGATATCCGAGCTCAAAGATGCACTCGTGGGGTGAGGTGACTGGGCGACGTCTTACTACGTTTGCATACGCACGCACAATATCCGGTGTTTTGGGAACCAAGGAAAGTGCCCCGGTCTTCGTTTTGTATCGCTCGAGAATGAGTGTACTTTACATTCGTAAAAAGTCAGATAATCGAAAACGCAAGCAGCGCGTTCGGTCGCGGCGTGATAGCATGAGATGAATAAGCTGCTCAATCGAAACCGAAACTAAGTGGCCAACTAGTTCCCAGAGTGCACTGCGTGGTATTTCGCCGCGATGGGGCGCGTCGGTTTTGGAAGAAGTCCATTCCCGAGCTCTGCGTTTACGTCTTTTATACTGGTCGTTCTGAACGTACGAGATTTTTCGGTGACTCCTGCGGGCATCTTCTACTCCGATTCCCACAAACCCTGTCTCCGGATGAATATGACACTTCAATGCTTCGCTCTCGGCAAAAGGATTTATTCACTCACTCATTGCCTTGGGGGATTTCGGGATCGGGGGACGGTCATCAGCGAGGCCGGGGGAGAGTCCGCTGCCACAGCAGCTTCTCTGAGTCCCAGCGGTGGTCGTCCACACCGCGTCATGGGGACGTCGTTGTCCAGGGTCGCTGTCCGGTCCGTTTGTCGAGTCCGCCACTCGACGTAGTGCCCGCACTCCCCCGCGCCAGCGTCCACCGCCGTCCGAGCTCGCCTCCATGACCGGTCCCTTGTCTAGTCTGCAGCCCAAGCTCTCTTCCTTTGTCTTCGTTCCCCTTTTGAGACCTTCCCAAGTCCTTGTCCCGCCGACCGTCCAATCGGGAACCTTGCTGCGAGCCGACCCTCCGACGTCAGCGCTGGGTGAGGGGGCGCTTGCCCCGTACCTCCCGGAGAGCTCGGACATTCCGCGACAGGCCGGCGACTGGAAACGGGAAGGTCACAGGAAACGAAGGAGCGCCCGACAATACGGCGGCGGGGACCGGCAAGGTCACGGAGAGCGGAGGAGCCAGGGAGAGGGTCCCCACACCTCCCCTCCCTCAAGGCTCGGACCCCGGGTGGCTTGAGGTTGCGTGGTCCCCAGGACCCTGGGCAGGGAGCTCGTTCAGCTGAGTGTCGCCGATGACGACGAGCACCCTCGATGATGATGATGGCATCAAACCAGGCAGGTCAGCGGTGAACGTTGATTCACTGGGAAGCTCGTGACCGACGGAGCACGGTCCACGAACTGGTCCGGAGCACCACAGCTCACAACACGGACGGGCACTCAGGCACACACAACACGCCGGCTCTTAAAGTTCGCTTCCGTCCCTAATGTAGCAGACAGCGAATCGCGCAAAAACGAATAGCGGCACGCTATATCAGACAGCGAGACGAAACCAAAATCTTTCGATCGTTGGACATGCCACGAAATAAAAACAAAACTCTTCATTTCAATACCAACAGGCAGGCAATCATCAAGAACGTCAAGCTACACGTTCAAGAGGTACATAAGAGGAAAACTATTCCTTAACTAAAAAGTATGAGCACTCATTGTATGCTCAAATCGTACATACGCCCACTATACAACATTTGCTCCTGTCAAACTCAACCGCATTCTTTTAAAACAGTAAGCAATCCACCAGAGCGTCAGAACCGCACGCCTCTGACAACAATATTAATCTCCAACACATTCGCGAAGAACGTACAAAACCTCAAGAACTAACAATAACCTCCCGTAAAACAGAAACGGTCACAAATCCAGTCCCGTTCGCGAGGTGCGACTCGGAAAAACACGCTGGCAACAACCCATGACGGGCACTCATGCACTCGGCGTTCACGCTACCCGAGCTACAAACACGCTACAGCCAAGCTACGCAGCACGCCTTCATCAGAAGGGGTAATCACCTTACTGAGAGGCCGTTGTTCCGTGGTACCGGTTACTTACACCAGTACAAAGGGAACAGTACCTGGATCGTGCGAACAGCAGATCTCATTGGACAGCCTATTTACAAAGCTATGTCCGTAACGTCTGGGCATCTACCAGACGTTACCGCTTCACTGCTCGGAGGCGACCACCCAACAGGAGCGACGAGCGCGTAACGGCGGTCCGCACCGAACCCCGCACGGGCTCGACAACCGCGACAAGCGCAACGACGCACGTTAGAGTTCTCCCCCGGCCAAACCCCGACACCGCATAACTAAAAAGTCTTCCAGCTGATGTCAAGGCCGGCCGGGATCGAGCAATAAAGGTACGCCGTCAACGCGTCTCGCGACTCTTCAACGTTCTCGAATCGAGCAACGTGTCCACATACAAACGCAGTAGGTTACGCACAAAGCTCGCCCCCAGCCAAGTCAACACGCCGCATGACTGAAAAGTCTTCTTGCGACTCTAAGGACAGGCAGGGTTCGAACAATGTAAGTACCCCACACGCGCACCTCTCAACTTCCGCGCAACGAGCGCGATACCGAAATGCCAAATAATCTAACCGGCCAGTCTTGGAGATGGACGAGCTAATAAACTATATTTGCTCTGCATAAACAGTTTCCGCAGCGTCGAAGTGTCTACAGCATTTACCGCCGCATTCCAACACCCGCTACCCATTCATGCAAAGGCTGCAGTTAGTACAGCGACGGGCTGACCCAACGCACAACAGTTATAGGCCGCCGACGGCCATGCCGCTGCCATAATTTCTAGGCTTCCCGGGTACGTACCCGCCGACGTGAACCGTACGTTTTCCCGGGCCAACCGCGCATCTGTACAGGATAAAACTATGAACAAGTCGTCACATCCTCGCAAGACCGCCACTCCCCTCGTGCAGGTTTTGACTGCACGAGCCCAGCTCTTTCCTCACTTGGCTGTCTTTTCTTCCCTAAATTTATAATTTCACTCTAGTCCAGGTCTCTGCACGACCAATTACGCTCTCTACGCCCTCGCGTCCCAACGCGAACCCAACCGCGGCCGAGAGCCGTATCCGGCGGCAGCGCAAAGCGCGCGCTGGCCGCCGCTCCTCCGGAGACGGAGAAAACGAAATAAAGAGTAACTCCCGCCTCGAGGCTCAACCATCGATATGGCGGTGTGAGGATCCGGAACCAACTGTGCGCACAATTAAACGGAATCAACCTCACGACTCTACAACCAGAAACGCACGGGTCATGCCCATCGCGTCAGACTGGACTCCACAGAGCATTACACACGCACAGCCACTGGTAAAGTGAAAACGGAAACTCTGTGGCTTTCTCGATTCCAATATCTGCGCACCAGACATCGCGTATCCGGCACGATTTAGTGGGCTCAGCCCCTAAATGTAGCCTCTGGCCACAAGGTACTCGTTCAAAGCGATCTTGGTCGGAACCACAAGAGCGCATCCGTACCTTGAGACGCTGTCAACTAACGAAGCTCAAAACCGCGCTGACAGCTCAGGCAAGGCCAACTGGGAGCTAGCATGCGATCAAACCGAGACGCTAGTCTCCTCCCGGACAAAATGCAATGCGGGAATAATTTCCAAACACAGTCCATGCAACCGCCATCCGCAATGGGAGCGTTCTCCACCCAAAGCGATGCCTCTTTAACGCGTCCGATCAGTAACAAGCGTTACAAACCATTACATCGATACGCGAACAAAGGCGGTTAGGCGCGTCACATCTCCCAAACCGTGAGCCGGCATCTTTCCAGCAGACATGGACGGCCGGAGGCGTAGGTGGGGGGACGCCCGACGCTACAGGCCTCGAGGGGTGCGGTAATTTCGACGCACATAGCGCTCTTGCTCAGCAGGATAAACCTGCCAGCATCCAACGGTGCGCTGAACAGCAAACACTCAAAGCGCTTCTCGTAACGGGGGATAGGCGAATTACTGACAGGCTGGGGAAAAGGGTTAATCCCTTAAAACAGCGGTCAAAATCCGCGCCTCCTAGTCAGACAGGCGATAATGTCAGGACCTCCGTGCGGCGCTCCCGCAACGAAACTTCGTGCGGCGCTCCCGCGACAAAGATGACCCCCAAAAGGAGCGCGAAACAGTGCCCTAATTCAACCGGAAACAGGTTAGAAATCGGAATGCCTGCCTGATCAAGAATCAGGCCCCACGTTGGGCGCCAGTTTATGCGGGCATCTTCTACTCCGATTCCCACAAACCCTGTCTCCGGATGAATATGACACTTCAATGCTTCGCTCTCGGCAAAAGGATTTATTCACTCACTCATTGCCTTGGGGGATTTCGGGATCGGGGGACGGTCATCAGCGAGGCCGGGGGAGAGTCCGCTGCCACAGCAGCTTCTCTGAGTCCCAGCGGTGGTCGTCCACACCGCGTCATGGGGACGTCGTTGTCCAGGGTCGCTGTCCGGTCCGTTTGTCGAGTCCGCCACTCGACGTAGTGCCCGCACTCCCCCGCGCCAGCGTCCACCGCCGTCCGAGCTCGCCTCCATGACCGGTCCCTTGTCTAGTCTGCAGCCCAAGCTCTCTTCCTTTGTCTTCGTTCCCCTTTTGAGACCTTCCCAAGTCCTTGTCCCGCCGACCGTCCAATCGGGAACCTTGCTGCGAGCCGACCCTCCGACGTCAGCGCTGGGTGAGGGGGCGCTTGCCCCGTACCTCCCGGAGAGCTCGGACATTCCGCGACAGGCCGGCGACTGGAAACGGGAAGGTCACAGGAAACGAAGGAGCGCCCGACAATACGGCGGCGGGGACCGGCAAGGTCACGGAGAGCGGAGGAGCCAGGGAGAGGGTCCCCACACTCCCTAAGCAATAAACAAAATTCCGAGAATGCTCAATTTTTTCCAGCAATGTCATACATCTGAGACTGTTTTTAATGGCTCAGCGGTTGAATCTCTTATTAAAAACAAAACACTCGATCATGCCTTAATTATTTGAAAGCCAATAAATCGAACCGCTCCAATGTGGTTCCAAGACATGAGTTTGTTTTCACGGACGGTCCTTCGTAGCCAATATTTTTATTGTAGTGTTTGTGCTGTTCGTGTATCTGGGCTGTTCGCGCACGGCTGCCATTGCCGTCTTGAATTAAACTTTGTAGAGCGGATATTCACTCAGCTGGAAGTGATGCTTCACGGGCAGAGAAATCGCTTTTCGATCAACTTGAATGCAGTCAAAGCCGCGACTTGCGGCAGGTGTTAAGTGTTTGGAGCTACGCCGTTGGGAGCTCGAAAACTTCTAGCGCTGATCCCACCGCGCCACTTGGAGGGCAGTTTCTACAGGAACCGCAGTATATTTAAACAGTAAAATAAAGAATAGCGTTTTTTTTTCTCGATTTCACCTGTTTTTTTTTTTTTAATGCTAAACTTTCATTGTAAATATACGTACTTTCCGTCATAATTGCGTACTGTTCAGTCTTTTTCTCAGAGCGCAATCGCTCTCGGAAACCGACAGTCACATTGGCCACTGTACGATAGGAGCTTACCGTTCAGACCAGCGTTCCAACATGACTATTCATACGTCGATCGACTGCACCTAATCCCTCAAGTGGTCTTCAACTCTTTTATGTAAAGCGGAATGTCATCCTGCGACACCCCGCCCCCTCCGATCACGGGCCGACCAGCGGCATCAATGCCTGACAGTTTACGTCACCTCATCTTGTTGTTACACCACTGATACTCGAACACACAGTCACATCGGCGATAATTCCAGTCTTCTGTTCACAACCCACAACACTGCCATCACGATGTTGCTGACACGCAGAAATACAGAACCACGTTGACGATGTTGCTGACACGCAGAAATACAGAACCACGTTGACGATGTTGCTGACACGCAGAAATACAGAATCACGTTGAACGCGGGTTGGCACTCGGCACGGGACAACAGAACCGAACTCAGCACGGAAGGCACCCAGGCAGCCGGCAGGAAAACCTGCCTGCCTTGGACGCAGTACTTGCGATTTCCATAACGTCGAAAACGTCGACACAGTTCCTCGTGGTTTCGCTACTGTAGTTCCGCGTGTGTCCCGCAAATCGGAGACGGCCGTCTTACCCAGTGTATGTAGCGCTGCTGGCACTGCTCCGGAACTTCGCTGTTTCTAGCGGCTTCGTTTGCTCGTTTGATAAAATTAGTGGTAAAAACGTCAATGCAACCGAAATGTTCTGCACGTTTGGACTAGAAGACGGAATTACAGGCGGCCTTTGCTGCCGCTGAAGCTCAATCAACTGAACATTAATTTATTAAACAACGTGCGCGATGTGCTCGAAAAACGAAACCGAAAGAAGATGAGTCGGGAGAGCGAAAGCTTTCTCCCGTCTGCCTGGAGAAGGAGGAAAACGTCTCGTTCCTCCCTTCTTCTCGTGTCCGCTTGGGGGCGCGTCAGTATAAGAAAGGAAGACGCGCCGTTGCTACCTTTCTCCTCCATTTTTTTTTAGAGTGTACTTCTCGCGAACTCCAAAATGTGGGGCTGGCACTTCGAATGTACTCTTAGCTTCTTTCAAGTTACTTAGGAATTCGTAAAAAGAATGTACTAAATGTGTATTTAAAAGCACCAGCAAACTTGTTATAAACAGAAATATCTTAAAAGAATAAAGTTTAAGCAAAATTTAGGTTTTGAAGCTTATTCAAAACAAATCTCAAGCAGTGGAACAAAACTCTACGATTACAGCAATCACGGAAGGTTTGTAAGTGGCGGCAGTTGGTTTTACAGCCTTTTTTATTTTAATTTTTGATCTAATATGGTTTTTATACCGATAAAGTTGCACTAAATATTGCATTCGGTGCAATTTTATCGGCATTGGAACCATATTAGGTAAGCAATTAAAAATAGGAAGCTTTTAAAACCAACTGCCGGCACTAGCAAACCTACTATAATTGCAGTAATCTAAGGGTTTTGTTCCACTGGTGGCGATTTGTTTCGCATAAGCTTCAAAATTTAAGTTTTGCTTAAACTTTATTTTTTAAAGATATTTCTGTTTTTAATAAATTTAGCTTTAAACTATCCTTGGCACAGAGAGACGTATATGTGCCAATTTACACATGCAGTTCTACGAAATGCGAGGAAGAATGACAACAGAAAAAAACTTCATTCAAGAACACATATATAAAAGAGAAAATCTATACAAAATGTCGGCTTCCAGAATATGCATTGATCTTTAGAGACCGTTCCATTAGGGGAATAGCAGAGAGGGCAAAAAGAAAAAAAACATGCCCTCCCCCTCTCGCCCGGATGTCGTCTGCTCCGCCGAGTGGGCAGTACCTAGCATACGGCTGGCGTAGAAACTCTATTTAAAATCGCGTCATTTTGGGGAATTCAAGCGCAGATGCGCAGAGTTTGGTATGCCAGTTATCGCGTATTACTATGCTAGATAAAAAAAGACTAATAGAGTCCAATTGCGCTGTTATCTCCGTGCAAATAAAAAAAAGGGGGAAAACTGTGTCAGACTGGCCGGTCTCTCCGGCGAAAGTGAATCCGATGGCTGTACCTTTTTTACTATACAAAGTTCGTACTGGTGTAGGCCTTTAGCGACCATGGGTGGATGTCTAAGATTATAAATAAAAATGTGCTCTCCTTCCGCAATACACGCAGTAGTTGAGGGTAGTGCAGCCGGCTGACTCAACTGCTATTTAAGTAACGGAAAAAAAAGATATGTCAATTGATCATTTACCGAAGTAAAACAACAGAGAGCTCTAGGTTGACTTTGAAGTAGCCATAACTATTCTAAGAACGCGAACCACTTCACAACGGCAGCCACGAGCGAGAGTTTGATATTACGTACAGCCCGCCGATACACCCCAAAGATGGAGAGTGGCAACCTCCCATTTTGTCGTCTGCTAGCGGAGTCGAGCGCGTGCCCTCTCTCTCGTTTTACCCTGCCGAACCCGCTGAATTTCCCGGATGTATGGAGAGGGCGCTGCTGTCGAACAAAATGGTGCCGCCCAGGGAGGGCTAAATGGAATGTTCTATACAGGGCGTAACAATAGTGAAAAGTAAATTCATAAAAAAAAAAAAAAAACTTCGAGAAGGTAAAACATAAAAGTAGGTTAGCTACACTGTGACCCTTCAAGGGGCGCTGACACGGTATTTATGCTAGCCAAGGTTTCTATTTGTACACGGAAGCCTACCCCGAAGACAATGCGCAGCTCGAAATTCGTTTCCTTTCCGACCGAAAACCGCCGATCGAGCGATCGAGAACTGGACGGTTTGAGTCGCGCTCGCTCTTGTTCGTGGGCTTGTTCGGGAGACAAAATGTGGCCTTGTTCAAGGTGCAAAATGACTTGCAAAACAAATCCATGCCTAAAAGTAGGCTTTAAATGATAAACAAAATTAAATACACGCTTGACGTTTAGGTGAGGCTAGGACTTATCGAGGACTCCACTGCACGGCGCTTGCACACTAGAAGCTGGCAACAGGGCGAACGTCCGTTGAAAAACTTCGGGCAGGTATAATGTACACACCATGAAGGCAGCAAGCCTGAACATGTAATCCGAGATCACTGGTATATACCGCAATCACAAGTGAAGCTGTCTTAAACACTCAACGTCGCGCGCACAAACACGGTATAAACCTCCTTCAACTTCAAAGTCGGCACGGAATCCATACATTTCGTGCGGGCACCGGCGAGGGCCTCGCTTTCGAAGGGGTGCCCAACCACTGCGGCACCACTGGGAAGCAGGAGGCCGACCAACTGGCCAAGCTCGAGCACGACGACGCTGAACTCTGGCTGTCCAGCGTGGGGCTCTTCGAGGACGCGAAGCTTCTGGTGGCCCGGGAAGCTCAAGCCAAGCATCCCGACGCGAGGTACGCGGCGAAAGACCGCCTCGCTAGCCAGCGGCAGGCCGTCATCCTCTGCCTCCTAAGAAGCAGTGCCTCGTCCCCAGTGATGCAGCAGGGCTCAGGCCGAGCGCTGTTCCGGAGTGCGGGACCTGTGGAGAATGGGCGGGCACCAGCCGCCTGCCCGAGATCGCGGATCGCACCAACCGAGGAGGCACTACACCGAAGATCGCGGAGAACCAATGGCGGCGCTCGGCATGATTCACAGGCCATGCCAGCGGCAAACAAGCGGCATCAATGCCGGCCTTTCCTGCACAGGAGAACCGATCATCCGTCTGCATGAGACATCGCAAACAAAAGAAAAGACCCTCAAGGCGCTACTCACCTTCTCCGATAACTGTGGACTGCCACTATCCATGTGAGAGCACTAAAATCGCAAAATTCCGAACAAAAAATCCAGGCCTCCAGCGCGCGGCTACATAACGAAGCAGGAGGCGCAAAATGGCGCGGCCGTCGTCCCCAGGCGTTGGGTGGATGGATGGATAGATGAATATTGGCTGTTCCCTTTATACCGGAGCGTAACTTGCGCCACCTAGCCTTGAATTATTTAATTCTAAACTTTCTTTCCTTTTTTTTTTGTTCTTTTTTTTTTCTCTCCGATGGTTAATATTCTTCTCCGTTTACCTCCCAGCAACTATCACCGGGCAGGTAGAGTACTTTCCAGGAAAACATTTAAAAAAATCGAGCACAAAAAAAAAAAAAAAAAATTGAACACCGCCCCCCGCTTCCTTCCCCGGGCGTGGGAGTCGCCGATTTTCCTCTGGTCAACCTCGTTCGTCTTCGAGGACGAGGAGTGTCGCCTACGGCGTGTCGCCTCCCGCTTTTCAAAGAGCACCCGTGTTCGACTTCGATCCACAGTGTGGGCTTGCTTTTTTATTTTTTTTTCTCGATCATTTTGTTTTGTCGAGGAATTTGGCGATATTTACGACATTTCTTTTTTACAATTAACTGAAAAAAAAAAAACACGAATGTTGTCTACGAAACTTCGCTGAACTAAATGGGCCGGAATGTTTGGCTCATACGCGAGCGGACAACGCGGGTTCAATCCCCAATGTAATTTCGTTTTTTTTTTTTTAACTGTTTGTTTTGTCGAGGCATTTGGCGATATTTAGGTCATTTCGTCGATGAACGAAAGTTGTCGACGAAACGCGCTAGAAATGCACCTCCCACACGGAGCCATCCACCAATCAGAGCAATCAGAGCACGGCGAAGTGACTTCATGGCACCGACCTGCGCGGAACAGCAGACGCCCCCCCCCCCCCCCCCCCCCCACCCCTGTATTATTTTATGGTGCCTTAACTTGCCTGCAAGGTTCTTATTTTTTTATTTTTTATCACACCTCAAGCGTGACGGCATTCGCGTAAAAGCCAGCCCATAAACAGATTCTGTGCGAAAATAAACTCGTACAAAGGTTTTCTTGTGTTAAAGTTGGCATTCAAGACGCTCATTTCCTGCCATAACTCACAACCCATGAAACACTCGATCATACATGCGTTGCGCCAAAAAACCCAGCGGCTGAATCAACTAGCACGTTCAGTCACCTTGCCAGTTCAAAACACAGATTACGACACCTCCATGGCTGCGCGTTCACAGTGCGGTCGTCATGAAAACCGAGCATTTTCACAAAAAGCTGGCCGCACAAACAAAACGGGCCGACCACGGAGCTTCAGCACACCGAGCGCGGCCATTGACGATAGGCCCATCTGCACGGCTAGACTTCTAGTCGAATGTCGAACTCGTGAAATTGATGGGCTAATGGCTGTACACTTTATAATGGGCGGTAGCTTCCGCCATCTATCTGAGAAACTATAAACCACAGTTATGATTTCTTCCTTCGCCCAAGGCTAACCTTTGTGTATCCTTAAAAGCATCGAGTGCACTCTGATTAGAGGCTCTGCGCTCTTCAAATATATTTTTGAGGCACTTCCGCCGCATACTTAAAGTGCCCAATATATGCATTCCCGATTACTGCTAACAACGTACTTTAAATAATCTATAACTATGTACACATATTTTGAGTGCAATTAATATACACTAATAGCGAACATACTTCAAGCATGTTTCCAAAATATATTCCGATTAATAAGGGGCTGATATTATTACTGTACTTTTATGGAATTTCGATTACTCTCGCTTGCTTGTAGTGCACTAAAATTATAAGAAGTATATTTTTAATATGCTGTGCTTCGCTAAGGGGAGGGTCGGCTTTCCGTGAACCGAGTTTTGACAAAAAGAGCCCGTTTTCAAAAAACGTGTTACGGTGAAATAGCGTTCACTCTACCGAAGTAAACTCGAATACGATGCTGCATTGTTGTTTTTGCGGCTGCTCTTGTGCGTCCTCCCGTCGCCACTGGGCTGCGGCTTTTTGCCGGGCGCGTGGACGCGATAACTTTGAGTGGCTCAGGTGGGTTTTGTGGCAGTAAATAACGGCGGTTACTTATCTTTGTCTTTCTAAATTATGCCTGTTTCTAAATTATGCCTGTTGTTTCCACCTATGTTTGCATAGGTGGAAGCAACTCACCCCGCGGCGCTAGCTAAGCCTCTTAAAATATCCGGCGCTCGGCGCACGGACTAGTAGCGCGAATGCGCTCCCGTACCGTTTGCTGAGCTGGTTCGGAACCGTTCTTCTGTTTTGCTCAGGTTCAGTTTCAGGTCCAAAATCACGCCGAACATTTCGGTTCGGGTTCTTTTCCGGTTAGGGAAAAATAAGCGGTGCACTTCCGGTTACGTTTCACTTCCAGTTATGTTCGACACACTGTACCTAATACAAAATATGCGCGAACTTTATAAAATTAGAATAAGATATCTTGTGATTAATATAAAATTGGTTGTATGCTCGCATAACAGTAATTTAAGGATGGGTTTTCCGTAGACGGGCAAGTTATACCTGGTGTTGTAGGGTAGACTTTCAAGAGTTGCTAGAAATTTGGAGTCTGAGAAAAAATAACCGCTTTCCGTAAACAAACTGCAAGTCACGATAGATTTCTGGAATTTAAAACAACTTTCTAATAATATAAATATTTACCAAAACGTTTGTAATTATTTTTTAATTGGTAAAAAAATATATGGTTCTAATTAGAAAAATTCCGAGCATCATCGAAATCCAATAGTTCAATTCATTTTAGAAAGGCATTAGGAAGGTAGATTGTTTTACGGCACTCTGAATAAAGTTAAATTTGGACATGTTTCTAGGTTACGGATTTCAAGCAAAGCGCATCTCTGCGCCCGCGGTCCTGCCCGCGGGCGCAAAGAGGGAGGCGAGGCGAGGCGACGTACGAAGCTGCCACCTCGCCTCCCTCGTAGGATCGAAGTAAGTGTTGCGAACTATAGTAACTGCGTCATATTAGGTTGCGGAGGCGAGACCGTGGCGGAGCAACGGTCTCGATTTTTGCACTTCCAAGTATCGCAGAAGAAGCGGACTGGCTCCACCATTGAGTTGCCCTATGGCACACGTGCGTCGGGCGCCTCGGTCACCGGCGGTTCGGAGTGCTGACGCAAAGATGCGCTCCGATAGATAACCGAATCCTAAAAACAGGCCCGAATTGCGCGCTTTTTTCATTTTTTTTTTGTTACGCCGTAAAGTGCTGCACCTGCCTTGTATTTCTTTTTCTCAGATGAGTTGATTGAGTGTTCTCAATGTGGTTCAGAAATTTTGTGATTGGAATCATTTGATTATATTCTCTAATTAACAAGTTCAGGAATAAAATCTGCAAAATGACCAAACTATCATGTACGTTTTTTTTTTTCTTTTGCAATTTTTGACATATTTCGCGAATTCCAATTTGTTTCGAGAGTAGATTTTTTAATGAATTAACATAACTTTATTATCTTTTTGAAACTCTACGCTGAAAAAGCCTGGTATAAATCAGAAAGGTTTATCTCCGGATTGAAGAGAGCGCGGAATTTGAATCATATTAAAATTCCGAGAAGATTAACCTGGCGGCCAGCATTTGGGTTTGGAAGATGGTTAACGTCATTAGCTTTTGGTCCAAACGATTTCACCAAAAAGGGCTAGAAGGTGATTCCGGGGAAACCGTTGGCGTCACCATCTTGATTCCACAAGCTGGGCGAAAGGCCTGGTAGTTGGAATTCTCACGGTTAAGCACATCTCACAATTGCCTGGTGTAGCAAATCCCAATACCTCGCTATGATGCAATGGCATTATTCAGCACCGCTGATGGAATTTCAAGGGTTGTTTCTAGAAAAAAAAAAACATTTCACAACTATAAAATAAAGTCCCCTCGAGCTGGCTTACGAAAAAAACAAACGCCGACCCGTTTAGGACCAGTTGAAATTCAATACTTTAGTGGACATCCACGTGGTTAGGAATAATATAAATGTAAAAAGTAAGGCTCTAACCAAAAATAATATAGATCCCAACGTTTCGAGGCCAGTTAGACTCCTTGATCATGGGTGACTGGTTTGGACGTTGTCTTCCATAGTGCCCGGCGCTGTCGTCTTCTCTTAAAGCGGTCGTTGTTTCTTCGCGTTTCTTGCTGATAATGTATCGCTTCACGCACCGCGCAGGACGCATCGTAATCCAAAAACTTAGGGGCCTAGAATTTTTCCGGCTGGCCGCTTGATGATGTCTTTGGTGCTTTCAATGTGACGGGACTCTAATAAAAGCGCCTGCAATAGTTTCATTCGTGTCAAAAATAGAGCTATTGTTTAATGCGATGGTGTGTTCCTTCTCAACAAAGTGTTTTGCCAGCGCGTAACCCTGCACGTCTTTCTTTTTGGCGTCATATTGATAGTGTCGTAGGCGTTCTGGGAAGTTTCCAGCGTCCCCAAGGTAGCGCCCCTTAACTAAAAGGCGCAGGGACTTTCTAAGGATTTCTTGTAGTGACTGCCGCGCATCATACTTTTGGGTAAACTAAGCACTTCCCGGAGCGCAAACCAGCATAAATATGACGTCAAAAAGAATGAAGTGCGGAGTGACGCGATAGCAGAACACTTTGCGAAGAAGAGTCACAAAAGAGCATTCAACAACAGCTCTATTCTCGACACGGGGTGAACCTGGCAAAGACGCATTTCGTTAGTCTTTGCAGATTTGAAACACCAAAGGAAACATATCGGTGAGCTGAGACACTTCCAAGCGGCTGCATGTCTGGTTTATGATACGTCATGTGGGGTGCGTCGAACGATACGTCATCTGCAATAAATGCGAAAAAAAAAACGCCGCTTTAACGAAAGACAACACCGGGTACTATGAAAGACGACGACAAAACAGTCACCATGATCAATGGGCCAAGCTGGCATCGAATAGTCAAATTCTTTATTATTTGTGGTTCGAGCTTTACTTTAACAATTATTTATAAACAGGAGAATGTTCTCAATTTATATTGCTAGGACTCGCCATAGCAGCTATATCGCTGCAGTTCTGCAGTGCTCACAAAGTGCCTTCGCTTATAGGGTTTGGCAGATATCGGCACGTTGTGATCAGCGGATTTTACCATAGAGGTGGTCGATATTTTTTTCGACTCCACGCCCCTATATATGTGTGTTTAAAGTGTGTTTAAAGAAGCATTTGAATGATCGGTGCTGCAGCCACAGGTTTTTTTTTTAGCGTTTGCAACCCCTCAAGGGACAGCTTTGTATCCATTTTAGACAGTTGCTCTAAAAGTGGTGTGCTTAAAGAGTTTGACGAGGCACGTTTTTTTTTCATTTTTTTGTGATACGATTTCTTGTCAGCACGCAGCTGACAACGTAGGCAAAATGGATTATACTTGTCTTTTTTCACATATTATTTTTCTTTAGCTTCTATCAGACTGAAGACGAATTCGTGTTAACGACGGGTGCCAACAATGGAAGTAAAACAAAAGACTTACTCCTTAAAAAGGCTCAACTGTAACCATCTTTGTCTCGATTCATTCGAAAGTATCATTTAGTCGGAGTTTTCATCTAAAATATATTGAGCTTAGTCGAAAGATGTCAACTTACATTTTAACTCGCGTGTTACCCTATCTTTTATAGGTACGTAGCTACTTAAGGTGTGGATAGCCTTTCGCATTTTGTACAAGTTATTTATTTTTTGAACCTAATTTTTAGATAATGGTTTATGGCCTACGCAAAAGCATTTTAAGGGCCATATCTGTGGGTATACCTCTACGCTTTCGTTGCTAGATGCCATTCCTCAAGTTAAACAGGTTCAACGATTTATCGCCGAATTTAAAACTTGCCTTACCCTTTATCTTTTTAGAACGTAAGCAGATGTTATTTATACCTTCATATATATAAAACATAGGTGGTAGCGAGGGCTCTCTGTCACAGAGGAGCTCCCTTCATCGCTGCCTCCGATGTTCATGCCAACTGGGTGTTGAGTGGGCACAAGCAAGAAATCGCAATTTGGACGAAAAATTGATACGATATTTTACAAAAATCATCCATGTAATTTATATTTTGTCTTTACGAAAACGCAACGTAATTCGACTAAGTTTTTTAAACTTACTTTAACATTGCTGTAACTAGTCAAGCCAACATTTGTGAAAACAGATTTTACAAGACTGGTTTTTTACCTAGCCGTTGAGGTCATTTTTGTTCCCTGCTGACAGAGCTGTAAATAAACTAATTACAAGTATTTAGGCAGTTTTGACCAGTTACAGTATTTCTAACTACGTATTTTGTTAGTTACGGTAAAGTGGCCTTAACTCAGACTGCAGTCTAGTTACTTCTCGTATCCCTTATAACTTGGGTTAGTCACAGTCACGTTATGAAGATTTGCCGCTCTCATATCGTGAAGGCGCAGTTTTTTGCGCAAAGTTTTTGTTTGGCCGGACATTAATGGGCGGAATTTTAACCTAGTTTGGCGAGTCTAGGTTTGAGTCAAAAATAAGCAAATGTAATTATTGTATGGGATAAAAGAATATGATAACTTCCTTGGTCTCACGCCGTGGAATTCTTTAAATTTACTCAACCAGCTATATTTGTCAAGGCGAAATTTCTCAAGAACAACTTAAGCTTACATGACATCGTAATGACAAAGACAAAGGCGAGCTTGTTATCATTTTCTTTTTCAAACGTCTTGCTTTTATATATATAACACTCCTCTTTAGCGTTCTTCTTTTCTAAGCAGTTTTATTCTTTATGCTTTTCTGAGTCAGAATTTTTGGGAAATTTATTTCACTTCTCAAGTTACACAGAGAACAGTCTTTTTTTCTTGTTTTGATACCTTCCCTCTTCTAGCATTAATTTGTTGCGTCGTTATTTGAAGTATTCTTTTAAAACTATGCAAATGGTTGACTTTTTTTTGCAGGTATTTACATAATGTAATTCTGTCCTTTCCGAAACAAAACAAATTTGCAAATGCTCTATTTTTCGCCATAAGTCTTGCGCGGCTGCTTGGAACGCGATGTCAGTAGTTTCCTAAATGGAACGCGCTTTGTAGTCCCGAACATATATTCTTGGTGAACCAACCGAGCGTCACTAATATCTGATCCTATATCCATTTTTCGTGCGATATATGGTAAGAAACTTCTATGTATTTCGGTTATATTAATTTTTTTAACTTAACTTTCACTACTTAGAAATAGTTTTCTGCTCCAAATAAGCTATCTGGTTTGTGCACAAAAATAAATGCCCATCATTTTGTGGAGTGATGGCTACAATAAAAAGCACGAAAACAAATTTGTGGAACGCTTCACGTGTGTGGTGTATGAAATTCCACTGTCATGCGGTCGCTGTTACGTGGGCGAAAATGCGCGATGCGTCAATGATCGTGCAAGGAAGCATGCTGCTGCAACTGAACAGTCACCCTTGGGCCACTTGGCTATGCATTTTAATAGATGTGATTGCACTCCACTTTTTCGGAAGATTAAGATCTTCGGCAGGAAAAGGAATAAAACAACAGGAGATGTACAGGAAGCTTCGTAATCAAAATAAGAGGCACAAGCGAGTGTGTTAGCGAGTCATCATTGGCCCTTCATGATAAGGACTTTGTATTTTTGCAGAAAGAGTGTGGGCAAGGGTAATTGACGTGATGTGTGACGACCCGTATATAAGTACGTGTTTTTCAAATTAAAGTTTCTGTTGCGAGTACGACAACGTGTTGTCTCTTTCTCCACTTGCCTCTGTTTTTAGGCGCTCAGTTGAGATGGAAATCTAACTAGCCCAACTTAATATTTTTCCAGAAATATAGGCATGCAACACTACCTCTACTTTTATTACATTTTACGTAATGTAGTTCTAACCTCATTACTTTTTGTAAGTATTATATACAGCTCCGCCTTCAGGGTCAAAATATTTCTAAAAAAAAATTACACGAAACATAGCAAAAGACTCGGAAAATTTAAAGTGTCCGCAAGGCGGCGTCTGAGGCCGAACTTGGAAATCGCGCTCACCACCATCTATGTGTGAGAAGTCCACAGTGAAAATGGTTTTGTCGCACCATCCTTTCGAAGATGTAGAAAAACTTCGCCACATGCACTTGGTCCCAGTAAGTCACAGTATCAGTGAAGTTTTCTTTTCACTCTTCAAGCATGTGAGTTGTACTACGGTCGCTCCCCAAATGAAATGTTTAAAAAAAGTTGCTGCAATTATTTTTGCTTTGTCGGGGTTCATTGCATATGTTTGTTACCCTCAAAGAACCATTTTTGAGCAAAAACAAAACAAAACTTTCTAATAATTCCATTAGTTATCTTCATTCAACCCGTTTTACACACAATACAACACTTCGTCACAACTTGACCGCCATGGCGTGCCAATTTTCACAGCACGCTTGGTTGGGCGAAAGGTCCCCGCTCCTCCCCCTTCATGACGTTTGGTGGTTTCACCTTATTTATAGTTGTGCATTCGTTCACCAAGCTTTTTTTAGAGGCCGCTACGTCGCTGATAGGGCAGTCCAGTGTGACTGAGACTAACCACCAAATCCATAAACGGACCTTTCATTTTGGCGTACTGTTACAATACCTGAAAAAAGGAAATAGCTTCGCTTAAGTAAAGATTTCATTTCCTTTCAGAGACCCACCTTATCCTTTCCGTAGGTAAGGAAGGAGAAGACGAAGGGGCAATTCTTTGACCAAGGAATGAAGGAGGGTATCTGTGTTTAAAGAAGTGGTACAATTTGGTCTCAGCACTTTATAAATATTTGGTAGAAGTAGCTTAAAATAATTAGAATACGTGAAGGATTTTTTTTTTAACTTAAACAGGTGAAATTGAGTGTTGATTCCGAAAGCTTCAATATTTCGCGTGTCTCGACAGTTTATTTGTCCGCTCGCGCATTTCACTTGTGCATCGGTGCTGACGTTGACGACTACAACTGGATAATTTCATAATTTTGCTCTTTCAACCCTTGTTTGGTGATTGTTTTTCTTGTTGTCTCCCTTCTCAAAATATTCAGCGGTGGTATGTCGGAAGACTGATGAAAGACCGGCAACCGCAAACGTAAAGGCATGGCTTTCACTCAGCTCAGAGTATAACAGCGAGCGTGGCATACGTCCACGGAATGTAAAACAATTGCTCAAGTTTTGGAAAAATTTAAAAACCAAGCACAAGAAAGATAATTAGCTGAATACGCGAGAGCGCATTGGGACAGGTGAGTTGCCTCATTGAAAATAACTTTTTTTACGCAACTGCGTGCTTAACAATGAACATGTTGTGCTGCTGGCAATATTACCAAAAGAAAGTACAAACCCCTAAATTACTTACTTTTGAAGCCCAGAAAAAGTTTGTGTCCTTTGCGTTCATTCATTGATTGCCACACATTACGTTTACAAAAGCAAAGAATTGCATATACATAAAACACTTTAAAAATAAAAAAAATAAAACTCCTGCTCATTCCTGGCCAACCATCAGTTGAACCCTTTATAATCAGACAAATATAAAACCGAGCCATGACATTTACTAAACCGAGTTTGAAAAGGCAACCCAGTATAGATGGTGCGCATAAGCCTAACACTGCTTGACATAAATATCCAAACAGTAGGTTTGGATATTTTGATTTCTGTAGAATTATCGAGAAGATTTGAGATAGCTGGTCCTAGATGTCCACTGTGGTGTGTAGAGTGCCGAAAACGAACACTTCGGTTTAATGTTAGGCGTTTTATGCAGTATAGGCGCTAGAGCCATAAGCTTCCTTTTCTCGAACATATATTTTGAGTGCTACTTTTGTGTGACTGTACTTAGTGCATTTCGCTTTCTGGTTTGTTTTTACAAAATTGGCTAAACTTGTTTACAAAATGACAGGCGTGGTACTTTGGAGCTGGCACAAGCGAACTGTCGGTGATTGTTGGAGCAGCGGCCTCACGCGTGAGAAGGCGGCTGTCGAACGATCCGGACAGCGATAGCAGGCATGTCGCCCGGTCGGTGTATAACACGGACAGAGTGGATCAGATCCTGATCCCCATGGTGGTGCCTGGGCTGAATATGAACTCTCCTACGACGATGTGCCAGGTATGGGGTAAGATATTTCTAGGGCTCTTGTTTGATGTGTTTGACATAATTTTTTTTTTATCGGAACATGAAATCTTTTGAACTAAAGATCTCATTGGGAATTGCTGTCATTTCTTATGTTGTGTGTAGATATTCCATTGAATCAGGAACAAGGCGAGGGTTCAGCTGCGGTAATCACCATGGCTGCGGGCCCTCTGCAGCTGTCAGGGATCCGCCTGCAAGCACCTCTTATTTCAGACCGGCTTCAGATATAGCTCAGCAGTTGCCTCCTCGTGCTGGAGGTCATTTTATCATTCTGTAACTGACGCTAGGAGCATAACATCATGTGAAGTTGGGTCATCTTAACCGTGACAAAAAAAGCCAAGCTAAAAACAAAGCAGCGAAGGCATAAATTGAAGTCGCAGAAGCTTCGCTGGTGACGCTGAAAATTGATGAGCTAAATATGTAAACAAGACGGCGCACTCTTCGTAACACGTTTTGTTTGTTTTACATTTCCTAGAAAGTCTATAACCTAGAATGCATGTGGCATTAACATGTCCACTGGAACTTGGCGTATTCGGAAGGCAATGTCAGCACCCCACACATGGGATTGAAACAGAGGCTTTGTGTGTGAACCAAAAGTTTTGGAAGGTGCCTCCTCTGCATAACTGCTGGTGCAGTGCGACACTTCCAAGGCGTGTGCTCGTGCTTCTAAATTTTATTCCCGTTTCAGCTAAACGTTGTATGGTTGCGAAAAAACTTGCCAGTGAAAAAGCTTGTCGGTGATTAGAATGTTACTCACGTTCGTCCCAGTGCCGGCAGGGAGCAGAGGTGCCGCTTGCCCGAATTTTCGACGACGGCGTTTTGAAGTAGAAGGCAAGGGTACGGCCGGCGAACAAGGCTCTAAAAGCTACCTTCCCAGGTTCTGCAGTAACGCACAGGCTGTAATGATTTTGCCGATTACTCCGGCTTGTGTTGCAGTCTCATGTCGATGCACGGAAAACGCCGCTCCACGCACCAGAGGCCCTCTCTATGATGTTCCGGGTCTTGATCTGGTCCTCGTTGTACCTTCATAGCAAATTTATTACTGTAAACTGAGAAGTTTTTTTTGTTTTTTTTTTAACTTGAGGTAAAACTAGCCTGGAATCTTCGAGTCCCAGTCGTGAGGCGCGGAAATAACAAAAACTTAGCAAATCAAAAGAGTGTACTTGATAGCGACAATGGCACAGCGAAGTGAAGTGTAGCAGATGACTGTGCTTTATGTATTTCTGCTTGTACTTTAATGAGAGTAGTTTACTTTGAAACATTCCAGTGCTTTAGTTCTTAAGCGGGATATTTTTTTCAGGCATAAGACTCCCGCCGCTAGCCAATTTGTCTTGTATGTCTTCTTTGCGTCTCATGAGTGGTTCTTAAGGGATTTTAGGAATCACGATGTTGCAACCTTGACCTACACGCTTAAGAGCGCATTAATGCAACACCGCCACAATTAGGTTTTATAGTCTGTCAACATTTGAGCAGAGTTTATAAGAACTATATTTTTACAAACAAACAACAAATTGTAGGAGAAGCGCAAAACTAAACTCACTCACGCTGAAATGCACGCACACCAGAAAAACTGTCACTCACGTCGTGCTGACTTCCAACTCAAATTGTATTTTCGTATTCTTTCTTTTACTTTTACCCGCACTAAACTTCGTTCTCTTCTGTACAAACAAATAGCAATGTCTATCGCACATTACCTTCAAGAGTCAAGATATAACAATTCTTTTTCAGTAGGCGTTATGAATGGACTTCTAACACAAATATCACTTTTTTTTTAATGATGTTAGCTGCCTCAATTATTTCACGTGTTAATTGGTGATGGTTGTTTCAATTACGGTGCTATTTTTGAAGTCCGCAGTGCACTTACTGTCACGGCAGTGAATGCCCTAAAGCCCCGAGTTTGCTAATCGGATGTTGTCGTTATGTTCCCTTAAATTATCATTTACACATCTTCCAGTTTGTCCTGTGTACTGTTTGCCGCATAGAAAAGGAATGGAATAAATCGCTCCTTTTGGGCAAGGTATGTATGTACGGATCCTGTATTGCGCCGATTCTCAGTGATTTATTCCTAGCATACCACGACAGACTGCTTCAAAAGAGCTTAGATTTCTCGACTGTGTAAAGGTGTTCCGCTACGTTGATGACTATTTGGTACTCCTGGATACCAACGAAAAAGACTTCACGATTCATGTGCCCAATGTACTCGTCAAGTTTAAGACATGTTTGAAGCCTTTGGAGATTACGCGCGAGCTACCAGAGCTAGGTTCCTTAAGATTTCTGGACCTAAGACTGTATCTTCACCCCCGTCATGTCTGTTGGTCGTATGAGGCGAGAGGGAAAAAAACACTCCTAAATTATAATTTGGCGCATTCTAAATTGCTAAAGAGAGGCATAGTCACTAATCATTGCTTTAAAAAAAATTCTACTTCCAAGTCCTGCCCGCGTTCAGGCCTAACAAACTTCGCAGGACAAGGATCTAGGATACTAAGTGCGGGATATCCTTCACATCTATTAAATTCAGTCGCCGAAAGTCTCCTTAAACAGATTAAAAAAAGGTCAAATAACATCCCGCAAGCCACGCGACAGATATAGTAACCAAAGACCGGTAGTCATTCCCTACATTCATAACATTTCTCATAACCTGAAAAAGATTGGGAATCGCGCAAATATTGATGTAGTCTTTTCCGCCCCCATCAAACTCTCACGCCTATGTAAAAAAGGTAACGCCATACTAGAAATTAATTCAGGCTACACTAAAAAAGCATAGAACCCCATACATACCTTGCTCAGAAGGAGTGATTTATTCCTTTCCCCTATCATGCAACAAACAGTACATATGACAAACTGGAAGATGTATGAATGACAGATTAAGGGAACATAACAACAACAAGCGATTAGCAAACTGAGGACTTTTGGGCATTCACTGCCGTGACTGCGGGTGCACTGCGGACTTTAAAAATAGCACCGTAACTGGAAAGAACCATCACCAATTGACACGTGAAATAATTCAGGCAGCTAACATCATAAAGATGAGTGATATTTATGTTAGCAGTACATCCATAACGCTTACTGAAAAATAATTGCTATATATTTACTCTCGAAGGTATTGTGCGATAGACATTGTTATTTGTTTGTACAGAAGAGAACGAAGTTTATTACGGGTAAAATAAAAATAAAGAAGACAAAAATACAATTTGAGATGTAAGCCAGCGCGACGTGAGTGACCGTTTTTCTGGTGTGCGTGCATTTTCAGCATGACTCGCGAGTGAGTTTAATTTTCCGCTTCTCTTACAATATGAATATCCAACTGGCTCAAGCATCCATTCGAAGAAGCATATCAATCCTGATTCCATGGCAAAACAAACATTCTTTCACCGAGGCAGCCGGCCTTTCCTGGCTCTGCCAGAGGCTTTATTAAAGACGGGAGGCAGGGGTAGCCCATGTCGCCAGTAGGACTGCTGGCACAACTGCTTCATCATAAAACACATGGGCACGGCAGTTGTTAAAGATCCTAGTGTCGTGGACAGAGCCATGCCAGCTTACCACCAGGTCAAATAATTTTTACTGGGGCCGAGTGTTGGCGTGGACAAATCTAACTCCATATCGATGAAGCGACTTGCAGAGTACACCGATTTTAAAGATAGAGCAGCCGGCGGATGAAAAAAAGGGGCCAGACACAAAACGTCTGAACTGAGATGTTTTGTGTTTGCCCTTCCTTAGTCTGTCATCACCTGTTCATTGAAATGTGATTAACATCAACCAGCTCGCCTGTTTACTTACTCTTTCTTCAAGCATTCTACTTAATCCAGGCATTGTCCCTTGTTCGTCGTTGTATCTCACATTTCCTTGCGCCGTCGGTATTTGTCTTCGGATTGAGACGTTTTGTGTTTATCCTCATCTTCGTACATCGTCTGTTTTTTTTTTCTTATATCTGTAATATCAACCAGCTTGCCTGTTTACTTACTCTCTCTTCATTGCAAATCACACTTTGTTAAACGAGCTGGGACATATTTGATTCTAACTTAGGGCTTAGGATTGTACCAACTCTGGAGTCGGATAACCCATTCCGATTCTTCATGCAGCTCGTGGCGGTTCTTTCCACTGGATTCACCGCGTCATTGTCCGGGTGTGCCGACGATGGCATGCGAGCACCGCTGGGCCCTCGGACGCCAGTGCCCGAGATCGACTACCTTTGGCCAACCAGTGCTATTTTTGCGGCTTCGTGGATTCCGCTATTTCCCCATCATCTGCGCAACAGGCCATCAGCATCGACATCTGCATCATTTCTTCCTCAAGATAAAAGCAGCTGGCGACCCCCTTCATCCTTCAGTGGGCTTAGGAATATCAGCTATGCAGTCGAATAACCCATTCCGCTTCTTCATGCAGGTTGGTGCATTTCCATCATTCTACTGTAGAAAGACAAACAACCTCTTGTCTTCTGGTACTTCCTTGTTCACAAGTGCTTTTGGTGTCTTATGAATGTGTATTTCTTCTTAACTTTCTTCTCTCCGTTGATATCGTGATGAATCCTGGTCCCCCGAAGGTTTACGCTAAGGAAAAACAACTTAACTACATGTTTTCACTACTTCTGAACCTTAACGCCCGTTCCGCCAGACGTGAAGAGGGGCAATCCCGGCTTCTTAACAATTTGAGCGCTATTAAGACAAATCAAAGTTCCATTGAAAATAAGGTAACAGATATCCACAACAGACTGTCCGCCGTCGAGCAAGCGACTCCGGCATTGGCGGAGTTCGATATGAACTAAAAGCCGTGAGGGAAGCAGTCGACACCCTTGACGAAGAAAACACCAGTCTACGCGCAGGTTTATCAGAGTCTGAAGACCAATCTCGCAGAGATAACTTATTATTTTATGGAATCCCCGATTGTCATTTGGAAACGTGGTCATTGTCGGAAAGTAAAGTATATGAAATAATTAAAGACACATCTCGGACAGATATCACCTCTGATTGCATCGTTCGCCCACACAGATTGGGTCGCGTTTTAACGCCAGCACATGCCGTTCAGTCGTTTCCCATTTCCTTCTTTTAAGACCAAAGAAAAAGTTCTCCTTTCTAAACCCCAAGTTCGCGGTACTATCATTTACATAGCGGAGGAGTTCTCCGTTGAAACACGCACTGCTAGGACAAAACTCATTGAATTTGCAAAGGAGATTAACCTGCCTCTTAAACTGCGGTATAGAGAACTAAATATTAACAATAAAAGCTATGTGTACTGCCCAAACAGGAATAACGTCGGTGAAACACGGTCCATTTACACGCAGCGCGTTGCCACTGATGCTGTAGATAACTCAGCTCTCTCTAGTTTTCCTGCTGACTCAGCATCGTGAAGAATACAAAAAAACTACACGTAGTAACCTGTCTTGTATTTTTGATGAAATTACAGTATTGTTTTTGTAATATAAGAAGTGTCATTCGAAACCGCGGCTATCTCGCCTCTCTTATCAATTCACCATCAAGTGATATTGTAGTGCTGACTGAAACTTGGTTATCTATAGTACAGTCCGTGACAGTAAAATATTGAAGAGTGATAAGTGTTTCAATTTATATTGCTGCGCCAGATCGTCCAGGATGGGAGGCGGAGTGTGAATAGCAGTGAATGAATCTTTTAAATTGTTTGCGTAAATGTTGCTACCTCTCTCGAATTTCTTTGTCTACGATTACAGTGTACTTACAAGAGTGTTCTTTTGTGCGCCTGCTATTGACCTCCTAATGCCAATACAGGTTTCTTTTTTGACTTACATGATGTTATGAATGCTAGTTGCTCTACGTTTCCTTTGACACCACTGTTTTTACTAGGCGAGTTTAACCTTCAGGAAATCGATTGGTCTTGTGAGTTTCCTTCTGCTGTAAGCTGTTCTTCGCAGAATTTAGACTTCCTTAACATTCGCTCTGATTTTAGCTTGTCTCAGGTTCTGCTAGAGCCTACCCGAATTACTGATTAAACTGCTAGTGTAATAATACTCATTCTTACTACTGCTCCTGATCCTATCTCCCTGTTACTTAGTTACCAGGCATTGCTGATCACTCAACAGTGCATTTCAACTTACGCATAACGGTGCGCGTTTCTCCTAAAAGCGTCAGGCATTATTACGATTACAACAAAGCTAATTTCGACTTAATCAACAACAAACTAGCTGAGTACCTCAATATGTTTTTAGACAACTTTGATCAGCGCTCAGTTGATGAAGATCGGAATATGTTCAAAAACAAAGTTAATTCGCTCATTGCACTTTTCATTCCACTTAGAATCATTCCCTCTAACCCTACGTCCTTCTGGTATAATGTCACACTTAAACGTTTGTCTAATAGGAAGAGACGTCTTTTTTCATTCTGCAAAGCATTCCGACCGTGATGAACGTTGGGATGCTTATCACTGCAAAGCTGATGCATATAAGGCAGCAATTACGAAGGCAAAACTAACTTTTTTCAATCATACCTTACCTTCAATGCTGTTAAAAAATGCTATACACTTATGGGATGTTGTGAATGAAACAAAAGTCAATCAAATCGCTTACAGGTTAAGATGGTGGTGTCATACCAAGTAGTCAGTGTGCCAATGTTCTAAATGATACTTTTGTGAATACCTTTTCTTATAATTTTGATTGTTGTCTCCCAACGTGCCTTTCCTACAGCTTTCTGCCTATGGACCCCTTAGTTTTTAGTTTTGACGGCATAGTTATGCGAATAAAAAGTTGTCATCATCTTCTGGTGTCGACAACATTACATCTAAATTTCTGCAAAAAACTAAAGTATATAGCTCTAGTTTTCTGTGCAGAATATTTGAACAATCGCTCAACAGGCTCCCCGATGACAGGAAAGTAGGAAAGTGGTTTTTACTTCACAACTCATGTGACAAACATAGTCCTCATAACTACCGGCCTATCTCCCTCACTTGTACACCCTGCAAAATTATAAAGCGTCTCATTTACTCGCACCTTGTTCACTTTCTAGATTATAATTCCTTTATCCCTCCTTCTCAGCATGGATTTAGTAAACTTCTTTCGTGCGAAACTCAGCTGCTGTTTTAGAGCGCAGCTCTTAGGCGCCCCTTTCCGGCCTGAGCGACGTCGCCGTCGCCGTCGGCGTAACCAAGGTCACGTGACCCCTCCCAAGGTCACGTGACCCCCCAAGGTCACTGACTCCCCCCACCGAGGTCACGTGACCCCCCAATGACGTCACCGGCATCCGCATCCGCATCGTCATCATCACTGATGACGTCACTGATGACGTCACTGATGACGTCACCGACATCCGCATCGTCATCGTCATCATCACTAATGACGTCATCGGTATTCGCATCGTCATCGTCACTGAGGACGTCATCAGTGACGTCACTGATGACATCATCGGCATGGTCATTGTCACGTGACCCCAAGTCACGTGACCCCCCCACTTCGGTCAGTTGACCCCCTCCCAATACCCAATAAACGGCTTTCACTTTTTTACTCACGACTTTCTATTCTAGATCGTAAATCCCAGATTGACTGCGTTTTTCTTGATTTTAGCAAATCACTTGACAAAGTTTTCCACAAGCTTCTACTCCTCAAACTTAGCAAACTTAACATTGACCCAACCGTTTTATTCTGGATTAAAGACTTTCCAACAAATCGAACGCAATTTGTCTTCAGTAATCAAGCTAATTCTCATCTGAGTTCCGTCACCTCAGGCGTCCCACAGGGGTTCGTCTTAGGTCCTCTATTATTTCTAAACTATATAAACGACTTACCTCAAAATCTGTCTTCCTTTGTTAATCTGTTTGCGGACTGTGTCATCTATCGCGAGATCATTTATAACTCGGATGCTCAACTTCTTCAGACTGGCTTAGACACTGTTTTGGACTGGTGCAACGCATGGTGTATGTCTCTAAACACTAACAAATGCAAAGCGATGCGTGTATCTCCGACGTAGCTCATCTCCACTTTCATACACCCTTGGACCTCCTCCTTGGAAATCGTAACTTCCTTCACATATCTTGGAGTTCATATTGCTGATAACATGTCATGGAACCTTCACATTGATCATAACACTGCTAACGGTAACTTCCATGCTGGGTTTCTTTAAACAAAATTTTACTTTAGCGCCAGTGTCACTGAAATTACTTTTATTCAAAACCCTGGTACGCTCTAAATTGGAGTACGCTGCAGCAATCTGGGATCCCGGTCACACCACGGTCGTATCTAACATTGACGCTAGTCAGAACAGTAGCGCAGGGTTTATCTTTTGTAATTATCATCGTTCAGCCAGTGTGTCCTTCTTGAAACCTAACTTATATTTGCCCCCTTATTCTCTGCGCCGTAAAGTATCTCGTCTATCGCTTTTTTATAAGATTTACTACTCTATCCCTACTCTAAACGAAAAACTTATTCTCCCTTCCCCGCACATCTCCTTTCGCCTTCATCATCAGTATAAAGTAGGAATTCCCCAAAGTCGCTCCTCCGCCTACTTCAACTCTTTGATCCCCAGGTCGTCATTGGAGTGGAACCACCGTCCCGCATCTTTAGTATCTATATCATCATTTGATTCTTTTAGAAGTGCATTAAGCAGCCAGTTTGGTCAGCAGGCACCCTGACTGCTTTTTCTCTTGTATAAAATTTTGTATTTATTCTAATTTTTTTTATTACGTTTTGTTACTTGCCCCTCCCCTCTGTAATGCCCTCGGGCCTTGAGGGTACTGAAATAAATAAATAACCGAGCACGAGACATACACCTCAAACTTCCTGGAGTAGCTCTCACCTGCACGTTTATTGAGAAGTAACCTTTCCGGTTACGGAATACTTAAGCCTTGTCGCCGCCAGAGATTTTGATGCGGACTTGAGTGCAATCAATGGTCTAGGTCACTCTAGGAAACTCGGAGATCTATCAGAATTCCTGCATCACTGTGCGCACCCGGTGGTGTCCCTAAACTTCAAGAGTTCGGGGAACAATATCTGCGCGATTAGTTGTGAGACCTTGCCCACGACGCGACATATTGTAGGCTGAGACACCTTAACAAAAACTCTTAACAAAAACAAAAACTAAAAAAAATTTTCAGCGATTTATTCGGAAATCCTTACATTATAGGGGGCCAATATAAGGTAAAGTCGATTCGCGATTCCTAGGTGGGCACTGTTACGAAACGAAAGGCGCTTCTCCAAAGAAAAAGCACTTTTGAATTCGGAGGTAAGCCTCGCTTCCCCCAAAGAGGAGGCGGGGGAAGGGGAAAGGCCATCACCTCCTAGAAGACAAGGCCGTAGTGCTGACATTTTTGCGTCACCAGCGAAGGATAACACTGGACACTGATTGCAAAAAAGTGCTGCGTCAGCGCTCGGCTTCGAGTGAAGTGTGAGCCGAACGTTGACGGCAATCGTCGTGACCAATCTGTGACCAGCGGTAACCGTCACTGATGACTACATGTGAATCAGCACTACGGCTTTGTTATCTAGGATGCGTTGGGTAGGCGCACTATATCGAAGGCTATAGGTTTTCTCGTTTTTGTGTGTGCGTGTGTGAGTGCGGGGGGACACACGGCAACCTTATCTTTGGGTAGAGATTAGCTCTCCAGCTATAGACCGACACGCGGCCCTGACGTCACGCAGCTGCGGTGACGCTGTCGGCGGCACTGCGCATGCGCAGAGGCCCCACTTCACGCGAGTTCGGTTTCTGCGCACGCGCAGTGCCCACACCTGGTGTGGGCCAACGCGGGCTCCTTTGTAAACAGCGTGTTCGTCTATAATGGTTATCGCATTATGTCGATCCATAGTCAACGATACGATCCAACTGAGCCAATCGCGAAGGGCTAAAATGGTATGCTCATGATGATCGTCGTTTTTTTTTTTTGCATTGGCTATTATACGAGAAGGTCGCTCGGTATTACTAACACTTTAAAAATAAATCAAATATTTTGATGTTCGCTTTTCGTTCAAACCGCCGCTTGAGCGCAACATTTATCGGATTTTCATCGCCTTGACAACGAAAATTCCACTTTAGGGTGGTTGTCCGCTTACAGAATGGGGACGGGCAGCTTTAGCAGCAGCCTCGGTGGATGTCCTTTACAGCTGCGCCGTGAGTGGAGTATAGAGCGCTGATCGTTAATTAAGCCCGATTCAACAGCTGAACCTGCGGCCGCGGGTTCGCCCCGGGTCCGAGTCGTCTAACGCTGACTTGGTGCAGTTTCTGATCAAAGTTTAATCTCCCGAAGTAATTTGCGATGTGCTCATTACTGGCTCGATACATCAAAGTGCCTCTATGCGCACGAATCCTCCTTTAATTAACAGGGCCGCAATGCGACGTGCGAGGTGGTCAAAGCTCCCCCCCCCCCCCCCCCCCCCCCGTTCTCGGACCTCTCTCAGGTCAACTGCCGCGCCGCCATATTTTCTACTCAATTTTCACTCCTTGCAGCATGCGGGAAAACTTGCCTCCTCCTCTCGTATTGCTTTTACGAACAGAAAATGTAACTTTAAATTGCTCTTTCTGTCTGGATTCATGGAGCGTTATTCTTTATTATATTCGTATTTTCATCCCAGAATTACATTTCTTATAAGCGCTGGTTTGAAGTTATAAATGGCGTTATTTTAAATTCCGTTTTGCGTTTCTTTTCAAATTCTGATTTCCGTGTGTTCTCTGCACATGATTTGTTTTGACTGTATGTACATACCGCTCCTGTAACGGCCCACTTAGGGCTAACAGTATGAATAACTAAATAAATAACTTATTTTAGACAAAATCTACATTGACGGGAAATGATTATTAGCTTATTTTTTTACCCTTTTTGTTATTCCTTATTAAGAGTTTAGTTACAGTACAAGCATATTTAGTGTTTGCAGGTCACATTCCTATTTTTCGCTGGATTACGTTGCAATTTAAGCTATCAACTTTGGGTTTAAAGAAGAAAAAACGCAAAGCATATATTGCTAATCGCAATAGCTTTAACATAACATAACTGCGCACCCTACCTCTGCTTTAAAAAATTGTATTTCTGGTTTATGGTTTTACAATTTGAATGAGATTAAACATTTTAATAACCCTGATTTATAGTGGTATGATGCGTCCAAAGGTTGAAAATATATAAAGAAGGCAGTGGTTTTCAGACATCTATTCCACGGTGAAATTATTCCTAGCTATCACAATTCACGTAATCATAAACCATGAGTGACAAGCAGCAGAAGCGCTCTTTTTCACTACCACCCCAAGCCTATTTGTAATGCACCCTCTAAGAAGGCGATCTCTGGGTGACAGCCGATAATCACTATCTGGAATAGATACCCAAACTCACAGATGCTCTAGCGTGCTTAAATGTGTTTCAAATTTTTATTGTCCTTCATAACGCAGACTTTTACAAACTTCGTTGCGTTGAAATCAGTTTGAATAAGGTTACTATGAAAGTAATTCTGCATTCCAGGGATTCACTTAAGGTCTTATTTCGGCAGTAGTAAACTTATATTTAACACAACTACATGGTATGGTAACAGTGTTTCTTTTTTTAATTTTAAATCCATGAACAGTGAGAGACGAAAAAATAAAAGACGCTTATAAAGCGCTATAATGCTACATTTTGCTCTGCGACAACGTTTCTTGGCAATACAGTGGAAAGGAGGAGAGCCCGCGCAAAGCTTTATTCATCGCTCAAAATGGGAGAGGGAACGGGTGCCTGTACTCTCCACTGCATTGCCAAGAAAATATTTCGCCAAGTATAGAGCGCAGCTCTTGAGGAGGAGGAGGGAAAAGTACGGAGGGGAAGGTATGCCCCTCCACCACCGAACCCTCCCTTCCTCCTCCCCTCCTCCTCTCCTCCTCGACTTCTCCTATCCCTTCCCCTCCTCCTCCGTACTCTGCCCTCCACTTCCTCAATACCCTCCCCTACTCCCATAGTTTCTCCGCTACATTTAGCTGGAAAATTGCCGCCACGTGACACAAGCACATTATCATGTTTCGCCCCCAAATTTAGCAGGAAAAATGACGTCACATAACTTCGTCTCACGTCATAAGTCAACAAAATCAGTTTCCCCGTTAGATTTAGCGGGCAGATTGAAGTTAAGTGACCTTAGATACCTTCTTTTTTTAATAACTAACAAAAATAAATAAAAATTTATGTTTATTAATAAATACCAACTCAATTAAATCATTAAATTAAATTAACTTAAATACCAACTCGATTTCCGCGTCTAACAGCGACGGCGACGCTGTTAGACGCGGAACGGCCGCCTCAGAGCTGCGCCATAAAACATTGACTTAGACATGTCGCATAATTACACTATATCGACAAACTCTAGTGGAAATGTTTTGGTCTCTAAGCGTCCTGTGCATGCGCTTGTTAACACTCCATTTGATATCCTGTTTTCGAGATATTTTTTCTAGCCCCAGTTTTCTTCCGCTACCATATTGTTAACATTTTGTCCCTCATTAGCAAACAAGAAACACAAAGTCGTTTCCGGTCATCAGCGCCTAATCAGAAACCTCAGAGACATTCTAATCATGAATCTTCCTCCGAAAGTTGCTACAGGCAAAAAATCTGCCTATAGATTCCCTACCCCCACAAGGTGGCAAGTAGTTTTAGAAAAAGTAAGAATTTCTCGTAAGCGGACATTTTTGTACGCCTGCAATCGATCACTGTATCCCTCCACTGGTCATTCTTTAATGTCTCATAAGAAATGAACTTGCAAAAAAGATTTTCGAATGTTCCTTTTGAAACTTAACTTGCTACAAAAACGCTAGGCTATTGACCACTCGCGCTGGCATTCACTGCCCTGGTTATGGCAAACCGTGACGTCAAATTGTAGCATTGGCGGAAGTAATTAAACATAAATTTCAAGGCGAAAAAAAAAAATTCGCGGTTTCTTGCGGTTGCCTCAGATTGACTAAGGTGACCGTCGAGGGTCTGCTCACTTTATCGCACGCGATATTGCAAACTACACAAATTCTCGCTCCAGACAGGAATTCTGCCGCTAATTATAGCAAATACCTTTTTCAATTGTATTTTAATGCTGAAGTGTGTGTGGTGGCTTTTAAATGCACGCAATTTCACGCAATACACTTCCTGTATATGTTTAGGGGTTAAAAGCGCTAAAAACGACGGACGAGTAGGAGAGACACACGCCACAGAGCGCTACTTGCAACCAGTGGCGTGTGTCTCTCCTACTCGTCCGTCGTTTTTAGCGCTTTTAACCCCTAAACATGTTCAACCAACTAGCCCAAATCCAAACCCTTCTTTCTGTATATACCTTCCCCACTAAAGTTTGCAGGTTTGTTGCTTCATTTTCAATCGGCCTTGTCCAGAAACGTTTTATTGGCATTGTTTACGACCGATGTGTCTTACGAAATTTCTATAAAATTACAATCTGTCACTTAAAAAAAATGGTCTCTTTTTTTCGCATATGGCGTAATCGGGATATTTTGATTCTTTATAAGTTTTGTAAATAAAATTGAAGACACTCCGGTCTTTCTGAGCTCCGTCTGTTTTCACGGCCCACCGCGTAATGGCCGTATCTTCAGCTCGTTCTATCCACGTGCGCTTTTAGCCACATCTCCCATTATGGCATCGCAACTTGAATTTAACAAGTGCGACTGTCGCCACCTTTAAGTGCGTATTTTGTGACGCAACAACCTTTCCCCGTAATCTTGAGGCTATATTACTTCCGTAGTCTAATATCTAAGGGGTTAAATTTGTTTCGTTTTTATTTTTTTTATTTTTGGTATAGTGTTATATTCGTTGTGTACTACCCAGGAGGACTCGAGATGTTTTTGGACATGCAAACATAAAGACTAATAATAGTAATATTAATTTTAACGGGAGAATAGCTGGTAAATAGTGACGCCATGACCTCACGCGACACACACGTCAATATGCTGTACGTGACAACATCGGATTGTGGTGTCATGTGACTGCGTTGTGTCACATTATTACTTCACGCAACCTCATGGTCCCATAAATCACGAATGCCACGTAATCTCTCGATGTCGCGTGACCTCAATGTCTGACGTGCCGTCACTGCTTTTATATATTCACAGTTTTCGAAGAAAGCGCCCTCTAGACTTTAAAGGGGTAATGACACGATTTTTCAAAAATTTGTTCCTTCTTAGCTTTGCTCCTCAACTCAAAAATAGCGCACTGTACCAAACAGGTCAAGAAGACTGAAAGGGGGGACTCCGATCTTGCTCAGACCCTCGTTTGTGTACCCGGACACCGTGATTCTCCCCCTAGAAAATTTAACAGCCACTCCAAACTCGGACAATAGTTCCTTTCCCCACCCCGATCATCCCTAAGCTGACAGTGGTGTGGAAGCTACAAGCTCTTTACGCCAAGCATACTTTCGCCACGTGATCACGCTCCCTCGCGCATACCCACGCCCTCGCACAGAGAATGAGGTCAGGTGATGAAAGAAATGTGGCTGATTGGTCCGGCAAGCGCATAGTTTCCTCCGCGCCGTCAGCTTTGAGGTGAAGGGAAGACGTGAGGTCGGCTGTCGTGTGACGTGCATTTGGGAAGGGTGACGCGCTTTGGGTACCGCGGATGTATAGCATTAAATAGGCAGAGAGCTTCCGAAGGGAAGGTGGTACGAAATACTCCGCTGTGTTTTGAAAGTTTCGTATCGAAAATCAGGCTTTCGACTTTCTATCTTATTTCTTTTGGCCCACTAAACGATATGCTATTAGTAAAATGCCCAATTGATTCATTCATCCGAGCCCAATATTCGTTTGATGCCCCCTTTAAGTGTAACCTGCGCAAAGCATTGCGCTGCTAGCGGAAGCTTCTGCTGTCACTTTAAACTATGCAAGTGCATCCTATCGGCAGCATACGCTAGCCCAAAACTATCTAATCAGTTAGGACTCACGGATGAAAAGCGATCCAGCTGACTTGATGTCCTCGGGTACCTGTTGAGCCATCTTCCGGGAGAGGCCAAGCGATTTCGTGTCGCGCGTTGTTTGTGGACCCAGCCGCAGCCAAGTAGTTGTTGGCTGTTCGCATTTGGGCCACTAACCATGAAAATTGTCCACAGCACAACATGAATAGGCACTCGTTTCAGTTACAGTAACGCACGCAGTTAGCTTATTCCTCTGTTCCTGAGGGTACGTAGATCTGTTCTTCCCAAAATGTCAACAAATGCAGTGGAAGGGCAAGACAACCTGCTTTACATTCATTAGTCCCAATAGACAACCCATGTGACAGTACTCGCCACATTTATATATATAAATATTTATCTCACACCAGTGGTTTTTTGAAGCAAAAACGCGTTTCTAAGACCGAGAGCACCGACGTTGTCACGTTTTAAAAACCAACGCCCCACGCCAACTCCAACGCCAGACCTATATAAAAACCAAGAGAAAAGAAGTTAACATATAAAGTGCCTCAGTGAAAATACGAAATCTGTATATGTGAATGCACAGGCATCGAGAAATCGTGGCAACAAGCAAGGTCGTTTTCGCATTGCTTGTAGCGGTAAGCGAGCAGCCGTATTTCATGCAACCTCCCGTTTTCGTTTTTCAGGATTTATATTTTTGTAAGCTGGTGCCTCCAACTTTTTTTGCACGGACGCCGGCGTCCGATCTGAACTACATCGCCATCAACACTGATCGAGCGCTCCGCGTCTGAATTCACAATATGTCATTCGAAATAGAAGGAGATACACATTTTGGGCCTTTTGCGTTCTTCTATTCTCAGTTCTCAAGTTTTGGCGTCGTGTCGAATTGGAAATCCCCACGCGGCCGATAATATTTCAGAGCACGTGATGCGCCTCCGATCGTTTTTCATTTCCGCAATCGTTTCCTCGTCCTCGTCTTCTTTCTTTTCGCCTTTTTTCTCTTATCTCTTCTGTGCGAAGGCGCTCGCTTTTAGTTTAAGATTTACTCGCTGTGGATATCTCTTTTCACGTGTCATACGCGTGTTTCTACCTTATTGGAAACGTCGGAGTAAGTATCCTTCAAAATAACAGGGCATGCATCCTACTTCCACTGTCGCAAAGACCCACTGACGCAAAGACCCAAGAACTGGAATCTTATATGTCTGTCTTTTTTATATCCGTGATCAGTTGTTTGCTGCCTTTTGTAGTGCGTGGTGCATGTTATTTTTTCTTGCTTCTTACAGAGGGATATGCTTAGTATTCCACAGCTGAACATAGACATGACACGCATTATAAAAATAGCGCAGAACACGGGACAAACAGACAAAGAAGCACACAGGACAAGCGCTACCGACGGCAACCGGCGGATTCACGTGTGCTTCTTCGTATTTTTGTCCCGTTTTTTTTGCGCTATTTTTAATATGAATGTCAATTGCCAACTTGCCCAGCAGATGGAGCTTTTACAATATAGACATGACATCTACAGAAAAAGCAGGAGAGTCTTGTCGCCGCATCTTTCGGGTGTTCTGTTCATATGCGAAGGAATATATATATATATATATGTATATATTAATGTAAAATCAAGAATAGACCTATTAGGAGGCTGTTAGGGTACCCACCCTTCAAAAATTTATTATCCTGCCGCAGAAACTCGTTATCATCTTGTGCGAACACAACCTCGTAAGAAACCCCCACAAGCTACTAGTTCTAATCACTATTTTTACGACTTTAGTTTTATTACTATCTAAAGTAATAAAAGTAAAGTAAGATACTTATAACTGAACATTTGACATATAGAGATGGGAATAGTTTTTCTTTTCGTTTAGGTTTGCTCTGATCAACCATCCCAGAACTGCTCAGCACGCTCTAGATACTTGTTACTTGCCTCGGTGAAGCCAGTGATGAGGATGTCGTAAAAGTATGTTCATGAAGGCATACATCTAAAAATTCTTGAAATATAGACGGGGCTACAGATACGCCATAGAGTAAACGCTTCTTGCGGTTAAGGCCTTTGATTTATGCACAATATTTCTTGCGTAGTTTAGTCGAGTCCCAATTCCCGGTGGTCTTGTGCCAAGTCAATTTTGGAAAAGAGTTTGGCCCTACTGAGTGTGGTTAGCAACTCTAGCACAGGTGGTAGTGTGCAGGTGCCATATTGTATGGATGCGTGACTGCTTCAGTAAGCACCACAAAGTCCTTAATGATCCATCCTTCTTCCTAGCGACCACTAATGGAGTTGCCAGCTCAGAGGACAGGCCCGGTCCTAATTTTTCATTGTCCTTCAAAATGATCCGCTTCTTTCAGGACAGAATCCAGGAAATATAATGGAATCGGACTGTGCTTCAGAAATTCCGGTGGTGCGTCCGGGTGCAGCGGGATAGAAATTGCTGACATTTTATGGCCATGCAGCATTTGGTTAAAAAAAAAGTATTGAAATAAAAGAAGACATTCCACGAAGAGGTGAAGGTCACGGTATTCACTGCGGGGACGTAAATCTTCAAAAACGCAAACCCACTTCTGCCGAGGAGGCTTCCCTTTTTTCCCCTTACGACAAACAGTGCGACTTTGACCGCCTGCGTTTTTGCGGCAGTGGTTTGTAGGGCGTTCACCTGAAGTTTGCCAATAACTGGCTGTCTTTCGTCTGACCAGGTGCGCAGCTGCGTCTCTTAGGGCTGCCGTTTCGTAGCTCCTTTTGGCCACTGTCTGCAAAACGTTACTTCACTGATGTGAACGGAGCTCTCGAGTCAACTTTGATTTTAAAGCTTTTACCCTCGATATTGAAAGTTAACTGGGAAAAGCCGTCGGCTCGGTGGTCCATCGTACGTCTTGTAGAGGGTGTTAAATTCTATCTTGGGGAATGCACTCAACTCACACACCCGATGGGCCTTCTTCCTTTGTCCTTGCTTCTTTTTTGAGATGAAAGCCTTCTCAAAAGGACCTATCCTTTTGCAGTAGTTACACGTACTTTTGTGATAGCGACAGTCCTTTGGTTTACGCTTATCGTTGTTTCACGTGTAACATTTTACGAAAATCGCAATGCTTTGCAAGAGGTCGCAGATCATTTGCGCATTCTGTTATGGTTTCGGGAGACCCCTAATCAGGTTTCTGAAGTCACCTTCTTCCGAGCAATTTTGATAAACCTAACTCGAAGTGGCGTGATAGAGGTTGCATGACGTCGTGTTAGGGAAACTTAGATGGCGTGTGTGGGCAAAGTGAATTACGAATCTTGCCATTGGTTTTTTTGCAACTTGGGGGGACATGTATACCTTGGTTCTTTGAATGCTCCTTTAAGTTGTTTGCATCGATGTAAAATTAGAACCGCTCCTTTCTGGACGTCCCACGCGTACCGGGAGTGTAGGCCGGAATTCGACTTTGTGCCATGACCGCCTAACCATTCAGGTGGTTCTTCAGTGCCAGTGTTACGTGGTGGTTTATTTACATTAGTTACAAGACAAATAAGCTCTTTAAGAGTAGAATTAGAGCTCCGAGGCCGGCGAAAATGTCGCTAGCATGATACAAACCATGCTTGAGGCTTCGCCTTATCTAAGATCGCCCGTCCTGGCACTTCTAGTAAAACACTACAAAGTTCTATATTAACGGTATGACATGACATGATAGTTACAAGATTAAAACGTGGCGAAGGAGCGTCTGACTGAAGGTGTAACGACGGTCCTGGGAGAATTTCGCGCGGTCTGGCCGACAACGACACAGTCATCCGCCCCAAACGAGGACGGGATTTTTTTTTGTCCCAAAGAATCTCTACCTAAATACCAGCGGATACGACGAATGTACCAAATATCATGGTGAAACACGTCGAGCAAACCCAGCCACCACGTTGTTTCCTAGTATATCATTCGTTAACCGATATGTCTTATATTAAAAAAGGTGGATTCAAAAATTTCTGGTGCCATTCACAACTTTTTTGTGCGTTTGGACAAAATAATGCTGGAATGAGTGACTGTGATCAAGGAAATACAACTATGCAAACGAAATATGTATATATAGAAAAATAGCTTAGCCGAAATTCGTAGTATAAATGACGTTACACGTATAAAGATGTGTGACTGGCACAGGAGATTTACGTGGTTTTAATTAATGTTTTTTCTCCCACCGAGTCAAGGAACGTATCGTTTATGGCTCTCAAGCTTGCGGGTTTTATAGTGCAGCATGCAACTTGGGAGAGAGTGTATTGCAGCTTTTTACGTATGCTTCCAACTGTTGTTGGAGAACGTATATACTACAAAATCCTCCTACCACATAATAGCTTGTTTGACGCATTTCTGCCCGACTTCCTCTATTAATATATAATAAATTTAAGTGTGCAATAAGGTTAAGCCCTGTTTTACACGAGAAGGAAAGAGTTACTTTATGACCTAAACACCAGGGTAACCCGCATGACATTATTCATCGTAAAAGCGACGTACAAAAGTGCGTCATACATTCTATCTTATTTTTGTTTGCAAATTCCTGAGCAATAGTACATTGTCCTGTTCTTCGCGATCCCCCCCCCCCCCCCCTCGAAAAAAAAAGAAAACTACTGGAAGTCAGCTTAGGATGTTGCGATAGATTTGAAGCGGCTTTCAGATGCAACTAAATTTCTGCTCGACACAATAAAGCGCGGGTTCGCGAGTTAATTTTAAACTCATCACGTGACCCTGGCGCGCAAGGCCGAATCTACTCTTTGTGTTATGAATAATCTTCCACTGCTGAGGGAGTGATCAGAAAGCAGGATTTAAAATATTGTACCTGCCGTTCTGCCCCCCAGCTAGGATATTTAGTGTTTTCACGGCGGAGGATATTTCACTTTACGATTAGTGTTCCCCGTAGGTTCAAGGAGGACCAGCTACGCGGTTATAGAACACTTTTCTTTCAAGTAGCGGGCATATCAATGCTAACCTTTTATCTACGACATGTTTTATATCACTCAATTACAGAACATATACAATAATTTCTTAGCACGCACATCTGCTGGATTCGGGAAGTGTGCCATCATATTCAAAAACAGCACTTTTTTGTTGGAAGTATCAGCACCTGTAGCCTTTTTTACATATATTCAAAAACTCACCGTTTTGTACAACGTGTCCTACAAAATGTTGTGCTTGTTTACTGTAAAAGTAAACGCCATTGCCGAACGCTCATTTTCCACCCGAATTTACCGGAAGCAGTTCTGAACAACTGAGAAACTTTCATAGCTTGTCGTTATTTCAGTCAGTTGTTCGCAGTGACTTTCGGGAATATGTATATGGGTGAATGGTTGTTCACAAATACATAGTCATTAATGGCATGAGCTTAGAGGGACGGGACTATCTTTCACACTGAAGCTTTCGGAAAGTCACTTATAACGTTCGAACACAACGATACGCTTTTTTTGTTGTTTTCTTTTCAATTACCGCAGCTTGTTTGTTCAGACTGCTAGCGCCACGTTTGAGCGGAGACTAAGAGTTGCGAATACAATTTGTTTTGCGGCGAAGAAACACCAAATATGTTTAGGGGGCGCGCTGAATTATTAGAGATGTGTTCTAAGTCCAGCTCTGCAACAAGTATCATTTCATGAAAGTATTAGCATGCTCCTCTTGTGTCACACATACCTGCGCGTATAGTTCATGAACCCGAAATTCCTCAAGAAGAGCAAGAATGCGGCATCCTTTCTGCAACAAACTTCGGTGGATTGCCTGAACAATGAGCTCGTAGCCAGGAGAAAATATACTTAAATATTTAACAATAGTTAAAAAGTGAAATATGCTGTCTTGGTTTCTCATGGCATTGAACCATTACGTTAAACATATTGCGAAGCAAAGTGAAATGTTTATTGTCTCAAAGTTATCAAACTGAATTTCCGAAATGAATACTACAAACACAAGCTGACAACACTAAATGATCAGTTATCAATATACAACTTTCCTGAAAAAAAATCGATTCTGTAAAATTGGTCGTAACGAAATAACAAACAAAGCCTTTGTGCTTAATCACTACAATTTCATTGTGGTGATACTTAGTCTGAATGAAACCTTGAATATATAACTTTAAAACAAAATACCTATAGTTTGCGGCAGGTTAAAAAACGTGGCCGAAGGCTCTCCCGCAAAGCTCTCTGGTCACCATAAATAGTGGGATCTCACTTTCTATTCGTGTCCTCTCCAGCGTTCGCTCTGCTAAAATGGAAAGTCTGGGGGCTCTCTGGGGGTAGCCTGTTCAGCGTTTCTTATATTGCAACAAACTATAGTGCTGCACTTGCCTGCCGCTTCTTGAAATTTGAAAGTTCTTTAACGGCTCTTTGGATTTTTGAATGCACAAGAGCAACCTTTCCTGTAGACTGCCAGTCCCCTCTTACGGGTCCGTGCCCAGAAGTTGCAGCAAGAAATGTTAAGTTAACATGTGACGTAGGTTTAGTTACTTAAAATAAAATATATGATACAGCTTCCTCATGGATAAACCTATATTTTATATATATTTAGTTATGTTCTGCTTAGTTATGTCCTTATTTATTCAATACATATTCAATTATTGCAAATGTACGTTTCACTGAACTAGTCTGTTACATCCTCTGCAGATCTAGCTACGGTAAATCCCCCGGTGTTAAAAACAACGCTAACTTGCACATATCCTAAATTAGGAGGCTCAGTGAGTACGGGCATAGCGCAAACCCTGTGAACCAAAATAGCTAAGGACTCAAAAAACGCCCAAAGTTAAACAGTCTAGTGCATACCATAAGTTGTACAAGTTCGAGCTTCTACTACAGTACTGTTTTTTTGGTGCGGAATCTAGAATCAAGCACCCTCATCAGCGTCATTTTCTAATAAATATATTTTTGCCATGAATATCTTCCTTTCTGATTGATTTTATCAATATTTGATGGCGAAGTCTTCATTGGTGTGATATGATTGAATGATTTTGAAGCACCCTTTATCGGAACCAAAGTCTACTTTTGGAGCAGTAAAAAAGCATTCGTAGCGCAAGCCTATATTTGAATATGATTCGTTGCATCGCATATATTGGGGTGGGGGTAGCTATTGTTTTATTTAATTAATCAATAATGCCTTTTTTGCGTAAATGTTCACTACTCTGAAATGTCTGCAACTTTCATTGAATATCAGACAGTTTGATTGCATCAAACTCTCGACAACCTACACAAGATAAAAAAGTAATTGGTTCAAATATTCGTTTATACCGTTTTGAATATTTTATTGTGAAATCAATGCCAACGATAACTGGAGACTTATATACGTGTTCGCAACATGATCTACCATCCTCGTCAGGTACTTAAGTCATCTTCATTGACGCCCTTGTGGTTTTATGTGCTACAGTGTGTCTGCTTTGCGAGGTAGGGTACATATTGTTTTATCTGTATTTGTACCTCACTTAATGAGTAGTATTAATATCATACCAATCACATTCAAATTAGCTTGTCCAGGAGCATGCCGATCAATTCTACTATAAAGATATTTGCTGGCATCAATGACACGGTGGTAGTACGCTGAATGCCTACTCAACAATCGATGTGCTTCTAACAGCTACAGAGTAGAAGAGAAATATTAATTTCATACTGCTACACTTAATTGCGACTGACTATGGACGGACATTTGATCTTTGCAGAGCACCCAATACTTTATTAGTAACGTCTGAAGAACAATTAGATCAAGACATCTGGCAGATATCGACATGCCTGTGAATTCACAATATTGTGACGGTGACAGCGGCTACACGTCACGGCAAAATGGTTGGGATTCGGTGTCGCGTTCCCGCACCGTGGGGCCTTGCAGGCGGAGTTTCTTGGCTTCGTCAGTTCTTCCACTTTGTTCTGACGAGAGTACTCCTCATTGTTCTATCTTTTAGAAACGGCGATACGCGTCAGCGTCGCCATTAACGCATCTTTTTTGCGTCTTACAACAAGCACGACGCTAGGACGCGACGACGTCAAGACGCACGTGTCTGCCAATATCGCGGGAATCTTTTCAGGCGTAAGCGCGTTTGCCTCGCTCACAAGTTTACCAACGTATTTACTAAAAATGACGTACTACACAGGTCTGTCTTCTATCTTGTATTTTATAGATGCTTGGGGTTGAACCCTCTTAATCAGGCGGCAACTTGCGCCATCCAGCCGAAGTATGGTGCCTGAATCGCGTCTTCGACTGGTGTGTTGAGTGTCGTATCCCGCCCATACATCAAAAGTGGTCTTAATGTGACAACAAATGACGTCACAGAAAACGGAGATTCATGCTGTTGCCTGTCGCGATCCTCTCGGGTGGCCGTAGAAATGCTGGCGAAAAGCACGAGCAAACCCGAGTTTCGCTGTCGACACGGCGTCCCAACTTCCGGCTGCTCTAGCTTCCGTGAACTGTCACAGTGGAGAGCGACCTGCAGCAGAACAGGCGTCTGCCATATATACCAGAATTGTTAAGACGCCGCCAGGATCGCAACCGGCGACAGCATGAAACTTGTATGACGTCACCAGGTGGAAATCGAGGGACCACTTTTTTGGCCGCGGTAAACACACCAGCCGGAGACGCGTTCCAGGCACCATAGCCGAAGCGTTTAATTTCAATCATAAACACCGCTTAAATTTGAAGCTTAATAAAAACAACAAAAAGCATTTCTATTGCGACAGAACAGAAAATGTGAGCCTCCAGCGGGCACTGCACAAGACTCAAACGCCCACTTATTTGTTTTTTTGTTTTTTTCCACAAATTTCGTGTAATCGGACGGATTGCCAATGCTGTGGCGTAGATCTGAGGTAACGCACCTGCTTCACACGCAGCGAACCCAGGATCGAATTCCGAGTGCAGGATTCGATCGTGTAGGCATATTGTAAGCAGTTTTCAATATCAACGAGGCACATCCTGCGCCCCACTGCAACGACAACGAACGTCATTTTTAGCGCTGGGAAACAATTTAACAAACACGGAACTGGAACTCAAACACTACTCAGGTCAGGGAGGGATATTCGGAAGAACTCTTTAAAGCTTTTAAATATTTTTATTTATGCAGTATTACTAAAATATATGGTGCATACATTTAGGTATATCAAATATATTTCATGTTTCGACTTTAGTTACACGGTAGCGCATTCTAAATATATTCTGAGATGTGTTCGAAGTAATACACTTCGAACACATCTGAAATTATTATTGCTGGCCTAGCTGTAAGGTGTTTGTAACTTATTCAATATTGCATTTTAGATGAATTTGAGATGTTTGCTTAATACATAATAATTACGGCTATAGATATGCGAATAATATAAAATAAATGCATGGAATAAACGCATTCGAAACATATTTCAAATAAAGCTTGTTTTTGCTAAGGGCTGTAACCAAGCCCGCCGTTGCCTAACTTGACGTGAACCTTTCAATTAGGCTTACGCTACGAGGCCTATGTTACCATTCGCCTTTCATTGTTAGCTACAAATCTCCCTAAGTTTGCGTAATATGGGTGTTGATTTATTCACGTAGCGAGTGAGAGTTTGTTTCTTTTCGGGTAGTCTGAACTAAAGGGATTGTCATCTGCCACCGCTGAGGTTCAACATACGATTTCTTTTTTCGTTTACAGTTTTAAAGCTGCTTCCTGTTGTTTATTATAACATCTGCAGATTCTGAGACAAACCTTAGTCCTCTCACTACTAGAAAAATATTATATAAGTCACACAAATACATGAAAAAATTAACATCAAGTTCCAGTAGTCAGCAAAAAGAAAACTTCAAAACCCTTAACTTAATTGACGGTGGAATTTCTGGTATTAAGATACGGGTCCCGAACTTGGGGGTGAAGAACCATGAAAGTGTCAACGTCAAAAAAAAATCTAGCTACTCTAACCGAATCTCTTGGCGTCTTTCAGCGCGAGTCTGTAAATGTTCATGACCACTGGACAGCCCTCCCTGAAGTTTTGACAGCCTGTACAATCAGGTGCGAAAAAAGAAAATTTGATTTCGAAATTGTTGCTTTCAAATGAGAACGACTCATGAAGCCAAACGGAGTACTCGCTATCTAACGTCATTCGGGGAAATACAACCCAAAATATTTTGTAATTGAAAGAACTCATCGACCTGGTCCGAAGAAGTCAGGTTTCGAAAGTCCAGTTATCACATTATAGAGCTTCAAGAGCGAAGAAAAATACTTGAGAAATGTCTTCAAGCTTGAAAATGCATCATCTTCGAAAGTTTTCAAATGAGGGGGTTTCTCACCAAGTGTACGGTTTCCTAAGCAAATGTTGTTGGTGTTTTCGTCCCTAATACTACAAAAAAACATCGAATATAGGTTCGCCCACGAACACTTCTGTGTCGGAAATGAAACGTATATCGACGATAATATAAGTGCAACGGTGATTAAACACAAACTCCCGCAACGTGAGAGAGCGCGGCCTATTTATTGACCCATTAAAACCTCACAATTTTCTCCCACAGCTACTGGAAATTTCGGAAACGCTATACTTTTTCGCTCCAGCGTTCGCAGCTTACTTTCAAAACAAAACGAACTCAAGTGTCTTAACGTGACCTGTGTGCCTAATATTACTCTTGGTACCGTTACGTGGTTAACCTCCAGTATACAGAACAGAAAATTGAGCTCACGTAAAAACAACCAACGTTTTAGAAATGAAAAAGGTGTACTGATTCGCGTTAAATGTGGACTTCGTAATTTTTCCTGAGAAGTGCGACCCGTCTCTAGAAATAATATTGGTTCAGGTAAAGTTTTACTCCTCTGGCGCTTTGTTTGGTGCCGCTTAACGCCCGCCTAAGATAAATCCTGGTGACTTTACCGAAAACATTTGCGCTTGTCTGAGGGCAACAACAAGTGCTACTCAAACAACATCTTGATGCTAGCCGGATATCTTAATTATAAAAGAACCAATTGGGAAACATTTGTTACAATGTCTTACATTTGTTATAATTAATTGTTATAAAACATTTGAACGAACACAAATGGTTAAAGTACCAACACAAGATAAGGCAACACTAGATTTGTTTTTATTTTGTAGTAGTGGATATGTCAAATCAACTAACGTTATCCAGCTTAATAGTGATCACATCATTGTGCAAGTAGGTCCAAATTTTACCTTGAAGCGCCTCAGGAACTCTAAAAAGAATATTATTGACTACGCTCACACGCTCGCACTCGTGTAGGCGCCTTAAATGCCGAGCAAGCCTTGTTCTTTGACCAGTATAACAACGACCTGCACGCATCGCTCAGTTAACGACAACTGGATTATAATCAAATTTACACAGCATCATTTCCTCTCAACCTGTGTCCTTAGAGGCAATATTAAGGTAAATATAGATAGCCTGTGTTTTAAAACCTGTTTATGTTTGCTAAATACATAATGGCTACAAGGCTATTCGCTAATGCAAAAGCGACGCGTAACAATTTTAATTCTCATCTTATAGAGTCTTATTGTTCTCGAGGGAGATCACAATCTATATAAGAAAACTAAGAAAACGTTTTATGACAAAACAATATCGCGCCTCTATTTTACTGACCTCCGCAAGTTATGAATGCTATCATTCCGAGTCAGTGGAATTGATCCAGTGTTTGTAGGAGATGACGATCATGTAATGAACGACATTGAAGCAGCAGATTTACTTACTTTGTCCTTTTCAAGCGAATTTACAGAGGAAACGTTACCCCTTCCTTTGATTTCTGGACGATCTGTTGTTAGCATGGCTTCTATTTACTTCAACGACGTTGCCAATCAAAAGGGAGTGGAATCGCTCTCGACTAACAGCGCCCCAGGAAAGGTTCTCATACAGGGGAAGTTTTTGAAGATAATATTTTTGAGAGCTCAGCTCTTGGGCGCCCGTTTCTGGCTTGACCGGCGTCGCCGTCGGCGTAACCGCACTTTGCATTATGTGAAACGTCTCATAATGCAACGTGCGAGTCTCACTCGTGGACCGCGCTTTGCATTATGGGACGTTTCCCATAATGGGATCACACGTGATGTCACGAGAGTCCCCGCGTTGCATTATGGGAAACGTCCCATGATGCAAAGCGCGGGTCACTCGTGATCCCGGAGTTGCATCATGGGATGTTTGCGATAATGACGTCACACGTGACGTCACGGTGACTTGTGAAAATCACGACGAAGGTCACGACCTTCACCTTTCGAGGCTTTCACGAGGACGTCACGAGGGTCACAAGTGACGTCACGACGGGGAGGCAGGGAGAAGCAGGACGAGGGAGAGGGGAGAAGGATGAAAGGAGGAGGGCGATTTAAGCTATTCTCCCTTTCTTAAATTAGAACTCTAACAGTCTTGTGTATATGTCTTGTTTCTCAGAAAGACAGCTTGAATCTCGAAACATCAGACAACATTTTTGGTTCGAACGATTTGAACAAGTCCAGTACAGAGTCGGCTGTGCATGTGTTTTTTTTCTGTGATAAGTAAAAAGTCTGGGTTGCTACAGATTGAATATGTCTGTGAGAGGGAGGAAACGATGATATAAAGTGTGTCACTTTTTCTACAAGTGTTGTAGCAGTATCGGTAACATCTAACATAAATGCCCCCAAAACCCAACTTTGAGCATATATTAATCCCTTTTCCAATACATTATTTAGCAGATTATGAGTTAACTTCGAAACGGAACTGCGGGGTTCATTTTTCTTTTGTAGAGGTTTTTGAGGGCACAAGTTGGCTTATCTCTGGTAGCCTCCCATAGACATGCTTGCACTGCAGGACTTCTTTGCATATCCAGTGACATTTGCGATTTAAGCTATTCTCCCTTTCTTAAATTGGAACTCTGACAGACTTGTGTATGTCTTGTTTTTCTGAAAAGACAGCTTAAATCTCGAAATGTCGTGCAACGTTTGAGGATTGAACCATTTAAACGAGTCCAGCGAAAAAGTTAGCTGATTTCACATTTTATGGTAATTTAAAAGTCTGAGTTTTTACAGACCAAGCATTCCTCTGAGAGGGAGGTAACACTGATCTAGCTGATCTCACTTTCCCACAAATTTTATAGCAATGTCAGTCACATCTAACATTGTTTTGACCCCAGCTGGTGTTACTATACACTATAGCTAGGTTCACACCTACTATGCTAAATTCATTTGAATCTACCTATTACAGCTAGGATCAAATCTACTCGGTCTCTGCTGCTGATTTTTTGTAGGTGATGAACTTGAAACATTTCAAACACAGGCAGTCTTAAAGGCCGACGTACAACCTCGGCTTTCTGCAAAGAAGATGATTCTCTCGGCGCTCCCTTTTCCTAAGCTGCGATGGGAGCCAAGTTCAAGGCAAGAAATAAAGGAAAGGAGGAGGGGGCCAAAAGTGGAAAGTACGAAGTGTATGTTGGCTTTTAAGTGGCGCCATATCCCGAGAGATAACCCACCTAGAATCGAGAGCCAATCGGATAAAAATAAGGAGTGAGCTAACTTTCCGTGTACAATCAAGAAAAGTTTGAAAAGCATTATTTTTCGAACATGTTTTTCTGCCAAGCTTGTTGTCACGGCGAGGGGCAATGAAGCAAGGATGACTGCACTTCCCAGTCAGTATGTTCACTTATCGCGCCATAGCTAACTAGCCGAATTTACCCCAACGTCGTCATTGATCAGAACACTGCAATTATTGTGAGTTAGCTATCTTTCAACATCTAAATGAAAATAACAAATCAAGCTAAAAATTGGAGTAGGTTACTTTCGGGGGTGGTGCATCTCTTGGGATTTTAAGATAGTATAATACATTGCCAGCAAGGTTTTCATGTAACTTATTTATTTTCTTAATAACATTTAACTGCAACGAGCTGTGTTTGTAGGAAGTAGCTTATAATTGTAACACAATTTTCTGTTTTGAATAGTAAAAAAATGTAACAACGTTCTTCTGCCGTTCTTGTTTCTAATTATTAAAAATTACGGTTACTTTAAAGGAGCAAAATCTGATGCATACTTCAAATCAAGCTTTTTGTGGATAGACAACGGTCAAAACGATTCTGTTTTTCTAATCAAGGGGCAAACAAAATAGTTTGAGCCCATTCTAAGGGTAATCAGGTGCACAAAGTGTGCATTTAACAAACAAACTTGCATGCTCAAGTTTCTTTTTTGTCAACTTAAAAGCGTTCGTACAGTTGTGTTGAAATCTGGATAGCATGTAGCTACTAGATTGTGAAATCAAGTGCTTGAATATCAGTTTTTGATAGCAATTTTAGTTGACATTCACTCGTTCACCCCCTCAGTCCTGCGAAAACCTTACCCCAGGGATGTCGGTAAAGATGAAGAGGTTTCTCATGTCCACGCTCTATGCACATCAGGCTGACCACCTGCTTCGACAACTAGAAAGAGTGCAACTTGCCCTTGGTCATAATCGGAGGCTTCAAATGGCTGTCTGAACTTAGGAAAGAAGTCTGGGATATGAGCTTAGTGGCCAATGTTACATAGACTTATTCGTCATCCCATAAACTGTATAAATAAAGCAATACTCAAACCAAATTGACTTTTCCAGTTAGTGCATCAGTTCTCAAGAGATGTTTCTTATTACAAAGCAAATCTGTCTATCGACTCCGCCCTTAATGTTTTTGTTTCAGTTTCGAATGAATTTAGCTTGAACTTTATCGGTTTTGACTAAAGAACTGGTCAACGAAATCCTGAAGCCGAAGTTTAATTTTAGATAGCGGATTATAAACACAATTAGGGGAAATATTTGTTTTACTCTTTTACAAGATAAGCAATCATTAAATGGGCTAAGGGGGGCCATGCCTTAGGTTCAAAGCTCAATTCGCACATGTTATTGGGGTGATAGTCATTTACATATTTTTCTCCGTTTTTTTTTATCTGTTTATCTGAGCATGTTAAATGCAGCATCTGAAAGCAAACCCAAACAGCACAAAACTTAACTCTCAAGGACCCTAAATAAAGTTTTCAAGGTACTGTTCTTATTTTCTGATCACTTATTCAGATGAAATTACATGACTGCCGGGAGCAACCTAAAAAATCAAAATCGGGATATTTATTTTTTAAAGAGATCATATTGTGATTTAAGGTTCTGTCACCTTTTTTAAGGAAAACCTGGTTGTATGAGCTTCACAATTAACATTACTGTATGTATAGGACAGAATCACTAGGGGACTGGCTGTAAAATGAACTGGAGAAATCGGCTGCTAGAAGCATTGAGCTCAATTTTATTCCGAAGGTCTGTTTCAGCAGTGAACACTATTCTGATATGTCAAGGCGTTGCTTCGTCTCTGTGGAATGTAAGACCAGCATTCTCAGTATTTTCAAGAATGAGTAACAACGCAGATGACAGAGTTACGTCTGGTGTTGTCAAGAAGATGCTTCATTTCGCCGTTTAAAAATGCACTGACCGCAGTGGTCGATCAGAGTACAGATAATGTTTTGTAATCCCACAACCTTCTATAATTCTGCACGCTGATCTAAATGCCAGAACAGAAACAAAAACTGATATTGAGAAGACTTGCTGCAGATGCGTTGCTCAGCTTTATTGCCTGCTTTCCACAACAGGTGGAGGCACTTCTCGACAAGAGCATTCAACACGACTCACTTGTATACATCGGTGCCCATTTTCAAAAATTTAAATAATGTAGTTCATATTTTTAACAGAATGGAGTTGCACCTTAAAATGTTTCACGGTGATCTGCGTCAAAAAAGAAAACCTTTGATAATAAGTTGAGCTTGCTAAGGGAAGGCATTGATCCTTGTAGCTCATTTTACAGCCTACCTTTCTATTGACGCCGCCCTATGTGAAGAGCGAGTCGTCTGCGCCTTGCGCAAGCATTGCAGTGACGTCAGAACGACGCCGACCTCTCATTGGCTTTCATCGGAAAGATATAGTGGGTAGACCACAATGCTAAACACCATGAAGTGCACCCACTATTTGTTTTGCAATCAGCCAATAAGAGCTGCGCGTTCTGACATCACCGCAGCCCCTGTCCAAGAAGCAGACTAACTTGTCCTGCGTATAGGGTTACAGATACTCAAGAGTGCTTTCCGTAATATCATTTAAGGAAAGCCTACGCTGTTTGGCCTTTCACGGACAACTTTTAAACACCCTTCCGGATACTAAAGTGATATCCGTAATAGGTTTTGCGGAATGCATATTCCAGTCGGTTGTTTTGCGGACAGGTCATGAATGTCCTTACGGATAGTAGAGCACTTTCCGTAATCTGTTTTGCGGGATGTTCTTTTATTTGCGGACTGTACACGTGTTTATGACTGTACACGTGTTCAAAAGAAACATTTCGTTATTAGGATTATAGATGACCTTTACGGCAGCATTGGGGCCAGAGAATTTCTTCGTAAAAGAGGGGCAAATTTTTTGCAGTGTACTCTGAACCGTCGCCGGCATTTCTCGCGGATTCGTATAACAAAAGGCCTTAGCAGACGTTCCTAGAGAGCCGCTAAACGTGGGTGTATCGGTCAGGAACGCTGAGAGAGTTAAAAGAGTTGGACGGGCACATTGACTTCTGATCAGTTGCCTTAAATGAGCGCTTACACTTCCGCATTGGAGCAATCGTTGCCTGTTAATATTCTGCATTGTTCTTTTTGTATTGCCTTCATATGTAAATAATCGAACATATGCTGCCTTTCGTCGTCTTTTATGCAAGTTAAAAGCTGTATAAAACCATATTACATTACATGTTCATTTATATTAAGGCCCGCTTAATCTAGAATACTTAAGTGGGCAATGCAATTGATTATAAAATATTTTCCTCATATTTTATACACCCGCTTTTTTGACGCTACTGTGCATCACAATTTATCCGTTTGCAAGGTTTATATTGCACTTCTTTTCATTCTTTATTTACAACCTCGAATGAGAGGACGGAGAGCCTAAATCTTCGGCTAAAGTATAAAAAAATAGCCAACTACTGGCTTTCGACACCAAATACCTCATATCAGTTTCGTTAACTCATTTCTATCTGAATGTACCTATCTACTTATATGAACATTCTGACATAAAGACAGATAGTGTCGATTTGATTGCCTTAATTTTTTGTTTCATGTCTTATCTGCGTCACTAGCAGACCATATGAATCAGGTGCCTTTAAAGGTGCTGACGCTGGTGCTCTGAAATATAACTTCCGTCAAGCACGCCAATGAAACTATTGGCGAACCAAAAGAACGAAAGCCCTGAAAAGTAGTTATTCTTTCGTGATCATTGTTCAAGAATGTGCTCCTAAAATTGAATTTAACAATTTAATTTTGAATTATGAAAACTTTCAGATGCGGGCGTACCAGGATGTTCGGTCCGCTTTTTAATCGGAAAGAAAGCCACGCCTGGTTGTAGTTTTGGGTTTCTTATAATTCTTAGGGCATATTGACTGAATTTTGCTATATAGAAAAGGGTCCCAGAATCCCACTTTAGTAACCCTTCACTCACAAGCACGCCGAAGGAGAGTAGTTGTTGTTTACATCGCATGCACACCGAAAGGAAGTACTTTTATTTACACTACGACGTTTACCCTGAAATGTAAGTGTTGGTATAATTTTACAAAACGAAAAGGATTGTTTTTACAAATAAAATGCAACACAGTATTTTTATTTTGGTGCCGGCTGATGTCTAAAATAGGGCTCAAGCTCAATGAATTGAACAAAAACATCCTCCCCTCCCGCACCGCTTACTCGTGTTTTCTGAGGCTCAACAATTTTATTCCAGCGAAATTCAATTGAGCGAGCGTTCAGAGAGGAAAGCATAGATCAGGCTGAAGTGTGCCACACACTTTCTACACTATTGAATTTAAGGGTCTTGCGACATAAAATTTAGATTGCTCAGAACGTAGAATAAAAACGCGATTACCAAGCAGTAAACTTAAAACTTAAACAATGACTTTGAGAAGACCTGGAACTTCGGGAGCCGGCACTTTGCGCCAGAGCTTGATGTCTTTTTTTAAGAGTGTCATGCTTTTTTGTATTTGTTTTACTTCAGTTAAAACAAAGGTCCTTCGCTACTGCGCAGAAAATTGAATTTGCCTTGAAACTTGAGCTCAAGGCATTTGAAACTTGAAGAAAAATTGCCTCGCGCGCACGCTCGCACGGTCCACATTGTTTCCTTGTTTTTGGCTATTCCTCTTCCCTTCTTATATACACAAAGACTGAATTTTTGTTTCCAGTACCATCATTTGCTTTGATTGAAAAAAAATTTACATCATATATTCTTTGAGATTTTTAAATAAAAGACGTAATGTTATATTTAAATTTATCTTTCAGATTTGAGGTTTCAGTGATCTCAGGAGAAGAAGATGTAATCCGGGAGGGGTTCTTCTAAACTCTAAGGTTAGAAGGCAACGGGATGCCGAACGGCTAATTTTTTCACGACAGTTATGGTGTGTGTTTGTTGTCGATCCCTGCGCGTAACTTTCACGACCTAGGGTTCTTTAAGTAGTTCACCTTCGGAGTTAATAAGTCATCGTACATTTAGAAAAAACCAAGAATTTTTTTTAATTCATCTTTTATGTCAAAAATGTCTGCAATACCTACTCTTACAGGGTCACCAATAGTGAGGCTGCAGAAAAAACGACGACCAGCCTTTTATCTCGAGCGGAAATGAATGTATTTCTGGTCTCACGCGCTTGTCATTGTCCTCGCTGCGTGTGGCTACAGTCACATTTGGATGGTCCAAAAAACGTACCACTATGAGAATCTGTTCTTTCACCTCGACTCCCAATTCAAAAAAAGGCAATAATTTGTTTTTATTGTAGTACGATGGCGATAAAAGTAAGATTAGTTCGATATGTATTTCCTTTGTCTCAATTTCTTGCATTTTTAAAACACCACTCTTCTCTGAGGACACGGTACGTGACCAGCCCCGCTAATTAATAAAGCAACTTCATATTTAAAATGGTGATTAAAAGCGCAAAGGAGACAAACACGCAGTAGAGGAAAGCAGACAGGTCAAATGCTTTTTTATATTTATATTTAAATTATATATATTTGTACTTAAGGCACAGACACGCTACTAAAGTAACAAGAAAGGGATTTAAATAAATATAATATATTAACGAATACACCTTACCATATTTATTTTATATCGGGGAAGTAAAATTCGTTGTTTTACCCCGTACCAGTTGCACTTAAGGAACAAGAAAAAACATAAAGTTAATACATAAAGTTAATTTCGTTCATCAAACGGGCAGTAATCAATGCGAAAATTCCGCTTAAAACGTTGGAGCAGAAATTACTTTGAAATATAGGTTGTGTTCTGTATAACTTACCAGTCATACAAGGACGGCAATGCTGTTTCTCATCTTGAAGTAATTGACGTCAGAAACAACAAAAATACACCAGGCGAAATATACAGTTACTGTTGTGAAAGCGCTATACATTTGTGAATTTTCTTACGAAACGATACCGCGATTGGCGTGTGTTCGGGAGCAAGGAGTTTTCAAAGTCAGTAATAATGAAGTTTACAATTCTTCAACAAAACACCCCTAACTTTTGGGAGATTTGATGTTGTACGAAAATAATCCATGGTGACCCAGTCCCGGACATCCATGGACACCTTAAACACCCTTTGTTTTTACTTTGACGCTGTTTCCTCCAGCTTAACATCACGCAATTTTCCCAGTTCTTCGGAAACACAGCCCTTTCATTCGAGAGAAAATGGTGGCACAGAATTGACAAGGCTAATTAGCGTTATTTTAACTGCTGAATTTCGGCAGGATTAATAGCAGGCAAATGTGGTCAATTGTCAAGACGTGTACGAACCCAAAATGGTCGTGAAATATTGTAACAAGCCGTTTGAATTCAGAATTGAAAAATACATTTTTGTTCTATAGAGACTTGCCACCACTTTATTCCCTATAGTATTAGTTAGTTTGAGGATATATATTACTTAAACTTACTCGTTTAGTGTCTGTAAAAGGTTTGAACTCATTATAACAATTCTGGTAAAATGGTCAGTAGGTCTTACAAATATAATATTTTGAGCAAATGGTCCTGTAGAGTATGAACTCAAGGCCTATCATCATTTGTCGTATTACGGCATGCCCCGTTAGCGCAAACCCCGCAAGATTTCCTCAGTCAATGCCGTCAGATAATTGCTGCATCTTGTAGCGCTGAAAATATACACTGAGGATGCGTCGCCGTATATATTACGCCATCCATTATATGAGAAAATAACTGCAGAACATATTAGTGTTCAACTACTATCTCCAAGGTGAAGAACGCAGGGGAAATTTTTTTTATATTTGACATGTATGTGCTTGTTTATCCCAAGTCGAAATAACATGGCTTTTCATCTAATAAACCCATTTTCTTTGAAGTATTTTTTTTATTCAGGTGCTGGGAAATGCAGTTCTGGGACTGTCACCTAGCTTACTGCCACTTACCTGCATAGCAGACGCCAGTTGAGTCTTCAATTATATTGTCATACTCCCTCTGTACAGGGAACTGGCTTTTCCAAATAAGTTATGTGGTCGTTGTGCTGCATTCAAATACAGTAAGCAGTGAAGACAACGCTATTCTTTAAGGTATTTTAATAAGTTGTACCGCTCGACTATCAAGCGGCTCGCAAAAGTTTGTATCGCCAGCTCGACGTCAGTGGACAGTACGACGAAACCTAGTTTTGGGGAGTTACATCTAGGACAAGGGGAGTACCCGTCTACACCCGCCATTTCTTAGAGTGAGGAAGCGTCTGGGTGTGACGCTGAGGGTATACTCCCTCCCATATGCGCGCCACCGAATCCTCGTGGCGATCTTCATAAAACACGAGCGAGTTTCGTCGGCAAGGAAAGGGAACGCTCACCGCCAATGAAACAGGAGCATCAATATTGATCGAACATGTCCCTCGCTGCTGTGTCTGTGGCACCACGAAACCAGAGAGATCTGCACACAAACGCGAAACGCCTGTCGTCTTAGCAAACGAAGGCCACTGAGCAGGTTGGCGTGCCAGGCCCATTTGGCGAAGGAGGAGGAAAGCGCTCATTAAACGGATCCAGAGGGTCCAGCGAAAAGGGGCAAATAGTTCATCGACGTGAAGCTTTCGTAACGGGAACCGCACCGGACCTATTTGGAAGATGAACCGGATGAGCCGCCCGACGACCGGAAGCCGAAAGTAGGAGTTTGAAGCTTTGTTCGTCTTTCCGCTGGATTGCTTTTCCTTTGGTTTATCTTTGAAGGTTTTTGATGGTGCTCGGTCAGGGGGAGGGAATGAGGCCAACTCGAAAGTCTAACCGAACGGGTCTGCCGCTAGGACCCCGACAACCTGAACGGTACCTGCCCCGAAATTAGTTTTTCCCACTGCTTGGATTCTTTCGTTTGACCTTTCCGGAACATTTCGTGTTCGCTTCTTTTTTGCCCTCCATGTGCCTTTGGTGTGCAAACACGTTCGTGTACTTTTTTTTCTATTTGGAAAAGAGTCTTTTGTGTGCCCTTTCGGAAGCTTTCATTTGCCCGGATTTCTTTTTTGGCATTTCTGGTGTGCTGCGTGTCTTGTTATTTTGCCCTATTCTTCTATTCTTCCATCCAGGTCTTCGTCCTTTCCAGAGGACGTTCCCCACTTCTAGTCCCTTTGTGATTTTACGTGAACTAGGCGAACAAAAGAGAAACTATGTTTTGTCATGTGTTCGATTTGTTGTCCCTGAGTATAGAAGCCAGGATTATTGACCTCTGTAAAGTACTAAAATGACTCTATTATCGCAATATTACTCACAAACGTTATCAAATAAATTAAATAATGTTAACTACTGGGCTACTCATCAATTATTATTTGAAACCGAACCCACAAAAGATTTAAAAAAAAATTGTTACCGCTTTACCTAGTCTTTTTTACACCTTTCGTATTTTGCGCCGTTCCTTATAAAGCAAACAACCAAAGCAATACTTATTATATAAGAACATCCGTCTTATGAAATACCCTGGAAGTGAAATTTCCCCGCCGCAGAATAATCAGCTCTAAAGCTTCCCTAGCCGTAGGTGACAGCCGCCTCTGGAAGGGAATTCGATGAGGTCGTCTCGCTTTCTTCCTTACGTAGATAGAAGTCCCTCAAGTTTCATATCATCAATTCGGGCGCATGAGAAGCTACAGTAAAGCATGCCTCATCTGAACATATATGTTAAAATACTTGGCGACACGCTAGTATAAGAAAAACAGCGTCGTTGTTTTTTTTTTTTTTGTCAAAGCGGGGGGGGGGGGGGGGGCACAATTTGATTTTATTTTTCATGTTTTTGTATTCCTACAAAGTGCTTTTTACTGCTTATAGATTTTTATGATTCATCTGTCCTGATGAAGCAGTTTTCGTCCTATGTCAGAGATTTTTGTTTTCTCGAAATGCTGGATAGTCTGGCCGTTAAGAGACGGGCGAGATGGGGGAGGGGGGGGGGGGGGGGGGGGGGGGTCTGTCGGCTTGTCACGCTTGTCGCTGCCTTTTGGGGCGGCCCACTATGTACAACTGTATTCCTCGACAGTCGTCTTGATAAACGTTGACTTTGACTTTTATTTCCCCAACGGCAGTCTGCATGATTAATGAAAACTGAAAATGCAGTTTTCCTGTGACCACGACGAACGTACTACGGCGTTGTGTTGTGGTTTCATTTATATGTTTTTTTCTTAGGCGATGGTGCCTGAAACACTTGTTTCCAAGATGAAAAAGAAAGAAGAGAAAGCACAGGAGCCCAGGAGGACAGTGAGACCTGCTGTTATGCCCTATTCCCACAAGGTCTCACACAACCTAAAAAAAGTGGTGGCACACTTTGATTTGCCGGTTGAGTTTTCGGCCCCGAAAAAGCTGTCCAGCCTGTGCCAAAAATTTATAACAAAAAAGACCGAGACGACGTGTGCAGAAAAAACACACTAGGAAATTCGTGCAATGCGCATTTTCGGTCGCATACGATATTCCAATGACATGCGGAAAAGGTTTCGTGGCCCAATCGGGCAGATGCGTCAATGAAAGGGCAAGAGAGCACGCAGTAAGGAATTCCACCTCGGGCAATTTATCTTTTGACTGCAAAAAACGCCCTTCTCGGCCCGAAATTAAAGGGAAAAAAAAAAAAAAAAAACGAAATTTTTGGGAAAGCTAAGAAGTAAAATCTCGAGAGAGCTGTTCGAGTCATTCCACATTAGATTGCAGGGGGATGACAGATGCGTAAGTGCCGCGACAGTCGATCCATCAGAATCGCATTTGAATTCTCGAGAGGCCCGAATGGGTGTATAAATGGTATGTGTTGTTTCAATAAACATTTAGTTGAAAGTAGCGCTTCGTGTTCTCTCCCTTACTTTGTCCCAGTCATGCGGCGCCATTTGTCAAAAGAGATCGTGCATAACCTGCCGATCTGACACTATTAATGATTAAACGTCCCCTTTTAAACCTTGTCCGGCCCTCGGTCTCTATGTCTACGCTCTAACCGCTCATTCCCACTGGAAGCCGATCACGCGTTTGCAAAGCGGTTGCTAACGCGGTTGCATAAAGATCCAGTACGATTGCATGAGCACCTCATGTCATCGAGTGCGCGTGAAATTGTACTGGATCTTTATAAAAGCGCGTTCGCAACCGCTTTCCGAAGGCGGATCCGCTTCCAGTGTGAATGAGCGGTAACACTTGAAAAACACTAATCCGCTATGTTGTGAAAAAGAAAAGGTAAAAATAAAGGCACCTCGCCGTCCTTCGTACCATCTCCTCCTCCCCTCCCCCTCACCTCCTCCCGTCCCCCACCCTTTCTCCTCTGCTCCTCGTCCTCTCGTCCTATCCCCCTTCTCCACCTTTCCTTCTCCTCCTCTCTCCTAAATCCTTGTCCTCCTTTCCCCCCCCCCCTCCAGCGTACCCTTTCATCATCCTCCGGCGTACCCTCCCCTCCTCCCACAGTTTCCCCGTTAAATTTAGCTCAATAACTGACGTCACGTGAACTGAACAGCAATTCAATTCCCCGCTAAATTTAGAGGGGAAATGAATTTCTGTTCAGGTCACGTGGCATCAATTTTGAAACTAAATTTAGCGGGGAAATTAAATTTTTTTCATAGGTGACGTTACATCAAGTCATGTGACGTCATTTTCCCCGCTAAATTTGGTGGCGAAACTGAATTGGTGTTAGGTGAGGTGACTTCAATTTTCCGCTAATTTTAGCCGGGAATCGAATTGTTGCTGAGGTCACGTGACGTCCTTTTTCCCTGCAAAATTCAGCGCAGTTACGCCGACGCCGCAAAATCCTGAAACGAGCGCCTAAGAGCTGCGCTCTAAAAGAAACATCCATAACAACTTCAAACGTACGGCTTCTATGCACTATGCGAAATGTTGCCATAACGTCTTTATTTTGTATCTATTTGCAAATCAATAATTAACTCTCGAATGAAACCCGCGGCTGGGAGCGCTGGCCGTATGCAAGGCACTGTGATGTTTAAAAGACGCGACCAGATGGCAGTGAGATACAGTTGTAGATGCGGGATTACAACCGGAACAGTGCGAACACTACAGTTAATATATTTACATATTTACAAGAGGGAGAAATTCTAGCGTTCTGGTGTATATCAGAGTGAACATCATATTGCAAAATTTTCCTTTTCCTTCTCTCGCGTTTCTCGAAATTTGCGTCTTCTATTTCTTCCCTTGCTCCAAGCGATTGACATCTTTTGGAGTCTCGCTTCGTATTTCCTTCGCATCCTTCGTGGCTACCTCCATCGAATTGGCTCCATCTACCGCTGCCTTGAATGTCAGCGTCTATTCAGCCAACAGCTTTTCGAGAATGTTTCCGTCCTTAGTCCCGTCAATGACCTTGTCTCGAAATCGGTCGTTCAAACACCGAAGTTGCATCGCAGTATATCTGTTTGAGCGCAGCTACGTATTCTGCGATGGTTTGGGATTCAAGCTGCTTCCAGTGATGAAATTTGGAGTGTTCAATCGCTTCATTGGGCGTCGCGTCGACGTGGTTCTCCACTAGTTGACCAATCCGTAAGCACGTCTTTGTGCTTGGTTCAGCGGATGCCGCGAAGTTCCGGATTTGTCTCTTCATTTCTCGTCCGATGAGAGGGAGAAGTAAATCGGCTCGTTTTGATTCCGTACCGTCGTTCGCAGCGTAGAGCACCTCTATCCTTTCAATGTATGAAGACCGTGATTCCGATTTCTGATCGCACTCTTTAGTTTTTCTGATGCGAGGCATTCTTTAGGATTGAAATATGCCGTAACTCACGTTACCGCTATCCCCATTGTTCGGGTGTCGCTCAATTGTTTATATCCGGCTTTCTTGGATCCCATCCTCGCCGTCATTGTGATATACTTGTTAATTTGGGATAATGAAAGGGTATACATTTACTTAACAGTTTAGGATACAATCGTTTGGTGTTACGAAAACCCAGGTAGCACCAAAACATTATAATAATGTTATTTTTTTGTTTGGCCCATACGTTTGAAATATATCCTTAATGTCATTTAATTTAATGTTTCCACAATATTTATCTTTACGTTAGATTAATGTTTTTCCAAACGTTATTTGAACACACAGGAAACATTCCTACAACATAAATTTAATGTTTGCAAAACATTAAATTAACATTGAAGGAACATTTTACAACCGGTATGCAACATCTGTAAAACATTAAATTCACATCAAAGAAAATGGTACTGCTACACTAGCAGAATATCCACAAAATGTTAGAAAGATCTTTTCAGTTGACGAAGACAAAAATATTGTAAATCAGACGCAACCGCTACCCATGCAGTTACGCCTCTGCTGCGAACAAGGCGAACTCCCTGGGTAGCAACAGACCGATTTCACCAGCTAGTTTGAGTACGCCACCGCTGCCGATGTGCATCGTGGGAGCTGTGGTCTTTCTGTACGCGCGACAACCTTGCTGGAGGTTTGCGCGAGCAGACCACGAGGCAGCATGAGCTGTCGCGTGAACTGGCGTTTGCCTCCTACGAACTACAGTTATGGCGGCGTCACGCATGCGTGGAACGCTTGGTGGGATCGGTCTATTGCGTCTGATACAATACTTTTGTCTTCTTCAACTGAAAAGTTCTTTCTAACATTTTGTGGATATTGTGCTAGTGTAGCAGCACCATTTTCTTTGATGTGAATTTAATGGTTTATAAACTTGCGTACCAACAAAACCGTAGGAAGTCAAAGCTGAAAGAAAGGTGTTGGAAAGGAACCTCCATGAAACCCAACGACAGGCAGTGTTTCGCTACAGACATAGCTTTTCCAAGGACTTAAAAAGGTAAGACTTGCAGAAATATTGTGTCCTGGGTCTTCAAGGACGTCATTTTTCCCATACATAGCAATGTTTTCCAGAAGAAGAACCACTGGACTCCAGTGCACTATATACATAACTGCAAAGAATTGACTGTATGCACCTTTTGAAGCAGCTTGATCGTAGCATGTCCGTCAACCAAGGAAAAGAATGTTTGTGAAAGGCACAATAAGGAGTATTCACTGGGCGCCATATTTGTAGGTGCTGTTTAGAGCGCATGCTCAGAACGAGCCCACATTAATAGGCTGCTAACACCGGCAATCTTGAGGGTGCGGAATGTACGTTTCAAAAGAACTGTGGAAGCTCCCCATCAGCACGCTCTCAGCAGTCGCGCACACAGCTATGGCCGCCAGTGAATACTTCCTATACTGCACACTATTAACAACAACGCTAGAATGAACGACCATTACCAAGCTCCTTTTCATCACAGCACATAATGAGACGAAATTAGTTGCAATTTGCTACCCTTGCAAAGATGAAATCAGTCAGGTACATGTACTAAAACAGATTTATTGTGGCTTCAAATTAAACCAAAAGAAGCATATACATATGAGCAAGGATGCTGCTAGACTCGGCTGTCAAAATGACTGACCAATAATTTAAAACAAATCTGTATGTACTACCACAACAAACTTAAAACTGACTAGAAGTGGTGACTAGAGCAGGTGATTGGAAATAAACGAACAAGGGTATATATTGTGACGGCTTGAAGCTCAGCCATACCTACTTGCCACAATACCTTTATTGGAAGAAGACATGCCTTGCTTTAACTTTGGTTATAATTTACATTATAGTTGTCCTGACGCTGGCCATCTAGATGCCCCTCCATGCTTGTGCTTAGAGTTGTCCTTCAGTTGAAAATTTCTTCGGTATCTTCATGGTGCATGTAAGTGCAGCTTGAAATAAAGAGCAGAAGAGGATTTGAAATCAATACACAATCGAAAGAAATTGCATGTGACATACATGGTTAAAGTGAGCAAGCAACATGCTTACGAACTAGCCCAGCTCCCCAGCTTGGTACTGTACATGACGTATAAAACAAATTTTTCATAAATTGAACCAAAGTAAAAATTTGTTTTAATTTGAGTACCCCATACAACAAGCTGCTTGAGAAATAAAACTGGCAAATTAGAATTGCAAAACTATTCAGCGATATTAAACACATTAAACTGAGCCAGATCTCCCTTCGTGTATACACTAACTTATGTTTACAAACAAACCGGAGCGCCCCTAGCAGACGCCACCGGCGCCGCGCATGCGCGATGGGCGTGTGGGCAAGAAGCTCGCCGTCGCCCATAAACAAACCATTGAAGTGCGATGCCGTCGTCGGTGTGAGTCCCCCTGCCCTTTTTCGCGTTCGAATTGTTAATTCTACGTCTTCCTGGCGATGTCTGACTACTTGAGCGGCGTCATCGAAATTACCGAGGCTCGTTACACCGCAAAACTTCGCGTGAATAATGTGACATGTGGCGCTTCATTCCGCGTGGACGCCGCAGTATGTACGCTAAAGCCTGATTCGCATGATGCGATTTCACTCGCAATTTTCAGTCGCGACGCCGCTCGGGCTGCAAAAGTGTGAATTGTGGCTGAGATAGTCAACGTCGATACTGAAAATCGCAAGCAGAACCGGACCAAGTGAATTAGGGCTAACAAGTCGGTGATGGTCACTGGTAACAATGATCAACATCTTTTTCGTATCTACTGTTTATATCGAGCCTGCTTACCAACCTTCAAATTTAAAGGGGAACTGACACATCACAATCGCATTTTTTTTATTATCCGAAACGATTGAAAACGATGCCGGGACATTACCCTCAATATTTGAAATTTGGGAATTCAGTATTTCTAAAGTAAAAAAACTTTCCAAATGCCGAATTCGAAGTTCCCGCGCGATCCGCGTCTGTGCGTTGCCGTCAAATATTGCGGAGTCCTGAGAGTCCACTTTCTTTCGAGACTCCCTGCTGTTGCCATGACGACCCAAAGCGAGGAGGAAAGGAGCGAGCGCCGGGCCGCCGGCGGACCGGTTTTCAGTGGTGTCGCCCGTTTTCCGTGGGAGGATACAAATCCAGGAGACGGCACCACAACGAACTCCCGATTTTTGGTAATTCAAAAAGAAGGGCCGTAGTGCGTTAGCAATTGCGTTAAAAAACATGTCTTAGGATTTCCCTTATTAAATGTTATAGAGATGTCGCCTACAAAGCTTCTAAATTTCATGATTCTTGACGTCACGAATCAAAAGAAGCGAGGAGGCTAGAGGCGGGAGAATCAAACGCCAAAAATAAAAAGGCGCGCGCGCGCGCGGCGAGTTTTTTTTTTCGCGATGCGGTTTTTTTTTTTGCGTGTCTATGACTGCAACTTGCATCGTTCTAGAAAATAAAAAAAATACGACCTTTGGGGTGTCAGTGCCCCTTTAAGTCTTTCGAGGCCTGCACTTACTTCTTATCGCAAGTACCGAGCCAACATTTGGTCTATGGGCCGGCGTTGTTTAAGAGAGCAGACGACAAGCAGAAACGTTTGAAAGGGCAGACGACAGTTGGAACAATCAGGCGGCTGTTTGAACTTGAAGGCGCACTGAACGTAGTCCGCACAACCTGACGGTTTTCTGGCGTTCATATTGGAACAAAACAAATAAATCTGATGACCACAAGTATCCGTCAATTCAACCCAAAGTGCTTCCCACCCAAGCAATCGTTGTCCGACGGCGTCTGCCTTTCCTTTTTCACGGCACATATTCAGATTCTTGGACGAACCGAGCACGTGAAAACTGACCTTCAAACCTTTCTCAACACTTTTGGTACGGCCTCAGTTGCGGCGTTTTGACAAGGCAGGTTTTTGCCTGGTTCCGTTCAGAACAACGCTGGAATACACGTCTGGCATGGGGACTTCTGCCCACAGCCCCAGACCGGAAGTGTGACCGAAGCGGCACCACCGTGCTGTGACGTAACAGAGATGAGTTCGTGTATACAGTAGGCTCACGATATTTCAAACTCGGATATTTAATACTTCTCGTTAGGTCAAACAGTTTTCAAAACTTGGGCTGTCCCGCTACTTTTTTTATGTATTCATAAGCCGCTTCACTCGAACAGCGTTTTCGTGTAATTTATGTAACACCTTTTGGCGGGCTAGTTGGTTCATGATTGTTCTTGCGGCACCGTTGAGTGCACTTTTACCCGTGGAGCTTGCTCCCGCTGGTGTTGCTTTTCCGCAGTGCACCAGGGCTCGGTAAAAAGCGTGCTCAACAGGGCTAAAGCAGAGCAGAGCCACATATAGACCGTTTTACTGAAAGAGGGCGAGAGAGAGAAGGGTAAAGGGCTTCCAGCGCTTTCCTTCTTGCTGGAGCGTTAGAAGGAGTGAAAGTCCCGGATGAGAGGCTTCGCCGCTGTAGGGTATAGGCATTGCCCAAATTTCGTTCGCGTTTTCTTCTCCATTCTAAACTCCCAAACTTAATTAGAAGGACGGGCTTGAACGGTGACAGTCCCCTGGTCATCGGGACACCGTCGCTCAGTTATATAGTGCACGAATAATGACAGAAAGTGTAGAATACTGTTTGAGGACCTATGTAGCTTGTAAAGGATTCGGCAAGGTGAGTGCGGCTGCAATATCTTTAAGCTCCATTGCTTTCCACGTGACCCCAATCTTCGGCGGTAGTGGCTTGCATCCCTAAATCGAAAATACTTTTCCGCAACGCCATCCTCTTGACTGTGCTCGGAACATTTTGTGAATGGAGCGCGCACCGCACTTGATGCTGTACCATCGATGAACATGGGGTACGCTCGCAAGGTACGTGGAAGTGTTCTCCTGATAATTACTATATACGCTTGTAACTCTTCGGAACTGAATTTATTTTAATATCAATATTTTTAAGTGGTGACAATGACTCGACTTTATTATCTACAGCACTTGGTTGAAGGCTGATTTCCGCCGCCGGGTGTGGCTGGAAATTGTTGAAAAGTTAGTTTGATCGCTTTGCCTGAATCGCGATCTCCTGCGCAAAACTAGAGAGCCGTGAACCTATGCTGACCGCCACAACGCGACTAGATTCTTCTTATCTTTAAAATGAGTACATAATGTAGCCGGAAAGAAACCTCCAATTTCTGTTGCTGAAAGTTGAAACATGCTCATGCATCAATGCTTATAAACGTTGAAACATGCTCATGCATCGGTGTTAATAGATGTCTCATTTGAGGATTCCGTGCTGACGAGCGTGACTTTTGTCGAGAACTGAAAAGAGCAAAGTAAAGATGGGCCGATTGCCGGAGCGAATCGATCAGCGATTCAACGATTCAAAATCAATGCACGAGCATGTTTTAACTTTCAGCAACAGAAATTGAAGGTTTTTTCCCATCTACAATATGTACTAATTTTGAAAATAAGAACAATCTAGTCGCATTGTGACAATCAACAGAGGCTCACAGCTCTCTGGTATCGTGCAGGAGATTGCGATTCAGGACAACCGATAGAACTATCTTTTTGACAATTTCCAGCCACACCTGACTTCCGAAATTAGCCTTCAACTAAGTGTTGTAGCTGATAAAATTGAGTCTTTGTCAACACTTTAAAATACCAATATTAAGATAAATTCAGTTACAAAAATTTCCAAGCTGAAACAGCAATTACCACAAGAAAACTTGCACGCACCTTGCGAGCGTACCCCATGTTCATTGACAGTACAGCGTTAAGTTTGGTGCGCGCTCCATTCACAAAATGTTCCGAGCACAGTTGAAAGGATGGCGTTGGGCAAAAGTCTTTTTGGTTTACAGACGCAACCCATTGCCGCCGGAGATCTATGTCATGTGGAAACAACTGCACTCACCTTGCCGGATTCCATGGAAGCTACAGAGGTCCTCAGACAGTTTTCAACGCTTTTTGTGTTTCTTTTGTCACGACTCAATGCGCGTTTTTTGTTTTTTCTTCCAACCTTCACAATGAAGTACTTCCTGTGGCGCAACATGTACAGGATTTTGTATAAAAAGGCAGTGCCCCACTCGAAAAAGATCTCTTTATACTCTTCGCAAGCAACATAATCAACACAGACTCTACTTCTAAAGGCGCGCGTCACGCAATGTTTCGAGTAGTTTCCGAGGAAGAAATTCGAACTTGAATCCAAACTCCCACAGTGGAAGCGAATGCAAGCGCCAGCACGCTAACGGGTACCTTCAGCGGTCATGGGTTCTGCAAAACACACCGCCTAGATGGGTGGTACCAAGCCGCCACCCGCGTTGCAGAAATCAAGCCTTGTCCACCGATCTACGTGATAAAGCTCCCTGATACACTTACCAGGTGCCCCGCTTGTCCGCCCGCCTGCCTCCGGTGGGACCTTTGGCTCTGGGTGCGTTCCAGCAATCTGACTGCTCGCTCAGTGACGGGTCGGTTCCGGGACTTCCTTTACAAAAGCTCGAAGGTCATCCAATGCGGAAGGCACGTGTGCGGCAAGGAACCGCACACGTTCGCTTTCACGCCGACTGCACACACAAGAACACGTCATAAACGCTCCAAACGGAAAGGACTGAAAAAGTAAAACTCGGCGAGCACTCACCAATTAGACTCAAATCCACAGCTGGTTCCATGGGCCCGCCGGCACCTAGGACACTTCCTTTTTCTAAGAACGTTCTTCGATGTTTTTTCCGAAAGACTGAAAGCGTCCGCTCGCTTTGTTTTTGTGTTTTGATACGATGGCGATGGAGATGCGGTGATAGTCGTTGCTCGTTGGTTCCGACCAAGCTCATTTGGCGCAACGTGAACGTGCTTGTTTTAGTCGACGGAAATTAGAACTTTCAAATACAAAAAGTTGTTTTAACATTTATATAATTATTTTTAATAAACCAGGTTGTAGTGCGTTGTGTACTAAACTGAAGCTTGGCCAATTTGACTTGGTTTCATTTTATCATGGCAGCGACCACCATTTCTCAAGTGCCGGCCGTACTCGACCTACTCGTGCGTGGTTGTCCTGTTATCCACCTGCTGCGATCCGCATCAGCCACAAGCATGCTGTCTGGATATTATGGGCCCGCCGGAAAGAATCTCCAGTCTTCTTGGAAGCAAGGACCCCACTAGGGTTGCTCGGACGTCGTCGACACCCACGAACTGAGTCAGTGAGCCTCACGTCGTTTGCTTGGTTCCTTCACGTTTCCGGCGACGGATCCCCCAGCCCTGGCCTCAGCCTTACATGACCTAGCTGGTGAAAACAATCTACGGCAACGCGGCGTCTTTGTAGTGCGATTGCTACGATCAGTGGCTCTTAAAACCTCAGTAGCCACCTTCAATGATGAGCTCTTCAATGTGAACGCTCTTACCTTCGCAGTGTGCAGACTCTCCGAATGGTGCTTCTACAAGCGACGCTGCGAGACGCGAGCCTTCTGCGTTGTGTCAACTCGCAGTATGATTCTCAAAATGGGTACTTGGCCCCAATTGAGATATTGCACCTTCACTCACTCCCTTAGACGCATCCCACGTCAGTTCTATCGGTATGTAAAACGAGGATGCAGGATTCGGTTTATGGCGGCCACCCTGTCGATTGATACAGTGGAGCACGCTACTTACGGAAAGGATCGTGCTACGAACTCTAGATTTGTGCTGGTCGTGGTATTTTTCCGATTACCCTTTTAGCGACGCCGTAACCTGGAGCTAGAACCTCCTACAAGCTTGGCAAGGTGCTGCTATACTGTGCGTGCTGCCTGGCTTCCGTGACCGAGTCCTACGACTTGACCAGCGAGCCACTGGTGCTCATTAACACTAGAATTAAGTAAATGTGTGCATACTAGAAGCCTTGAAGTTGAGTCGTTCGGAGCGCAGTGTATACCAGAAAACTATTTCCAGTGGCCAAAGTGCTCAACTGTTTGACGGGACGGTGTGCTCAGTCCAGTTGTTCGCAGCATGCTTATTAATCGTGATAATGCCTCCGTCCAAACGACTCCATTGCTGTTACGGTTGACCTGATGGTGGTGCTGCTTATCAGGTGACCCCGGAAACCATAAATATTTGCAGAACAACATGGACAAGGGCTGCTATAAACAACCAGCTATGTTTCTTCACACAGCATGTCATCAGTTTTGTCCAAAATGAGCGGAGCACTGGGTTTTGTACTTTGAGTGTCCAGCGAAACAGGCCATAGCTCACTTAGGTGCCTCTGATAGCCCTGGGCCCGCCACCACTAGAGTATCACAGCTCCATATGAGACTCCTATGAGGTTGATCTTATAAGATCAGTTGAAAGTGTTCAGCAAAGGGGGGAAGCTTACGCTATTCTTCGGCAGCCATGCTCACTCCCGATCACTCACTGCTCTGACAATGGCTAGAATTCTGGCCCTTCACTGGCAGGCTAGAGGTGATCTCAAGTGTGGCGCTTTAGTTGGTCGTTTTATTATGTTTTATTATGTCTTATTATTTAAGGAGGCGCATGTTTCTATACTTTCAGATAATTAATCCACCACCGTTAGGCACCTCTGTAGTAAATCATAGTGGGATGCAGGTCACTGCAAGAGGGCCAAGGAAATATAGTGAACACCTTAGAAAGGTCACGCTGGCAAGCCGAGAGACGAACCGTTTATCAAGGAGGGACGAAAGGGCGGTCGTGATACACATCATCGCTTTACTCATCCACAAGCTCCATAGTCGACATAATCACCACCTATCCCCTCAGACCTTCCTGGTAAAGGGAAGTGAATATTCATGTGAAACAAAAAACAAGTGAAACAAGTACATTCTATTTATGGTCGTCTTTCTATGGATCACATTTTACATTTAGGTTTCCAAGATTTTCCGTTTTTTGGAGTTTGCAGCTGCTACATAAATGGTTAATTGAAATGCTTCCTTTTTTATAGGGCAAAAGACATGAAATGCAAAAAGTAGCATAGCATATATTTTTATTTTCCTTGCCATTTTTGTACCTTCACGCTACATTTCAATAAAATCTGAAACTGAAATAGTGTACTACATTTTCTTACATTTGCAAAAATGTTACTTCGTTGAAAACATTATACCAATAAATTGTTACTGTACGTGGTGTTTCATTGTAAACTTCAAAATAATGTTAGCAGCATAATGTTACTAAATGTTACTTGAAGGTTGGTGCTCATAACATTGCTTTACAGTAATATATTGAATGTTGTTATAACATTTTGTACGCAACAATATTGTTGTATGTTTAATTAGAACGTTACACTAACATTGCGAACATACCCAAAACGTTGTGTGTTGTATTTGAACGTTGCTATAACATTTACACCTAACACAAAACGTTATTTCAACTTACACAACAAAAATTAATGTTATTATAATGTTTTGTGCTACCTGGGAAGCGCCTTGTATGGTTTGGGACCGCGCCCAGTCTGTGGCTTCCAGCCGTTCCCTGCTTCTCAGTGACCCACCGCCCAGCTCTCTTTTCCCTGTTTCTCGGGTTTCACAAGCCGTTTTTTGGACTCAATGGGTCACGTGTGCTATACCCGTCGAACACGCACGTAATACCAACAGCCTTGAATGGGCTTGAAATTGTGAGAACATTGATTTATGCACAAAAAGAACCAACGCCAGCCAAATTCGAATCCCACTCCTCCCATTGGCAGACACCTGTGTTAAAGGGATGGGCAATATCGAGATACAAACGCATTGCGTTAGTTATCAGATATACTTTCGTGTATAGTTGTATTTATGTTTCAAGATACTTTTGAAACGTTCATTTTTATTTCAATAGTTAAATACACTTGCGATGTACCGCTTGTGTTGCGAAACTCTGATAGGCTCTGGGATCTCGTTACATTTGTTGCCGAAAATTAATTGACGCGGTTTTCTATTACAAATTTAAAATCACATTTTTGGTGCCAGGGATCCCAACATTTTTAATATTCAGACGCCCCACAACCTCATCTATAGGGGGAAATAATAGTTTTCTGGTGTATGGAGTGGGCAGTGCAGCGCAGCAACGATGCGGACGTCCATAAACCCGTTCCTATTTTTAACACAGCCCTACTGAAAAAAACCATTTGAAATTCAAACGGGTGGCAAACTGGTCGCCCGTTTGAATCAAACTTGTCGATCCGTTTGGATCAAACGTGATTATGGGATACGGGTACCCGTTTGGAAACGGTACCCGTTCGAAACGGTACCCGTTTGATACAGGTGCCCGTTTGATACGGTGCCGTATGGTACGAGTACCCGTTCGACATGGCACGTGACCACACGTTTGAACGTGCCATTCGAATTGGCAAATTATGCGCTAGCCCTAAATGGGTATCGTCTGGGAGGTTGCTTATCGTAAACATATTTAAGACGTCCCGAAACTCATAAACGTATTTATAACATGGAGAAAACGCGTAGAACAAACGCACTCGCGTAGGTGCTTGTAAGTGGACAGGAAAACCGACACGAAAGATTGTTTTCAATTCTCCTCAAAGTTTATTACCTCTTCTGTAGACAAGTACAAACGTGCAAGCGATCTGTGAACACTATACAGGTAGACTTTCGGGGAAATTATTCTCCTGGCTGCCGCGTGAATAGGCGCTGCATAATTCTTTAGATAATCTAGAAGAGTACGCGTAGAAGAACGGTCAATCGTTGCCAACACGTAGGTTACAGTGCACCTACCATAACAATAGCGGACTTGAAAGATGTAATCCGTGATATTTGTCGACACGGTCAAAGCAGGACAACCACACAAACACAAACGAGGTGGGAACGGCTCCTTGGAAGTTTCAACACGATGCGGCGCACAAGCTGTCATTTGCCGAACCCAACCAAACCGCGAGAATTTGCGACTTCTTTGAAGAATCGCTCGTTGCCGACATACACGTGGGTCTTTTCGAACACTGATAGCTTTGGTGCACATCCAATACGTTGTCGAGAGACATCCCAATAAGACCGCAGGGTTAGGCGACAGATTGAAGCAGGTAGGAAGAGCGAACTTCGAGCAGCAACTGACAACAAGCAGACAAAGAAAAAAGCGGCTGCAAGGCGCGCCCTTCCGGATCTCGATGCTTATCAGCGTGTAGCTCGCGCGCTGCTGTGGGTCACGTGACAGGGGTGACAAGGAGGAGGGAGGGGGCGAGGTCAAGGCGCTGTGACCACCGGGACAGCCCCTCTCCCTCTCCCCAGGCATTCCAGGGAGATGCGTTTTTGTAGTCCCGAAGAACAAACGCGCGCGAGCGCGCGCTCTTGAACTTTGGAAATGGCGGCGGGGCGGCCAGAAGCTCGGCTATGGTGGGCTAGAGGGGGAGGTGCCGCGAGCTGGGAGGAAAAGGCGATCCGCCTGTTCAAGCCTTCCGTAGATGGCGCTACGGTCGGGATTTCGATGCGCGGGTGGTGAGGATACGTGGCGGACGGCTTCGCCTATGCGTGTTTTTGTTGCGCGCGTGAGCTAAAATTTGTTGAATACACAAGTAAGCTCACAGCGGCAAATGTTCAATAAATCTACTTGACCCATTTTCCGTTTATTTTTTTAATACTATTGCTACGACAGGGAGACGACGGGTGTCGCGGCGGCGGCCAGTTTGGAGTTAAAACCCATCCGCGAATGGTCCCCAGAATAACATAATTCTTATTTACTATTAACTTGCATTCCTGCAATTATTTAACGAAATTTTGTATTACTATAGCTCTCCACTCCGTGATTTGCTGAGCGGAACTTTTGCGCATGATGTGAGAAATGTGTGAAAAACTCTAAGTAGAGGAACAAACTGAAGTAGAAAGTAAAGAAACTAGATGTGTGCAAACACTGTTTATTGCACATCAAGTTAACCACGTCTAGAATAGAAATTTAAGTTTATCAACACAAAATAAATCTAATTACAAATGAAACTAAACACGTCTAATACATGAAGTCTAGTTCATCAACACAAAATAAAGTTCACGTCTGCATATTGCTGCCGGGCTGAAGTCTTGCCAGATCACACATCACTCACTTAATATAAAAATAATATTTCACAATAAAAAGAACCCTGGACTTAATGTGTCGCTCGCAAGAATGGAAATCAGAGCACACGTCTCTGCTTAAGCAGCCTCATCCTTTCGCGTCTCTCCTTTCGCTTCGAATTCTGTGTCTTCACGTGGAAATGAAGTCTTGTCAGAACGTAGAACTTGATGATTTTGTTCGTCAGAGAGACACTGTGATCGGAACAACCAACAAGGGTCAGCTTGGTCACCTGCATGAAGGACACTAGGTCCATGAGGCTTTCCCTTCTCACCTGCTTCACACTAAAACAGTACGTAAAGGTGTTCTCAAGCGACCTCACAAGCGCGTTCAGCTTCGCTGACGGGTACACAAGACCTCCCCGATCAACCGCAGCGGTGAGGCATGCTGAAGCTGGAGCAGGCCCGTCCTTACGTTGAAGCAGTTCATGACAGCATTCATCACATTTTGTGCCAACGATGCTCTTTCTTGCGACGTAGCCAGCAATGTAAAAGATGAGCCTTGAATCGCTGGCTTGTGCGACCATTGCAGTGTGCTCAATACCACAACCACTAAGCACCTTGTACGCCTCAGTCAGGTCTCCTACGTCTAGAAGCTCGTCTACTCTTTTCTGAGACATTGTCTCCTTTGCATCATCCACCCCTACGAGACTCTTTAAAAGCCCACTGGACACATTGCCATGAGGTGGTGATTTTGCCAGGTTCTGAAAACTCAGGCAGTTGATGGAAATCAAGAACTGGCTGGGTGTTGGATGGTCATTGCACCCCGACATCTGCCTTACAATGCCAAAGAGTCTTTCAATCCCATCTTGGCTCATCCGGGATGTCATTATGTAGCAGTATTGGAGTTCGCTTGTCACATACTTCAGCAGAGATAAGGTGCTCGACAGTGTGACGCGCAGTCCTTCAGCTGTGCTGCGGCTCAGATAGCCTTGTCCTCCTGCTGCTTCTTCCCATTTATCCAAATAGGCCAAGAAGCTCTTGATGCACTCTTCTTGCATATTTCCAGGTCTCAGCGCGCCTGAACTGCACCTGGACGTCATGGCTTCAATGAGCATTCGCATCCTTTCGACGAAGCTGATAGTGGCAGCTGTACTTCCATGTTGTCTCTCAATCTCGTCTTCATATAAAAAAAGACCTCGGAGAGCTTCGTCACTGAATAGCCGAAAGGCATAGTTAACTCTCATTTTCTCAAAGCCATTTGGCCGAACGACCGACTTGTTGACATGTGGCATAGCCTTCAGCGTGGTGTCGTGTCTTTCATCACACTTACGGGCACAGTCCAAATGGTCAACAGTGGCATGCCCTTCTGGCGTCTTCAGGCCTGTCCGCACAAAGCTGTTCCTCACGCACTTCACAAGGTGTGGGAAGTGCGACACAAAATAAAGGAACCGTTCTGGATCAGTGGGGTGCTGCCTCCTGCAGACCGTTTTGTCTTTTGTTGCGGATATGCCGAACGCCACATGCTTCTGTTCCAGGCTGCTCCGTCGCAAGTGATAAAGTCCACGTGGAGTCCAGCATTCTCACTCATGATCACGGCCTCCAGGATAATCTGAGTGAGAGTTTCTGCCTTCACGTTACTGTGGGAGGCAAACACACCAAGGATCTGGTGCCACTTGCCAGTAAAAGGCTGGAACATGATCACAAGGCCGTGATCACATCCCAGAGTCTTCTGACTCTCTGGCGTTAACTTGCCAAGATCAACAAAACCTTCAATGTTTCCATCTGATGCGAGTCTCAGGTGCTCCGATAACTTCATCTCGTCAATCAGGAGGCCGCCATGGCACTGAAAAGAATTCATTGACCTGGTCTTCTCTGCTACAGCTGCAAAGAGCTTTTCACTCGGACCAAAGCCACTTCTGTAGCACTTCAGGTAGCGACGCAGAGATGTACGAGAAGGCAGGATCATGATCTTGTTTTTTCTAATGTGCTCATAGAGGCGAGGGCTTTTCATACACATCACAGCACACTCAAGCACCCATTCACTCTCGTACTTCATTCCTTTTGTGCTTTTCCGTCTTGATGCAGCAAGGCATGCCATGATCTGCTGCTGCTGCTTAACGGGCATGTTTTTTATCTTGTCTTCGAATGAAGATGTGTCCGTTTCCGCACTTTTCTGTCTCAGATTGTGTATTTTTGATTTTAGCTTCGAGATGCTGACCCTGCACCTTTTCAGCTGGGCATTCCTCAGCTTTGTTTTGTATGAAGGCGTCTGAGCCCGGGCTTTCGCGGTTCTTTTCTTGTAACTAGCTTGGTTGAGAAGCAGCTTCCTCAGGTACTTGCACTGTGGACAAGGTTTCCCTGGTGTTTGAGAAATTCCAGGGCACGATGCACTGAAATTCTTGCCACCACAGGCCTTGGTCCTGCGCCTCGGATTTGTGGGAAACTCCCCTTTCTCACCAAAGCCTTTGCAAGGAGTCAAGGAATCCACCTGCCGAAGCAGCTCTTCTGCCATCTCCACATTGACCAGCTCAACAATCTTCACCTCGGTGGCTTGAACGAACACGGTGGCACGAACGGCTCGGTCATTAGCAGTGACCAACACCACCTTTCCAAAACAAAGGCTCTGGCCATCAAGAGCGCACACAGTGAACACCGTGACTTTGTCAGCTCCAGCAACAAGGTGTTTAGCCCAGTAGGGGCTTGGTAGCTCGCAGTTCCAGAGGTCGGAGATTAACGGCAAGTCAACAGGAGGTGCTGCCCTTGAGTGGTTTACTTCAGCATCCGTCCCACATACCTCGACAGGCAAAGATGTACTGGCTTCTGGTCGGAGGGTCTTTGAAGGCAAGCCGCAGCTCGACGTTTTTGACTTCCTTTTCTGCGGTGGCTTCTTCGATAGGTATGATGGCACGTTGGGAAAAATGGTCGGAATCGCATCACTCGTCAAAACAGGGCGATCGCGTGGGATTGTCACGGTTTGACCATTGATTACGTGCGTGAAAACCCGCACGATAAATTGTTCATCAAAATGCAGATCACAAAGCACTGAGCGCGCGTCGAGTGTTTTGTCAGCACGGGGGATTGCTCGCTGCCAGGCTTCAAAACGTTCTGGGTCCTTCGGCGCGGCAAACAGGGATACTCGCCGATCAGACTGCCTCGACGACACATACCCTGATGTACAGCCGGGGGCGAAGCAGTGAGTTTGCGTAGCCTTTTTCACTTTCGGTGCCGGTGCCATTTGCGCAGAATAAAACAGTACTTAGATGTCAGGAACGCATTGCCGGCGATGAGTCGATGCTGCGTGCACAACTTTCGAAAGATCACAGCGGGCGACCGTAGAGCAACAAAAGCGATTTCGAGGCGACCGTGGCCCCGATGAAACCAACCGAGTACGCACGAAGCGAGGTATGGACTCAGCCACTGCGGTCCGAGCAGGTCCGTGCACGCCTGCCTGCACGCCGTCGAAGAGCCGACAGGTGCGCCACAGCGGTCGCCAGCGGCAGCGGCATGAACGGAAGACGCGCTCTTTTCTCCGCGGCGAATAGGCGCTGGCGCCACCTCCCCCTCTAGCCACCATAGCTCGGCTTGCGCCCGAGCGAAGACAGTACTCAGCGCAAGTTCGTAGTTTGAGTGCTGCAACGGCGGGCGTGCTCTCGCAATGCTCGATGTTCTTGCAGCCGCGTGTACGCGTGCTACCTTCGCTGCGTCTTGAATTAAAGTGAAACGGAGTCTAGACGTACATTCTTTCACGCGGTCGCGTCTTCTGCGAGAGAGATTCGAGCTGAATAAGTAAATTGAGGCAACAAAGATGGACAAAGTATTAAAGGTCTGTCAAAAATATCGGCTCACCAACGTCGCGCGTTTACGTAAAACAAAAAAAAAGGTGTTAGTTTTAGTTGCAGTATAATCGAAAATCAGCGCAATTGAAATATAAATAGAATTACTTGCATTACGCGGACGATCTGAAATCGATGAACCGGCGCTCCCAGCCTTCCGGAAAACATTGGCTGCCACGGCTGAAACGCTAGGCGTGCCCACGCCGCCGATCTGTACGTTCAATATCAAACGGGCTCCGGAGAGCCGTTTGATTAAACCGGTGCAGTTTGCAACATGGTCGCCGGTTTGAGCAAACGTGCGACAACTTTGCCCAAACGAGTCGCCCATTTGCCCAGACGAGCGACCCGTTTGCCAAATAGGTGACCGTTATGGCTCATACGGGGGACCCCTTTGAGCCATACGGGCGACCCCTTTGACAAACTGGTGACCAGTATGGTTAAACGGTTACCGGTATGGACCCGTTTATTTTCATATGGGCGCCAAATGGTTTTTTTCAGTAGGGAGGTGCTTCCCTGGAGTGTCGACCCGGTGTCGCAACGCTGCCCTCGGCCTGAGCCAGCGCCTACCAGCATTACCTGTTCAGCGCGAACAACTTTGGTCACCAACTCAAGCTCCAACCACTTCGAGCCCGTCTCCGATTCCTGGTCTACAACGGCCGACTTTTTTCCTGGAGCTGAACGAGATGCTCTACCATCATCGTCATCAACCACATCTTGGATCCGCCGCCCAAGGCCTGTTATGGTCAGTGGGCAGTGCAGCGCAGCAACGATGCGGACGTCCATGAACTCGTCCCTATTTTTAATACAGGTTGGTAAACCTATTCTGGTATCCACGCCCAAGAGCAATTACTTGTGTCTTGCTGTGCTGCCCTGCTCAAAAACAGTATGCGAGAGTCTTACTGGTTCCTTTGATTCTCTGTGTATGCTGATACTGATCCTAAGCGGCGATGTAGAGCTCAACCCTGGGCCTACTGTGGAGGAACAACTTGCGGCGATTTTAGCCAACCAGCAAAGTTTATCGGCTGACATAAAGTCAATGCAAACAAAACTCGAGCTACACATGTCTGGCACTAACTAATGCCTAACAGCAATAGAGTCAACAATTAAAGAATTATGAAAGGCTCCTCCAAACGTAGAGTGGTGTGAGCAAAGCCTGAGGCGCCTATCCGACAAAGTAACATTTTTAACCGAGAAAGTAGACGACCTAGAAAACAGAGGAAGGCGTAATAATTTAATTAATCACAGAATAAAAGGGGTAACATATGAAAGTACAGCGGAGTTAAAAGACCCGGTGCTTCAAAGTACTTTCGAAGAGAAGCTAGGTGTTACCGTTGCCAGTGTTGAGAGGATACATAGACTGCAGGGGCGTTTGATGGATGGTAAACCGAGGCCCGTAATTCTGCGTCTGTACGATTTCAATGAAGAGCTAAATATCCTTCGTAACGCTCGTAAACTGAATGGGTCGCAAGTGTTTATATCTGAAGACTTCTCACGTAGGGTCTAGCTAGTACGGAAAGAACTCTGGAACAGCATAAAACATACTCGAAAGCCAGATGACAAAGTATCTTTACGCTACGATAAATTCATAGTCAACAGCGAGGTATATACCTGGGACGGAGTCAACGCACCAAAAAATGAAATTATCAAGCTCAGTTCCCACCCAACAGAGTGAATCATAGCTACTACCGCGGAAGCATGTTGTGTCACCAGCATCTGTGTCGAAACTTGAGGCACTAGTTATTACCTGTCGCAGCATAAAAAATAAGACTGGTGCCTTTGCTGAACTTGTCGCTACGACGCAACCTAGCATTGTAATTGGTACAGAGTCTTGGCTAACCGAAGAGACAGCTGACGAAGGAATTTTCCCTTCCAATTATTCTGCCTATTGAAAGGATAGAACTACGCATGGTGGTGGCGTTTTTTTTACTAATCGCAAACAACCTTCAGAGGTCGCAAATAAATGTTCCTTGTTCATCGTGTGAATCGGTTTGGTGTAAGATTTATCTAAATTTCGGGGAACCCATAGCTATCGGATCATAGTATCGGCCTCCCAGCGCAACATATTAATCACTGTTATCCCTATCTGACGAGCTGTCTTCCATTTCAAGTGATTATCTTGTACCTGGGGGTGACTTTAACCTGCCTCGCATAACATAGCATGATAAGCAAATGTTAACTACCGGCTTTTCGATCTAATACGCGACATTTTCTCACTTTGTTTCAAGCTTTGTTTTATCTCAATACATCACCGAACCAACCAGAGTGAACTTCAAAAGAGCAACTACACCAGACCTCCTTCTTTGCGATTCCAGAACGGCTATTTCTGCAGTCACACGCCTACCGGGAATTAGCGATCACGACATAGTTACAGCAAGTATACAGTGTAAACGTCCACTATCGGCTCGGCAGTCCCCGCGCAGGATTTATTTCCACGATTAGGGCAATTACGCTAGCCTTGCTAACGAACTTGTAACGTATTTTGCCATTTTTGAAATGCCCAGCTATGAGAGGGACGTTGAAACCTTGTGGAACAACTTTAAAACTAAGCTTACTGCCTTAATTGACACCTACATTCCACACAAGCTAATCTCTCCAAAGAAGCAAAAAAAAACTTGGATAAATAAAGAGTTACGGCAAATTTTTAGGAAAAAGAAGCGTGCATACTTAACTTTCCGCAGGACTTCTATTGCCGCGTCCCTTTCTCGGTTACGCGACCCAAGTAAACTCTAAAAAAGGAAACTCAAATTAGCTAAAAAAGTTTTTCAGGGCGCTTTAAGTGATCGTCTTAAAAGGAGCCCTAAAGAATTCTGGAAACTGGTAAAAAGCAACAAGAAGGACCAGGTTGGCATACCATCAATTGAGGAACTTGAACAGACCATACACGATGACCAAGCAAAAGCTACGTGCTTTAATAACTACTTCCAGTCAGTTTTTTTCCCCCGACAACTGCGGTGCACTTGGCTGTGCCTAACGCACTAAATCAGTTGCGTGACATGCCGGAAATGGAATTCCACTCTGACGGACTGGTTAAACTTCTGGGATCACTTAAACCTGATAAGTCTCCAGGTCCTGATGGCATTCCTAACAAGATTTTTAAGGAATGTGCAGGTATATTCACTATGTTCTTACAAGTCCTGTTTACCGGATCTCTATCAGATAGTATTTTACCTTCTAACTGAAAGAAAACTGATGTTGTGCCGGTGCATAAAAGCGGCCCCAAAAACAAAGTTGAAAATTACAGGCCCATATCGTTGCTAAGCACGTCTTCTAAATTTGTGGAACATGTGATCTACACAAGTATTGCTCAACATTTACAGTCAAATAATTTTTTCACTCCATTCCAGCATGGGTTCCGCCCAGGCTTGTCATGCACAACTCAGCTAATAGAATGCTATCATGACCTAGCATACGCATACGATAAGGGCCTTCAAACAGATTGTATTTTTCTTGATGTTTGGAAAGCTTTTGATCTCGTGCCACATAAATTTATTCTGCATAAAATGAAGTCCTTAAATATAGATGGTAAAGTTCTTGGATGGTTAGCAGATTACCTAAGTGGCAGGACTCAAGCAGTGCTAATTAATGGCAAGTCATCTGATTTTATTTCCGTCACTTCTGGTGTACCCCAGGGTTCGGTGTTGGGGCCGCTTTTACTTTTAATATTTATCAATGATATTGTTGTCGACGTTTTTTCTAGTATACGCCTGTATGCTGACGATTGTATAATTTATCGAGCAGTAAGTTCTTTCAATTATTGTATCACTCTGCAGGCGGACCTTGACCGTATAGCAAACTGGTGTAACACTTGGGGAATCGATTTGAACGTTAACAAATGTCACTTTGTCCGTGTAACTAAAAAGCGTAACCCTATCACCAACATGCACCAGATTAACGACATTCCCGTCAACATGTCATTACAAGTAAAATATTTAGGCGTTTGCTTTTCCCAATGATTTGTCATGGCGCTTTCACATTGTGTATACGACTGCTAAAGCTAATCGGATGCTAGGCTTCATCAAACGTAATTTCAAAAATTCTCCTCGAGAGGTCAAAAACACTATGTATTTCACAAATATTCGGCCCATTCTAGAGTACGCTTCAGAAGTTTGGGATCCCCACCAGCAGTACCTGATAAATAATATAAAACTGATACAAAACAGAGCCGCCAGATTTGTCCTTAATGCATACTCGCGTGGTCAAAGTGTAACAGCCATGAAGCGTGAACTTAACTGGCAGCCTCTACTGAATCGTCGTAAATGCTTCCGCCTGAAACTTTTTCACAGCATTTATTACGATCAATGTGAAATCGACAAAACGCAATATTTACTTCCACCTCACTTCATCTCTCGGCGCCTAGATCATAGCAGAAAAATTAGGCCTTTTATAAGCAAACCAGACATTTACAAATACTCATTTTTTCCTTGCACAATACTCAACTGGAACTAGTTACCTGAAGAGATTGTCTCAACAAACGTAAGCTCTCAATTTTATGATGCATTGTCAGATTCTTGAAACTTGTTATTCCAACAAACTTCACCTTTGTCTGTATATATTCAAGAGTGCAGTGCCTAGGTTTACGCTTGTTTGTGTTTTCGTTTGTTTTTATTTTCATGTTATTGGCTCCAGGTAAGTCACCTTTTGAGTTTTGACTGTTTAAGCAGTTAAGTGTTCTTTGGCGTCATGTTCATTTTGTATTCCCCTCCCCCACTACAGTGCCCTTACGGGCGCTGTGGGGTCATTTCAATAAATATATAACTAAATAAATAAATATCATAGTCACCAAAATTAAAAGAAAAATAGAGAATGGCCAAAAGCAAAACAAAAGTTAAGAACGGTCACATAGAAGAAAAGCGGGATAAGCTCCTCCCAGAACCCCGCTTTCCTTGAAGGTGTGAATCAAAGTGTCGCTCCCTCATGGCAAAACGGGGTTCGTTTCGGGCTGACGCATTTTTTCAGGCATGACAGGTTTTCGTTGGTCTACATTGCCTAAAGGGGTTACCGAGTGCGACAATGTTTTCCTTAGCGGCATTGGAGATGGTAGCTTTCAATATATGAAGCATTTAAGGAAAGGGGAAGGGCATAAACTGACATACGGAAAGGAAAGGAATACAAGTCCTGCGGTTTGCATTCACCACGAGCCGCACCTTACGCAAAAACCACGGCTCGGGAAAACAAATTAGTTCCCTATGTATCTGTTTCTGTATTCCGGAATATTTTCACGAAGCCTTTTTCGTGAGTATCTTAAGGATATCACAATACATATAAAGAAAATGTATATCATTACTTTTTTTTTTAAGTCGTGGAATGTGCCGCAGTGCATAATATGGCGACGTTTCATTTCATTATTTGTATCTTGTCCCTAAAATACTTGTAAACAGAATTTTTAAGAGGTTATACTTTTTGAGGAATCTCTGCCCAACCTTCGAATTTGTCTTTTCGCTCATCGTTTAACAATATTTGGCCCATGATAGAGGCTGCATTTAAAACCGCAGTGTCGACGTGACCACCTCATCATAAAAAAGATAATGAACACATTTAGTTAAGCATCAAACTTATTCAGGCTATTATTCTCCCCTGTAACGTTCACCGGGTCGCTTAGCTTTTGTATAAAGACCGCATTGGTGTACCTTTTACGGTATTATTTAGAAAGATCGTCACAGCATAGAGCTAAGCTCCTTCCATATTAATAGGAAGTGAATCTTCGCTTACACTGAGGTGTAATACCCCAGTTTGATGGGTTAATTTAGTGCACTTCAACCGAGTGTACCTCGCCTTTAGTGTAATTTCTGAAGTGTGCCGCGGCTTCTTCCTGATGAACACACTTGGCTTCAAGTTAATTAAACAAACTCACTTCATACAATTGAGTGCATGGTCTCGATGGCAGTTCTTCCACACTAAAACATAACACAAAAGAGAAGAAAAAAAAATCTCGCTTATTGTTTATTGTAAAAATAATTAAAACTCGTGAAAGAAAATAAAAATAAAAGTGCAATCGCAAAAAAAGAACACTGTGGGAATGTAATAAATTTTACACTTTATACTCAACTGTATTAAGATTTGCGCCGCGCTGAATCGATACATGACGAGGACAAAGTCAATTATTCCATGGCTATTTTGCTTAGCAGAGGAGGAGAGAGCCGACATTTGTTTCCGCATGTTGCTGTACGAGACAACACAATAATAATGATCTAATCGGGCAATCTAAGCGTCTTCTCGTAGACCTCCGTGTACGACGCGGAACGTTAACGTTGGATATGCGTCTTTATCTTGGCCTGCGATGATCGATCGAAATCACCCAATTGGCGTAAATATCGTTCATTTATGCAAGGTTGTTTTGTAACGTGTCTTTATTAAATATATCAAATATTTCCGAGACATTGATGTCTCACCTTTAATAACTTACGTGTCTAATAATTATTTACCCATCGTCATTTCCATCATTCTCGTGTGACGGTAGCTGCGTTCGACTTACCTACTCCTCCTGCACCGGTGCGGAAAAGTATAAGGCTATGCACTTCCGGTGTGAGCATTCAGATACAACCGGAAGGGCACTGACCTACACTTTCCTGCACCGGTGCAGGATGTGTATACAAATTTAACGCAGCCAGTATTGTTTTCTGCGTGCCACCGACACACTTGATGTGACATTCGGTAAGCTGCAGAGCGCACGGTTGAAGTGCACTCGTCTGACAAAATTATTGCATTGCTGTTTGTGTTATTTACAGATATATCTCTTGCCACACAAAAAGACATTTAGGGAGAGGTAAGCCTTGTTGACTAAACAAAAAATATTTCAAGATGTTTTAAGCCAACACAAACCTATGCTAACATCATATGGTCCTGGATCCTGTGACTAATGTACGCTACAACGGTTTAAGTCAATGCTAGAAGTTTTATCAGTGCCCCTTTTCGTCACGTTTCGGGCATTCAAATACGGACACGTTCTACCGTGATTCTTAATACTGCAGGACGTTTCCGCGGTTGCAGCCAAATTTGCATTGATTTGCGCCTGCTAAGTTAACTAGTCTTCGCTTTTGGCAGCATCGATATTCATAATACATGCACGCTATTTTTCCACTGAGCTAACAATTATCATTCTCAGTGTTTCTTCAAAGGCTTTCTTCAAAGACATTTGAAATAAACGAGACTTTAAAAAATAATGTGGTCGAGAACTCGACGGCCGTTCGAGCGCCGCTTGGAAGATCGCTCGATTGACCGAAAGAGGCCTTTGCATTAGATTTCCATACTGAATGTTCACAAAGCGACCGTTCCGGCTTCCACCTGTCTCCCTCGTTTGCAATGCAGATACGCCCACTGTCTGGCCTGCACACTCACGGAAACAGCTTCGGACTATACTTCGAGTGCAATTGAAATAGCAAGAAACCTCAGCACATCCTCTGCACTATGCGAGTGTTTCATTTTCATGGCTGTTCCTGGCGACGAAGCAATGCATGCCCGTTGTTTGCAGTCGTTCTTGTGTATTTTTGAATATTTTTTCCAATCTTGTTCGTGTTCTGTGTCAGCTGTTGCATGCAAAGTCTTATAGTTAACGGTATGCCACCTATATCAATATATAAAAATAGTTTGTTAATTTTAAGTTTGACCCAGACATAATGACAGCAACTAGAGAAAAATGAAAATAAACACACGGAATGTTTAATCGGAGTTACCAGCGTCATGATTAGTTTGTTATTACACGTTGCTGTATTTATTTAAGTTTTCAATTAAGCACAGTAAACACTGTTTTACAGCCTTTCATTCGTTCACAAAATTAAAGGATTATAATGGACTAATAAAGAGACTGGAGCAGTGAAAATCATGTAACAGTCTGCGGTAAGTTAAGGGAAGCGGACACAAATCTTGTCATCAATAAGGTCAGAGATGGTCGAAGTGGTAAATTTCAACAAAAAGCGTAAGAGGTATTGGAAGGAAAAACATTTAATTATGATAGAGGTCTGCGAATACTTGAGATTCGAATTCCAATCGAGTAGTAAAGGCCCTAATAATTATATTTAGTCTTAGAATACATGGTATTAAAGTTTTCCAATAATTCGATACGTCGAATATCAGTAAAACTGGCAAAAAGTATGGCGTATCCAGGAACAATGTTCTTATGTGCAAATATATTTCTCAGTCCTCTCTGGGATATGAATTATGCCTTGCTTCAGAAGCCTTGAATAACAAATAAATTCGACAACAGTAGCTTGATTTTTGTCTTCATTGATTGAAGTAGTAATACCCCCAGCTTCTTGGATGCTGTCAACGAACACCCGAAATTAAGCCTGCTGCCATTTTGGATTCAACTACCTTACGTCTCCTGCAGCCAGCGCCGTGCACTATGAACCTATGCTAGGTTTTGCGCGCATTATATGGCAGATTATTTTCACGGTACGAATAACACCAATAATTGAACCAACATCTTTGGATAAAATATCGTTACCCATTGCGTCGAGCGAGGTGCATGGACTAGGTGATGCTAGAGGTCACCTGATATTGGCGATTCAGCCTTATCCGTCCATTCAGCCAAAACCCTGCGCTTAAAAACCTGGATAGGTAGACACATCCGTCAATGGTGTCTTAGGCTTATCTTCTAAATGTGGTTGTGAGCACCAGTTTTATCCCAACCGAGGTGCCCGCAATCTGCCGGAAGCTTGCTGCAAAAAAAAAAAAAAAAAAAAAAAAAACGCCTTGCATTTGATATTTCAATTTCACATCAACAAACCCCCAGGTGATTGAAATGTATCTTCAGCCCACCACTCGGGCGTGCCACTTGTCGGCAGTTAGTTTTGCATGCTTTATTTTCTCTCGCCTCTCTTCGTTACACGTGCTCTCCGGGAAACCAAGCACGTTCGGCTTAGCTTTTTTTTTTTATCTATTGGATTTTCTTTCTTTTTTTCAATTTAGTAAGTATTGCAAAAGGTAATTGTTGTACTTGAGTTCTATTAGAAATTCGACTGTCTGTCAGCTATTTGCCTATTTTTTGTTCAAATTCAATTGGACTTTATGTTACACTACTTGGACACTCCTATTTCATTCAACTGCGCCAAAATGCACCGACCAAACAGGCATGACGATATTTATAATGGAAGTATGATACGTTAAGTAATTACTTACTGTCATGTATAGCTTTGATGTAGTCCACTGATATTTGGTTTTGTATATGTTCGATGTTCTATCTCTATGTTCTCGTTAAGTTGCTAATAATTCCTTCTCATGCCCATGTATTTCTATCTATTATGTAAACGTAGATTTTGTACATTGATATGCTTTGAAGATTAACAAGGTAATTGATATCTGTTAAATGTGCTTATTCTTCGATTGAATGCCTTTATATTTTATTTTGTTCCCACTGGCTGCTGCTGAATGTAACGGGGGCCGAGAGCTTGTCATGCCGTCTATCGCGACTTTTATTCTCGGCCCCATCATTACCTGTAATGGGAAATGAAAATAAAGCTTATAAAATTATTAATATTATGCCACGGTTTTCGGACGTTTCTTGTCTGTGAGCTTTAACGCCATGATGCACGGTCAAACGTACGGAAGGAGCAATCCTATGGGGCGTTACGTTTATACTCACGTTGTAATCCCGACGAAAATACAAAATGACTTGGCGACATTCTGTGCGTTTCAATACACATGGCAGGGCGTTTCTAAGAGGCTCACACTTTGGGAGATGTAATGCTAGCGGCTAGTATAGGCTGCGAAAGATTGAGAATACGACGTCACCGTGATCAACGGATAATTGAGTAAGACGGAATTTTTTTTATGACTCATCGTAGACCTAAGTTGGATATTGCAAAAAGGACTGACATTTTGGAGGCATGGGTGATTTATATCAGTAAAACACAATTGTCTGTAAGGAAGGTAATATTGTTTACTTTCTTGCTCACAATTTATTTTTCGCTGATATACATGCTAAAGGCCCCGCAGGGGGCACCTGTGAAAGCAGGTGTTTGGAGAGTGGCGTCTCCACGGACCCCGAGCCCCGCAGGGGGCGCCTGCACCTTAGGTGCTAGGTGCTTGGTGAGTAGCGTCACCACGGACCCCAGCCGCGTGGGCCACCATACCCGCACGCACCACCATACCCACCTACTCTAGTAGGTGCTTGGTGAGTGGTGTCACTCTGAACCCCGAGCCCTGTAGGTTCGCCCACCCACGTCTCTCTGTGCGTGGCGTACCCGTGACCGGGGAAAAGGGGACCCTCGTGGTTGAGCTGAGCCCGGGGTACGTCTGGACCCTTCGGGGCCCCCCGGGCGAAGCAATACACCATTTCGGCCCCTGCTTGTCGTAGGCAGGTGTCCTGGCTGGGCCCGACCAGGATGATTCGGTCAGTCTTCTCTTCTACCCTCTTCTTCCTTCTTTCACTTTTCCTCCCAACTTTTTCTCTTTTCTTCCTCACTCTCATTCTTCATTTTTTCACCTTCTTAGGCGTAAAGGGCCAACCTTGAGTGGAAACAGGTCCTGTCCCTGCAACCACACTAGGGTATAGTGCCCGGGCAGCACTGGTAGTGTATCTGTGTCAGCCAAGCCCTTCTTGCTATGGCACATTAGCTACTCCCTTGTTGGGCTCCGTGGTGGGCGGTGGACGCGGGCACTGAATCCTTTTCCCATCTTTATGGGTTCTGGAGCTAAACCTTCCTCTGATCGGGCCCTGAAAAGGGTCCGCGCCGAAGTCCCTAGAAAAGACACGACCCTATCTCCTCCTGCGTTCCCCAAATTTTTCGTTATGCACTCCGAAGGCGGCACCCCACTCTCCAAGATGTTCCCCTTTCTAGTTGCGAAAGTGCTAGAAAGTGCAGTCGGTAAGAACTTTAAAGCTAAAAAGATGCCCTCAGGTGACCTTCTCGTGGAAATTGAATCCAGACAGCAGAGTACAGCACTCCTTGCGTTGAACTCTGTGTCTGATCACAAAGTGACCGTTTCACCCTATCGTACACTCAATACAATTCAGGGCGTTATCTCTGAGGATGACCTGATCGAGACTTTCGGCACTGAAATACTTGAATGGCTCTCTGACTGAGGAGTTGTAACTGCGAGGCGCATCTCCATGCATCGGGACGGTCAAGAGCGGAAAACTAAACACATAGTCTTAACCTTTGAATCCACCACACTTCCCGAGACTGTTAGGGCTGGCTATCTCCAGTGCAGGGTTAGGCCTTACCATGGCTCTCACAACTGCCGTGGTAAGGCCACTTGTGCCAAGTGTGGGAAAAATGACCATTCTGCAGAGTTTTGCTCCAATGAAGCCCCACTGCTTGAACTGTAGTGATCCACACCCAGCGTACTCTCGATCATGCAAGACATCGAAAGAAGAGAAAGAAGCGCTAACCTCGAAGGTCAAAGAAAACCTTTCTTACCCGGAAGCGCGCCGTCGCTTTGCGTTTTTGCGCAAGGGTGGCTATGCGCAGGTGGTGCAGCGGGGACCTGCACCACTGAAAGTGGCAGTGGCAACCCAGACGTCATTTCTGGACTATGGGAAGCCAGGGCAGTCCCCCACGCCCCAGCTGAAAATTCAGCTTCCGGGGCATGCAATCTCGGCTGGGCGGTCTACGGACCCTCCCAGCCAGAGTGCGAACCCTCGCGCTCCAACGGGAACAGCCTGTATCTTCTCAGGCTGTTTCCCATACCCAAGATGGGCCGGTGGCTGCCGCAACCGTCCCTCCTCCGCGATCTCCTTCCAGGGAGAAGGGTCGACACTCTCGCCCACACTTCCTTGAGAGAGCATCTTCGATGGAGTGGCATGGCCCTCGTGCCGCTCCTGCAGCGTCAAAGGGGCAGGAACAGGTGCACTCGGGCGACACCCCGCCCAGCACGTTCTCTGCCCCTTTGGCGGGGTCTGGTCGTGGACGGGGCATGGCGCCCCATTCTCTGAGCCTGCACAAACCTGCAGCAAAGGCCTCGCTCCAGGAAGCAGAGGCTATGGATGAGGGAACAGAAGTCTCCACCCATGCGTCTGAGCAAGACGGCATGGAGTGGCAGACTTCTAAAAATAAACACAAAAGCAAAAAACCTGTAATTCCTCGAAAGTGATGTTGTACATTATTTTTGCCCTGCGCGGCAGGGTTGACATTTTAGAGTGCAGCTCTTAGGGGCCAGTTCCCGGCTTGAGCGGCGTCGCCGTCGCCGTCGGTGTAACCAAGGTCACCCCAAGGTCACGTGACTCCCCAAGTCACATGACTCCCCGAGGTCACATGACCACCCCGAGGTCACGTGACCACTCCGAGGTCACGTGACCCCCTCAGGGAAACAGTGAACCCCTCCCCCCGAGGTCACGTGACCCCCCTTCCCCCCGAGGTCACGTGACACCACCTGAGGTCACGTGACCACCCCCAGGGTCACGTGACGCCCCCCCCCCCCCGCCGAGGTCACGTGACCTCCCGGATGACATCGTCACCGATGACGTCACCGGCATCCGCATCGTCATCATAACTGATGACGTCATCAGTGACGTCGCTGATGACCTCACCGGCATTCGCATTGTCATCATCATCATCACTGATGACGTCACCGGCATCCGCATCGTCATCGTCATCATCACGGATGACGTCACTGATGACGTCACCGACATCCGCATCGTCATCGTCATCATCGCTGATGACGTCATCGGAGTCCGCATCGTCATCGTCACTGATGACGTCATCAGTGACGTCACTGATGACATCATCGGCATCATCACGTGACCCCCCAAGGTTACGTGACCCCCCCAGGTCACTTTACCCTCCCCCAGTACCCTTCCCTCCTCCTCCTCAAGAGCTGCGCTCTAATTCGGTGTTACAGGGAGTTGTAAACTGCTTTCACTTTTTTCTCTGTTTTCTCTCTCCAAATGGAGAAAAATAAAGAATTTTTTACTTTTACTTTTACTTGTACCTTACTACTTGTACTGATTTACTAAGCTTTTAACTTTGTTTTAGAATAATGGCTAAACTTGCATTTATGGAGTGGAATCGCCGCGGGCTTTTTTGTAATTATGATGATTTCATTTTTTATTAGACAAACACCCCCCTGTTGCCTTCTGTCTGCAGGAAACACGTCTTAAAGAAAATAGGTCAAATGTACTGCGCCATTATCAAGTGTTTAGAAAAGATAGGTTGCACTCCTCTGTGGCGTCCGGTGGTGCTGCTGTAGTTGCCCAGCGCACAACCCCACCTGCCGAAGTGGCCCTATACACCACTCGCGAGGCTGTGGCTGCCCGGATACTGCTAGACCGGGTGATTACTGTTTGTTCAGTGTACATATCACCGGGATACCATCTGCAGTACGAAGAGCTGAAGGATCTTGTTAGTCAGCTCCCGGCTCCATACTTAATTTTAGGCCATTTCAATGCACACAACCCATTGTGGGGGAGTGGCAGGTGGGATGCTAGAGGAGCACTTGTTGAACGTTTTCTTCTTTCCACGGGATTGTGCTTCCTTAACACTAAAGAAGCCACACACTTTAGTTCAGCGACCAGGACTTTTACTTCCATCGACTTTTCTCTCTGCCATCCTTCACCATACTCACTGTTTTCATGGAGGGTCATCCCAAACCCATATGGAAGTGACCACTTTCCAATTATTTTACACTTTAACAGTCCTCCTTCTGGTCTTCAAACGCGTACCCCTCGTTGGAGGTTTGAGAGGGCTGACTGGGCAACATTTACAGACTTCAGTTTTAGCTTGTTCATCACTTGATGTTTCCATCGATGATGTCACTCTTCATATCACTCGACACATATTACAGGCCGCAATCCTCGCCATTCCCATGACGTCCTCGCATCTTCCAAAAAGGCCAAAGGCGTGGTGGAATAAAGACTGCCTCCAGGCAAAAAAGGAACAGAATCGTGCATGGGGTATCTTTAGGCGTTACCCTACTCCAAGTAATCTGATTGGTTTTAAAAGAAAAAGGGCACAGGCAAGGTTTCTTCGAAGGCAAGCCAAGCAGCAAAGCTTTAGAGGATATGCCTCTTCAATTAATAGCAGTGCATCTATAAAGGAAGTTTGGGACCGCGTGCATAAATTTGAGGGTTCCTACGGCGCTTTCTCTGTCCCACTCTTCTGCCGAAATGGAATATGTCCTGCAAGCCTTGATGAACAGGCTGACGTTCTTGGTGAGCACTTCGAATTTGTTTCTAGTTCCGAACGCTATACGGAATCATTTAGGCGGCATAAGCTACATGCAGAAAAAAAAAAGATTGTGCTTACGACCGGTGGTTTGCAAGAGCCCTATAACTCTCTTTTTATGCTGCACAAACTGCAGATGGCTCTTGATTCGTCCAGACAGACTGCCCCTGGATCGGACGGTATTCACTACCAAATGCTTCAGCACCTTCATCCATCTACTCTAGAGCTCATCTTGTATCTTTTCAACCGAGTTTGGGTAGAAGGTCTTTTCCCATTGTCCTGGAAGGCTGCCGTCATTATCCCCCTTTTAAAGCCAGGAAAAGATCCTGTCTGCGCCTCCAGCTTCAGGCCAATAGCACTGACTAGCTGTTTTTCGAAGACATTAGAAAGAATAGTTAACAGAAGGCTGACGTTTTATTCGAAGAGAAATAATCTTCTTGACAGGTACCAATGTGGTTTTCGTTCAGGACGATCCACGGTCGACCATCTAGTTCGCTTTGAGACTGTAGTTCGAAAGGCATTTGTAAATAACCAGCATTGTGTCTCTGTCTTTTTGTACTTGGAAAAGGCATTTGATACAGCCTGGCGCCATGGTATACTGCAGGATCTGTTTAGCCTTGGTGTGGAGGGCCGAATGTTAAGTGCCATTGAGAGTTATCTCCAAAACCGGACTTTTCGCGTGAAGCTTGGGACAACTTTTTCTAGAGAATTTTCGCTGCAAAATGGAGTTCCTCAAGGTGGTGTACTTAGCGTCACTCTTTTTATTGTGAAGATTAATTCAATTGTCCGCGCAATAGCTCCATCTGTTCAGTACTCACTGTGTGTTGATGATCTGCAGATTCCTGTATCATCTTGTAATCCATCCATAAGTGAACGTCGGCTCCAGCTTACAATCAACAACTTGGTCAAATGGGCTGATGTCAACGGTTTTAAATTTTCCCCTGAGAAGACCGTCTGTGCGAGTTTCTCTCGTCGCCGCGGAGTTTTGCACGAACCTTCTTTGACTATGTATGATGTTCCTATCCCAGTGAAAACAGAACACAAGTTTTTAGGTCTTATATTTGATTCCAAATTGACTTTTGTTCCGCATGTCAAGAGCCTGAAAATGAAGTGTTTTAAATCGCTTAATATACTAAAGGTCCTGTCGCATGTGACCTGGGGCGCTGACCGTCTTTGTCTCTTACGTATCTATCGGTCGGTCGTTCGATCCCGACTTGATTACGGTTCTATTGTGTATGGCTCTGCCCGGACATCGGTTCTCAAAATGCTGGACCCTGTTCATCATCAGGGGCTGCGGCTTGCTACCGGGATTTTTCGCACATCTCCTGTCCTTAGCCTATATGCAGAAGCAAATGAGCTCTCTGGAGAAAAGAAGATATGGACTGGGCTTCACGTAATTTATGCAAATTAGATCGGTTATTAACCATGCAACCTTACACTGTATGGAACAAATACGCTATGAGCCAACTTCCAGTAACAAGCCTTCAGTTGTTCCACCTCTTGCCATAAGGGTTCGCAATTCTGTAGAGTCTGTAGGACTGGACGTGATGCCTCCAGTTGTACAGTGCATGAGTTCGGCAGCCCCTTGGGACCTAGTTCCCATTCAGTGCGAACTGGAGCTAACAAAATACAACAAAAAAGACACTCCTCGTGATGTCCTGAGGCAAAAATTCCTTGAACTCCAAGACCAGTATCACGGCTTTACAGGTTTCTACACTGATGGTAGTAAAACTGATTCCTCTGTGGGCTGCGCAGTGATATGGCTTGGGATGCAGCTTGTCCCGAGAATAAATGACAGTGCCTGTAGCCTTACGGCAAAGCTCTATGGCTTACTCCTCGCCACAGAATCAGATAAGATGCTCAAACAAAAGCTTCACAAGTTAATTGTTTACATCGACTCACTTAGTGCTTTACAAGCTCTTGTCAGAGTGGGAGGTGATCGCAATCCACTTGTAATAGAAATAAGGAACAGGCTAATTTCAGCCACAAAACGGAAGATGAAAATAATATTATGCTGGGTTCCTTCACATGTCGGAATTGCCGGAAGTGAGGATGCTGACAGAGCAGCAAGTACTGCTAAGGATCGAGAAGTCGACCTGTGGAAAATACCTTACAGCGATTATAGACATGTTCTGAAATTTTCCATAAGACGCAAGTGGAAAGAGGAATGGGACCGAGAAATAAACAACACGTTGCACGCAGTAAAACCACAACTTCAGGAATGGGAGAGTGCACGACACCGCGAGCGTTTTTATGAGGTGGTTTTGTGCCGACTGCGAATTGGTCGTACTCGTCTTACCCATAAGCATCTTTTGCGTGGGGAGGATGCTCCGGAGTGTGAACACTGCCATATTCCGTTAAGCATCCTACATATCTTACTTGTATGCCCTTGGTATGACCAAGAACGCCACAGACACTCTGCCAAGGTCTGTCAAGAGCATACACCATTACATCTCGCCCTTTTACTCAGTGACGAGCCGTTGATTCCACAGAAGTGTGTTTTCAACTTTCTTAAGGATATAAGACTCCTGTACCAGCTATAATTTTAATAGTTCGTCGTATTCATTGCCACATCTTATGCGCTTGTACTTTCATGATCATTGTTTTACTAAATTACAAGCTACTATAGGTCTTTCTCCTCTTTAACCTTCATTTCAGCAATAGTCCTAGTTGTTGGCGCATTATAGCCTTGGCCGCTGCTGCGCCATTAAACACCAATCAATCAATCAATAAATCCCAATTAATCAATAATGCTAAAAGTGCGCACAATGGCAGCTCTACTTTTGAGAGTATGTGGTTTAGGTGGACGGCGGCCTAAAGTTAAACGTTGTCCTTCTGAATTCCATTTTAACGCGCATAGTTTATTTACCCATACCAAAAAACATGGTGATTTTTTTTTCTTCTGGGGGAAGGGAGCGCGGGGGGGGGGGGGGGGGGGGGGGCGTTTAGTAGATAATTTGAAGATGTCACCAACTTCTCCATCGACTTCAGAAACCAGTCACAGGATTCCGTCTTTCAAGAGGCGCCACCGCAAAACGATACAGAGTTAAAACAAAAACGATAGCTTACACTCGCAGAAAACATACGCTTAGCGCGATATTTAGTGAAAATACAGAACTGGCAATGCCATATAATAAATTAACCTCTAATATCTAAGACAATTTAGTTGATCGATTAAAATTCCGATGAATGAAATGATGCCTTAGTCGGGAAAATATTTTTACCCGTTAATCGGTTGACTTTGGAGTTGAAAATATATGCGGTGAAAGGGAAATATGGAATATGTCTAATATGGACCGACAAGGTACAATATTTAGAGGAACGATCGGCAAGATAGGTGCGGTGGGAGCGTTTTAGTTGCAATTGCAAGTCATATTGATTCTTTTTGCTTAAACATAGATAGCGATTTAGAAATAGTTTTGGTATGTCTTGGTACTAATCACATGAAGTGGATCATGGGAGTTTGCTATAGGGCGCCCTCACGCTCATCATCTTTCATTAAAGCTTTGCAGGACTACATAAATCTGGTCGTCATTCGCTTTCCCAGTTCGCCAATTTTTCTGTTAGGAGATTTTAATTTTCCTGATATTGTGTGGACAGGTAATAACCCACCAACAGTCACACCCTCATCTGCCTCATCTGAATGCAATGATTTTGTTAGCCTCTGTTTAGACTTTTGTTTCACGCAATTAGTTACTCAACCAACCAGAGTGACCCCATTGACGGCGAACGTATTGGACCTTGTTCTCGCTACTCATCCTGAACTCGTTTCACCCATCTCCTATCTTCCAGGGCTTAGTGATCATTCCATATTGCATTTTAACGTAAAAGCAGCAGTACCAAAACCATCAACTAATGTAAAGCAATTTCGAGATTACGCCAAAGCTAACTTTGATAAAATTAATCTTGACCTTGCAACTTTCCTCGATGAATATTTATCACTCTTTTGAAGTCGCTCAGTAGAAGAAAACTGGAACTTTTTCAAAACCGAAGTTAATAAACTAACAAATAAGTACATTCCCTTAAGGAGAGTTATAGAAAACTGTTAGTCACCCTGGTTAACCAGAGCCTTAAAACGCTTATAAAAAAAAAGCGTCTATTTCACGCCGCAAAATTATCCACGTGCGAGCACCGTTGGTTGTGTTATCGTACTGCTGCTGAAGTGTACAAAAAAGCAATTGATAACGCCAAACTAGAATTCATGACTCATAGCCTACCCGCAATTTTGATCAGGAATCCTAAACAATTCTGGAATACAATAAACAAAAAGACGCAGTCATCTATCACACTAAAAACCGCAAATGGTGATTGTATAGCCAGCGATGAGTGTTTATTTATTTATTTATTTATTTATTAATACTGTTCACCCGGAATCGGGTCGTTACAGGAGTAATGGTTACAAAAACATACAAAATACCGGTATGACGAAATGCACGCTCTTCAATCAGACGCGTAAAAATGATCAAAACCAGTTACAGCACAGCAGTAACATACAGAGTAAAAAAAAACAAAAAAACAACAGCAAGATTGATCGTTTAGGAAACATGAGTATAGAGTTAAATTACACAATTCTAGACTTCTATAGATGCCACTGTACAATACATCAAATCATGTATGACAGTATTATCACAGATAAGGCAATACAGCACCAACTCAACAGTATAATCTAAGTAACAGTTCGGCATACAATTACGTTAAGGCTCGGTCGATAAAGTAAGCAGATTAAATTTAAATTTATTAAATAGTACTTTTGCAGAGTCATTCTCTACTGATAACATGCACGATTTCCATTCGCTTGAAAGTGCCGATTACTTGCCTATGGTTCCACTTTTGATTACGTTGGTGTCGTTCGTATCATAGATAAACTCAAACTGTCATCTTCAGCTGGAGTGGACGGTATTAATTCAAAGTTTTTACAAAACACTAAACAATACTCTTCAGTTATTTTAACAAAACATTTTCAACAATCTATACAAGACGCTGTTCTCCCATCAGACTGGAAGGTAGGGAAGGTAGTACCCATTCACAAGGCTGGAGATCAACATTCCCCTCTTAATTATTGTCCGATCTCAATAACCAGCATTTATTGCAAACTTCTTGAACATATCAATTTTTCTCACCTCGTCAACGTTTTTAGAATCTAACAACTTCTTCAACAATGAACAACACGGTTTTCGAAAAACATTCTCATGTGAGACCCAACTACTATCTTTCACGAATGACCTACATCACATTCTGGACCGAGGATCCCAAGCGGACTGCATTTTCCTGGATTTCGCCAAAGCATTTGACAAAGTTTCTCACAATCTTCTGCTTCTAAAACTTTCCAAACCTAACAAAGACAATAACGTTCTCGCATGGATACAGTCTTTATTACTCAACGGTCTCAATTTGTCACTGTTAATAACGATAACTCCTCTTTTGTCAAAGTTGCGTCAGGGGTTACGCAAGGGACAGTCTTAGGGCCGTTGCTATTAATTTATATTACGACCAACCCACTTATCTCTCCTCATCCCTGTCTCTGTTCGCTGACGACTGTGTACTTTACCGTGAGATTCTCAATCATAATGACACATGTATACTCCAATCAGACATTAATGCTATTTACCGTTGGTCTGACTCGTGGTCCATGAAGCTTAACACTAACAAACGCAAGGTCATGCGCGTGTCTCGCCAGTCTCAGGTCTGTCCTAACTATTTCCTTAATAATACTCATCTAGAACCGGTATCTTCGTATAAATATTTAGGCGTACATATAGCTTCTAACCTTTCATGAAAAACACATATTGAGCATATTTCAGCTAACGCTAACCGCATGTTAGGTTACATCAAGCGAAATTTTTCATTAGCCCCTGTCTCACTGAAATTAACTCTTTACAAAGTTTTAATTCGTCCCAATTTAGAATATGTAGCTTCTGTCTGGGATCCCGGACTAGTCACTCTCGCATCTACATTGGAAGCCGTTCAGAAGAGATCCGCTCGTTGCATCCTCACGAACAATCACCTCACTGCTAGCGTCACCTCTATGAAAAGAACTCTCTTATTGCCACCTTTATCACTACGTCGTAATATATCTCGTCTTTCCCTATTCCATAAAATGTATCATCATAATTCGGCCTGTCTATGTTTCCTCCCGTCTTGATCATCAACATAAGGTGGGGATTCCTGACTCTATCACAACCACGTTTTGTTCATCTTTCGTTCCCCGTACATCCCAGGAGTGGAACCACCTTCCCCGGTCGATCACCATTATCACGGACTCTGAGCTCTTTAAAGGTGCAATAACTAATTACTTTATTACTGAGTGTGTCTAATATGTATTGTGCTATTTGCATTAACCTTCTTGTTGCTCTACCCCTCTGTAATGCCTTCGGACCATGAGGGTATAATAAATGAAATGAAATGAAATGAAATCTCCTCCGGAGGGATGGGGGGGGGGGGGGGGGGCACCGGACCTCGGGGGGGGGGGGGGGGGGGGGGGGGAAATGCCCTATTGAAAAAAAACAAAAAAACATTTGGCGCCTTTATAAAAGTAAGCGGGTTCATACCGTTAACATTTTAGCCATACCGGCCACCAGTTTGTCAAAGGGGTCGCCCGTATGGCTGAAAGGGGTCCCCCGTATGAGCCGTAACGGTCACTTATTTGGACAAACAGGTCACTTCTCTGGCAAACGGGTCAGTTGTCTGGGCAGATGGGTCACTCGTTTGGGCAAAGTTGTCGCACGTTTGCTCAAACCCTGTGACCATGTTCCACATACGGGTGAATGGTGACCGGCGAGCTGTACCGGTTCAATCAAACGGCTCTCCGGAACCCTTTAATACGGAACGTACAGAACGGGGGCATGTCCACGTAACGCAAGTAATTATATTTATATTTTGATTGCGCTGATGTTTGCTTATACTGCAACAACAATTAACGTTTTTTTTCTTTTTTTTACGCGAACATGCAACGTTGCCGAGCCGATATTTTTGACAGAATTTAAAACGTTTGGCGTTCTTTGTTGCCGCAATTTACTCATTCAGCTCGAATCTCTCTCGCACAGGACGCGATCGCGTGAAAGAATATACGTCTAGACTCCGTTTCGCCTCAATTCAAGACTCAGCGAACGTAACGCGCGAACACGTGGCTGCACGAACATCGAGCATTGCGAGAGCAGGCCCGCTGTTACTGCAGTGAAATTACGAGCGCGCGCTGGGTGCTTTTTTCGCTCGGGCGCAAGCCGAGCTTCAGGCCGGCGCGCGCCATTTCCAGCGTTCAAGCGTGCTAAAAAAATTCGCATGCTTTCTGAGGCTGCAAACGCGGCGTAGTCAACTTTCTGTGGCAATTCGAAGAGGAGGACAACGCGTGTACAACGGTACAGCGGTTTGTGCACCCTCTGCCGTAGCATTCAGTGCGAAGAATAAAAAAAAAAAAGACCGCGAGTTTTTTTTTTTTTTTTTTTCTTTATAGAAGGTGCTTGGGGTGGTGTGCCGCCCCAAGCAGCACATTACGATCGGCTCAAGCTTGAGCCAGACTGGGTTGCCGGGGAAGTTTCACTGGGCCTAGATTGTTTTGCCCCATGGCGCTAGGCAGCCCCATCCTGGTATGCCAGTCTGGCGACCACCGGCAGTTCCCTGTGTAGCCATGGACTGGCTCACCGCTGGAATTATGGCCCGGGCCAGGCGGGAAGCTCAGTGGTACCCCAAGCTTGGCTCTTTATTGTATATACAGGATGGGCCAGGTTAGTGGCCGGGTGGTCAGCCAAGCTTGGCTAGACTATAGAAATTCTCCATGCAGTTAAACTAGTTTAACTGGTGATATGAAAACACACGTCGTAAATTAATAAAATTCAATTTATTTCCAGAAAGAAATACATACTGCAGGGCGCAAAAATAAACATAAAAACATATGCATCATGCAAAAAATTGCCATGATATTACTCATGTGTCCCAGGCGATTGGCGAGATCCTCCACATCTTCTGGAGTGTCGAAGTTCCGGCGCTGACTAAGATAGCACCCCACGGCATCTGAAATAAGAATAAACATCAGTAATTAGAACCAAGGCAGATTTATTTGCACCCGTTTGTTCTAAAACGGTATGTAACTAATGCCACAAATAAAAAATATGCACTATCATAAACAGAATGGGAGGGAATATGGAAGCCTGTGCCAATCGTACATGTGGTGCCAGTCTCGCGGCAATTAAGTATAAACCTCATGTAAACGATTTGACGAGCGAAGAGACGAGCGACGACGATCCGCTTCACTGTCGTTCGGTCACTCGCGCGACGCGGCAAACCGCATTAAAGCGACGGGAGCAAGCGACCAAGGCGATGAGCGAGGATTTCTAGAATTCCAAAAACCCGAGTTACGCGACAAGCGACCGTGGAAAATCTCCGCCGCTCGTCGCTGACTCTCGTCGCTCGCTTAGTCGCTTACAAGCGGTTCAGCCTTTACGCAAAGCAACTCCTAGGAATGAAAAGATCCTGCTGTTGTTACCCCCTTCCTGCCATTCCAGCCTGTCCTCCGCTACGCAACCCGCGATTGCCAGTTGCATAGCGGACGACAGACTGGGAAGGCAGGAAAGGCGTAACGAAGGGGGTAACAACAGCAGGATCCAGCACCCCAGTGGCTAACCACTGTGGCAGAGGATCTCTGAAGCTCAATGTATACACTGGTGGTTGTATTAACAAGTTCAGTTTCACATGCACCTGATTATGAAAATGAATGGAAATGGTCGGGCCTGCTTACCTGGCTCGCTGGCGCAGAGACAGAGACAGCCGTTGCCCGCGCTGCAATGAGGACAAAGCGAATTCCGAACACGCCGTTCTGGAATGCAGCCATTTCGCCCACGAGCGAGTGGTACTTAGGCGGAGGACGTCATCAGCCACAGGAACCATCGGCAAAGGCAACACTCAATGAAACGGCAAACTATCTTACACGAACACAGCAACTTGTAACTTCCCCAAGCAGAAGAGCAGCGCGAACAAAGACCCGAATTCGCACCACTAACGCCAAATCCGTTTTTTTTTTTTTTCGGTTTTCGGAACGGCGCTGCCGCCGACTGAAAATTGGCGCTTCGAGCGGACGCGAGGGCCGCGCTGATTGGCCCGCATGCTCCCTCTTCTGGCACGTGAGCAGCTCTCCTCTTTCAAGGCATCCGCGCTGCGCGCGGGGACATTGCATCATCTCCGGTCCCGGGGCACTGGCGCATTCCAGGCGCTTGATTCATCTGGGGGTGCAGGAGTTTTCCCGCGCTTTTCCAACATCACTAGGGAGGCTCCCCGCCTCGGGCACTTGCGCTGGAAGCGGCTTCGTGCAAGCCAGGGTAGATATAAGGCCGCGATAAAATGCGGGAAAGTTATAGAGTTGGAGTTCGACCAATTTCGACAGTTTGATTTCCAATTTGTCCGCTACAATTCCACTCCAACCAGTTCATTTCGGGTTTGTCCTGTTCATATCCAAACTGTTTTCAAACAGATTTTTTTTTTCTTTTTCAATGGGGTAAACGTGTTCTTTTTTATGTCTCTAGCTAAAACAGACTTCTTGCACTGAAACGTCGCTTTCTAGTGCGACGGCTCGTGCCACAAAGCACCAAAAATATTTTAATCGAACGCTCATACGAATTAAAAAAATAGTAAAAACGTTGAACGAACTATAGAGTAACAGTGGCTTTCAGCGGGCATTCTGGGTCCAATGAAATACGAGCTTGAGCCAAGGAACTTTGCATAGCGCCAATTCCCTGCCATTCCTTGTCTCACCCTACCTTCGATCTGCCAACATGCCCGGACACTGGCTGTTGCTTGAATTGAGTGGACCAGGGAATTCCTATAACCACCACGGAACCTCAAAGCTTGGCAGAGGCATTGCTACCTTGGCCATCTCTGACCGAGGAAAATCAATAGACAGCCAGGCTACATCAAATACTGGCAGTGGCCTGTTTACCCTGGCCATCAATGGCCAAGGAAATTGATTGGTCAACCAGGAAAGACGTTCCCCGGTAGTTCCGTGGCTTTCTGGGGCAAGGAAAGGCTGAAACGCCAGGCTGGCATACAGACGTAAATGGCTCGGCAGTCGTGGCCAAGTTATCACAGCTAAGTGCCAATCCTGGCCCCAGCTAAACCAAGCAAGTGTGCCACCTGGGGCTGTCTTGCGCCTTGACCTCGCCCCCTCCCTCCTCTCTGGTCAGCTCTGTCACGTCACCCGCAGCAGCGCGCGAGGTACCCGCTGATAAGCATCGAGATCGGGAAAGGCGCGCCTGGCAGCCGCTTTTTTTTTTTTTTTTTTTTTTTTTGTCTTCTTGTTTTTAGTTGCAGTTCAAACTTCACTCGTCCTACCTGCTTCGATCTGTCGCCTAACGCTGCGGTCTTATTAGGATGTCTCTCGACAACCTATTTTATGTGCGCCAAAGCTATCAGTGTTCGAAAGTCCTACACGTATATCGGCAACAAGCGATTCTTCGAAGTCAAGAATTTTCGCGGTTCGGTTGGGTTCGGCAAATGACAGCTTGTGCGCCGCATCGTGTTGAAAGTTCAAGGAGCCTTCCTTCTTGTTTTTGTGTTTGCGTGGTTGTCCTGCTTTGACGGTGTCGACATACATTTTGGATTACACCTTTGAAGTCAGCTATTATTGTGGTAAGTGCACTGCAGCCTACTTGTTGGCAACGATTGACCGTTCTTCTAGGCGTACTCTTCCAGATTATCCATAGAATTATGCAGCGTCTAATCACGCGGCAGCCGGAAGAATAATTTCCCCCAAAGTCTGCCATATAGTCTAAAATTACCTCGCCTGTATAAAAGCTTATAGTTCCTCTTCACATTTCACAGATCGCTTGCACGCTTGTAATTGTCTACGGAATAAGCTGTAATAAACTTCTAGGCGAATTGAAAACGAGCTTTTGTGTTTGTTTTCCTGCCCATTTGCAAGCACCTGTGCAAGCACGATTTTCCCACGTGTTTCCTTCATGTTAGAAAAAGGTCTATGAGCTTCGGGACATCTTAAATAAGTTTAAGATAACCAACCTTCCAGACGATATCTTTTTAGGGCTAGCAAATAATTTGCCCATTCGGAAGGTGCGTTCAAATGTGTGGTCACGTGCCTGGTCGAACGTGCACCCGTATCAAAACGGGTACCCGTATCCCATAATCATGTTTGATCCAATCGAATCGACAGGTTTGCCATCCATTTGATTTAAACGGGACGTTGGAAACGGTACCCGTGTCAAACGGGTACCCGTATCCCATAGTCACGTTTGATCCAAACGGATCGACAGGTTTGCCATCCATTTGATTCAAACGGGTGGACCAGTTTCCCACCCATTTGAATTTCAAATATTTTTTTTTTCAGTAGGGGGGGGTCACGTTAACTCGGAGAGGGGGGGGGGGGGGGGCACGTGACCTCGAGGGAGGGGGTCACGTGACCTCGGGAGGGGTGTCACGTGACCTCGGGGGGAGGGGGGTCACGTGACCTTGGGGGGTCACGTCACCCTGGGAGGGAGGGGTCAAGTGACCTCGCGGGGGGGGGGGGGTTACGTGACCTCGGTGGGGGGGTCACGTGACCTCGCGGTTAGGCCGATGCCGACGCCGCTCAAGCCGGAAATGAGCCCCTAAGAGCTGCACTCTAAAACGTGCAGTTTGGACGCGCTTCTAGGTATAGGTTTCTTCTAAGAGCGCATCTTTGCGCCCTAGGTCCTGCTTCCCGATGGTCGCGGCGCGTTGCAACCGCCTCGGCCCCCTTTCAGGACGGAGGGAAGTATCGCGCACATGTGTTACGCGTCTCCACCACAGGGAAGCAGGACCACAGGTGCAGAGATGCGCTTCGATAATAAACCAAAACCTAAAAACGCGTCCAAATGAAGCGCTTTTATTGAAAGACAAAATTCTGACCCTGCATTGCAACTTTCTAAAAAGTACTAATTCATTGGTTGATGATGACGCTGAATAAGTTTCTGTTGGTAAGAATACTTATATTGTCACTAACTAATAATAATAATAATAATAATAGTACCTTCATTTTTCCAACAAAAACAATGTTGAAAAGGTGAAATAGGAAAAAAAGCTGTAAAAACAGCTTGACGAGCCCCGAGCCACCTATACCAGCAGTCGCGATGCAGGCACCAAAGATTTATACAGAATTAAAACATGACATGTGTACTACATGTTTTAGGAACTTCACAAGAAAAAAGAGCTGACGCTATACAAGATAAGTAGCATATTGATACAATGAACACAATAGTGAAAACAGAAAACGTTATTACATCACTGAAATAAACGCGAAAGAAAACATCGATTCAAGAGTTTTTAGCGCTTATTGCGGACAATGTGGCTCGAAATAAACATTTGAAGTAAACATTTCCCGTAAGATGCTCACCGATATATTGCTAAGCTCAATGACCTGCCTAGTAAGCTGGTTAAGGGTAGTCGGCAAAGTACATTTTAAACTTTGGTGGCTGTAGTTTGTTCTAAAAAAGGGTACTTCCCAAGGTTCTTTAATTCGTGTTGGGTATCTATACATTTTATCTGTTAGCTTCGCGCAGTTTTAATTTGATATCGGGATAAATTTGTTTCTATTTTATACCTTGCACATAAACGATATTTATACAAATTAAAATTTTAATCTCACCAATTTCACTAAAAAGATCATCGTTTGGATGTTCTAGTGGCACATTAGAGATACTTCTTAATATATATTTTGTAACATAAAGATTTGTGGAGGTTGGTATAGGTAGTAGTGCCCCACATGAGTTGATCATAATTAAAATGTGAATAAAATAATGAATTATATAATATTAACTTTGTTCTAAGTTGTAGAGTGTGTTTATGACGATATAGAATACCGACGATGCTAGATAATTTTGATACGATACGATTAATATGGTCGTCCCATGGACAAGTTTCCTTGAAAATAACGCCCAGAGTTTTAAACGCGGGAACAATTCCTATCTGAGAAGAATTTATAAAAATATCCTTTGTAATATTAAGATGATTATTCTTAGGTCGGAATATAACTGCTTTTGTCTTAACGGCGTTTATTTTTAATGCATTATGTCTACTCCATCTATTAAGCTTTTCTAGTGTTTCGTTTGCGTAATCAATAAGCTCCGGCGCAGTATCACCATCAAACAATAAGCTTGCATCATCTTGATAAATAAAAAAAATGAGTTGAGTGACTAATATTTATGATATCATTTATATATACATTGAATAAGAGTGGCCCGAGAATGCTTCCCTGGGGAACGCCTGATTCAATCGGTTTTATTTCAGATGAGTGGCCGTTTATATAAAAATACTGTCTGCGGGAAGATAAATATGAACGTAGAAGTTTTGATACATGACCACGAAATCCATTCATATCTAACTTCTTTAGTAGCAAATTATGATCTAAATAGTCGAACGCTTTAGTAAAGTCTACAAATAAGCGAGAGTGAGATTCTTTTTTTCAAAATTTCTAAGTATATGTTCTTTTTGCGTAAGGAGAGCCAGTTTTGTGAATCGATGTTTTCGAAAACCAAACTCTGACGAGCTAATCAAGTCATGATCATCAGCAAATGTTGTCACTCGAAGTAGTGTAACTTTTCTAAACCCTTAGAGAAAACAGGAAGAATTGAAACGGGTCGATAATTCCCCAGTTCGTTTTTATTTCCTTTTTTATATAAAACTGTTACCTTCGCTAGTTGCATTTAACAAAGAAACATACCGTTTATGAAACAGAGATTGAATATATGTGCTAAGGGAAGAGAAATAAGATCAATTACGTATTTAACTGGTTTGATCTGCGATTCATCGGAGTGCAAACTTTGGCTATTTTTAGTACATTAAAGACAGATATTACCTCTGAAGCCGTAACAGGCATAAGAAACATGGATTCATTATTTCGAGCATTTATATATTTGCACGCATCTGACTCTGAACGTTCTTTAACAAGACTTACATAATAGTCATTAAACGCATTTGACAATGCTTGTCCTGACAGTTCTAGAACGTTATTTACCAAAAATTTGCTTAATAGCAGACTGATCGTTACGATTAGCTCCCTATGCTACGTCCCCCTGGACTCATAGCTCAACCACACAAGCAGCATAAATGTACCTTACACGGCTTATTTTTAAACAAATCTGTTAAGCTTTAAAAAAAACGCCCTGTTGTGTCACTCGCCGCCACAGCGTTACGGCACATGACGCCGCGTGTCAAATGACGTCGCACTGTCACTGATGTCACGGTATCACGTGACGTCACACTGCTGCGTGACGTGATGGCACGCTATGGTGTAATATTGCGTCGCGGGACCACGGGACGTAACGTCAGGGTACTTCACGTGACACCAAGATGTCACCCTGTCGTATGAGATAATGGTGTCACGTGACGTAACGTGCGTCACGGTGTCATTGGACGTCATTGTGTCAATTGACGTCTTGGTGTTACATGGCGTCCAAAACACTTCTAAATGCGTAGCATGTAGAGTGTCTCGATGACGTTACAGTGTCACGTGAGTCTGTGACGTCATCTACGCTACATGCCAAGGACACGAAATCCCTCAGCCTGAACCTATGAATGCCATGCATTTATGGTCCAGTTTGAACATTAAAGAGGCAACGTCCGGCAGATTAAAAGTTGTCTCGAGCTGTTCTCAGTACACGACCGTTAGCGTAATTAAATTATGTGTTATTCCACCGAAGCGGGTTGTACCCCAAATGTTTATATTGCATGCTGGTGCCAACAGCCGGAGCTGGAGGTCCTAACTTGTTAAAAAACACCAACTTAGAACTCGTGTCTTGAACCCAACCGGTAACGAACCGACCGCAAATCAGGCAATCATATCTTCAACCGACCGATAGAGCACCAACTATTTCGAAGCATTCGGAACGCCGTTGAAGCTGAATATTATTCGAGTAAAAAAAAAAAACTGCGATAGCCACGTCTGACCTACCGAAATTGAACGCTTTAAACTGATTTTAGGTTTAAAGGGGCACTGACACATCAAAATCGTATTTTTTTTTATTATCCGAAACGATTGAAAACGATGCCGGGACATTAGCCTCAAAATTTGAAATTTGGGAATTCAGTATTTGTAAAGTAAAAAAACAATTTCCAAATGCCGAATTTAAGTTCCCGCGCGATCCGCACCGGTGCGTTGACGTCAAATATTGCGGAGTCCTGAGAGTCCATTTTCTTTCACGACTCCCTGCTGTTGCCTTGGCGACCCAAAGCGAGGAGGAAAGGAGCGAGCGCCGGGCCGCCGGCGGACCGGTTTTGAGCGGTGTCGCCCGTTTTCCGTGGGAGGATACAAATCCAGGAGACGGCACCACAACGAACTCCCGATTTTTGGTATTTGAAAAAGAAGGGCCGTAGTGCGTTCGCGATTGCGTTAAAAAACATGTCTTAGGATTGCCCTTATTAAATGTTATAGAGATGTCGACTACAAAGCTTCTAAATTTCATGATTCTTGACGTCACGAATAAAAAGAAACGAGGAGGTTAGAGTCGGCAGAATCAAACGCCAAAAATAAAAAGGCGCGCGTGCGCGCGAGAATTGTTTTTCTCGCGATGCGTTTTTTTTTTGCGTGTCTATGACTGCAACTTGCATCGTTTCAGACAATAAAAAAATACGACCTCTGGGGTGTCAGTGCCCCTTTAAGGTTGTTGAGATCCAGGACTTGCTTCGGGCCTTATTACCTAAACCGGAGCTCCTATTCTCGCTCTTTGTGCCCAAAGCTACCACTAGTTCAAGGATATATCTATTCTGAACATCAATATAGCTCCTCGATATGCTTTCCCGCGTTTGTTTTCCATAAGCCGCCACGCTGCTATTCGCCGAGATCGATCATGTGAGGAGCCAAGCGCACAGCGCCGTGCATGAATTTCACCACTACGGTCGCTCCGTCGACGATGCACACGCCCCGGCGGATGATCCCCTGCTTCCGCATCCTTCTCCTCGTTTCTTGTTTTCCAAGTGCGGCGGCACGAGCGGCTCCTCTCTTCGCCAAATTTAATCACGTGGCGACCAAAGCACCCAGGGCCGTGCACTATAGACGACGCTACGGCCACCCGCATAGGCTTAACGCGCAACTCTGCCTTCATACATAGCTATATACAGGATCTTTGAATATCATGGTAACAGCATGGCTCCTACCGACCGGAGGACACATGACGGGAAAACAACCGACCCCTCAACAACACACTTTACCCCGACACCCGACAAGACGACGACCTAACTGATGAGTTCACAACCTCATATTTGACCCGTCGACGACCAACCCGACGACGCCCGACCCAAGAACAACAAACCGAGAGACAACAAGCTCGACTACACCGCCCCGACAATAATCAGCCAACCAACATCTGACCTAATATTTACTGACACGACGGATGCCCGCAAAACAGTGTCTACACAATGACGGCCTGGCTAGTACGTAGTAACTACATAGAAAAAAAAAGCAGCATCGAACAGCCTTTGACCGACTCGAGGACCTTGGCCAGACCCATTGCCGGGCTGCTGTCAGTGCGTCGCTTGAGGCTTTGTCACACTGAGGCAACACGGCAGCAACAGCAACACAACACGTTGCCAAACAGTCGGGCAACTTGTTGCTCGCTCTCCTTGTTATCCCAAAGACCTCTCACATCGCGTCAACACAAACGCAACATGGAGGACAACGGAAATGTTGCCTTAATGTGACAACATTCGGCAGCAAAAACAGCAGCAACTTGAGTTGGATAACGTGTGTTTCCCTGGTCGGTGGTTGAGCGAAGCTCGGGCCGGCAACTCAACAAAACAGAAAACATTGATGGCAGAACAAGTTCTCTATCAACGTCGTTTTTTTAAAAGCTTATTCAAATAAAAACTAGGAAAACATTACCCCACAAAAAGTATATCTCGCGTGCGGCTAAGATATGTCGATGAATGTCTTATTGCACAATAGTGGGATAAGAATTCCGAAATGGTCACAGCAACGGTCGGGAATGTTCAGACTGGTGTTGAAATTAGATATGCGGAGAGACCAGTTCAATTTACTGCTAGTGAAATAATATGTCACGCCTACTCACCCGATGATAAAGTGGAGGCTTGGGCTAGTAGGTAATTCATGCTTGGATGGAACATCGCGGGTACACAATCACACTCACAGGCACACTAGAAAGAAACAGACTTGAAGCGCTAGCAACTCACTGATATATTTCTTCTTTCTCAAATCGTCACCTTCTTGTTCCTCGCCGTTAAAAAGAGCATTTTGTGTTATGAAGCTTTTTTTTTGTGTTTATGTTGTTTCAGAATTTATTCAATAATGTTTATTGGCTATTTGGTTTCTGGTGTATAAAAATTGAAAATGTTCTCGTTAACGGCGAAGGAGAAGAATTAAGATGACTATTTGTGGGAGAAGAAATATATCACTGGGTTCTTAGCCAGAGCTGCAAGTCTGGTTCTTTTTTTTTTTTTTTTTGTATGTCTGCCGAGTGTGGTTTTATATCCGTGCTGCTCCATCCAACCGATGATAAAGTGTAATAACTATAATCCAGAAAAACGAAGATTAAAAAATCGAAGCACTAAAACAACCGCTCTAATCATAATTGCTGATGCTAAAAAATTGGAAAGAGCTGATACCAGACACAGGAAGTTATTACAAAAAATACCTAGAGCGTATTGGGTAATAAAGTGACATAGTGGGCGGTTGGCAAAAAAAAAAAAACACCACTGAAAAATATTTATTCCACCAATTGTCATGAAGGCCAATCATACCGTGTTGCAGTTTTTAAGCACTGTCAGTTCAGCTCGAAAATACGGTACAAATACATTTAGGTGTACTGCCGGTGCAAACCCAATTTTACAGTAGAAATGCGAATTGCATGGAAGAAAGAACCCGACAGAGCCACTTCATACGGTGGCGTAAATGCCGAACATATATCAGCGTTCTCAATTTTCTCGGTTAGGGCTATCTGCTTTGTCAACCAATGGAAGACATTTCGACAAAATAAAGGGTGGCGAATTCTTCCCGTGTCAAGTTTTCAAATCACAGTCACTGGTTGATGTCGTACCGTGGTAATTTCCCGCACTTCGAGCACACTAGCACTTTGTAGAGTCCCATTTCCAGCGACGCTGCGACGCACACGAACGGAGGTAAACAATCAAGATGGTGGAGTGTTCCTCGTGTTGGCCTCGACGTATGCGCGGTGTCACACGGTGGTCGGAAAACAAAATGGGCCAACACTTTTGCCTGGCGACGGCTACATGTTGCCCGACTATTGTTGTTCCGGCGATATGACAGGTCACCGGCAACACGATTTTCTCGTCTAGCCGGCTAAAGTAGCCCAACTATTGCGTCAGTGTGACAGGACCTTTACCACTGATTCGATCCCCTAGTGAAAAAGCCATTTGTATGAGAAATTTCTTGGTCCAAAAAACACATATGAATCATACAAGATATATAAGAACATAGAAAAGCCTTATAAGAACCGTAATTTGTAATTCTTCGACGGCGGTTGTCACGGTTATAGTAAGGCATTTGTTCACAATTTAAGAGAATCTATTAGTGAGGATTGTCTCAAGTTGAACGCAGGAAACCCGACCCTACTGAAAAATCTTATTTGTATGAGAAATTTCTGGGTCCAATAAACACATGAATTATACAAGATATATAAAACATATAAGAAGCACATAAGAAACTCATAAGAAACTTCTCACAAGTTTCTTATACGGTTATTATATATATAATACAGTTCTCATATGGTTCCTAGATGTTCTTATGTATCTTGTATGATTCTAAGACCTCAAAACTAATGCTATACCTAGGATTGAAACATTATTAACTGCAAAACTGGGTACCAACTGATCGCCACGTGATAAAGCCTCATTAAACAGCAGCGAAGTAACCAGTCAGTTCATGCTGCTTTCTGAGATAAAGATTACAACCAGTTCATGGACGTTCTCATGCGCGCCCCATTTATATTGTGGCGAATTAAAGTGCGCAACCGTGGTTTATGCAACCGATACATAACGTGTGCACCACGACGCAAAAAAAAAAAAAAACGGTTGGCGCCGCCGTTCAAGAGAAATTACATGTGACGCTGCCGGTGCATAGTTTTTGGCTTTTCAGTAAATCCAAGAAAACAACGATTTCAGACGCACGACTATACACAATACATGAAATCAATGAATGTACACCCGATAATATAAAACGATGAACTGTGCCAAACAGTTGTAGCCGAGATCCTAAAAAAAAAATATGGAGGCAAATCAATGACAAGGATAAATTGAAGGCTTCCTGCTTTTACCTGTAATACGATTGATTATCCTCTAGGCGCTCACATTGTGGTTGTCAAGTTGGAAATAGGCACGAGCGAAGGTTATAATATAAACTTTTCTTAAAGTATGCTGGGAATAACTACAAAATGTTCTACCCCACATTAGGGTAGACAGCAATCATTCAAACAGTTTTGCTCAGTATTTCTTTTGAACGAGAATATTATATACTTCCCACTTCCAAGTTGATTTTAAGCGCACAATATTAAGGAATTCTAATGTTTCCTGGAACATTTCTGAGGGAGTAAACTGTGCCATATTGTACTGCCTCGTAGCATTGAGCGGACTACTAAAATAGCACCGTATATGTATCCCCGTGGAAAGTTGTCACTACAGACCGTGTATTTTCGCATGAATGCAGCGTCATAACGTCAACTCTGGTAATAAAAAAAAAAGACGGTGAAGGAGGCGAATAATAAAAAAAAAAAGAACAGCTAGAACCAAGCAGTATTAATAGATAGGCATCTACCTGCTGAGGTACGTTACCAAAATAATAAATAATAATAATAATAATCTTTATTTTTCGGGTGCCCTAAAACGGCCGAGCGGCCTTCTCTTAGGTACACCAACTCGTACAATAAAAACTCTTAAACAAAAATCCTACTCATTAAAAAGAAATATATATGCATATACACTGACGCGCTATGAAGTGACGAAAAGTTCGTCCAACTGACAGCGAAATGTAGGCAGGGGTGTGGTGATGTCAACTTGAGGTGGCACAATGCTGTTATACAATGTCTGTAAACGAGAAAGAGGTGACACACGGCATGGTGAGCAAATATCAAAACAGGTGAGCTGTCTCGTCGTACGGAAAGGAATATGGAAATGGATTTTACTAATAAGCCATGAAGAATCAATGGCACCATTAATGATCTTATGCAGGAATACCAAGTCAAGGACTGTTCTTCTGTGTGATAAAAGCTTCAGCGAAAATCTATTCAGTAAGCACTCATAGTCATAATACACGCGTCGTCCAATCCATCTATCATAAACAATTCGAACAAATCTTTTTTGCACACGTTCTATGATCAAAGCCTGTGTTACAGAAATTGAATTCCAAATCACAGAAGCAAACTCAAGCCTTGAAACCACTAACGATTGAAAAAGATGTATTGAACAATGGGGCTTTTTAAAATGCTTGGTCAAACGCGATATAACTCCTAGAACTTTCATTGCAGAGCTGACAACAAAAGAGACATGATTTTTAAAAGTTAATCCGCAGTCGATGAACACACCAAGATCCCTTACAATTGACACTCGTTCAATCGGATTTCCCTCAAGATGATAAGTGTTATTTATGATCGCGCGGCGTCTGCACAAAGATATCACTTTTGTTTTTAAAGGATTTAAAGGAAAATAAACAGCTAGCGATGTATGAGTGCGATTTCCCACAATTAATTAGTTCAATTTTCCCTGGTAATGAGTGTTTTAAGAGAAAGCTTATTTTTATGATTCCGTTAAAAAAAACACATTTACATGATAAAAGTCTGTGAGTCTATTTATATCGCACAAAAACACTCTTCGTTAAAAGCGTCTATGGATACAAAGTAAAACTAAGCAACATTAATATCTAAAAAAAAATTAAATGCTTTTGTAGGACCCATTATTATTTTTCACGTGAAAAAAAACATGTTTCTTAATTTTTGCTTCGTTCAACATAATCTAAGTGGAAGTAGCCCTGCTCCAGGTACCTACCATAAAAGAAAATGTGTTTACCTATTTAAGCATCGCGTCTCGTCTCTCATTGTTTGGAGAGATGACTTATGTGTTAAATGTTGGCTTTGAAACTGTTTCCCCGTGCCGTAATACTATTTTATTGGCATTATTTTTATGTCTGCGGAAAAATTATTCTAGACAGAGTAATTATTGTTTTTGAGAATATAGCGGTACTGTCTCTTCCGTTTTGTTTTCAAACAATAACAAACATGGCTACCGGCATTTTCAGGGTGCTCAACGAGCGTAGCTGATTGAGGTTATTTATTATGATGAGTTCGAGTCGGTTTTGCGTTTATCGAGGTATTTAGAAGATCTCGTCAACCGACCTATACTCCGTTTCACCTTATGTGATACCGCAGCGAAGGCTAGAGTAGAGGCGCGAGCTCATAGCGTTGGCAGCAGCCCTTAGTGCAGGAGAGCTTGCGCCGTCGAGACGTGCCCTAGAGCAAGGAGCTCGCGCTTGTAGACTTCCCTGCGGTACATCATAAGGTGAAACAGAGTATAGTTTGCAGCAAACAAGTGTTGCAAGTACGCGCCTTCGGCAGCCCTGTGTGGGTGCATCCTTCCTTAGCAGGACTGACCTAAGCCTAGCGCCTCACATCAACTAGTCCGCTTAATATTGATTGTTTGCTTTTTTCTTTTCGTTTGCTCGTCTTGATAATGAACAAAAAAAGTTGGTTGCCCTAAAAGCGGCTTTGCTGCTTTGTGAATTGTGCAACCTTCGAGATGTAAACTATGCGGTCAATACCGAGGAGGTGCGCAGACAGGCAAGAACCTGCGGGCCAATCGGTTGGAGGCGACAGGGCACTCACCTTGCATACAGTTGGTAGTGTTATGTACTCGCCCTTCCCCTTCGAAAGGCAAGCAGGTATAAAAATTTTTTTCTTTCCAGTGCAACTCGAGGATGCGATGTGGAAAACAAAAGGTGAAAAGACTGTTAATTTATTTTGTTAATTTTTTTTTATTACTTGCGGTCATTCTTTTACCGCGCATCGACAAACTCTGCCAGACGCTTGTATTAGACTGTGGCCTGTGCGTGACGAAATGCTATATACTCCGTTCACTCTCAAGCTGAGACTGTAACCAATGCCACAAGCACGAAAGCACGAGGTCCCTGCCTTAAAGCGTTTTTCCACAGAACAAGTGCTCGCGCTAGAAATGCAAGTCCATAGCCTCCTCCATATTCACAAATCCTGGCAGTTCGACGAAAGAGCCATAGAGTGTCCGGTTTTAGATTTGGAGCGCGAGAATCTGGTAGAACAGAACATTTCTCGGGGTGCCTAAAGCCCCTCTATGCAGGGAAAAGTGGCGCCATTCATTGTTGTGGAAATGCTTGAGGCACGTGCCGCGCGCTACTTCAGGAAAGAGCATGGCGTCTGAAATCCAGCTCAGTGATACGCTGTGCCGCCATGATCTTCCCAAGGGCTGCACGTTGCACGTGCCTCGCGCGTCGACGCACCTTCGACTACTTTTGAAACATGAACGGGTTTTAGGGGGGCGTTGTTGTCAGAGCACAACTTTTGCAGCGGCGAGGACCCGAAACATGGTTTTCAAACCCGATGAGGACAGAATCGGTAGCGCGAGGAATGCGAGGAGCACGAGGAGACATTCCATCGCTCGGGAAAAGTCTGTTTCGCCGTCTCGCCACAGCGGGATGCCCGTTATCTAGCCCTCCTCTCATCCGTTGTCTGCCGCTCCACCTTTTTAATTTCGGTGGCCGCGTCTCGTGGCGATCTGCCAGGATTTCACAGTATGGAGGAGGCTACGGCAAGTCTCAAAGCCAGTAGACTTGCCGTAGCCTTTGACCGCAGTCTCAGCTTAAGGGTGAACGGAGTATGCATCTTTGCAACAAGGGCTCCTGTGTGCTGCCAATTTGAGCAATGCTGGCGCCGCGTAACGTTTCCGCCATGCTGGGGTGCGCCAGGGACACGACTTTGAGGTGAGCGATGACAAGATGGTGGTGTCTGCTTTATCGCCGACGGCCAGCGTTAGTGACACACGGTTTCGGAACGCAGCAGGCGGTATCCACACAGAATCGCAGCACCAAATATTGTAGGACGGTGCATATTTAACCCTTTCTGGCCCAGAGTTTTATATTCAAAAGGCATAATACTTTTTTGCGTTTTTGCGTGTAAAAAGGCGATAAATAGGCAACAGAATTGTCATGCTTTATTTTGCGATATTTTAGTTTGGAAAGGTTATGACTGCCACAGGAGTCGCTGGCCAGTTGCGGTCAACTTCTCATAGTCGTCTACTTCTTATGGAACTCAACAAAGCAGTTCCTGTGGTTGCTGAAACAGAGCCTCATGTTAAATTTAGTGCAGCTCCACTTCGTAAAGGAGAAGATGCAGTTTTCGCAGGCCTGTTTTTGATCCTGCTCTGCCGTCTTTGACTCGTGTCAAGCGATGGGCGGGGGTTTGCTGCTCATCCGGATTTTTCGGCAGGTTCCGCAGGACTTCTGGCAGGCCTCCCTCTTTTCCTTGTATCTGCCTAGCCTGACCATCGAAGGGCGTCTTACACATCCAAGATGAACTCGAACAGTCATCCGCTTTGAGAGCTGAAGTTGCTGCACGTGCCGCCTGCAGACTAGCCACGAGTTGACAGCAATCAAGTTGAGGAAATGCACAAACAGTTTCATGCACCGTTTTGAGAATCGCACAGGTATCCTTTAGTATTCAATCAGCTGATCTGCAAGGTAAGCGCCCCCCCCCCCCCAATGTTTGGTTGTTGGTCTTCACAATCGCTGAACGAGCAACCAAGATATGCTCCTTTTCCGAAGCATTCAACGTTTTGACTAGATCTTCCAGCTCAACTCCTGCGTAGGAGGATGCAAGCTGGACAGCTTTATCGTCCAGCCATCGAACTACAACGATATCCTCCTAGCTTTCGACTTTATAGTCGATAGAACCTCTTCCTTTCTTTCGGATGTTTTTGGGACTCCAAAATGCAGGTCCTGAGTCGATTGGCACGAATTGTACCACAGGAAAATATCTTTTTTTATTTCGAAACTTGGATGAGCTTCGTCAAACAAAAACAAATATCAAATGTCCCTTTGAAGTTGCTGGCGTTGGGCAAGCCAACAAACAATGCGATAACGACATTGCCATAATAGCCGAGCTGGCGGCCTTGGTTGTTTTTCAGCGTGCCTCACCATGTACACTGCAAACCGGTATACAATACCTGAAATACCAGGCCGAACAAAAATCTCAAAACCCCACTTATGGGGTTTATTTGTTATTCACTGAGCAAGACTTTATCTTTCTTTGAATGGCGCCATTTGCTCATAAATGCTTTCTGCGTCTTCTTCCTGCAGTGCATCCAGGAAAGGAAGCAACTTGAAAAGACTGTCAATGCCCGGGCTTTCCTTTCGGCAAAATATTGCTGTTGTCTGGTCAAACAGCTCCGAATGCCTTCGGAGCTCTTTGAACCTGTTCTTTCACATCGTCTGAGACACCCGTGTAAACTGCAGGTTTTCACTCGAATAGAAGTGGTAGTGAGGGAATGGAATCAGTCCTGTCATCAAAAATATCCCGACAAACTGCTGCATCTCATCTGCCTCTGTCTTGGTAGACTTCCTACTCTTCTGCCCAGAGCAGAAGTTTGTCTGCTCTGCCAAGTGCTCAAACATCTCCCGATTAAATAACTGCTTGAAAAACTGAAAGGGAGTCAGTATCTCGGGTGGTGGGTGGGAAAGCGAACTTTTCCACTAAGCATAAAACATCAGGGATTGACCTCGTCTGCCACAAGAATTGCCGTGCCTTCTTTTTTAGTTTCCTGGTAGATGTTGATTTCTTCCTCTTGCGACGTCCTGTCCTTTCTACTCGTACGTCACAAGTTGATCGTGGACTATCCGAAGAGTCGGATGAATTGCTTATGCCAATCTCCTCGTGGCTAGCGGCGCTTGGAAGGAGAATTTGATCATCACCGTCGGATTTGGAGTGCTGATGAATATCTCGTAACAAGGTCCGTGCTTCTGAAGGTTCAGAGTCGTCTGGCTCATCGTATGACGTGTCGGCGGTAGAGATGTTCTCAACGTTCCTGGCGCTGAACCTCAACGAACTCGGTCATGGTGTTCAGCCATAAAACGTGGCCGAGTCGACCATGGGCATTTCGGCCAATGACTACGGCTGAAACCATTGAAATAATACAGCCTAAGGAATGCAATATTTCTTCTAAATATTTCTAGAACAAGAGATACTAATTGAAAACGAGTATGTTGGTAAATTGATGCGAAAACTTGAAAGAATCAAACAACTAGGACGAGGACGGAAGCAGGAGTTGTTTCCGTCCTGCTTCCGTCCTCGTCCTCTATGTTTTATTCTTTCAAGTGTTCGTAATAATATGTGCTGTAGCTTGAATAGGTTAAGCGCGTCCACATATTTTTACAGCTCTCTGCGATGCCGCTTACCTTTGATGTGAGGTCAAAAAGTTCTCCATGTGGACCAAAACATTTTGGACCCAAACTCGTGCAAATGGGAACGTACGGTGGATGTGAAGCGGAACGAAAACGGCCACTTAGTAGCGCCATCTAGCAACCAAGTTTAGTACTCCATTACTCCACAAATCATTGGTCAGCAATGGTATAGGTTTCGGTTTAGCTGTTTACAACGGAAAATTGAGATGTGTTATGTTTTCTGCAGAAGTCACTGGACCAGAAAGAATTAAGGGTTTAAGCCGACTTTATAGCGATACCAGCCTCTGTTCCAGCACTTTGTGGAAGCGAGACCTGCTGCAAGGTTACTGAAACCATTCGGTGGGGAAACTGCCATAGAGCCTGCTTTGAAAAACTGGCGCCGAGCCGAACTCGAGAACCAAACTAATGGTGATAGCAACGGCGCCATTTCAATCGCAGCGGCCACTTAGGCAACTGCACGTCTGCTTGTATTGTTCGGGAGTATTGGCATCCGACAGTGTTCGCCGTGAGTCGTCTGTTTTAGCTTTAGTCTGCCAATTCGGTGCCGAAACAAATACGATAGGAGGGGCTTCAGGTTGGCCAACCCCCTTCTCCCGAGCCCACGCTCCGAGAATCACTACCAAAGTTAGGACGCGTCCATGTCGTGGCGCATTACTTGAAATCACCGATGAGACATGGTTGTACAATATTATTTGTACCGCGAAACCTTATAAACTGAGAATTTTAGAAATCATCTCACACGTGTTATTTTGTACAAATCTCCAATAAAAGATCTTACAAAAAAGATTTTTCCGTTTGTTTTTATGCAAAAACATGCTTTCTGGAAACTCAAGGTGACCCCAGTAAAGAAACGAAATTCAGCCGCTATGGTGACCCCTCGAGCCTGGGAGTTTCGGTAGTCTGGGAACATTCAGTGACCATAGCAGTAGCCATACAAAGCAACATTTATGTTTCAACGCGTTGCTAGATGGTGGCGCTGTTATCGTATTTAGCTCGGTCTCGGTGGACGCCAATGGCCCAGGTTTAGAGGGTGAGTTTCCCTACTCAGTTGTTCTAGTAATGTTTCCTGCCGCCGCGTGCGCCGCCATCGGTGATGCAGTGGCCTGGCTGTTTCTGGCGCATTCTGATGAGTGATTTGAGACTTGAGGTATTTTTGTAATTTTTCCATTTGTTACTGCTTAAGTTATGTTAATTTATTTTTAGTGGCCTCTCGGAGACGAAAAAAGCACCTGTATACTTTATAAATATTTCTTCTCAATTTCTTTCTGCGCTCAGTGGTGTATCCTTCAGCAAGCGAGGTTTGGCGACCTTGCACAAGGAGCGAATTTTCTTGCTGGAGAGAAGGTTCGCCTCACTTCGGCGCGCAGTTCGAGGTGAAGCCGGGATCCCACTTAGACATGTATAGAATGACGATTTGATGGTCTCGTCTTACTGGTGTTTCAGATGATTATACACGAAAATATAATAGCCGACGATGGCGGAGGCTGCCGCGAGTCTGCTCGCACGAATAGTAGACGGTGTAAGACGCCAGACAAGACACACTGGAGGTCGCGACAGGGAGACACCAGGCTTGCAGGCGCCTTCAGCAGAGTAGCCAAGCCAATCCAGTTGTAAAGGGCTTGACCACTACTGTTATTTATTGTTCTAGGCTGGATCGCAGATCAGGAGCCCCTCGGTGGCACCACCGGTGGCCATTGCTTGACACCAGGCAGTACACACAGGTCTGTCAGAGAAACACACAAAAATTGGATTATTGAAGCTCACACGCTGTGCTCAAAGCGTACGCTGTGCTCAGTGTATACAAGCATTTATGCATTAAAATTTTAAACAAAAATAAACTAACCGTGAACCCGAAAGCTTACATGCGAAAACCTATACATTATTGATGGGGCTGAGCAGACGAATTCAATGGAAAATATATTTACAAAAGCGAAAAGAAAAATCTGAAGGCTAAGAATTTAAGAGAAATAAATTTTAGCAATTTACAGGCTACAAACACCAGGACGTAACAAGTAGACATGTGTCTGATAATGCATGGGGAAGTTCTTTACTGTTTAAGGCGATGTATGAGTGATAAGGACAGAGACATTTATGGGCGATAATTTGAGAGACAGACACCTATGTGCCGTATGCCATCGCGATACCGAAACGCTAGTATATGTGGATATGGCATGCACCGGTCTCTGTCCTGCCGTCAACGAATTTACCGGGAGCGCTAGGTTTTACTGGAGAGGAATGAAGAACGAAGGAACAAAATATTTTTATCAAAAAGTAGGTTAGAAAATTGGCTTAGAAGGCCTAGAAAAGCGAGGTAATACCCAAAATTGACGGGCCAAACGATTTGTTGAAAGACGCATTATATATTAAAGTCTTAAAGAGAGGGTTAAATGTTTTTATGCGAGGTGGCGCAACCTACCGCCCTAAACAAAAGGGTACAGCCAATAAGATTCATCCATCCGTCCAACCATCGGTAGAACACATGAGCTTGCCGGCATTGTTCCGGTAGTGTTTACAATTTCTTACGAGAAAAGGGTCGTACTCGAAACGACCCACCAGGTAACAGTGCTTGGCTAGGAAGAAATAATCAAGGTGGGCCCGCTCTGCTACAACCTAGGGCTAAAGGAGAGAACCAGGTTTTTCTCAATTAAACCAGCCGAATATTGCCTTCACAGCAAAAAAAATCAACTTACAAATGCTTCAAAAATAAACGGTCAGCTAGACCAGTGGTTCTCAGCCACTGATGTTTCGCGGACCCCTTGAGGATCGGCGGGGACGATCGAGGACCCCATTTGTGGTGAGGGGAAGGGAAACGTATAGGGTATACTTATGATAAAGATTTAATGAAGGAATATAACTAAGGGCTGGTGTATAAAGTAGAGTTCTCCTATTAACATATACACGAGAAAACTCCCCGAAAAGGGGAACGTTACTTCTTATTCTATGAAAAAAAGACAACTTTATTGCCGGGCTTGACTGATGAGGCTAGGCTTCGCGGACCCATAAAATGCCTTCGCGGGCCCCAAAGGGTCCCCGGACCCTCATTTGAGAACCACTGAGCTCGACGATAGAGACAAAACACCGACAGGGAGAAACAAACAAAGGCATACACACCGCTGAGTGTATTTTTTTCTTCATAATGCAAATTTTCATTGATTCAACATAATTCAAAAATTCATTTTTGAATTATGTACCAACTAGCTCAACTTCAGCCTGTTACAAATGCTATCGCGTTTTGACGTCGTCTGCAATGAAGCTCCACAAAAACAATCCAGGGTTTTGTTTCGCATATTTTAATAGTGGATTAGTGTGAAAATTATGAAAATTCAAAATAGCAATATCTATACGCGGCTTAATATTGCTCTTTCGAGGTTGGGTGGCGGCGGCGTCTGCGAATGCCGCGCCAGATACCACAAAACAACTTCTTTTTTTTTATTATTTCAACAAGATAAGCTTGTTGTTTGAAAATTAGCTCTGTGCGTGCACTACCAAGGCGCACTTCTGTAGTAAATGTTACCGCGATACGTTGAAAAACGGATTTCTTTTTTGCAGACCGAGCAAAGAGGGATTAAAGCGTGAGTGTACCTACTGTATGAACCTATCTATAGAGAAGTAGTCAAGTGACTACTAGCGTGTTCCCCTAACATCATGAAGTCGCGTACCAGCTGTACGTCACCACGTGACACTCCGGAATCATGTCACACCATGATGTCACACGAGATCCTGACGTTCCATGACGGTATAACGCTTGTGGGCCTCATGACGTTACGTGGCACTCTCAGATCACGCTGTCACCTGACTATACGTTTAAAGGATTTCCTACATAATTTCAGATTGGCGGAAAAGCCCGTGACAACTACCGCTAAAAAAGTAAGAGTGTAGACAAAGGAAAAGAGGCTGTTTGGAAGTCCCACAGGTTCAGCGCTTCTCCCTTCAGTGGGCTACTTCAAGCAAAGTGATGAAGATAGTTTCGAAAAAACGGAGCCGAGGAACTAAAAGAAGAAGTGATTATATGCATAAAGTGCTCATCAGAATTCCAAGTATCGCAATACATCGAGGAGGTTCCTATGTCTGAACAACCAATGTTCAAAAGACGTGTTGCCGAAAGGACTATTGGTACATCGAATTGAGAGAGCTGTAACTTTTATATGCTATGCAACTACACTCAAAGTTAAAATTGACGCAAATCTGAATATGGCGTCAGTAAATAACGACGCTAGAGGATGGGAGACAATAACCATAAAAAAAATATCGTCTCAATCACGGTGTCAACACTGAGCAGTTGAACCATGAACCCCTACTGTCGAGATCGATCGCCCTAGCCATAATATATCGGGAGTTAATCGACGTCCTTGTAGACCCTGAGATGGGGAGCAATAAAAAACCGAAGGAACACAACAAAATCTCAAAGAGTTAATTCCTGACAAGTGAGAATCAGGGGGTACTGTGTCGCACGTTCGCTGCACCTGGGACTTGCCTGCAACTCTAAAAACAAAAAGCCTGTATTACAAATTGGAGAAGCTTTCACGACCCAAGATACATCCCAGAGAAATCCGGCCTCCCTAGGGGCGGCAATTGCCATGTCCCTAGGTAAGGCGTAATTATTCACCGTGCGGTGACTGTTTCTTTTTTTTCTTTTTTTTTTTGCCTACGGATGACCGGAATCTAATATACTTGTATAAAGCGAATGATAGAGACAAAAAAAAAAATAAACACAGCAGACAGCTAATGATAAACCAGGAAAAGTTCTAATGCTCCGTCGGGTGTAGATTAAACGTAGTCGTGTGTCCCCTTCGCGTGATTACTCTTCGAATCTGTCTCGTGCACTTTTGAGCCAATCATTTATTTTCCTATTCTTGTTCTTGGAACTGCCTCATGCGTTGACAAAAGCTAAATTTATATTCTGCGACTAAGGTATTTCTTGAGCTCCACGGTGTGCATAAAGGCACCCAATGTTGTTGTTGTTCTTTTTAGTAGGTGATTGGTGTCTACTCATCTTTACATATAGAGTGCGTCGCAGAAAAGGAAAACTTAACTAAATTAGGCATTCATTTAAAAATGTTATAAGTATAATAAAACATATAATCTAATATGCGGAATTTTATTTTGTCCACATTTTGTTTAAAATTTAGAATTAGGCTGTATATAAAATATTTTCCAAATACTGACACTAAATACAGTACGGACTTTTGTTTTTCACCAATAGACAGGTTTGAAAGTCGCAGAACTCCTAGTTCAAAATTAAAGGTCATGTAAGAATGAACGTATGTACAATTATAAAAATATTATTATAAAGCTTAATTAATTGTAAAAAAAAATCATTTTATATTATGTGAAACTCTTTATACGTTTTGAGCATCAATGTATACTAAGAAATGGTATATTGCAGGCAAAAACGTCTTGCCCACAGTATAAAGGCCCGTTCACACTCTTGCGACCGAGTACGACTGAGAGAGACGAGATCTCTTACAACTTCTTAAATGTTTCTAGAATGAGGGGACACACTGACATTGTGGCGCCATCTATGCGGTGACCCTAGAACTGCATTTCACAAAAGCGAAGGTTTTGCGGGATTTCCGAGGTCGAATGTGCGTAATACCCATAGAAAGGCTCTTTTATAACATTGACAAAAGATTTTCGAGCCAAAAAAGAAAGGATATTCCGCGAGAAATAAAAAAAAATATGCCGGACCGCCGAGTTTACACTGCTTCCCAATAGATGGCGCTAGTGTGTTCTCTGATTTAAGAAGTTTTAAGGAACCCAGGTTTAAGAGGTCGCAAGCAGTCGCAAGAGTGTGAACGGGCCGTAACACAAAATCATCATTATGAAGATATACATTGAGGCAGTCAAGAACTGGCGCCTTTTAAGCGCAGCACGTTATTATTCTTTTTTCTGTAATTGATTATTCATACATGCAATATGTCGCATTGGAAAACTACTCACATGCATAATTTTCTTGACTTTTTTTTAATTATTACAAAAATTTATTAGTGATTTGTTTAGAACATAAAGCAAGCTGAACGTCGCAATAATTTTCGAAATGCGTCTCTGTATATTTACTTTAATCTCTTAAAAAATCTTCCGTTTTTGTTCTTCAGATGGCATAATGTAGAATTGTAGGGGCTGAGAGTTCGACTGATGTACATTTTAAAAATTCAAATTCTGTTGCAATGAAAGTTGAACCTCTGTGAACAGTTGAAAAATTTGTTATTTCGAGCTCTTTCTTTTTGGCATTGTTATTATAGGATTTGAGACGTAACTTCTAATATCTCTAGCACTAAAAATATCAGTCCAGTTGGAGATTTAATTTCCAGAAAAAGTTGTCAAATAAAACAGAACTTGAAATAACGGCTGAGGCCTGGGAAGAGTACACAAAAAAACCCAATAATCAACACCTTAAATTGGGACAGAAAATGCATACTTTTCGTTGCGGCGACTTTATAAGGACTGAAATTTCAATACCTTACGCCTTCGCTTCCGCATTTCTGGTAGAGTATTTATTTTGTTAAAGTCTTCCTTCTCTGGATTTAGTATCATGGTTGCCCTTCACAGGCTAAATTAGTGTCCATAATCGTTCGAGCTTGAACCAAAATGAAACAACGATTTATTGTAACGTCAGATTTATTCTGGCAAAATAAAAACAACATCGCGGTAGGCAATTCACAAGTACAAACTTGTACGAAACTAGCGCGAGAAATTTATGGATCACGCAGGTTATTTTGTGTGGACAGATTTGGAACACGCAAAGGTAGCCACTTTTCTAGCGAAAGATAACACATTTAATCGTGTAAAACTTGTTCCTTGTTTAGGGCTATATATTTAACTGTCTTAATCGTCTTCCTAGAACAACTAATTTAAAAACACCAGCGTTAAATTGTCTACAAAAATGTTCGCAGCTCCAAATAAGCAAACATTGAGAGCGTCCTAGACGCCTATACATATATAATGGCAGAACACTTCAAGCTAAGCAAAACGCTAAAGAGAAAGTGTAGAAACTTAAAAATGTACATAACGTCTGTGCTTAAACAATTTTCTTAAAGTTAAATATTTTTTTTGTCACCGGGTAACTTATTTTTAATTATAACTACACAAATCAATAGTTGCATAACAGGGACGACGACTCCTTATGGGGACTTAATGCATACTTCAAACTAAAATTACTCAAACCATAACGCAGTGAGGACAACCGCGCTGGCCACTGTCGCTCTCCCCAAATTTAGAAAAATGTACGTAAACCAAAAATATTTCATAAGGTGAATGCAAGTCACGATCAATTGGCAGAGCGGGCTTTTTTCAGGCCCCTGTTTCTTTTGAGAGTGGCAACACCTACGGGCATTTGGAGTCCAGAATATATGCTACTTCATAGGGTAGCGCGCCACAAGGGGACAGTCGCGCGTACGCTCATTCGTTCGTCCGTTCTCTAAAGTGTATTCACGAAGGACGTCCAACAGATGTGGCTAGAACGTCCCCATTTCGCATGGTATGGCCTGACTAGGGCGCTCATCGGGGCAGTCCTGTACCGGTGGCAAAGGCTTGCGCAGCTGAGCAGGGACTTCACTCTCTGTCCCCAAAGCGGACACCAGAGTGGGAGAGCGCGAGGACCGGTGTCGATACCATGGCATACGGCCACTTCAGCGATGGTTGGCCTAAATGAGACCGCGGAAGAATCATTAACTCGTAGCGATAACCACGTGCACTGTAGACGTCAACGAGGGCGTTCGATGTGAAAAGCCATTCAGCTACTCCCAGGATTCAGGGCTATTCATTCTGCAGCCGCTACAAATTCATTGAAAATTTTTGTGGATCCACCAGTTTCACTCTTGCGCAGAGTCGATTTTTCGGTTGGTTATATTTTAGTGTAGTATTTATTCACAGGCGCTTTTCTAAATGTAAAACTGTAATTTAAAAGGACTGGACTAGTTGGTGCACCCCTTAAAACCATCGTCTTTGCGATATCTTGAAAGCAATTATTTCAACTTTTTTTCTGATAAATTCTAAATAAATGTCTATAAAAGGAAATAAGCTTGTTTTATTTTATATTGAGCTGGGATTTCTCGAAGTAGAGGCCTATGGGGTAAATATTTTTTCTAGCGAGGGCGGCATACTTTTTCTCTGGAAAATAAGGAAAAGTAAAAAAAAAATAGAAGAAAAAGGAATGCAAAAAAAAAAGGGTTGAAAAACAGGTGTGTAGACAGGCTAGAGACTGGTAATAAATAGAGCAGTTGCACAACATCGGCGAGGTCATCGACTCGAAGGAGTCAAGTGGCGACTCCGATATGCATTCCTGGCCACCCCGTAGTGTTAACACGTAGTTATTTTACCCCACGAGTCACAGCAGCGCTGACAGTCTAACATTCGTCGATCATGATGACGAACTAATTAAAGTAAAAACATGAGTAGCACAGACTCCAGTATTTTTTTAAAACTTTGTTTATTAAATTTTATGTCCTTTTCCGTTTTTCTTAAAAATTACTTTTAGATCATTAGTAAGAACAAACTGAGCCCCGCGATATACAGCCCCGGCATGTCGGCCCTTCAGGTTATCGCCCCTAAAAACAAACCCAAAAAGTAACAGTTATTTTTGAGGCTTTGACGTATCGAATTGATGGACATCTGCCACGTTTCAGTGATGTAGTGATGTTGCAAATTCACAATGCCCGATCTCCACGCTGAGCCTTGGCTGAAGAGCAGACACATTAAATGTGAATTAGACACGTTAACTGGGGATCCCTGTTCCGGTACTTTGTCTCGGAGTCACCAAGCGACTAACTTCTTCAGAGTCACAAATAACTTCATCGTTTTATTGTCGTATTACATTACCTGTACCCCCGGGTGTCGGGTCCCTCTAAGGTTTACTGCTGCACTGAACAGATTGCGCGCTTTCGCGAGCCATTCGGGAATATGTCTCTCTCGCCTGCCACGCAGGCCGCCGAGCTTTGAATTTCTACGCGGTGTCGTGAATTTCCCTAAAAATCCATCCCCCAAGCAATCCGGCCCGCTTTCTTCCCGTTTTTTATTTTATTTTATTTTTTTTTAATTGTTTTACGAGAGGAGTTTGTGAAATTCTGCAAATTTAGCGAGCAAGCTGTGGCTGCGATCCCGTCTGGAAAGCCTGCTTTCACTCGGGACAATATTGACCGAGTCCCCCTTCCTTCCACCGCTCTCCTGCGCACACACGGACAGACGCCTGCTCGTGTGAAGAGACGACGCTTTTGACGGTACGCAGGACTGCGCCTTACCTGTGTGCCCTGCGTGTGTTCGAAGCCCACACCAACGCCGCAACGCTAAATATTAACAACAGACGACACCCATTGAGGAGTGTATGCGGCGCCAGGGCTTACCATTGTTGGCACTCCCTTTTGTGGTCCCGCGAAATCGCCTTGCTGTTAGAAGTACGCGAGCAACCTGAGGACAGAAAAACAGGCAGTTAATGTTAATATTTGTCAGTTTTTTTTCCTTTTTATTCCAGCAATGACTCTCGCCATCCTTTTATATATGACTTTTTTTTTATCCAGTTACACTCTAAGAAAAAAATGGAGAAGAAAAGTAGCAACGGCGCGTCTTCCTCCCTTCTACTGACGCGCCCCCAAGCGGACACGAGAAGAAGGGATGAACGAGACGTTTTCCTCCTTCTCCAGGCAGACGGGAGAAAGCTTTCGCCCTCCCGACTCATCTTCTTTCGGTTTCGATTTTCGAGCACGTCGCGCACGTTGTTTAATAAATTAATGTTGAGTTGATTAAAATTCAGCAGCAGCGAAGGCCACCTGTAATTCCGTCTTCTAGTCCAAACGTGCAGAACGTCTCGGTTGAATTGACGTTTTTGCCACTAATTTTATCAAACGAGCAAACGAAGCCGCTAGAAACAGCGAAGTTCCGGAGCAGTGCCAGCAGCGCCACGTACACTGGGGGATGGCCATCTCCGGATTGCGGGACTCGCGCGGCACGAAACTACACACTACACTACAGTCACTACAGTAGCGAAACCACGCGGAACTGTGTGGACGTTTTTGACATTATGGAAACCGCAGGAACTGCGTCCAAGACAGGCAGGTTTTGCTGCCGGCTGCCTGGGTGCCTTCCGTCCTGAGTTCGGTTCTGTTTTCCGATGCCGAGTGCAACCGGCGTTCAACGTGGTTCTGTATTTGTGCGTGTCAGCAACATAGCTGCAACATCGTGATGGCAGTGTTGTGGGCTGTGAACAGAAGACTGGAATTATCGCCGATGTGACCGTGTGTTCGCGTATCAGTGGTGTAACAAGATGAGATCGTAAACTGTCGGGCATTGATGCCGTTTTTCGGGCCGTGATCGGAGGGGGCGGGGTGTCGCAGGTTGACATTCCGCCTTACATTAAAAAGTTTAATACCACTTGGGGGATTACGTGCAATCGATCAACGTGCGGATAGTCATATTGGAACGCTGGTCTGAACAGTAGATGCTCCTATCGCTATCGTACAGTGGCCAATGGGACTGTGGGAATTGTCTCGACCCCGAGAGCGATTGCGCCCTGGGGCAAGGACTGAACAGTACGAAATCGTGACGGAAAGTACGTATATTTACAGTATGAAATTTCGGCATTAAAAAACAATAGTAGGTAAAATCGAAAAAAAGCTACCCTTTATTTTGCTGTTTAAATATACTACGGTTCCTGGAGAAACTGCCCTCCAAGTGGCGCGCTGGGATGAACGCTAGAAGTTTTCGGGCTCGCCGCGGCGTAGCTCCGTACTCTTAACACCTGCCGCAAGTCGCGGCTTTGACTGCATTCAAGTTGATCGAAAAGCGATTTCTCAGCATGTGAAGCATCACTTCCAGCTGAGTGAATATCCGCTCTACAGAGATTAATTCAAGACAGCCATTGCAGCTTTGCGCGAACATCGCAAATAGAAAAACCAATAGAAATACAGGCTACGGCGTGCCGTGTGGGGAAACAACCTCATGGCTTTGAACCGCATTGGAGCGCTTGATTTATTGGCTTTTAAATAATTACGGCATGATCGAGCGTTTACTTTTTAATAAGAGATTAATCCCCTGAGCCATTCAAAATACTCTCAGAGGTATGAGATTGCTGGGAAAAAATCAACATGCTGGGAATACTTTTAATTGCTTAGGGAGTCACCGGAAAGTTCCGTACGTTCAAAACGACCAGTATAAAAGACGGAAACGCAGAGCACGGTTGTAGTGCTCGGGTTAGTGTGGGGTTAGTGTGGTGTTAGTGTGGTGTTCCGTTGTATTGATATTTGTGTGTGCCGTGTATGTGCTCAATGTATATTCACCTGATGCTTGTAATAAGCGTAATGTGTGTACACTGTGTATAGTAGAGGATCCCCAAGCGCAGTAGTGGCCTAAGAGAAGCAAAACATGTTTTGTAGAACATGAATTGGGCGGTACCTAGCGCCACCTAGCCTAGCTACCTGCAATTACTCTGCTTGACCCCGCCATCTGGTGCCTAGCGATTTAACTTTTCGCGCCACGCGATAAACAGCGGGTTCGAGTTTGTTCTTTCGAGAGCTGCTTTTGGTTTCACGGATTGAGCTTGCCCTTCTCTGTGATACGCGGTTGAAGAAGGAATTGTGACTCGAGGAACATCAAAGGTAAGACGCAAAGTGCGCGAAGTAACTGGGTATCGGCTGTCTCCGTTTAACATCGCAGTGCTGTCGACGAGAAGACTGAGTAACTGCTTTCGAAACGGAAGTTTCTGTACCTGTGGGGGGAATCTGGCTTCGGAAATAAACACAGTTCGCGGAAAGCTCGTGTTACGCTTTTATTTGCTGCTGCTCTCGTCCCGTACAAGAGACGTAGCGTCCTCGTCAAGCCTTATTGGGCTCGATTTGCTCGATTCGTGGCTGCCATATTGAGATGCAAGCGACGGAGGAACTTTGCTCCCCTGCTTCAGGGACGAACGTTTCTCCCTTTCTAAAGGAACATAGGTTACAAGACCATTCCTCCCCTAACGGAGGACTGTCCATACCCTTTTTTCAAAGAGTGTAGGATGTTCCTACTTTTGATGGTCGTTTATATGACCCTAACGCAGTTTTTTTGTTTTTTTTTGCGTGGTCAAGTGCGACTTTTTACAAGCACGTTCGTCAAAGTTAATTTTCGTGCCATCCGTGCCGGTTCATTTCGGTGGATTTATCTACCGTGAAACATAAAAATATTTTAGCAGTACCTTGTGACTCACTGTTTTGATGACATATACCATAGGGCCATTAAAGATATTACGAATTGTCTATTTACGAGTTTATTTCAAGTTATTTCATTCAATATTAAAATCTTATTACCAAGAACCCCAAACCCAAAAATAGTGCATGTCCTACTATGTATTGTCACTCTTACATTATGTGAGCAAATTCACGTGTCCTATACAGAAAGTTATTTCTCTTTCTAGAAAAAGGGGGGGGGGGGGGAGCTACCATGTAATCCATGTACCAAGTCAGTTTCCCCACTACATTAATCGGGGAAATTGATAAAAGCATCGGTTCTTCCTCACTGGTGGAACAACCGTTTAATGAAAAAACACTGCGTGTGCAGGCGAGCTGGTGATAATTATTAAAAATCTAAAACCGGAGACTATGATGCGGAATGATTAAGAAACTTTCAAGTGAAGGAAAAGACAACAAAGAAGAGTGTCTCAAGAGCAGCTAAAATCATCTATAGTAAGAGATGGGCTAGTACTTGGTATATCGTGCCTTTCGACAAAAGCGGAAAAAGACGGGCACATAAAGTAAAAGACGCAGCGCAAGCGTATGTGCTGTGTATCTTTCTTTATGTCCTTGTCTTGTGTCGCTTTTGTCAAAAAATACTAAAATCGCTAATTTTTTCTTGCTCCTTATAACACCCGATTCTGACGTTACCGACCTATTCACAATACACGCTTTGTGGACCCAACAACCGTAGATCTCTTAATGGAGAGACCTTAATACCACAAAACTCATTTCTACAACCTCTGCAAACCTTTCTCACAATGAGAATGACCTTTAAGAGATTTTTGTTCGAGTAACCCTCTAAAAGAAAGGGGCCCTGATTTGGTGAAAGGAACACACTACAGGAACGCACCGGCCGGAGAACCACTAGGTGGTCTGGAGGCGATAAAATATAGCATCTGCCACCAATACGGATCTTGTAAGATGAAGGTAAAATCGAATCGTCCCTCTCTCCGCCCCCTCCCTCTAGAAAAAAAAAGTGGATCGTAGTATAATATCTCTGCTTACGTGGCTATCAAGCAGATCTAAATAATTATTTTCTTTAGAAACCCAGGTGATATTTCATGATACAAATTTAAATGATATCTGCTTCAATACTGCATTTTATACATTTTAGGCCTGCGTATATAAAGATGGCTGCCAGTTTATTTCCTCTTGACTGGAGGTTCATTTTTTACAGTTTTTGTTTTAATTAATAATGCCGACATCGATGAAGAGGGCTCTGTTTCGCTTTAAAAGAAGGAAACTTTCGCATCTGCTTGATAGCCACGTAAGACTACATTTTTAGTTTCCTAATTACTCTAATCTTGACACTTTTACATAACATCGTGCAATCGCTACATTCAAGAAAGTAATCTCATCTGCTACAAGGGCCGTCTGATGTCTGCGCTGTGAATGACGGACGGTGGAGCTGTCAACGCCGGCGTTTTACAGCCGACCAACTCTCTTCGTTTTTCTTCGGTATATTAACTTTAGAGCCAATAAAAAAGCGAGTTCCAAAACAAAAATGTATTACCCGCCCCGTTCTCTGAGGTTTAAAAACACGTGTTGCAAAGAAATTCGTGAGTTTTAATAGTGCGCATGCCAGCGAACGCCGGCACTCTTTGTTTGCGTTAGCGTTGCGTGTCTTGGTCTGGGATCTTTGACTGCGGTCTTGGATGGGTGCATGGCGACGACGCGCTTACGCAGCATGAAGTACGCAGCGCTGACGCAAATGCACAGCGTTTGCGTTTGCTTAGATGCAGAATACTAAAGTTCTCTACTGCCGGATTTGGATGGACAGACTGCACCAAAATTTTCTAGCACTGTGGCAGCTGCGCGGCAGCCAACTTTGCGGTTTGTTGATACTTTCGCTCTGTGATTGATTCTCATTTCCTTGTCGTGTACCGAGCGGCCTGTATTTCGGTACAATGTGTGGCGCAAGTAAAGCGAGCCTAACATCGGCCATTCGTTATTGCCCTTTAGTAAGAGGGCCGAGCACAGAAGTGGACACGTTCCGTTGTTGTCCCGAATAAGCAGTTTCTAACGTACTACTCCTTTGATGTCCACCTTTGCATTCCAAGAAAACACAGATTAGGAAGTATTGACTATCGCGTGTTCGTGCTAACCCTGTCGAGGTCTATACGCGGCCTACTCTGAAAAGCAGCTGGAGTTTTAAAATTGAAGAAGAAGCAGATTCCGCAAGTCAGGGTAAAGATATAAACCAAATCAGCTTTAGTTTATCAGTGCAAAATAAGCGGGAAAGTTGTGTTTTATGTGTCTGCCGCAAGATAGATTTTATCTCGCCCAGGCATTCGATAGAAGGAACACACCAGTAACGAACAAGAACGATAGTATCTTTATGATCAAAAATAACAGATTTGTTTTCGAATTTCTTCTGCACCTGCCACGCGTTTCTATCCCTCGAGCCGATTCCATCAAATCCTCTGACTCACTCGTTACCAGTAGTCATCAACAGCTTAAAGTAATCTTACTTAACGTGCCTGCACCATCAAAAAAAAAAAAAGAAACCATAAAGAAAATAAGTTTCTAAAATTATATGACACTTTATCATATGCGAGATGTTCTCTAAGAAAAGTTGGTCTTGTCAAATGAAGAAACAAAAAGAAACGCGTCGCTGATGCGGGTATTTAGGATCCTCTTCTTTGGAGAAATAAAGTCGCTGGCCTGCGTTCCTTTTCCTTCTTTCTATTTCCAGTAACTATGGACATCTTCGTGATCTTATAAAGCCAGTGGCGCGAACCGTGCGTCGCTGCCTCAGAAGCAGTGGTAACAGCGGAGGAAGCACGTCCGAAAAAAAAAAAAAAAAGAACGCAGTGCGCTCCACGCTAAGTGAGAAGAAGCCCGTGGCTCAACTGCGCCCGTGAATATAAATGACTTCATTTTCGTGGCTTCATTTTTCGCTCGCGTAGTTTTCCCATATATATACGTTCTGTCGCAGCCAGCGTAACTAAATAAGGCGAACTCCGCACAAGGAAACCGCCGAGCAAAGCCGCATCGTCATTTATATCTAGGCTTATACTTACGTAGGCTCTTTTACCCGGAGCAAAAAAAGAAAATCGAATACCGTTCTGTGCGTCCTCCGTAGTGAATGATTAAGGAACGTAGTTTTCAAATTAAACTTTGAAAATTGCGAGGAAGAAGGGGAAAAAAGAGGGATGTCAGCAACTGTATTCTACAGTACAAAACAACCCAGGACTCTCTAGCAAGCTGCAGCCACGTCGAAGAGCCCACGCCGGTGGAAGTTGCGTGGCTTGATTTACTTTCAATGGAACGTTCATATAATTTGGACGTTATGGCAAGTACGGTTATTGCGAATATATTGAACGTTCTAGCCGGAAATGTTCGAAATAGGCTCTTAAATAGAAACGTATAGGCTCTGGCGAAAACACATCCGCTGCTTAAGAGATGGGTTCCCTCTTTGTCTCATTCCGCATTTGGCTCTTCCTTTTGAGTTGCTCGAGAGTACATTCCAAACAGTGTCTTGATATCGTGGTTTACAATGAGTGATGCGAGTAAAGTCGTTTTTGATGCTAGGAAGGTCGTTATCGTTTCCTTCCTAATGATTCTTATGCGACAGTTAAAAGGTAGTAAAAGCGAATTTCATGTATCTCAGCATTGACGCCATGAATACAAGGTATGAATAAAAGGATATATAGTATTAGTGTCTGAATTGTTTCAATAAATAAATTAGTGTGTTGTATCTTAAAGTTGGACGTGGACTATGCTGAACAAATGTTAGCACAGTGTTAGAACTTAGCACGGTTTAACTTGTGAGCTCGTGTCTGTGGGAAAATATGGTGTTCGTTAGAACCAATTAAAAGATAGACAACTGAGTCTGTATGAGAAACAAGGGAAAAACGACAAATATATTAACTAGATAGCCATATTTTCTATTTGTACGCCTGCCTGATATAATGCGTGAATAATTAAAAAAACAGGGAAACTTGGAAACTAAGATTTTGATTCGCCCGTTTTGTGCTCACAATTGAATGCCCATGATATATTATTCTTAATATTTAATTCACTCATTTTACTTTGTCCTTCTGGGTTTTCAAACCGCAAAGTCGTCTACGGTAGTATCGTACATGTCGACATCTTAAATCTCAAAGCTGTAAAATGAAACAAAACAACTATGAATAAAATTCATACACTTGCCCTAAACACATTAAGAGATCAAACTATCCAATAATTCGGAGGAAACAAGTTTGTCAGGTTTGGTTTTCTTTATTATATTTACGTTTCTCACTTTTCTGCGATACATATTAAGGCAAAATCGGTGCATAAATAAAATAAAAAGTGCATATTCTAGACATTGTGAGTATCAACGACCATGTATCAGTAGAACAAAAGTATAAAAAAAAGTTTTCTATAGCACCTCTGATTCCATTGTGTTCATTCGATATTTGTTATACGTTCATTCGTTTCAGAGCAGTATTTTATTTTTGTCAATAACACTTCCTCTAAATACCTGTGCTTCTGCAGTTTTAGTAACTCTTTACATATTGATTCAAACTTCTATGGTTTTTAATTCTTATCGGTATTGTTTATATTCTTCAAAGTTGCCATGAACTATACGGCTTTTTTTTCTCTGGACTATAGATGTCAAGCAGCAAAAGAGTTTCTCGAGACTTTAGCTACCGCAAGAAGGAATGGAAGAATACAATTTACATATATTATCTTAGAGGAGAACCACATATCTTCCAGCTTTAAGCTTTCATTTCTCTACTCTAAACAAAAATAATAATAAAAAAAAAATACTTTATTCCGAGCCATTGGCTAGACTAGTGATCAAATCAACTACGAAAATTCAAACAGAAAACCTAATGGCAAAAAAAAAAAAAAAGAATCAGTAAACAAAACATCCTGGGCAAAGAACAAATAAACGGCCGTTTTAAATCTTGAAGGTATCTTTAATCCAGGTGGAGCTCTGCAAGGAGCAGCTGCGTGAATACGCCGACATGACAAACAGCATAAATGAAAAGACATTAGAAAAGGAAACCGCGAGATGTAAACCAAATATTTCACCTTAACTTTCGCATAATTTCGAGCACAGGCAAAGTGGACCATAGCTAATGCAAGACTCCGGTGAAGGTTAGCTTTAGTTCAGATCTCCAAAAAACAGGATACCTTCTTTAATGAAATATTTTCTTAGTATTACATTTGCTGTCAAATGGCAATGAAAGATATATATTCTAGAATTATATTTTTTTAGGTTCACGAAGAAAGCAATAGGCAGAATGATGCGAAATATATTTATATATATATTTATAATAAACATAAGTAAAGCTGAGAACGAAATTTTAAAGTGATAGATACAACAATGTTGTAAGTTCCCTTTTCAACGTGGATAAAATTTTTAATAATGGCCGGTGCAGCTCTGAAGGTTATCATCAATATTAGTTTCCGTATCAGAGATTGTTAACTTCTTCGTTCTCAGATAGCTACGCAGTCAATGCAGAATAAAGACATACGACCTCGGCAATAATGATGTCGACGATGGGCAGTTCTGATAGTGATGGAATCCATATAAGGCTATAAAGCAGATAATTGTGTTGGTCGTTAAGCGGAACTTAAAATTGAGGATTACACATTTGAGGGTAGCAATGCTTGTAAACATTGGAAAACTCTGTGAGCAGTATCTTCGATTTGATTTAGTTTGCCTCAATGAGTAACACAATTTCAATCAAGAATCTTTATTGTTCCTTATATGACAATAGTTCGAGATAATCCGTACTTGTAACTACATATATTATCAATATGAATCGATTAATCTTGAAGTTTGTCACGTCAGCTTTTATAGCGATGCATATGCTTCCATTGCGACGCGGCCAGTGATGTAACTATTTGAGAACTTTTTGTGGGGTATTCACAGCACTCTGGTGCTTGGGTATATTAACATACTGTATCGTTGCCTAGATCCCGATTAAACTAAAGAAAGCAAGTGCTTCGTCTTTCCTTCAAAGTATCAGGCGAGTCAGTTATGCTTATCTATGAAGGAAGGCTCGGAAATGATGAGTCCAAAAATAGGCTTACACCTAAAATTAGGTGTTCTGTACGGCATTCAGCATTGCGCCTAAACTAGATCATTGTATACGCTCGGTACGTATCATATCGCAAATTTTATTTTCAGGTGTACACGAAATTTCAGCCCGTCGCTTTCGAGTTTTCGTGGCAAATTGCCGCAATTGCCTCTCCGCGTGCTCTATAAAAATGTATTTACCCGTATTGTAACTTGCTGATTGTATTGGCCGTTTTAAATCACTTGACTCTGAGTTATTTCTTTTCAAATTTAAAAAGAAAATCAATTTGATTGTATCTACTGCGAAGTCCAAAGAATGGGTTGTAAACGGCAAAGAATAACGCAGCAGAGTGTGCCCAATTGGATAACGATTCTACCTCGCCCATCTGCTCGGCAGTGTTGCAAAAATAAACACGAGACTTGTCGGCGATTTCACCTTGACAATTTTTATATCAAACATATACATACTTGAATGTTGGTTGGCAGTTCTAAATATCCACTTGTGAAATATGTGAAATTGAATTTATCTAGGATGTTGCAGTGACACAAAATATTGGGGGATGGTAGAAATCTGCTGTATGGTAAACGTTAAAAACCAACCGAGAGTGAGTTTACTTACGGTATAACAGAACCTAACAAATGTCTCAAGACGCTGATGTGCTTGTTTTATTTCATATGTAACTTAGTGCATGGCACTTTTTGCCATATAAATAAAACGTTTGTTGGCGGATTAGCGCATGCATTAGTTTTGGCATAAATAATTGCGAAGATAACTAAAAGGTTGAAACGCTCAACAACCACAAGCCACAGTTGATCTTCCATTGTGAGAACTGCGTTTGTCCCAGTATAAAGCATCAAAGTGCACGCAAGTCGATAATGCTCCAGACGTCGCTAATGATATGTCATAATAACAAGAGCCAATAAAATCCCCCCACTCTAACTCAGATTCTTAGCACTGCCTCGATCACAGTTGTTACACTCTTGTTTTAAGTTGTATGCTTTAATACCCATGTTTTATTGACTTTCAGTTCGTTCTATTTCAATATATGTTTATTGTAGAGACGTACATAAATAAATATCCAACATGCACTCCGACACACAATAAAATTACAACTTCCTACAGCTGATTAATTGAGAAGGGTGGATATATAAACAAATTAAAGAAATAAACAAAAACACAAAGACCGCGTATGTCATCAAAATTGAACGCCACCATAAGGCAGTAAGCGTTCTTTTTTATATACAGAGAGCTTTACAAAATGTACAACACACTTTTGACATGAACACAGTAAGTAGAGACCGTAACAAAATAAACAAACGACTAAGAAGAGAGAACTTGGACCTGTCATCCCAGAACACGTCCAGTTCGAAGTACACCGGCTTGCATTTTGAGAGTTCTTGATTTCTATACGAATCATCGTGCAAAAACAAAACGAAAGAGAGTGAAGGAAAATGATGTTTTGTAATGTTTTATAAAAAAGAAAGAATCAAGGTTACAATTATAGGTTCTGCTCCGTGTGTATTTTGAGTGAAAAAACGTTGCTCGGAGATTATTTGCTCGTTTCTTTTCTTTTTTCAAGATAAAACTGTTAGTTTAAAGTACACTCCGGCAAATCGTATTAATGGTTTTATAGCTGTCTGAAATTAACGCAGTTTGCAAAACACGCTAAAAGGGTCAATCGATGAGTCTTAATATTACTACTTTACACGTCCGATCACCATATAGCTCATGGCAGGGGCGCGCTCTCCCCCTGTTAAGCTGGAGGCTAAACACTTGCATCTTGGTACTCAAAATCGCATCACAGAAGAAGCCTAACATAACCTAACCTGACCTAACCCAACAAACCTCAGGAATAACGCAAGCGCGAAATGTTCGGGTAGGTCAGACTGTAACCCTTAAACAATCTTGAAGAAGAAATTGTAACCGGTGACAGCGATCGAGCTCTGTCACTGGCGCGGAAGCCGAGTGCGCTGCTGAATGAACAACGAATCCAGCACGTAGGAACAGCAGGAGCAGAAGTCGGTGGTGTCGGAAAGCACACGGTGCGTGAAGAGGTGAAAACGTCAAGAAAGAGAGGAGCAGAAACAGGCGGTGTAAAAAGAGCCCGCAGAACGAGGGGCGGAAAGGGTAGGAAAGCGCGCTTTGCTATCCTTTCCACTCTTAGTTCCGCGCGCTCTTTCTGGAAAGTGGAAAGTGACTGTGATGACCGTTCCACCACGAAGAAAAAAAAAAAAAGGAGCGTGGAAGAAAAATAAATGCGCGAGGAATGACGCGGTTTTTTCGGAAGGGTTCGAGAAGGGCTCAAGAAGAGCTTGGACACGGAAGGCCGAGCTGCGAAGAGCTGCGCGGATTTCCATCGACGTGACAAGGCGTCAGAGGCCCGACTTTGTCCCCGCCGCCGCTCGAAGTCAAGGCGCCTACCTGACTGAGGCCGGCTAGAGTACGTGAGGTGCGGAGGACAACTCAAGCGTTCGGGGACCTCAACATCCCCAAGAACCAGGCTCTCCAGGCTCCCAATAACTATCTCGATCCCATCAACAAGTCGTTACCATTTACCTGCAGCGATTCATTCAATCAATAAGCCAATTATTCAATCAATCTATCCATGTTTTATTTTGCCCCAAACTGCTGGTAAGCCATTAGGAGGTTACATGTGCACGAAGAGAAAGACAATAGGAACAAAAAGATTTTCACAATGCAAAGGAGCCTCACTATTACATTTTCTTTAAGTCACTCAAAGGTAGGGAGAAGATTCACGTCAGGATGAAAACACTAGTCATACATGGTCTGCGTCCTAGTCAACGAAGGAATAGATTCTAAGTGTGAGGGCTAAAAAGAAACCGTAGACAGATTTCGTCGCGGGGAGCAGAGAGTGAGATTCTACTCAATAACAGAGGCCAATGAATAAAAGCGTTGAGCAGTTTATGTAAAAAAAAAATTATGTCGAAAACTAGTCCTCTTCGAAAGAAAAACCAAGTATATTCATGAGACGCACGTAATAATAACAAACTCTGTGCAATTTGGCGATCATGGAAACTTCGTACAAATCGTCGCTGTACCCACTCTAACCTTAGCATTTGACTTACTCCCAGGGAGTTCCACATAGTAAAAGAAAACTTAAACCTTAATAAAACTAACGACCGAAATAGGGGCAGTATGCAGGTGTACCCGTGAATATTACGGTTAATGCGCGCAATTACGCCTGGGATGTGTAAGGAATCATTGATAATTTTCGAAACATGGTAAATAAAATTGAGGCGTGACTTAATCAAAGCACAAGGTAACGTACAACTGAAGACCTTGAAATGTTTGAGTAGTGCGATATATAGGAATCAAGAACAGCATTTACTTGACGAGAAAATTAGAGACATCCTTCGTTAGAGGGGGGGGGGGGGGGGTGGGGGGGGGGGGGGGTTCTACGATAAATATTCGTGCGGATACTACGGTGAATTTTCCCGTTAGCGAACTGTCGCATCTCTGAGTTACTGACACGAGTTGCAAGGCATTCTATAAAATATAAAAAAATAGCAAACGTTCAAGGTTCAATCCTTTTGGTGGTCCGAAGTTTTTCAAATAAGGATATGATTGGCATCCTTATTAGGACACCATCTGAGTGATCACTAAGGTAGCTGCTCAACTAGTCGCAAAGACTCAAAGAAAGACCCGTATTAAACAGCGCCTTCACCAATAAATTGGAATCTACGAGGTCATACGCCTTAGAACAGTCAAAAGAAATAACATCCGCCAGGACACGGGACTGAACCTTATGCTTTCAAAACTCTAAAATATTACAAGGTTAGTCTCAACAAAAACCGTGCTTATTTGGAATAAACTTTGGTCTAAAATAAAAACTCTGATGCTTTAAAATAATTTTCTCAAAAACCTTGGAACAAGCAAATAGCAGTTCAATTGGACTGTAATTGTCGACCTACGAAAAGCTTAGAGAGTTATACACTTGCACAATCACATGATTTTTTTTTACGCTGGTGGGAAAGGGCTTGCATTTTACGACACGTTAAAAATGTACTGCAGTACAGGGGCCGAGAAGACAGAACACTTTTAACAATGAAGGCAGGGATCCCATTTTTTCCAGATTACTTTTGGGGCGCAAGTTATTTAATAGCCGAAATGACATCATCAATCGTTAATGAAGGAATTGACATAAAAAATGATTAACAGGGTAAGGGATTGTGTCGTTAAACTTGGAACATTTGGTTTAACTATAGATTGAATTAAAGTGTTTATCAAATAGATTGCACACCCTCAAAGAGTCTGAGACGTGACCGTTCATAGTCTTCAGAGTTATAGCCTCAGTTCTACTGGATGCCATAATGTACTTAATATATTCCCAAGGTCGGTAAGGACAACGACTAAGGTCAGACACTTCTGGAGTCGTGCAATAGGCGTTTGTATCTTTTAATCAATCGCTTCACCAAACAGCGATGCTCCTTGAATAAAGAGTGCTATTTGTCCAAGCCAGATGATTTATATATTTTGAGATAACGCGATTTCAAAGTAGGTGCCCTTGGTGGTTTCTACGGGATCTCCTGCAATGGGCTGGCTGAAAGATATTGTCAGGTATATTATCAAGCGCTACAAAGCATACTTTACAATATATGTCAGCCGAGAGACGGCACAGCCAACGTCGGCATATTTCAAAACAATATCACAGTCCGTAACGTTCAAGTGTATGTACAGTATCAAGTAGTTAGCTCAAGCATAATCAAACAGAGGAGTCTGCATGCTTGAGCTGAGAGTAAATGGATAGGATCGTTACTAAAAAAAAGAGGATTTTACTTATCAACAGGAACGACTGATGGGCAACAGCGCCCTCCGGGGCCGCTCTGACATTGGTCGTACACAAATCGAGGACGTTTCCGGCAGCATTTACGGCACGACGAATTTGATGAAGGCCCTTAATACTGACGAAATCTAGTAATTTTTTTCACATCCAGCGCTCAGGTCCGTGCTGGAGTTGTTCAAATTTCAGTTAACACTAAGTATATAAAAGTACACCAAAATGAATACACTATCAACTGAAAAGTCAGCAAAATTAGAAGCGTGGGTGAGAGCGTGACCTAGCCTGCCAAAAGCATTAAGGGGCGGAAAGTAATATTGGCCGGTAAGCAGATTAGGTCCGTTTGTGGCTCGAACTTCAATCCAAAAGCATTCATTTAGCTCAAGGTCAGACCACCGAAAGCATGACAAAGATTTGCGCACTGCCGTAAGCACGCTTCCTCCCAGAGTGGAGGCGAAAGTTTTCCAATCACGGTCACAACTACAAACCTGGAAAGTAGTGCTAAAATACTCTGAACTAGAGATATAGCCGGTCTGCCAAGTTTCAGTGATATATAAAAAATCAAAACCTAAGGCTCTAACCGATGCAAAGAAGGTGTCTGACTTAGTTCGCAATGCACGCACATTCTGATATTAGATTTGTGTACTAACAATTCGGGTATGATATCGGTAGATTCAGAAGAACTGAGAGTCAAACAAAAGGCCCCAGGAAGGCCTAAATAAGCATCCTTCGAGCCAGACACAAGAATCGTTAATAAGACTAAAGTTAGCAGCGGGAGTTTTTATGTTGAAAGAAGCATAGGTATCATATTTGCTAGGTATACCTTCTTGCGTGTGAAAGAGTCTACCTCCAATGAAAAGACAAAGGCTTGCTGAGGTCTTCACATGTAGTAGACGGATGAAGCCTAGAGACGAAGAAGGCACGGGTAGCAGGTGGTCGGGGTACCGAACACACAGGAAAGACTTTGCGCGCGCCCAGTACAGGAGGCGGAAGACGCTTTGATATAACTGACGAGTTTGTACCCATAACCTGGTTGATCTAGTCTTTCCGTATTATCGGCGGCACTTGGACTCCGCACGGCAGGGGGAAGGTGATAGGGAACATTTTAGCGGTGCCCAGAGAAGTCAGGCGCGACGACCGCCCCTTCAAATGAGGACGAGGAGCAAAAAAAGCGTTCGTTTGTGCCAACTTGACATAGGTAGTCCGACTCGCTGTAGCCCCCGTGGAGCCATGGCATCAGGCGCGGTAAGTGTAAGCTTTAAAATTTGAAGATATAATTTAAGTTCGCCGCGAATGGCAGCGCTGTCGTCATTAAGTAAGTGAACCGTGCTGACAAGTTGGTCCACCTTCCCAATGAGTGAGTCCCGTTATTGTCTAACGTCCGGCAATGTCGAAGCTACTGGGAATTTCGCTTCTGGGGGTCTGATTTCAATTTAAATCTAAATAAAATAATCTCAGTAGCATAGTCATAGGATTGTGACTTTTATTTTATGATCAAATGTACGCTTGGCGAACCAAGTAACGGTGGTCCTGTATTTGTTAAAACCACTAAAACAAAGGTGTGTCTACATTTCACTTGGCACTAACCGTTCAAGATTAATTCAAAAGTATTTTAAACGTGGAATGCGGAGTGAGTAAGAACTTTTCAAAATACCTGTATTGTTTGAGACCTCAGCTTTCAGGCGCCCGTTTCCTGGTTGAGCGGCGTCGCAGTCGGCGTCGGCTTCGGCGTAGCCTCGTGCGTTGTATTGTGCCCCCCCCCCCCCCCCCCAATCACAGTTTCCCCGATAAACCTAAACTTAGCGGAGAGACTGAATTGGTGTTGAGGTGTTGAGCTTAACCCGCTAAGCTTATTGCGGAAATATTCCCCATAAATAGAGTGGAAATTTTACCAGCAAAATTTAGCGCGGAGATATTCGCTAAATTTTACGCTAAATTTAGCGTGCAAATTTTCACTAACGTCCCTCTAAACTTAGCGGGAAGCTTCACCTTCTATATTAATCGGGGGGGAACTTAATCCACTAAATTTAGTCACAACATTTTCAGCATAAATTTAGCAAGAAATTTTTAGCTAAATTTCCCGCTAAATTTATGCTGAAATTTTCTCCGCTAAATTTGGTAGCGTGACTTTCGCTAAATATAGCGTGAAATTTAGCGAAAGGTTTTCGCTAATTGGGAGGCGCAGAAGAGAGAAGGAGAGAACGAGAAGGAGGGGAAGGAGAGGCAAAGGCTCCCCTTCATACCCTTCCCTCCTTCTCCATGAGAGCTACGCTCTAATTTCGCATTACAGACAATTGTAAACGTCTTTCATTTTTTAATAGATGATGAGAGGTCATCATAAATATCCTTTTCTCTGCACTTTTATTTTCTGCAGCGTTTAAATCAAAAATGTGAATATATATTTCCGACAAAAATATTAAAGATCGATCAGATAACAGTGCAACAGAGCTTATGAGCGCCACCGGGGAGGCGACTTCCCAACCACCTAACGACTTACTTCCTTCAGAGCCCACGCACCACTGTGAGGCGGTGAAGAAACCTCGAAACGCCGGTGTCTTAGTTCCGATTAATGACTCCATTGTTAATTACATCCCGAGGGAAGCTCAGTCCCAGCGAGGCCTTAATTTCGTCGCCTCCCGGTCTTAATTACGGGACTCTGGCAGGAAGGGGCCAGCACCGAGCTGAGAGTCCACAAGCTTGCCTTAGTACTGTGCTTCGAGGCGTTTGAAATCAAGCAGAATGAATTTCACAACAGCAGGCATGAGAAAATGTTTCGAGGCTTTTGAAATCCAGCAGAATAAAATAAACCACAGCAGGCATAAGAAAATCTTAACATATTATGTAAAGGTGAGCATCGATGAGGTATAATATTTTACATCGAGGCGTCGGGCGTAACCGCGCGCTTTGCATTATGGGACGTTTGCACGCTTAATTTAGCTGAGAACTTTTCCCGCTAAACATAGCGGCGAAATTGTACCGCTAAACTTAGCGGCGAAGTTGTTTCTCTAAATTTGGTGAGAAATATTCCTACCAAATTTAGCAGGGAAATCTGTTCGCTAAATTTGGTGGGGAAATTGACGTCACGTATCTTCAACACGAATTTCTGTTTCCTTGCTAAGATTAGCGGAAAAAAGTATCGCTAAATGTGCCAGCTACGTTTAGCGGAAAAATTTTCCCCTCTAAATTTAGAGGAGAAATTCATCAAAAATTTAGCGAGTAAGTTTAGCGAAAAATTTCCCGCTAAATGAGAAGGGAGCAGGAAAGAAGGAGGGGAGGGTACGAAGGGGAGGAAAGGCCATAGCCTCCCCTCCCCCTCCTATAGAACTGCGCTCTAGTATGACGTTACAAAGAACTGTAAACGTCTTTCATTTTTTTTATGTTTGTGTTCTTTTTATGCTCATTTTGAGAATTAATGCTTTGCACAAGAAAAGTAAAGGCCGACACACACACACAAAGAAAAGTTTTTGGCCTGTCGGCATTATCAGATATACTCCGTTTTACCGTACGATGTGCCGAAATGGACGTGACGAGCTCCAATATCTTATCCATAGTTGGTAGCTTGTTTTGTGAATTCGGATTCCCCGCGTCGCTCCACCCAAATGGAAGGACACGTGACGCGTTCCCAGCTGTGGATTTACTCCGCTGGCTCGTAGCGTCCTTTGCGGTTCATCGTAAGGTGAAACAAAGTATGGAAGTGTATACGCCTCTACGCCAACTTGACCACGATAATTTGTGCTCTTTGTAAGTGTGACATAGGCTATCTCAGTGTTGTTGCTGCCGTTTGTTTAGTCAAAACTGAAGCGCTGATGCAACTGTCGCGATTAATTTATGAACTTCGCGCCGCCACCCACAAGAAGGCGTGGCTGACATTTTATAACGCTGAAGCGCTTCCAGTGAATCGGCAACGGCCACAGGGGATTACGGTTCTGTTTCAATATCAAATGATTAATTTGGGTTACTGTTTTGTTCCATTTTATTTAAAAAACTAAAGTTTTGCTGGGGTTTTTATACTTGTTGGGGTGACACACTGGTTAAAAGCTACATGGTAATCGCGCATGATTCTACCAGGCACTTTGTCGCGTCTCGCGGCACCAGCAACGGCACCTTGTCCGTCTTCAACTATTCAGTTTTAGTTACTTCACTGGGGGCGCGTCATTTTCATCTTTGAAGGAGCATATAAGCCAGTGACACAATCAAACTGCCAGTCGCCTCCAGTACAATGATGCAGTTTCAAGAGCCACTACCATGCGCTAGCGAATTGGGCCACCAGCCCGTAGGCTCTAAATGAAAATGGACACATCTCGCATAAGAACAGTGCCCATTCTTTTACCACTTCATTCCGGGCAAAATGCATATAATATCACTCGCATTCCACTCGGGATAGCACTGACACCATTCCATTAAGGGTTCCAAAAGTGCGGAATGATTATGGAATCATTTCTGGAGCGGCAACTCCGCAACACTGCTGCGAACCAACCACTTCTCAAAGCCTCGGAGAAACAAAGCGAAGACGCGTTCGACGTCCCCCGAAAGTGAAGAGACTACAACTTTTCTCGCTTTAAATTGATACTACAGCGACATTTGTGGGCTTACTGTTTGGTCTATACGTTTTCAAATGAGCAGTATCACATCGGACACACCAATATATTGTTAAGAAAAAAAAAAACGATTAGCAAAGAGCACCTAGTGGATGACGCCAAAGCCTAGTTTGTAATACCCGTCTGAAAACCTTGACAGGTAGTGGCGATAACTGTCTCGCCAAGAGCTCTACATGCTTTGAACCTGACGTCATCCCAACAGCCCTACAGACAGCACAGGAGAAGAAGGGAAGGAGGAACTCCCCAATCAACAGGACTCTATAATGAGTGTCGCAGACGTCGCGATTCTCTCTCTACAATATTATACATTAACTCTTCATTCAAGATTTACACAAAAGCACATTTGTGGTTACTTGCGGTGCCCCGATTGCTGGCGTGCTTCGTCCGCTTTGGTGGCTGGAACGGCTAGGGCATTCCGGCGATGTGAGCTTCGCCACAGCTTTGCTCCTTCCGAGACAAACTTTGTCACGGTTGCGCCAGATGTGACGTGTGCTCCACTCGCTGCTCTCCGAGCGCTTGTCAGAATGGGTCGTTTATTCAGAAAAGAGGAGCCATCAGGCTCTAAATACAAACGTGCGATTGCCAATTACGGATTTTGTGGATAATATACAGCCTATTTCTGAACACGACGGGCAGAAATATTTTAAATTTCTGAACACGACGGGCAGACTATTTCAAATTTCGTTGAAGTATCCCCTTAAGGGTTGGCGTCTTTCTTTTCCTTTACTCGAGCTTCGTAGCATTGCGCAGGCTGCGGTACACACTAAACTTTTTTACACCCCTTAGGGGTGTAAAGCACTTGTCCCAGGACGAGCACCCTTTAAGGGTGCAAACGAGCACCCCTGTACCAAAGCACCCTATAGGTGCAGTGCACCCCAATCCAAGGGTGCTGATGCTGATTTTAATGGGTGCTCGAGGATGATTCATTCTAATCGAAATAGACTTTTGTAAAACAAAACTTATCTTATTTACACAGATGATCTCGTTACAGATGAGCACTTAGCCAAGCCGACACTTTGTACAGGCAGGCTGGCACTAAAAGTGGACTATTATCTAAAATTAGTTGATTAACTTTTTCAATTACTGGTTCGACAGCTCTTGCGAGCTTGAAGACAATCACCTCCTTAAACCAGTCAATTTTTTATAAATCCTGAAATGAGCACACACGCCAAAAAAAAAGAAAATATAATTTCACCAAAGGCAGCGGTAATGTAGCGGTCCAGAAAGTACTGTATATCACAACCCGTTTTGTGTGCAAGAATCTTTCTCAATCGTTTTTCTAAGGTTAGTGCTCATTTCACGAAAAATAAGCTGGTCTAAGGTGACTGCCCCATTTTCACAATATGTGCTGGTGTCATCAAACCAGTCACTAAAAAGCTAATCCATGGATTTTATGCAATAAGTCCACTTTTAGCTGTCATCTTGCCTCTATAAAGTGTTTGCCAGGACCACTATAACTCAACTGTAAAAAGATAATTTGCATAAAACTGAAGTCTTATTTTACAAGAATCTGTTCCAATGAGAATGAATCACCCTGTATCTCAGCACCTGTCAAACTGGGTTCAGTATACCAGGTATGGCAACCAGAAAACCACGAAGTATGCAGACCAGATAAGTGATGAAATAAGGAGATGCAAAAGTACAGTGCCAGCATAGGACCTCGTTACAGAAACTGGATTCATTATTTGATATGTGTGCAATGTATCGGCACACATGCTACTTGAAGCAGCTGTGCCTAGATGCTCTGTCGGATAATGAAGGCAAGATGTGCATGGCAGAAAAGGTAATATTTCAATGTGAAGCTTAACTTATGTGCAAACGGAAGTTACAGGAAAATCTTGCGTGATTTAAGTTTTAGTTCCCACAAAATTTGGAAGGAAAATAAAAAAATATCACAGAATTTGTTCCATGGCTAAAGCTTCTAAATTTATTAATTGCTCGATGGTCTTAATACTCGTATACTAGAAAAGATCAGTGGGAGATATTCTCAAACATCATATTAAAGAAGGAGTCTGCCACCCATCTCAATGTGTCATTAAAAGTGTCCAATTGTCAAACTGCCAACACAGAAGTGTGATATGCATCACATGCATGATCAGCACTTGCTCATGCAAACTATGCAATGTGAGAAAGTGTATGGCACAAACATAAACAACAAGGAGCTTAGCTTGTTCAATCCCGATACTTGGTCCTTGCATCCCGCTCTGGCTCGTCGGCTATTTGCCTTGCATATGAGGTGGTTACGAGTTGTCATACTTGGTATGCCGTAGTGCCTTTACACTTTCGCCCAAGGCATGGCGAGTGGCATCAGCTGCATACAAACAGCATGTGATTAAGCTGCAAGTAAATAAAAGTTGTTATAAGATGAGAAACAAAAAACTGAAAGGAAAACTGTATTAATAACTATTTATTGAGCTATTATGCGACCACAAAAAAAATAATGAGGTATGTCCTCCACACACATATCAAAATACAATACTTGAGGCATTCTATCAAATATCACAGCATATATAGGCCTAGATGCTAGTAAAAATCGAGAAACAATTGGGGGGCTTGAGTCAATAAAAGCCAAATTTAAATGAATACTCATTTATTGAACTATTATGTGAGCACAACAAAATAACCAGCTATGTCCTTCATACAAATAACCAAAAATATTTTATTTAAATATCACAGCATAGGCTTAAGATGCTAGTAAAAATAAGAAAAAAAAAAACAAAGATCAATACAGATTACCTCAGTACATCACAATGGTTCTTGATAAAAATGACGTTAACAGAAGAACAATCTAGATGCCTTCCGTTTCGAGTGTATACTTTTTGTTCCACTGCACATGTGACTTTCATTTAGGACCTTAATGTTGCATAAAATCAAGCTACACTTCTTTTAGTTTAGGGCTTAAAACATTAAAACAAGCTACCATATTTTCCAGACTATAGTACACAATCCGTTGTATAATGCGCAAGGGTAAATTTCGGCTAAAAAGAAAAAGTATTTTCTTAGATAGTCTGCACTCGGTGTATAGTCCCCGGGGAAAACTTCAGGCTGGAGAACTCCACAAAAGGGATATCTGCGGATGAATGTCAGGGGGCTTTCTGTGATCCGCTCGTCAGCCAATCGCAAAGGTCAAGATTAAGCTTGACCTGAGTTGGTTGCTTGCAGGCTCCCAAGCAAACATGTCAGATGCAAGGTATCGAAAGCCTGGGAAACAGACTGACGGTAAGAGGTTGTCTTGATTACTTTATCCCAGCGTAAAATATCCAAAACACGGCAATCTGGCCTAACCAGTTTTGTAATAATGAACAATCTTGAAACAAAAATTGTAGAGTCCACACCTGTAGATAGACTGTACGGTGTAAAATATCAACTTTTAGACATGTATAGTTTGTGCACTATAGTCTGGAAAGTATGGTACATTTATTTTAGTTTAGAGTTAGAAAGTTAAAAGTTAAATGGGTGCTGGTACTGAAATTTGACTTCACAAAACAAGGCACCAGAAGCACACAGTGGGATGCTACAGACCCCAAAACACCACTCATGCAGCAGTATCTCAACTGGATGGGCATATTTTCGAAAAAGAGAAGAGGAGAATACAGATGTCGCAAGCTTTGTTCAATCATGCTCATATTTTCCAAAAAGTACTGCCATCCATAAGAGATACCGTCATATGAGTGATGTTCTAAGGTTTGCAGCATCCCACCTAGTGCTCCTGCCTGGTTTTGTGCCATCCAAATCTCGGTTCAGCATCCCTTTGGTACTAGAACGGTTGTTTGTCGGCCTCATTGATTTTACGCTCTTGCAACCTTGTTCAGGAATTTCATCACAACTGGCCTCGGAGTAGTGCTGCTGAGGCCGACAAACAACCATTCTAGAAGAGCAACGGTGTTTGCTGCCTTTTTCGAGTACTTATATTAAAAAGCCAGTAAGCCACCATGATGGCAGTGATGTCATCCTCTGCATTCCTCACGGACAAAAACCGCTGCTTATCGACAGCGAGGTACAAAAAGTCAGCCCCCTCGGCGTCATTGCCACAGTACACGACGCACGGCATTGCCGGGATGTCTTGCTCCTGTGTTAGCAAACAAAATCAATGCAATGTAAGGCAGGAACTATGCGTGATAGTCTTCTCTAAATCATCACAGTTAATATATTACTATCTACCAGCTAGCTAGTCCACTGTTATTTGCTATAGTCACTTGATCAATGTTAAATATGTAATACCCCCACCCCCTGCAGGCCTGATTACACTTGTACAGAATGCAACTTAGACAAGTGGCAGTAAATCATGCTTTCCCTGCACTGAAAAATATGCAAGATCGTCAGTGCAACAGGGACACCTGCATTATCTTGCGATTAGTAAAATTTCAGCAATGCTAGCCAGAAGTCTGGTTCCACATAGAGACGTAAACGTTGCTTTGGCTTGCTCATTGCAAAAAAGCCAGAATCAGTCAACAGGAGCCCACATTCTCCTTGTGTGATCTCCTGATCTGCAATTACTTCACCTCCCATGTACATTTTGGCCAAAATATTATGCTTTAGATGGTTAGAAATCTTGTGGACACTACTTTTGGCCATGATATTTCCAACCATCAGTGTGTCAGGAAAGACAGCCACTGGATCTTTTGTACCTTTCTAGAAGAGTGTGCCGTGCAGTGATTAGAAAGCTTGTTTGTCGAAGTTGTAGTCAAACATGTGAAGCAGTGCCATCAGCATCGTATTGGCTCCCCTGAGACCATGCGACTTCTAAACATCACCTCTAACTGCATAACTTTGCTAAACTATGATCTAGATGAAGGCTAAACTAGGTACAAGCATGGAACATGGCTCTATCTGTTGTGCAAGAAAGGTGCTAGTTTATAATGTACTGCATGCTTGGCTGCCATTAAAAAAAAGAAAATGGAAAACTTTAGTAAGATGGATACATTCACAATTGCATATGTGCCCCAATGTTGCCTAAACATTTGCTTAGAAAGATTGTGCGCAAGGGAGTTCATAAAAGCGCTAGGTTACATTTTACAACCTATGCTAGAAAGGATAGTTGAGAGCTTACCTCCTCTCCAACAAACAAATGTGACAGTGCCATGGTTTCCTTGACATTGTAAACCACGATCATCGTAGCCGCTACTGCCAAGATGTTTGAAAAATAGTAGCACCGTTCCAGTATTAGGTTAGTAGAAATTCTCTACAGTTTTTATGCCCTTGGCGTCGTGGAGGGCTCGCCTTCCACGGCGCTGGCCTACATGATTTGCAAGGTCCATCGAAGTTGGAGCTTCGGGTACTAAAAGGAGTGTGGAGCTGGATGCAGTGCTGTACAAGAATACTTCTTGTAAGCGTCTAAAGCGCACTGGCGAAGACTCTTGGCTCCAGCCGATATCAGGGGCAACAGAAGACGACCAAGACCACGCTAATGTTCCGAGCATGCCTACTTACAGCGCCCGGCGAGTCGAAGGAACAGATTGGCGAGCATTTGTTGCATTAGTCCGATAACCACCTGTTGCACAAAATTAAGGAGCTTGGTTCTAAGCTATGTTTCCTGCGATCACACAGGTGTAATCGCAGCCACTGCACAGCTGTGACAACTGCTCAAGTGCGCCTTTACTGCTGAGAGCTACTGTGGTGCGCTTCCTGTTCCACCGCTTCATGGCGGGTGTGTTGATGATTTGATGTTTTCGTTGCTTAATGATTCCATACTTTATAATTATAACTTCAGTTGTTCCTTATTTATCTGCAATATTAAATAAAAAGTACCTTAATAAATAACTGGTGCAGCTCCCTGATTATAATATTCATTTTGCTTTAAAAAAGACATAGCGGGTCTGACCCATCGTAGTTGCTTCATGAGGCATCGCCAATGCGTCGCAAGTCACGTGCATTCGGCATTGTGTGACGCCACTGCAGCACAAGCTGGTTCTGCCTTGTTCAATTAAAACATAATGCACTAGTAACATAATTCTCTCCTTATTGCCTAGGTTGCCCAAACCACCAATACAGGGATTCTAAGGATTCTTTTTATCTGAAGAAGCTGAAATGGAAGGTCATAAATAGCGACAAAAAAAATGCTCCTTCATCGTCTTTTGCCCAGTACAAACTGACATGTCTCGCTAATTGCTTCAGGGAGCCGAACGACGTCACAACGCACAAAATGAAAGCAACTGCATGGCAACTCCATCGGTAGTGGATTATTCTTTCCGTCTTGTTTTTCTGTATTATTGTTCTGTCGTGTGTGCATTCAATTTTGTTATCCTCTGCCTGCATTCCGCCAGGGCAGTTTCTCAGCCGCTAATACATATTATAGCTTTTTGGATCCAATTAATTTGAAGGATATGAACTCCAGCTTTCCCAGCGGCACAGAGGCATTGCCAGCGCCTGTCCTACTCAAAAGATAACGAAAGCCCATCCCCTCTCCGCTTCCCCCCCCCCCCCCCTCGCCAAAGTCTTCCATTTTGCTGGGGCCTCTTCTCCCCCATCCCCCTCATACAGCATTTTGTCATGGGTGCCGCCGAATCAAGATTTTGGTTACGTGCCTGGCTTGCTCCCACTTTTTTGTTTGTTCATTACTGTAGGATTTAACTGTAAGCACATTGTTAATGCAGAGTAAAAAATAGCAGCATACTCTTGTTGGCTAGTGCTGATGATTGGACCAGTTGGTAGACAATTATTAAAAATAAATTGTGAAGAATATGGGAACAGAGCATACATACATGGCACAGCACTGTGTTCATCTCCTCCTCCTTGTCTGTGCGACTCCCATTCTTTGTTTCTAATAATAATTCATTTTTAATGATTTTCTGTTTGGTATCATCTCTATGGGGGTTCACTGTAATGACCCACCTGCCATTGCATTCACTTTGGGGGCAGCTCCCTCTTCCTTATGGTGCCATCGTAGAGGAAGTGCAGGGTGGGCGTCACTCTCACTCTTGTGGTGCAGTTCTCCAGGTTCCCATAGGTTGCAAGCTGCCAGCCAAACTGAGTCAGGCCTGCCAGCCCTGCGGGAAATGTCAATTCCACTCTTTTAGACGTAGACACCCACGTTTTGAGTGTACCTGAAAAAAGCTTTAACAGAGAGGAAACAAAATAATTAGCCCTTTTTGAATGCATCTTTTTCTTTTGCTCGGAACATACATAAAAGTCACAAGCTATTGTACATTCAGTGGTGCGGCTTAATTTACGATGAGCATTTTTTATATAACTTCAAGCATTTAGAGAAAACATACAATATAATGGGTCGGACATAAATTGTTCCTGTGAGCTATCCTATACATTTACACATTACCTGATATCATGAAAGCAACAGAGCAGGGAAGGCTGTACTGCATGAATTACACATGATTTATAAGCAATTAAAAATTGGTATTTATTTCATTTATTACTATTGGCTATCATTTTTTTACAGAAAGAATAACTGGGCGAGTCGGTACGTTGGTAGTCTTTCAACACCATCGAATATTCAGGACCTTTTCGCATTTTTTCATACTTTTGCTTTTTGTAGCGGCTTTCGCTGCCCCGTAAAAACGCGACGTCCAAACTCACTTTATTTACATCGCACAATCGTAAACTTCGAAAGCGCGCCGCTTCGGCATACGCGAAGAGACCGCGCGTCTCTGCGGCACAGGCATAAGCATAGGCAAGAAATCATGGTGCTCGCACTTGTAACGTTTTTTCTCGCTCCCGCTTTACAAAACGAATCGGTGGCGAGCGGCTGTTGAGACCACACGGCAGAACTAGCATGACCTGTGATTGCTTGAACTGCCGTCAGACTGCACTTGAACGCTCCGCAAAAGCGTCGTCGGACGAACGTCGTAGAACGGCGCCCACTACGGCGCCCAGAACAGCCTCTCGGCTCCGCCGCACACGAATCTCTCTCACCCTGCGGAGAAAGCCATAGGTTTTGAACAACGTACGCTCTTTTCAAATAACGAAATAACACCGGCCAAAAGCATCGTTAGAATCAAGCATAGCTTAGCAAGCCCATGGTACACGACAGTTTGAAACAGCGACGCAGTTCGCAGAAACAGAAGTGCTCACCGGCGTTTGCAGCAGTGTTGATGGACTGTCCGCAACTTGCGTTGGTAACGCAGCGTCTCCCAGGTCTCAGTCATCGCTTGCTATGCTTGAACACGTTATTCGTAAGGAAGATATCTAAAATATCTGCGGAAACGGCTAAAACGTAAAAAGGAATTGATCCGCGAAGCCTGCGTAGCCCAAAACGGTCACTGCCTACGGCAGCTGAGTGCAATAGCGATGGTCCTTGCGCAGTCTTCAAAAGGCTCTTCTTTTTTTTTTTTTGAAAACGAAACTAAGCAAATAAGTATTATATTACTATTAATAGTATCACTATAATGTTGTAGAAAGTTAACAAAAACTTAGTATATCTTAGGTTTTATTTAAACTTTAGGTTTTCTTTTTCAACACAAAACCGAAACTATAGCTCAAGCACGTTTCGTTTGTCGTATTCATTTCCGTGCGTGCGTGTGTGCGTGCATGCGCCCGTGTTCGGCTGCGCGTGTGGATACGTCCGCGTGGTTGTTTGTGCGTGCGTCTGCGTGCGTTTGTGCGTGTACATGCTTGCGTGCGCGCGTGTATGTGTGTGTGCGCGCGCGCAAGCATATCTGTTCTAGCAAGAAGACCAATAGACCGATCTCACCAAGCGTTCCACGCATGCGTGACTCCGCCATAGCTGTAGTTCGTAGGAGCCAGACGCCAATTCACGAGATAGCTTATGCCGCCTCGTGCTTTGCTCGCTCTGTCTGCTCGCGCAGACCTCTAGCAGGGTTGTAGCGTGTGCAGAAAGACTACAGCTCCCACGATGCATGTCGGCAGCGGTGGCGTACTCAAACTAGCTGTGGGATCGGTCTATTGGATGTCCCTGGGCACTGCAAAAAACAATGAATGATTTTATTTTTATTGTTATTATTGAACTATGCCAGCGTGAAATCCAGTGATTCTTCCTTAACTCTGCAGTAAATACTAGTTGATTGATTGATTGATTGAGCTTTATTTTTGCTGGTCGTAATTTGAAATAGATGCCGGTCGGATTTTCGGAGTAACAGATTTTGGTTGATTAGTCATAAATAAAAATAAAATGAATAAAAAAATATACTGTGGTTCATCAATTCATCTAATGTATGCTGAGCCCAGTTATATAAACTGAAGACGACATACAGATATCTATCGCTTCCTTCTTTTTCTAAATTATGCTGTTAAATATAAAGAACACCCTTGACCGAATAACTGAGCACCCTTGCAACTCTTAGCACCCCTCACAATGAATCGGAAGGGTGCTCGCGCTCATACACCCTTGCGCTCGTCGTGAGGGGTGCTAACCCTGCAAGAAAAAGGGTGCTGGACGGCTAAGTGAAGGGTGCAAACCCCCTGCAGCACCCCTAAAGGGTGCTGTAGCACCCTTAAAGGGTGTAAAAAAGTTAAGTGTGTAACGGCTTAGACGGCCCAGACCTTCTCCAATTGATCTCACTATGATGCTCCTCTTCCCAGAGTCGTTTCCTCTTGTACCGTGCGTCGTCTTGAGGTTTTTACAACGACACCTGTTAGTAGGAGCCTCCCCGAAAAAAATTGCATGGGGAGTCCGTGAAAACTCCCTGTGACGCAATTAATCGTACAATATCTAGCAGGCGCCGCATAATTAAAAAAAGAAAAGTCTGCTCCTCGAGCCGGAAGAGAACCAGCGAACTACAGACGACAGCGATTAGCCACTCTGCTAACTGAGCAATCAACGAGCCAGACATCACTGAAATAGAGCTATATCACCTAGAAGACAAGGCATATGCATTACGTTATCATTCGTGGATTCACTGCACGCCCCATTTGTTAAAAAGCCCGATGCTCAAAGAGAGTCGCCGCAAAAGCGGCAGACGCGTGCGTCTTGGCGTCGCTGCGTGCTAACATCGTGATCGTTGCAAGACGCTGCAATGCACATTCGCGGCGATGCTGAGACAAGCTAGGCTGCGCTTCGTCAATCCACAGTCGGTAATGGAAGTAAAGAAAACACAACGCTGCCGCGATATTATAACGAGCGTAAGACGCACAACCACTAGAAAGGTAACAATGTAAACATGCAGCGCAAAGAAAACTTGCAAAAAAGTAAGTAAAAATAAAACTGAAATGTCCAATCAGAGAAATAAGAGCCAAAAGGCCCTCTCCGAACCAGGCCGCTGGGCTTAAAGAAAATCCGCTTAACAGAACCTATTATATACCGATAAATTAATCCCAAAAGCTCTCTGGACCCAGGCCTGCAGGAACGAACGCAGCCGCGTCAATGTCGACACCGCCTGCCCGGGCAAAACCGCGGCCAGTCTAATGACGTTCTGAAGCGTCGTTCACAGTCTCGACCTCCGTGCTCGCAGGATGTCAGCGCCCTGTCCTGGTCGACTCAGCGCGCGCGCGCTTCGCTCGGGGCCGAGAGAATGCCCCCCGGGTGGCTGCCCCTGTCTGTTCGGACTCGGCTAATTAGAAAAGTTGGGGCGCGACCTTCGCTCGACCTCGTGGGGGCACCTTTGAGCGCAGATAAATGGACGGGCGCTCAGGTGGCAGGCGTGTAGCACCGTGATCAAATCCTGCAACCACGTTCTCCGCGTCTACCGCGTAGATCGCTTAACGTTGCCGGTTTCGACACAGGGTGCGCTTTACGTTAAGCGATGCGCTGCGACGTCTATTGTTCTTTAGATTTGTGTTGTTTCAGCCCCACGTTTTTACAGAGATAGAAAGAGAACGAGAGAAAAAGAGAATGATGGCAGTATCAAGGTAGAATGTGGTAGCATTGAAGCACAATACTCGCCAGTGATATAAATTAAAATGAACAAAAGGAAGACAGCCGTGGCAGGAGTACCTCAGCCAGAGCCTAGTTCCACTTTGCTGCGTTGTAAGATGTACGCAAATAAGCATTAATGCTGTTGTGTTTATTGTTCTATATTTTGTTATTTTTCTTGTGTCACTATTCTATTATTGGATGCACTGCCCCCCCCCCCCCCTCCACCCTTTCCTCGCTGCATGTAATCTTCTATCCGGGTCTGTAAGGGTGAGAAATTGAATAAATCAATAAAAATAATATTAAAATATAATATATTAGAGTAACGAATTGTAAACAAAAGAAAAGAATTACTAGAAGAGCCAAATTAAAAAGCTTCGCATGTTATTTCTGTTTTTTTTTCTTTTTATGAAAAAAAAACAAAAAAACAATAAACATAACTAAAACCGTGGACTGCATGAGAACAGGGAACCTACACGTCGGTTGGCACCGGCTGCGCACGCTGTAAAGAACTTTTTTTTTAAATTTCTACATTTAATTTTTGTTGTCTATTTAAGCTTGTTTTCACTCGCTGTTGCGAAAATGGCAAGTAATGATCGCTTTTTCCAATGTCGGGTAGTAGCGAAGGCGCGACTCATCCTTAGTACGAGGTTAATTAGTAAAGTACGTTGATTAGCCTCCAGAATTAGAACGCCGCAGTACTCACGTTTCCACTGTTCTTAACCCCTAGTGTCGATGCCTGATGTTTTCCCAAGGCACAAGGATAAGGGATTGGGCACATTACCAGCACGAAGCTAAGAAAAAAAAACACATAATGCACTAAAATTAAATATAATGCACCTGTGCTCACTTCGTTGTTACGACACATGCATACGAAGTATTGAATTGGAGCTTGTCGGAAGTCACACTCAAAGGCACGTGTAGTTTCAACTCGCGACTAAAGAGCCGCCATCGCCCGTAGCGGCATGATGGAATGTGATCATGAACGGAGACGTCACACTCTTGTAACAGCTGAATACTCTGAAGACAATACCAATAAACAACAGAGATAAACGAAAAATTTGAATAAAAGAAATTTAACAACCCAATAAAGCAACACATAGCATGAGAAATTACGGGTAGTTTTCACAGAACAATGCATTCGCGCGCAGTCGGGCGGATTTCATTATGTTGATTATTCTCAACGTACAAAATAACTATAAGGTTCCGTGTATTCGGGCTTTATTTTTATTTGAAAGCATATGCGTTTTTTTTTAGGTTTACTTTTTTTTTCGCTCGTATTCGGTGTTTTCCCGATGTGCATTTAAGGGTCCTTAAAATTAACGACGTTTATCGATCGAAACTTATGTTTCAGAAAATAAGACACAGGAATTGGATTACCCAACCTTCAGAGAACATCGGCTACGATCTGAACATTTATATAACGTATTTGTGGCGTTAATAAATAAAAATGGGCAAGGGGATCTGGTTTCGATGAATAAAACAGCCCCAAGGCCAGTTCAGTAGGGGTTCTATTTGGGGTTGACATAAAATGAAACGGTCAGCACACATTTTCATCCCGCGTACCTTTAACGTTTCTTAGTGAAGAAGAGCTCCGATTCGGGGTTTTTCGGTTTTCACCAATTTTGTTCCATATTTTTTCGTGGGGTCATTTTCGATGTTTATTGGTATTTACCGAAAACTAAGAACACTAAATATAAAGCACATACGAGCTGCTGTTTCCTAAAACCTAGGCTCCGAAAACAGGTTACGCTGTATTTTAAGAACCTTCATTCCTAGGGTATGTTTTGAATCCCTGGCAGATACGTTAACGGAACGAACACCTATTCTTGATTATTCCCTGGTTTCCCTGAGAAGTCCGGTACTTCCCTTGTGCTCACAATGCACAATGCAATCAATGTTCTTGCTATGCAACACACCGAAGGCTACAATTCAGAACTTTGAAATGTAGTAAATTGCTTTCGTAAAAGTTAAGAAGCAACTGCACTTGGGCGGCAGATAAAGTAATAGTTAAAGTAAAATGCGTATCTGTTTCTTGAGGTCATCATACTCAGTGCAAGCAAATATCGCAGGCCATACCCCAAACATAATCTATGCGCCTGAACAGCGACTCACAGCCGTTACTACTCATAACTGCATATCATCGTAAACACAGCCACGCCTGGCAGCCTCCAACAGGCGTCAACTCGGCTTCAACTCCTGAACAAGTATGAACCGCCCGCGCAGAATCGCTGCATTCAGGGCTTAACTTCCACACCCGCTCTTTTAAAGGCTAGCCAGAGCAACAGGAATGTCGTGCACCCAGAGACATTCCACGATGGAATGCGCTCCAAACGGCGTGGCTTATCGCAAGTAGTGAACAATAAATGGGCGGCCATAAAAGTTCGTTGTCAATGACACTCGAGATGCAGGTCGCCGGGGGGCCATAAATTTAGCACACTTCAGTGGCCTCAGAGCGTTCATGCGCATGGGCAGCGCAACCAATAATAACAGATTATAAAACGTCAAAATGTTACCAAAAGTGACTGCCAGATTTATGTTTTTTTGCCATTTCACGCAAGTGTTGCGTTGTTTTGCTTTTTATAATTCTGAGTAAAATATGAAGATGTGCAGCAGTAACCGACAAGTGTACTTTCAATTTTGTCGGTGTAGGTTTGTTGGTGTGCTCAATTTGGAATATTATTAGTGGCTGACTAAAGTGGATGGACACGGCGGTTGGGGGCTTTGACGTCAGACTTAATCCTTTTTTATTGTTTCTAAAAGTGTGATAGTCTTCTCACACGATTGAGCTAGTTAAAACAAACCTGTATCTACCTGAATACAACTAACAATTAGCACATAAATTCTTACATATAGCGGCGCCGCTTTCCGAGAAGCAATGCAGGGGAGAGAAGAGCGAACGAAAAAGCCGTTAAGGAAAGAAGAACACAGAGGGTACTCACCAAAATAATTTGACGTGCACCTAAAGCTAAAGAAAGCAATAAAATTGTAACCGTTATGTACTTTCTACTGAGGGTGTGCTGCACTGCACTGCATTTAGGACTGTACCACAACGTAAATCGTCAGACGCAGATTGTCCCTCGTCCTCAACCTATCCCTGGGCCTAGGGACACTCCTCGTTGATTTGAGATCCCAGCACAAACATCGCTTGCGTAATAGGGTCAATGAAACGTCTTCTTACTCACTGCACCTTCAAGATGACAAGCTTGCTGCGTGCCCAAAAGTGATTGCAACCCCGTATTTAGCCCACACGGTCACAAAAGCACCAATGAAAACTCGGCGGTAAGGTTCCTATGCGAAAGGTGCATATGCTGAGGTGCATATTTAGTAAAATACCTGAGGCGTCACACGACCGTTACGGTTCGGGTGTTAGGAGAAAAATAGAGACCTATACCAAGGAACGGGTTGTAATATCTTAAGTTTCCATTACAATGAGCACTGTTATGGATATGATTGTCATTGCGGCTGAGACACGGTGTTCAATTTCAAGCCTCTCCATACAAGCTGTTTTTAGTCTTTAGAAATTTGTTTTAAAAAGACAAACTTTACAACAATGCTGTTTATGCGGGTAAGTTATACGACCAGGGGGACATATTTTGAGGCTGTCACCCAAAGTCAAATAATTTACTAAAAATTGTTAAAACACTTTTTATGTTCAAAACTAAACATGGTTTCAACAACAAAAAAAAAAAAAGAAAACGCCATCGAAAGTGACTAAATAAGTAAACTTGAGAAATGTTAGAAGCGTGTGGGAAGCGCTCCTAACCTTTCGCTAAATTTCCCTCTCATGCAACGGTCGCAAGGTTACGGATGCAAAAAAGCGACCATGCTGCTTTTACGTCTCTTATCAGTCGGGTCTTGGCACCGCCGGCCTTGGCGTGTAACTTTAGTACACTGCCGCGCATTCCACGCGCCCCAAACCTTTCTCGTGTGCACATTTAGTGGTTTTCAATGCCGCTTAACAAGATTTTAGCTGGAAACATATGTTGATTGTTCTAATTAGAAAGTTAATATGTCAGTTTTATCTCATTATTCTACTTATCGTGGCAATTTACCTCTTATACTTTGTACCTTTAGCCTTATACCTCACCTGCAGATACCGAATAAAAATGGTATTTGAGTTTTTTGTTGTTTTTTTTTTACAAATTTGTAAAGCCTACAAAACACCCTGGTTTCTAAAACCACTCTGTCTGCTGGTCACTTCACTGGTTCATTGAAGCATTAAAGGAGACGCAATACATTCTGTGGGCGCTTGTTATTGCATCTAAAATAACGAAAGAAGAGCATAATGCAGATTTCAAGACGCTTTATATTTTTAACGCCTGCGCGTCTACATAAAAGGCAGGCTTTACTAAACTTGTTTTTTTTTTTAAATAAAATTACACGATGTGCGGGAAAACAATATTTCACCACTTTTAATAAAAAGTGGTTAAAATTATTGCACAAATAATCTCTGAGGCGTTATAGATGGAATATCAATCTGAATATCAATCTGTACTTGGTCCTAATTAAAGTATGACCTCAGTCAATTAGATGCAAATTTAAATCGAGACCTGAAGAAAAAAGATAAGTATTTAAAACTGGAACTAACGAAAACCCAGAACACAAAAATTTTTTTTTTGAAAAATACCCTTGTGTATTTTAAAACTTTCTCAACAGAATCAATTGAGAAGCTTACAATTTAGGCGTAGTATCATAATGACATCAAGAAAGAGAATGTTGAGTAGTGGGAAAAGCAAGAAAACCAAGCACTTTCAGGCGAGAACTACAACACTGATGTAACTAGATGTCTGCCAAATAAAATCGTTAAGCTTTTTTTCTTACTCCTTGTTAGGCTTTTGCAGCCGTATATCCTCGGCTATTGCACTGCAACGAATAGGAGAAAGAACGTGAAAAGAGAGATTGCTGGAACGGATTACGAGCCGTGTTTACATGAATGCGACTTAGTCGCATCGACACCAGCTGTCGCATTCAATGCGGTCATGCAAATAGCATAATGGGCTAGAGAAGTGCCTCTCGTTTAGGTCGCTAGAGTATGGCGGATCGACACGGTAAATGTACATTCACGCAGCGAATGTACACGGAGGTTGCATCGCATTTCGGAACGGGAATCCTTATGGAAAGGCGCTCGCTGGGGAGATATCGAACAGCTGAAAACATTGCGGCGGCCAATCTCAACGGCGGCGGCGGAGAGCGGTCTTTTTCGGTCGCTAGAAGTTTTCTTCCGGCAAGAAAAGCGAGCTTTTATGGCTATCATAAGAGAGCGGAATATAGCTGAGCGGCTCGGTGAGAGCGGCCCCCGTCCAGACCTTGCGAATGACGACTTTCGCGTCGGAGGGAGCGCCTAGAGGCTTTGGAAGCACGAATAATGCCGAGAGCTCCGAGCACTGATTCCTCAGAACGAGCAGCTCCCCAGTGCCGTTCCTTGCAGAGCAGGAGTCTCTCTGCCTCGGGGAACGCTAGAGTAGGGTACGCTCGTCGTTAACGCGGTCTGGCGAGGCGTAGCCTGGCGGCGTCCTCCGAGCGGTTGGAAATGATCTCGCTGCCCAGGGCGTGCACACCCACGTCGACTCTATAGGCCGGCCCGGAGTTTATAGTTCTTGGTTTATTATGTTTCTTGCGTCTCGTAACTTATTTAAAATCATCAAAGAGAGCGGGTACGATATTTACGCTCGTTAAAAGTTCCACAACGCGCGCGCAGAGAGGGAGATTGGGGTCACGTGCTACTCCTGGTGTCGAAAACGCAGCGGCGACTTTCAAATTTGACACGGCATTGCGCCACCTTCGTGTATATCTTGATGCGTAGGCTTTATGCCGAAGACAACTGGAGGTGATGTGCATAAAGTGCATGGAAGTAAATGCTATTTCTGAGCCCTCACGTCTCCCGCTAGGGGCACCGCTATCCCCAAAAGCACCACCCCACCCGCCGACGCTCGCTTGCGGCTGCATCTACTCCCCTCCCGCCCTTCCCCCCCCCCCCCCCCCTTTCTCAACCCCGATTTTTTTTTTTTTTTTATACCGCAATTCAGGCATTTTGAGCCCTCTTATTCCGGGTATAGTATTTTTCTCCCGAAGGAAAATGTGTTTCATGGGCAGCAGCGATTATTAGTCACGAATGATGGCTTCCTCGCTGCGCCCACAAAAATTGAAAGTTGTTTTTGCTACCAAAGTACTACTTTCCTCACTGTCGCTGTATACAAATGTCAGTGATGAGCAAATGATGGGGGGCCACACACACACAGAAAGAAACAGGACATGAAACCGGCTAATTCTATCAAAAGGAAAAGGGTCAGTGCCTCATTCCACGTCAGATAGGCATATCGTCCACTACATAATTCCAGAACATGCATTATTTTGCTTTAACACGTCCAGGTATTTGACATAATTGTATCATTCCCGAACTTTTACCACCGGCTCTAACCTTTACTTATTATCGCGCGAAGAAAATATTATTTCGCCACTTCCAAATTTACATATTTTGATTCTTCTAGCAATTTTCAGTTAAGACTTCACGCACTGCAGCTTTTGTTTACTTCATTTGCAGCCCGGGCGAACAACTAACGGGGGAAATTAAAATTGCTGTAAGAATCGAAGCACGTAAATCCGGGTTTAGAGAACGCATTTTGAAACAATCTGTTTGTGAAACATTGCGTTACTATTAAAATCGACACTCCGATCGAATAAACCGCCGAGTCAAGCAACGAAAAAAAATACGGCCATCTGTTGGCCACCTGGAAGGAAACAAAAAAAAAAACTACGCCCAACCTTGATTATGCCGATCACCGCAGTAAATGTCGTTCATAACTTTCAATTCAGGAACAGTGTCGCACGTAAATTCCACGTACCAAGTGCGCCACGTTAACCGTACAGATTAGTAGCACGTTCCCATACACTTTGAAAATGAGGGCGCGTCTGGCGATCACCGTTCTAGCGGTGCTGGAAGGAGCACTGTCAAGTAGCCGTTCATTCTCATCCAGACTGTATGGATTTTAACGCCTTGCTCTTGAGGTGGCGGGCACAAGAACCTTTCGCTTCAGTGCAGAAGGAGCGCTACGTTGGAACGGATGTTAATGGCTGTTTCCTTGAACGCCACTTGCTTCGTTATCCTGGCCTCGTTCCCAACTTGACATCCTTAGTCATTGGCAGGCAAAAAACATATACATAAAGGTGTATGTCCACGGCTTGAGGGAGATTAGTGTCCCGGTAACACGATGCCTGTCGCCCGAGGGAAGCTTGATTTCTCCAGGGGATCTCTGCGGTGGGAGACTCCTGGCAATATATAATCAAAGACCCTCTTCTCGCAGAAGTGGCCAGGATAAGGCGAGGAATAAGCGGGATCTTGATCACTCTGACCTAATCATTATTCGGCAGTTAATCGTCGTCCTCTGACTAAACGTGGACACCGCAAGAAATAACATGCCACTTAAGGTGCAACGTTTACGTATTAGGCGAGTAAACCCCATCTCCGTACTTGGAAGGAGATTCACTCACGACATCGAGTCCTCGTAGATGTTTATTCGATTTAGAAGGCGCAAAATGAAATGATGAACAGAAAGCGGATGACGCTTGACTGTCAGAAAAATACAAATGTATCATTTTTCCATACGAAACCGGTACTGTGTAAAAATAAGAAATAGTTTAGGAGGAACAAGAGGCTGCAGAGGGTATTTCCAGTCCTGGCGTTTTAAAGTGTTTTAATTTTGCGGCATGTTTTAGTGAATTGTTTTGTTTTACATTAGGCAACATGTATACATAAATGACGACCACTCCGCTGCCAGACATGGATCCTAATTGTGTCAAATAAAGGGAATATTTGTAAAGTTATCTTGTAAAATTTAGGTCATGAATTCGCTTATTATAAAATTAGACATCTAACCGGACTTTCGCCGCAGTCAACAACGCTATAATGATCGCGTTAACATTATCAACCGCGGCCAAAAGGGCCCCTTTTATTGATATTGGGGGTCCATGAGACACCACCGTATAGTATCAAAAGTGCAGCGGTTTCAGGCACTCGTAGTCGTTTATACAGAATAAAAAAGGCCCTCTGGAGTCCTAAAGGCCATAACGTAATAAAGGTATTACCACCCGTGAGTAACCTATGGGGCGGTGCTTAATACAATCGTTATATATTGAAGAAGTGTATTCCCTCTAATAATATGAGGTTTTAGGGGATTTGTTGCTGCATAGGCTCAACAAAGGCAATGTAAAATGCCCCCTAGATATAAGTCAACCGGCGAATAATACATTTTCTTCGCGTATTATTAAAACAAGCTGTGTTGAAAGTAAGAGGTTTCGATAATCTCAACCCGATTGTAAACTCCCATGCACCACGAAAAATCAGACAGGGCAAGATGTATCGTTTGCGCAGTGAAAGACTCGAAGAAGTAAAATTGGCAACCTACATACTAGAATTTGAATGTAGTTGCGCATTTACTGCGCTTGATAGTGCAGACACAAAAAAAAAATGAAGAAGGTACTGAGACGCCTTTTTTGTAGCAGCTTAATTGCCCAGATGGCCTCGTAGGGTGGTTTACGATCTGATTAATGGGAAACAGAGCGCACTGCAAATATAGCGTCGGTTAATTCAAGCAGGAAACCACTAGCACGAAGACAACGCCCACCAGGCCATGGCATCGTCCATGCTGGGCCAGCAACTTATTATCCAGTCGGAATACAATCCCCTTCTTTTCCCCGCGTCCTAAAAATTTAAACGCGAAAACCGACACCACGACAAATTTTGCAAAATAAAGCCAAAGGTCGAAAAATGATTAGCCTAGTGCTTTCGTTGTCTGTTTTTAGCAAATATTTCGTCACGATCAGCACATTCGTCACAGTCAAAACCCATTTTAGGTTACATTTTCCTTTGGCACTTCCACTCTAAAGTGTGCACGGGAATCAGGAGCATGCATGAGTCAACGTAACCGTCTCTTAGGGGAGATCGCGTGAGCGACTCCCATCACGCTAATGATAGCGTGTTCAAATTTGTGACACGCTGGGCTCAAACACAGACACGTCACGACGGCCCACTACCCCCGACATCCTGCTATTCCCTTCCTCTTCTTACCACCCTCTCTTATTCTGGGGACTGCATAGGACGGCAAGAGCAGGGAACGGGAGTGACACATTTGCAAAATGCATGACCGGGACATGTCCACCTCTCTCTCTCTCTCTCTCTCTTCTCTTTTCCCCTTCACCGCATCGTCACTTTGTTTGCTTTGGGGGAGAAGTCTGAACGTAGCAAGGAATACAAATATTTTCCTGCGCCACGTTTATGGAACCTCTTTTCTTTTTGTCTTTTGCGTGCCGCGTCTGCGCCTACTGCTTTCAACCGAATTGAAGCCACTGTCAAGGAAGTGGAGGAATCGCGAGGAGAAGCCAACAAGAAAACATGAGTCTATCACGAGAGTGACACGTCCATCATCCGTGGACCGACGCTTGTTGCCTGGGGTTGACGGTGGGTACATGCGACGAATGCGTTGGACATGAAGGAGTTCTCTTTGATGCCTTGTGTACACACTGAACGCGACATTACTGTTATGTTCCCTAGTGTATTTTCCTTTATCGAACAGCCATGAAGATTTTGTAATGTTCGCTAAGCGGACACAATTAATTGAGTACCAGCCAACCCTACAAAGTAACCATATATATATGGTTGGTTTCATCTCAAATCGCGCAGGCTAGAAGGGTCTAATTTTTAATTTTGACGAAAAAATATATGTTTTGTGAGCATTTCTCCAATGAAGGACCGCGCAAACTCCATGTTCCCCAGACTTTTGTTCTCGAGTTACGACCCGTAGAAGCCGCAGTGGCAGAAAGTAGTGTTTTTGCCTGCCGTCGCAGAACGCGTGTTTGACACCCTTTTCTGGCGCTAGTGGTTCTTTTGCACCGTTTTAACTTTTCCACCTTATTTAATAGGCAGTACAAAGATACCTTGACGTATTCAAATGTTTCTAATATTTTGATTGTTTTCTAAAAAAAATATGAAACTCGTCACTTGGGTCGATATTCGGTCGAATTTGACAGATCATTGCTTTGTCTGCACTTAAGGTACATTTTATTTCTTTAGCTCTATAGAAACCCGTAAGCATGCCTAGTATAGATATATTAATATCATTGTGATCCGCGGAGTAGCCGCTCCGCTGCCTTCACGTAAACGTTGTGAAAAATAACAAATGTTCACACACTTCACGCGATTCCGGCTCAAACAGAGGGCATACAACCAAAATATTACAAGTCTAGACTGTTTTTTTTTGTAGTAGACTAATATGGTCTAAAAAAATTTCAAAAATGAAAATTGACAAAAATGAATTTTTTTACAAAATCGACCTCAAACTTTCAACATTTGTTATTTCTTACGACGCTTACGCGAAGGTAGCGGAGCGGCTATTGGACAGATCATAATTATATTATTATATCTATAGTGGGCTTGCTTTGGGCTTTCTGTAGAGCCAAAGAAAGAAAATTTACCTTAAGTACCGACAAAGTAATGACCTGTCAAATTCGACGAAAAGCGACCGGAGTGACGAGTTTGACATGTTTTTTAGGAAAAAATCAAATTCCTAAAAATAATATGTCGAGGTGTCTTTATAATACTTATAGTTAAAAGGTTGTAGGAAGGCACTAGCACCAGCAGAGGGTGTCAAACACGCGACCTGCGACAGATGGCAGAAACACTAGTTTATGCCACTGCGGCTTCTACGGCTCGCAAATCGAGAACAAGAAATCTGGGGAACAAGCGGTTTGCGCCCTCCTTCATATGAGAAATGCCCCCAAAACATATCTTTCTTTCACGAAAATTAAAAATTAGACCCTTTTAGCCTGCCCGATTTGAGATTAAACCAGCGTGTTTCTTTTTTTTTTTTCAGATTTGTGTAAAAAAGCCTTGAAAGCTACAGTTATGCGGTTTGAGCAGGTGAGTTATACAGCCAGGGGAACATAGCATAGGGAGATAGTCGTAACTATCAGTCGGCTAATTAAATAAAATGTGCTAATTTACTTTATTAATTACTGCAAATAGAGATAAAATTTCAATTAGAAACTTGCTGAGCATCATCGAAAACCACTAAATTAGCTCTTTTTAAAGGGATATATCGCCGGAAAGTATTTTATGGCGTTCTGTAAAAACGCTTTATTTGGACGAGTTTCTAGATTTTGGTTTCTTATGGGAGCGCATCAATGTGCCCGGGGTCCTGCTCTCTGGTGGTCGCGGCACGAAGCCTCCTCCTCGCCTCCCTTCTAGAATGGAGGGAAGTAAGGCGCAGGTGTGTTGCGCGTCTCAGCCACTGGGGAGCGGGACCACTGGCGCGTAGATGCGCTCCGATAAGAAACAGAAATCTAGAAACTCGTCCAAATGAAGTGTTTTTACAGAACGCCGTAAAATGCTGCCCCGGCGTTATATCTTGCTAAGAAGGGTTGATTTAGTGGTCTTCGATCATGTTCAGCAAGTTTCTAGTTGAAACTACATGTCTATTTGCACTAATTAAAAAGTTAATTAACATATTTCACTTAATTAGCCGACTGATAGTTGCGACTATCTCCCTGCACTTTGCCCCCCTTGCCGTATAACTCTCCTGCACAGACCGCATCAGTGTACCTCTCACGACTTTTTTTTAAACAAATCTGGAAGAATAAAAAAACAAAAGAGCACCCTGTAAATATATATTCAGGGTGTTTCACGAAAAGTGGTGAAATTCGATATTGCAAAAGCTACGTGTCGTAACAAAAAAAAAGGCTTGTGCCGTTTTGGTCCTGCGCTAGTGGCCTATTTAGGAAAATTAATAAAGTCCGGGATAATTAGATATTTACTTATTTTTGCGTAATTAACCTTTTTAATGGTGTGTATAAAGGCATGGTTTCAATTAAAAAATTGCCCACCATCATCGAAAAAAAAAAAACTAAATCAACAAATTGCAGAACGATAGAAAACACGCGAAGCATTTGACGGCTTTCTGAAAAACCGCACAAATTCGACGGGTATTTAAGTTTCGGTTTGCGATCGCAGCGCATCCCGGCCCCGACGGCACCGCGCCCCGTGGAGAAATAGTGCAACCAGCCTCTGATGCGTTGAATGAGGACAGCGCAGCAGCCTCTGCTGCGCTGTCCTCATTCAACGCATTCAACGAGGCGCGGTACCGTCAGGGCCGAGGTGCGCGCCGATTGCAAACCGAAACTTAAAAACCCGTCGAATATGTGCGGTTTCTCAGAAAGCGGTAAAATGCTTCACGTGACTTCAATCGTTCTGCGATTTGTTGATTTAGTATATTTCGATGATGCCGAGCAATTTTCAAACTAAAACCATGCCTCTAACACACTATTAAAAAGGTAAATTATGGAAAAATAATTAACAATCTAATTATCCCAGACGAATAATTTTCCTAAATAGGCCCCTGGCCCAGGACCAAAACGACACAAGCATGCTTTTTTTTTTTTTTTTTGCGACGCGTGGTTTTTGCGATATCGAATTTGTCCACCTTTCGTGAAACACCCTGTATATATATGCGAGGTCTATCAGCAAAGAATGTCAAAAATAACTAAAATTAGTGTATTTGATATAAAGCGATAATTTTCTCTGGATTGTATTACTCGTGAGGGCGGGCGTAAGAAAATGTGCGATACTTACTAATTTGTTCACTAATTAGGTAAACATTACTAGTGACCTTTTTAATTAGTAAAAATAGACATGGTCCCAATTAGAAATTTGCTGAGCGTCATCGAAAACCACGAGATCTGTCATTTTCAGAAACACTTTGAGCGCGTGAAAAGCGTCGTAGTGCGCTAAAGTTTCCACTTGCGGAGTAGGTAGAAGTCGGGCTCCCATCAGAGACGGAAAAATTGCGCTCGCACCTTACCGCAACCGCTAGCCGTGTACCTGCTCCGCGATTGATAAATATAGTGCACTTATATCCTTCTCACTTGGTCAAGGACCTTCTGGCAATTAGAGATTTTATGATATCCGATGACCCTCACCCAGCTTCTTTTTGGAATCATCTGGCTAGGTTCACTAATTCCAACGTTAATTAGCTATTTTTATTTAATTTTTGAACTAATTTGTAAGTATTGCGCATCTTGTGATGTCAGCCACCACGAGTAATACGGCCGTCCTGAAAAACAAAATATAGTTTTGCCTGGAATGCACTAACTGTTGAAATATTTGTCAGAATTCGATGAAACACCCGGTATACACCGGATGTTCTATTTTAATTCGAACTGATTTATTACAAACAACCGTAATGAATTCACAAATACGGTTTGTGCAGTTGATTTATACGGCCAGGGGAACGTTATGTCATCATGTGGGTGGTTAGTCTGTCCGATAAGTGGGCTAGTTAACTAGAATTCAATAATTAACGTTTCAGTTAGTGAAAATAGTCATATATGATTCCAATTAGAAACTTACTGAGCATTGTCGAAAAACAATAAATCCAGACTTTTAGAACAACTTGAAGGTCTTGGAAAACTCGGGGGTGCACCAAAATTACCACTCTTGCAGCAGGCACAAAGCAAGCTGTGGCGGAACGCGATGATAATTTTATCAACCGCGTTTTTTCCACTGCTAGCTTTGCGCCTGCTGAACGAGTGGTAACTTCAGTGCGCACCCGAGTTTCCCACGAGCTTTAACTCGTTCTGAAGAGAGTTGATTTAGGTGTTTTCGATAACGCTCACAAAGTTTCTAATTGGAACCATATCTATATTTCACTAATTAAAAAGTTAATTCGCCGACTTATCGCAAGGATTAGTCACGCAGATAATGTCCCCCTGGCCGTATAACTCAATTGCATAAGCCGTACTAGCGCATCTTTTGCGAATGTTTCTTTTTTTTTTTTTAAGACGTCGAATATGCCTCAGTTGTCTGGAACTGTGTTGGAGTGACGAATTCAGCTGTAATTGAGAGTGTTCTACGTAGATTTGTGCGTGTATTGTTAACGGAATTATTACTATAGTTATGAGAGGATTTGTGGACTTGTGAATTTAGACCCGATGCACAACAGGAGAAAATTCGTGGACTTACAAATTTGTATAAGATCGTAAATGGTATAATTGAATCACCAAACTACCCCATCACATTTACTTGCATGTTCCTCGTAGGTCTAGCAGACTTTATACATTGCTTTATCCTACCGATTTTTACCATGCTGCTCCCATGACACACCTACAACTGACGTATAACCATTTAGGACAGATTTGTGGCAATGTTAGTCTAAATAATTTTTATGGAGAGCACAAAATTTGAAAGTGTGTTGAGACTATAGTTTTGTTCTTACATTTCGTTTTTGTAGTCTTTAAAATTTTACTACTAATCGACTGATTGCTGTATCATTCCAATATCGTACCGCATGCCAATCTTATCATGCTGCTTATGCTATGTCATCTATAGCCCTGAGTCATGTCGCCGGTACCGCCCCCCTGTTTCCGGCTATATAAACGATGCCAAATAACCCTTGGTTGTTGTTGCGTTCACGAATCCAGCAGTGTCGGACTGACTTTCTTATCAGCTGAGAGCCGGCTGATACAATTGATAAACGCACCACTAAGAAGGCGTTAAGCTCTTGGTGGGACATTCAAAATAAAAACAAAACAACAAAACTGCTCGAATAAAATGGAACACCCGGTATATTGTAGGACTTGAGAAGGATTGATTTAATGGAGGGATAGTTGACTGAACGAGGGCGAACTCGGGAGAACTGACTCCTTCCTCCACTTCTTCCTTCACCACAGTTAGTCCCCCTTGGAGACAGCGCGGGACCCCGTCGTTTAGGTGCAAGATGGTGGTAAAGTTTCACGAGCACAACATTAATGACATCAGTTTGCTTTGATCGATGGTTAAAATGCGGTGAAACCGAGGCGACCGCGTAGGTTTCCGCGGAGATTCGGCGAAGTATTTGGTATGGACCCTTTGACTTTTTGAGCAGCTTATCGCACTTGCCTGGCACTCGAGACGATGTCCATACGAGTACCTTTTCACCCACCGTGTACTCCACTGGGCTATTAGTATCGGAATAGCGGGGAACTTGCTCTTGTTGACACCTCATTGTGTAAATACGTGAAGGATGGCGAGTTTCTTCCGCATTGCATAATATGTCGGGAGCACAACCATCAAGGAATGTGTCATCATGGTAGGGCAAGAGTCCATCGTTGACAATGGTTAACGTGCGTACAAAAGACAATATGGAGAACAATTGATGGTAGCTTGGCTACCGTTTTGTATACATGCGAAACACTACGGGAATGCTTCATATTTTAAACACGAGGTAGTGACATTATGACGCTTGTAGATGCGTATCTGGGTGGGCACGCGAAAGGGGATGAGTCCATAGTTCGAACAGGAAGGGATGAGGGTAGGAGTTTGTAGAAACGGTTCGGAAGGAGCACGCAGGAACTGAAACACAAAGCTTGGCATATAAGATGTCCGGGCAAGAAAACATCAAACATTATGTCAAGAAAAAAAAAAGGAAAGGAGTGGAATGGACAATAGGACAGCTGATTCAAAATAGAACGATATATGTTGACGCGCGGCGCGCTCTGTTTACAAACACGTCAGGAGAGATACACCTGCGCTGGAGGGGTGCGGGCGATTGCGGCCGCTCTCGCCGTGTTTTTCCCAATGCGACGCAGGCTGTTCACTCGCCAACCGAGGTTGCTGCGGCGTTTCTGGCATTTTTTTCTGCGCCGCATTCTGTTATTTGTTACGTCTGACTATTGGTGCTCGCTGCCCGAGCCCGAGAAGCAGCGATCCAGCGAGAACATCTGCGTTGACGGGGTTTCCTTCAAGGGTCCCAACACCGTGAGCTGGGGCACTGCCGCTCCGAAGTCAGGTCGGCCAAGTTACTGCCACCAACCTTAATGGCGCACGTTGTCGTCTACCTTGTCTTTTCGCCGAGGTAATTGACGGTCGACACGTTTCAGGCGTACGAGTCTCCTGAAGTCTAATACCACTTCGTGTCTGGTAAGAACTGGTTGAGCGCGATGCGTGCGAATACATCGGTAATTGTTTGTGCCGGAAATTTAACTGCGTGCTTTTACGCCAAAGTTTCCGTACGAGACAACATTCTCTGGACGCCTCCAGGCGCCCCGTTTTGCGTCGACCGAGCCGAGGTGATGCCGTCGCAGCGGACAGCTGCCACACCCCAAGATGCCTGGGCGTAGCGAGCAACCGAAGAAGTCTTAGGCCGCAACTTGCTTGCAAATATCGTAGGAGCGAAGTTCTGGTGGTCTAGGTCAGATGACGGTTTTTGTACGCATAGAGTTGTCGGTCACAAACATTAGAGCGGAATATACGCACTTCACCTGCAATAATGTATTGCCACACAAGCGGTCGGCCGTGCGAGGCGACTGATTTTTTTTGCGATCCACGCAGGTTATTCATTTCCTGCGTCTGTCGGCGTCCGCCGGGAACTTTTGGAAGCTTATTCCACTACCTTTGCAATATCTTTGGGCACCACCGACAGCCACGCAGCTTTGCGGAGCGCCGAAATCAGTGTTGGACAAGATACTCGATAAAAGTATTTAGGTTACTAAATACCTGCTTCATAAAGTATTTTAAACACTACTCAAGTTATTTTCACTTTAAAGTATCTTGGTAGAGTACAAATACTTAGAAATGTATTTCAGTTACTTTTGAAGATACTTCCGCATTGCTTAATTTGTATCGACGTCATTGACAACGACAATTGTGCAGCTACGCAAATCTGGGTTACCAGAATGGTTTACTACGCAACAACAAAAAAACGGGAAACAAAAAGTATCGTAGGGCTATTTTATGCAGTCCGACTGTAAAGAGCAAAATATTTTCGCGAATGATAAATGATGAGGCGGCGAATAACTGAAGAAACTAAACAATTAATGGGGCGCACTTGTTCCCAAAACAAAATAGAGAACGGCTAGCGTCGCAGGCGTCGATGTCGGCGTAGCAGCAGAGTCGACCGCTGGGGCGAGACTGACTCCGGACCGCCACTCGAAGCACCGTTTGTACCCGCGTGGGTTTCTGGAACATTCGGCGTAGGAAGTTCGGCGCGTAGAACATTCGTAACTCGGTCAGACGACAAAATTCTCGAACTTACCAGAATGCCAAGTTGAAGGAATAAATAAAAGAAAAGTCAGCTTTCCGGTATCGAACCTGGAGCCTCCGCGAGACAGCCAAGCGCGGTAACCATTCGGCCACGCGCTCGCTGGGCAACGCGCAAGGGAATATTACCGATAGATGTTACAAAACATTTCTGGGACAACAAGGAAGAGGTCGCTTTAGCCATTGGGGAGGAGATCAAACTGTGGCGCCCCAAGCGGTTAACTTTAGAACTAGATGGATGGGGACAACAAATACAATGGCTCAGCGCTCGGCTGACTTAACCGAGCGCGGCGTCAGCGTTCGGCTGGAGTTCGTGTTTTGCGCTGAAGGGGAGGGGGGGCTGTTTTGTTACCACTTCGGCCTGCATGAACAATGCAGCATGGCCGGCGCCCAGCTCAGCACAAAAACTCAAGTGGGTCAAGTTCGCATCCTCTGACGACTGCTTTCGGGGGAGATCCGGCACTTGACGTCACTTCACTAATTGTTGGTATTTCTTCATTAGACTGTGCCCTGCGCTCTATTAAACGAAATGGCATGAACATGCCCACAAGGGCTGTGGGCATTGGCACAGGCCTTGTGTTGGGTAAACACCAAAGTGTGGGGGTGACAAACGGGTCAGAGCGCTTCGCCAATAGCGGCATCGCTGAATATCACATCCTGCGGCGCACCTTAGACGCATCGTTTAACTACAATCAATATTCACTATACGAGGATATGACTATAAACGAACTTGGGTCACGGATCTGAGTGAATGGATAAAAAGAGAACCCACATAAATGCCACGGCAGTGGTCGCACCTTCTCCAAGTAGGTTGCGTTCAGAAAAGCACTCAGCGTTGGAGAACACTTTGTCGGCATTTTGAGAGGTCCTACAGCTCCTAGTTCGTTTCCTGTACTGCTCTCTGCTTATCGATGTTCGCTTACAGATACTGTTCGCGAGAGCATTAAGTGACGGACTGAGAATGCAAAGAAAAGAAGAAAAAAAAACTTAACGTTATGCCTTAGTGGGGTCAAATATACAAAAAATAAAACAAAAATGGCTAGGATTTTTTGGGCGGAAACTCTATAGAAACAAAAGGCGCCTTTGGGAAGGCGAGGGGAGAAATTTCATTGTACGAACTTTGGGCTGAAATATGAGTCACAGTCGGCAAAAAGGCGATATTTTCACGGGCTCAGTTAAAGTCACCGTAGCTAATCAGAGCTAGCAACAGGATTCGGTTGCTGGAAAGAATGTTCACTTTTGCTCGTGCCACCCCCACGCCACTTCATACCGAAAAACTCGGAATGTCAAAAATGTATTTAAGATAATGAGTAGAAGATACTCGGAATTGTAATTAAAATAGAGTAATAACTACTTTCTATCAATGGTATTTGCAAGATACCAAGATAATGTAAAAAGTATTTAAGATACAGTATCTAGAGTAGAGTATTTGAGATAGGCACAAGTCTGGCCGAAATGCTGCCCAGATCTGGCCCGCCTGGCCGATCCGGCGCGATCGCAGCTCCGCCGCAACTCGGTGACGTCAATCCCGCGGGTAGGTGTACAGGTGCGCGAGGGCGCTGCAGAGGGAACGTTGCACGCAGAAGAAATACGAATGCACCAAACTATAAAAATGCGAAATTTTGAACAAAATAAAAAGGAGACTACAGGAAGGTCAAGATTTAGAGAAAATGATAAACTTAGAAAGACACGAGAAAGAGGGCTGCATGCGGAAGAAATATGCATGCACTTTGCACTCTTAAGTAAAAAAGAAAAAAAAATACACATATCATCTGAAAAACAATAGCAAATATTACACCTCAAAATAAATGAGAAAGCTATATGGTCCAATTCCGGCTGAAAACATGCCACTGTTAATATTATGGAATCCGAGTGGATAACAGGTTATCTAGAGTTGTTTATTGGTTTTATAATGGTTTAATCAATGGAAGTGTTCCTGGACGCTGATTTATTTTTTGCTTATTTACGTTAAATCGGTATGCTAGGTATGATTCGCGCTGTCCGCATTCGCGGTTTTATTTAAATCAAGATTTTATTAGTGTCGTTGATTATATATCGAAGGCGTTGTCCGGGAGTTTGAAGTGGTTTGAAAGAGGTAGATTTGGAAAGAACTTTCCTTGGGATCTGTGGTTATTAAAGCGCATTCTTGAAGATGTTTTAGATTCCCCCTCATTTTGCCTATTACACACCTCACACTAAAGCAAATAGATTACGTAAGCCAAGCAAAATGTCAAATGTCCTTTAACCTTCATTGAAAGCTGCGAATGCGTCCTGCTGGCCGTCTACGTTTGTTGCATTTGTTTACAGACTAGACAATTTGATTTCATACAGGGCGTCCACTGGTTATATGGGGGCGATGAATTTCACGTGGAGTTTATAAGCGTATTCTGAAGTTCCGTGATAGCCTATGTACTTCACGAGGAGCCGACGGAAATGTGGTTTAAGACAATCGTTTTCTTTTAGAACCTTATAGTTATGTCTTCAGATAATATTAACATTAGGGTAATTCATGCTATAGTTCCGGCATACGTACGTGCGTTGGATGTCACATTGCGGGTGGCGTTAATCAATGAGGTCCGCGCGTTTCAAGCATTTAACATTCTGGATTGTCTTGTCAATTACGACTGTAGGACCGTTCGACAAATTACAGTTCATTACACGTCGACTAATAGCAGGGATGTTTATCACATAGGAGAAATTATCATAAGGCGCAGTTTGTCACTATTAGGAGGGCAAGTTCGCCAGCTTCTTGCGCAGGGGGTAGCAGTGACGTCAGAACGCCGAGCCTTGATTGGCTGATCGCGACCCCCTATCTGAGCGTCGTCTGCTCCTTTGCAACGTCGTCTGCTCCTTTGCAACATCGTCTGCTCGCAACGTCGTCTGCGTCTGTCTTACCTTTCCTGCGACTTTCGGAAGTGCAGGTCTTTACAAGCGAGCTCGACTTCGCTTTTCAGAGAAGGCACTCAAAATGACTCGAACGGTACGTTGCTTTTGTCTAACAATTAGCAGACGCGCATCAAGGAGAAAAGTCGAAGGACTCACTGGCGAGGTGTCCCGAGGCGCCGAAGTTTGTTTGCTAAGAACCGAGAGTGAGGGTGGTTAGTGTCCACAAGTTCCCTCCCAAATACTTTTTCCCTCCTTTCGTGTGCGGCGAGACTCCTCACTCTTTAACGGCATCGGCGGGTTGGCGCAGTTAACGTCGTCTGCTTTACGTCTGCTATTCAAAGCGATGGCTGCTTTAAGGGCTGTTTATACTCCGTCGGAACGTCAACGAGCGCACGCGCTCGTTCACGCTCGCTGACGCTGTCTGCGAACGGTGTGTCCATACTCCAACGTCAAGTTGAACGCGGCGCCGCGCTGAGCAGCTCGACGCACAACGTCGTAGCTTGCGGCGGACTTGGACATGCTCTACGTTCGACATTGGACGTCGGCGCCGCCGACGCAGGCTATCCCAGAAGCCCTCGCGCGAATGCCTCATTCGGGAATCCGGTTGGCGGGGTCCTCGGGGCCAGACTGTGCGAGATGCTCATTTCTGGCATCCGAACCTGTCGTTCTTGCCGTGTGTCGTGTGCTGTTGTGTTCCCGTGTTGGTGTGCCTACTTAACGTTCGTGCGCTTGACTGAGCGAGTGTGTGCGTGGACGTGGACCGTTCCGAGGATGCGCTACCCTCGATTTCCGACAGGCCTATCGACCTGACGAGCCGTCGGTGGTGGGCCGTGGTTTTGGGGTGCCGGCAAAAGCTGGAAGCTCGATGACGCGCCAGAGGTAGGGTTAATTAGAATTAAGGATAACCTAATGTGTGTGCTATTTATTATCATGTGCCAGTCGCACTCACCGGCAGTCGTTCCCAATCGAAAAAGCGTCGTCGAATGTACGGGAACGGCGGTCACAGTAACCTCTGAACTATTTAGCCGGCCAGAAATTTTCAATTGGGCTGTCCCAGGTTGTAAACGGTCTGAGCTTGTAAACGATAGTAGCGATACGCGATGGCAATTGAACTGAATCTTGTATTGTTTGTATAGGCTTTGTAAAGTGCGTTACAATTTCGAACGCGTACATTGCGTGATTTATGCATCGTCCGCTCTCTTCGGTGTCCGTTTCTTAAGTCAGCGTGAAAGTGTACTAGGATGATAACCTACCGGCTACCTGTCGGAAAGAGGTTTCTGTGGAATATTGAGTGCATAGATTTCATTGAAGCATTCCGGCAAAATCGCCGGAGTCGTTTGGCACGATTCCGGCGAACCTGCAAGCAGCTAAATTCAAATGTTATCGGGCTTTTTCTTTCTTTTTTTTTTTTCGTTGACATTTGTGTGGCAATTAGGAGAAAATAAATGCTGGCTTTCACTCGTTATCACCATAATTTGCTTGTTTTTGAACTGCTAATTCCGCTACCCCGAATGGTTGTTTTGAAGCGTGACATAACAACACGAGGACGAACACCAGCATATCTCTTTCCCTACATTCTATAAATACACCCTGCCATAACTTAAATTGCTCAAACTACCAGCTCATTCCGATAATTCAAAGAAATCATTTAACAGTATATTACAGATCTTTCATGATCTGTAGTAGCACCTAAACGTGGTGGCCTACGCGCATTATACAATACGTGTCCGATGACTTGTTGATGCCTGTGAGTGACGTCGTTGTGTGTTGCTTTGTATTGTCTTTTCATCGAGTGAGTGCTGTAAACGGTTGCTAGGGGCCTTTCAGAAGACAACGTTGTCTTCTTTTGTCCTGCCCCTCATCCTTTTTTGCCTGGAATACCCTGAAGTCATCACATTGGATTGCTTAAGAACATTCGTTTCAAAAACTTCAATTTCACTTTAAAAAAAAAAAAAAAACTAATTGCACGGAAAACTTTAAAGTGGGCCTCAAGAGGCTGCACCGCGAAATTCTTTATTTATTCTCCCCGAAAATAAAAATTTTCCCAAACTAGTCACGCTTTTGAACTGGTTCGCTGAAAACCGCGTGAGGTTGTAGAACGCAGTCGAGAATTGTATATAGATGACCTGAGATTCTCCGAGTTTCTCTTTTGAACCAAAATGTGGAAGCTCCCTTTGCTAGGTATAAACGTACGTCGTTTGCAAAGAAAAATAAATAAATAAATATATAAAGAATTGCAGTTTAGTGTATGGTTGTATTTTCCATATTGACAAGATTAAAACCTCTAAAAAAATTGTACTGATCAGTATGACTCCACGGCACCGTTCGTTCAACTCAAGATTTGTTGGATTATTGTGTAAATAGAGGCAATACAGCTGCAAGGATGTTTGATACGTTAGCCCTAGCCCTAACACAAGTGGACATATTATGAAAAATATGGAATTATTTCGAATAATGTTCAAGCGAATTATGCAGCGACGTGATGAAAATGTGTTCGTTTCTCGAGTACAGGTATATACCGGCGAGTGAAAAGATGTAATTAAATCACTAGCAAGTTCTCCCACAAATTCGTCCGAACGTTTTATTTTGTTTGTGTGATATTATATACCTTCGGTGCTGCTTTAATGTGGTCGATGAAAAATGGCAGACAGTCCCTCGATTCCAACCAAAATTAGGCCTGCTATGTCGGCACTCTTTTTTTTTTCACTTTTACAAGTTCTGAAATGAGCTATGAACTTATTTTATGAGTTATATAAATATATAACTTATTTCCTAAGTTACATATTTCATAACTTCGGAAATGAACTTACGAAAGTAATAAAAGTTCTTAGAGAACTTTCATTACAGAACATGTCAAAAAGAATTGCTCGGGACACTATACTTTTACACAAAGTGGTTCACGGCCAAATAGATAGCGACTTTGTGTCGTCTTTAAACTTTCATGTACCGGCCGGTGTCGTTAGAAATTCAAGTGTGTGTTTACAAGTCTATTCAAACGAGACTGTCCCTTCTGCCTGGAATGCAAATTTGTTTAAATGAGTTCCCGACACATGTAGACATATCTTTAAATTTTGCTGCGTTCAAAGGACTACTTGATATGCATATTTTAGGTTCCTGATTTGTGCCATTTTTTTTTTTAATTTCGAGAGCATATGTCGTTTTAGATTATGTACTGTTTGCTGGGTTGTTGTTTTTTCCTATTTAGCTTTTTACATCCCACCGCACTGTGACAAATAGGTTGTCCTGGGACATGACACAAATAAAGAATTATTATTATTATTATTTAATTACGCTATCATTTCTACAATCCCGTTGGGCTTCATGTTACTATAGGAAGCGAGCTATATATGTATCAAACAAAATGCTTCCTTTAGACATTCATCAAACCTGTGCTTCGTGAAAAGGTTCTATTCATGCAGGCGCATTTATTCAATCGTATTTGCACTGAGGGAGGATGTGTTCAAACACACACAAAATCCATACACATGTTATGTATTGAAAATAAAACGACGACGACGCTAGAACAGTGGTTCGCCTGACCATCAAGCGCCAGGCCCCGCAGCGCACTGCCCGGTTACCATAAAATATTTGTATATCATCGAGCGAGCCCGTCTTTGTCATTTACTTCCGGTTGCACGCCAGGGTCACATTTAGTTGACGTGAGGTGTACATAATCTTTCATTCTTTAATATCGTCGATCTTGACCTTTGTTGTATCCGTATGCTCAAATTGTCTCGAGTAGGGTGCATCGTCCTTCAGTTCCAAGTTACGGTAACACAAATATAGATTATGTAGTTTTGTGTAATTCTTGATTATAGTAAGGTTTAAAGTAATCAACCCAGAGACTCACAATCATCGAGCGAAGCACGGCTGCTATGTAAACCTGCTTCGATTGCTCTTAATATTGTCTTTCTTAAGATATCAGCTAACCAAAAATGAAACGTGTCTTGATTATTCTGATAAAAACGGGGAGCACCTAATGTGTCGTGTGTGCATTATGAATGCGCTATGAACAGTCACGTTGGGTCAGAGAAGGCTTTGGGTGGTTTTGAATGCTTTGCACATACGACTCATTCAAGTGCTCACTAGATTTATACATAATTCTCGATATAAGTTAAAATTTATTCAGCTGTTTAGTCTTTGAGGAAAATGCTTTAAACTCACCATGAATACGATATGGAAGCTCTGTTAAACAATTGAAATGAATGTCATGTGTCTACCAGTTAATGTAGACGAAGTTTAAGCTCAGAGATTCACTTACGCGCCACGCAAACTAATTTATCGGTTCCAGCCAATATCATACCGCGAACCATGAGTCCGACGCATGAGACTGCGAAAAAATTCAGTATTTGATTTGCGTGGACCGTGACGTCAATATACGCTCGTCAGGCAATTGCTTGAAGTGAACGCAATTCGCTCGTCTTCGTTTTCAATCGTAAATTGTTAAAAAAAAATCACGAACAATGAAAGGCACATGTTTTTGTCAGAAATGGTTCCTGCAATATAAATAAAATTTCATTTCTGTACGCGGGCGCGTGGACAGAAAATACTGAAAATACGAGCTCCTTTCACTCGCAGATAATGGACGGAGTTTGACTTAACAAAAAACTGAAAACAAATACTAAGGTTGAGGCTTGGGCGAGTTCGCACATACTTCGGAATTAAAAACAGCGCGGAAAGACGAGGACCAGACAAAGAAGTGACACCGACGTAGCGCTACGTCCGTGTCACTTCTTTGTCTGTTCCTCGTCTTTCCGTGCTGTTTTTAATTCTGAAAAAAATAATTTTTAAACAATCTGGTCGAAACACAGGTGTTAAAAACAATAAAAAAATAGAGCAGTATTAGCGGCGCGAGACGCGATTTATGACGAATTCGGTGGTTCTTTCCGCGCGCTTTCGTGCGCTCTTTCCAGAGCGCGCAAGATCGGTTGGTGGAAAGAAAGTGCTGTGGCCTGATCGGCTGCTTCCATTCCGAGGCCGCCTCTCCCCCTCAGAGCGCTCCCTAGCACTCCGTCTGTAGCCGTCGGAGTGCGGAGCGGCGCAGGCGCCACCCGGTACTTGGACAGGGCTCACCTGGTTTTGATGACGATGGCCGGCAGTGGTCTGTTCTAATGTGCGGGGTCCGGCATGACGGCGATTCATGTGTGGTTCTCCAAAGTGCTTGTGCATTTGACGGTGCGAGGATTACAACCGACTGGACGACATTCGTTTGTGACCGTAACTGGAAAAGTCGACGTGTGAAGTATTCCAAGTGCTTTCACGAGATAGTTCATCTCACTTCGGTGAATCCATTAAAGGGACACTCAAGCGGTTTCGGAGAAGCTACTTTTTGGTGCGATGGTGTTAAGGAAGTGTCAGTGAATGAGTATCTTCAGTTTTAGAAGGCAGAAACGCCTATTAATCACGCAGGAATAAAATACGTGCGGACTCTTTTCTGTACTTGCGAGGACCAATGAAATTATCATATGTTTGAAAATTTTGGCGGTCTTTTTAAAGTTTCGCTAAAAAAAACAATTTTCAGTTCATTTAAATATGTTGTGCATGATAATTTCACAAGACGTAAAATATTTCTAGTTTAGAATACGCGATAGCGCAATTATCGTTTCACAAACAAGGGACTACGTTTTCTATTTGCCTTCCTCCGCGGGGGGTGAATTTCCCGTTCCCCAGGGATGCGCGGAAGCGCACGTATCTCCGCGCGTTGCAGGCCGGTCGTGCCGGTCGCGGGCCGGCCGGCTCCTTCTAGCCGCAAACGTGGCGTCGGTGGTGATCGTCGGAATGGACGGCCTGGTGAAAGCTCATTGTTCCGCGTAAAAGCGGTATTCTTGACTGTGAATTTTCGTCGTGTTTCGCTATGATAACCCAGCACGTACTAGAAGGGAACATCCACCTACTCGTGCGGCGATGTCGTGGCGGCACTCTCAAGATAGCAGAAACGCCCGTGCCGTCGTGTTTGTTTACTTCGACTACAGTGGTGCTTTCTAAGCATTTGTGTCCTCGAACATCGCCCGGATTTCTGATTTGGCGCATTTCATGTGTGTGCTCAAGTTCAAGGTATTACTGGCGCGTACCGTATAAAGGATACGAATTTTCACGCGTTTTCATCACCGGAGAAAAGTGATTAGTGTTAGCAATCCTGAACGCTCGCAACGTCTATATGATCACGAAATCATATTTCTACGTTGCTATATCGCTGCTAAGATTACATTGTCTTTTATAATCGTAGAAAAGGCATGTGGCGATATTTGTACTATTGCAATGTCGTGTATTAGAGTCGTGATCGTCCAAGACGGCGCTGCATCTTTTTATTTTATTTTTTTCATTCGCTGTACCCTGCAAGCCTATCAAGAAAAAATAATAAAGCTTTAGACTAGAAAACTGCATTGAGTAGCAGTGCGTCCCCTTTTTTAGAGGGGCCGCTGACACAGCTGACGGCGGCGTACAGAAGCGGTCGCCGAGCTGACGACCAGCTGCGCTTGTTGTAGTGGTTACAGGTGTGTGTACGCGCGGCGCAGTGCGGTCGTTCCGGTCGCTCCGGTTGCAACGGACGCAGTCGTAGGTACGCGCTCGTTGCACATGTCTGAACCAGCCTTCCCCCCGTTCTCCCCAGGCGAAAGTCAACGTGGCGACATCGTTTGACATCACGTACCAGAGGTAACGCTGCGATGTCAAACGTTGGTTTGGTTACGACTTGCTCCAACCGCAAATCGAAGAACGCCCGAAAAGGTCTGCGTTTCGTCGTCCTCGGAACCCGAACATGACTCCGAAGCGCTGCTATCGTCCACATCGCACGTCGGAGTGGCGTCATAGGAAATCATCCCCAGGTCGGCTGTCCGCCGAAGAACTTCAACCTCTAACGGCGTCAGGTCCTCGAGCGTAGAGAACTCCGCCATGATCGAAGCTCGAATGACAAAGAGGTTCGGCCGATGCGGCTACCTCGGGATCACTGCGCGACGGAACGTCGTCCAACGCCATTGGCACGAGATCCTTTTGATAAGCGTGCGACGACCAATGAGAGTGGTTTCGTTTTCGGATGGATCCGAGGTTTGGCGGCCTTCAATTACATTTTTATTAAAGAAATAATCACCTTATGACTATACTTTTTGGTATTTAGGGATACTTAAGGCGTCTAAATTCAGCTGTCATTATCAAAACATGAACTCAAAAAACCACTTGACTGCCCCATTAAGCCTAACCGACGAAGAAACAGCTCGTGGAGCTCACCACTGTTTTACCGGGTTTAGTGGTCGCTTCAAGAAATTTTGAGGTTTGCTAAAAATGCGTTTAAAGGTTTGTGTTGTAATATAAAGGGAAAACCGAATATAATGCACTGTGATTTGGGTCACATCGCAATATGTGCTATATCCTGCACGCAATATTTCACCATGAGAAAAATGGGGTTTGTTAATCATTTTATATTTGCCTCTCTGCCGTACGTATGACCGCCATCGCAGCTCGTTCACTGTCGAAAACATGATGAGTTGACAACTCTTTCCAGGCATTGGCTTTCGTTCCGTTCTGCAAAAATCAATTCGCATTTTCTGTTTTTTTTTTCTTTTTAGATGCCGATGCGTGAAACAATTTACGCTCCTACCGTTATTTAATCACGTTGTGAGCATAAATTTTGCTCAATCTTCCACCGTACGCTCTAATTTTCTTTTTTATGCATTACCAGTATCAAGAAGCTCTTCTTCCGTGCCTGGTATGAGAATGTGAGAGCGCTCTGAACCCAGCGGTTGAAAATGATCCCGAGTAGCTCTGGTGGCGAAGACGGGGTGCTCTGCTAAATCAAGGTCAGAGGAGAGAGGCGGCCACCCGAATTCACCATTAGTCGGCAGTCACCTCCTTTCCCTTTGTTCTCTCTCTCGGCATTTCGGACGCGTGGAGGAAAGGTGGAGCGGCTTCGCCTTCATGATCGAGATGGTCATTGCGGAATTACCAGTGACGCCATGAACTTCGAGCGCAGAATTTCAAATAAATCTTTTTGTACATCTTGCTCTAAATATGTTTTTCGCGTAACATTTATTTTTTTGACACACGTGTCCCAATCAAACTGTTAAAAAAAAACTATTTCTTTTCAGGGGTTCGTTAACAGGTTCTTAGTTTGGCTACAACGATTTTTTTTTTTATCAAGAAAATAGAAATGGGGCATGATATTGTTATTTCTCCTTTTTCGCGCGATTCTAGGTTCTGTGCGTGAAGAGAGCTGCAAAAATATGTTCCAGGGTGACTTCCTATTGTCTCTAAAACTCGTCAGTGTCCACGTCAAAAAGCTTCTGTCAGACCTCGTCTAGCACACCCGAATCTTACTTGTCCATCCATCCAGCCTTTTATCCAAAGAGAGAGCTTTCTGCGCCTCTGTTGTGCGCATGTGTATACACCCTGAAGTTAGCCTGACTTAGCGGTAGACTTATGCCTCGTCTGAAGATGAGTAATTTAGTCAGTGCAGTAAAACTGCTAGCCTGGGGTCCTTAACGTGCACCTTGAGGAGGACCATACTTGTGGCATGTCTTAGGTTAGTAATGCTAATGGCGTCCGCGTTAGGCCTGTCAAGGTATTTTGTCTCACTTGACGCGTAAAAGCGACACGCAGCAATAATTTTTCTTTGTAATTCGATAGCGCCGGACGCAAGGCGTTTAGCAACGAACTATGTCAACAAAAATCAGGTTCATACACAAAGTTGCGTTTGAATGCGTTTGAGTGCGTTACGTCGACAAACGGCTGCGAGTCACAGGGTCGTCCTTGTTTCGTATGAAGCGTAGCAAGCAATTCAAGGAGTACATTGGCAAGCAGCATACGGAGCACGAATGTCCAGGTACTGGCAGTCGCAATCCGGTACACCGCTTTCAAACCAAAAAGCGCCTCTGCAGCTCACCGCGCCATCTACGCTCAAGACCACTAAATTCCAAGGAAACCCCGATTTCACTGTTGACGTTACCTCCGTTTTAAGTGAAGCTGTTTGGCAGGAAACCCGAACGTCGATTTTGGTTTCGGTTTCGTTTAACTAATTTCTATGAAATAATAAGCTATAAAACTGTTCCAAAAGGTTGAACATATTGCCAGGTCCCTAGAGAGTAAGAAAACAAATAAAAAAAAATAATTAAAAATCGTCTTTATGTTTTTTTTTATTAACACGTTTTGCACGGCTGTAGCAAATCCTTTACTGGCGATACATCTTACTTCAAAAATCAAATTTCCTCGGCTTCGACAGCTTTCACGTAGCTGGAAATGCTGGGATCGCAGAGCTTCGAGGTTTCGCACCGTTGAATCAGGAGGGGTTGTTGCCCCAATCCCAAGCTGGTCAGTATCGCGATACAAATGAATCGGGATAGTATCTTAGAGATACTTTCGAGTATCTTTATCTCTGTACCGAGATATGTTTGAAAAATGCATTTGCATCTCAGTAGTGAAATACATTTACAATGTATCGCTTGTATTGCGATACTTTGCCAGACTTAGTTGTTTCGATACATTTGTTGCCTTTTTTAAGCTCAATGTAAAGGCTAAAAAAATCTGTTTGGTGCAAGTTGCTTCGGAAGTTACAAAATGAATCCGCCATGTAATATGATTTCTCTTAGTCACCAACATAAAGAAACTGTGGGTTAAAAAATGTTATTAGCAAAAATACCAAAATAAGCTACTTTCACATAGCCCTCCAGTCTTTCTAATTTAACAGAGCGAACGCTATAAGTGTAGAGAAGTATGACATTGTTGTCCAGCCACACTATGGGCGGCTCAGAAGCATATAAGACTGCAGTTAAAAATGCGTCCTCACGCCCAAACGGGGTAATTTCGGTAAGACGCCATTTGTCAAGCATGGTACGCACTCTTTACCGCTCTGTAACTTTGTGTTTCAAGGGGGCATATATGTCTTTTGGCGGGATTAATGATAAAAAAAAGTTCGAGGTAAGGGGTAGTGAATACAACGGAGCAAAAAGAGGAGCACTAGAGTAAATTACCTTTCATACTCGCCGAGAACTACACGCTCCACACGTATCACAGTTCGGGGACAAATGTAGTTATAAAGGTATCTGTGTCTGCATTCCGGATTACGTTTTCGCCGTTTTTGCAGGAGTATCTCAGTGATATCCAGTTTCATAAAATAAACATGTATTTCAGTGTCCTTATTTTGGCCTTAAGATGCATGTATCTCAGTATTTGTATTGCCGAATACTTTTTGAAGTATTTTTGCCCAGCCCTGCCAGCCATGCAACGTCGCATAAACCCGTCGGGACGTTGGAGGCAGCCGTCTCTGCTATCTTGGCAAATCCGGTATCTCGGTGTCTCAGCGGCAACCCCCTCTCATTGTGCAAACCGAAAGTGCGCCGACCGCGTGGACAGCGCCATGAGCACGCGTTCCTTCCGACGGGAAGGATATGGCGATAAATCGCACTGTCTGCTGTAAATCAGGGAAGTAGAGTGCGTTCTTCTAGTGAAGTATTTTGATTTATCTTCTTCCAAGGGTGCGGGTCGCGCATTGATTCCTTAGTGCTCTTGGTGTGTGCAAGGAAACCCCTCTTGTAAGTGAAGAAATCGCGAGGGGACCCCCTAATCAATCTACTGACTGTTGTGCTAAGTCGTGACGTCATGTGCCCGCTGCATTATCCGTTTGTGAGTTAGGATCTGGCCCGTGATGTTGTGCAACCACTTGGGAGCTACACTTTGTCATTCGGGCGCCAGCTGGGCGTGCCCACGGTCGCATGTTCAATCAGGTCTTGGCGAGTCATACTTGGTCCTGCTGTGAGCGCTCTATTGTACATTTCATGGCGCGGTGTTGAAATTAAAAAAAAAAAAAGACAAATTCTTTTACAGTGCGGAGAAAAGGTATTGGGCTACGAATTACACGGTTCCGGTTTGAGTCCCCACTGAGCCGCTTGATAACTACCGCTTTTTCCCATTAATTCAGGACATAGTCACCTCTATTCCAGCGTTCGCTCTGCTAAAGTGGAAAGAGGTGGGAGGTGCTTCCGTTTGACTCTTGACCTACCACACATTATAATTATGAGTATCTATAAAGCATTATAACTAGGGTTCCCTGTTTTTGGTAAACACCGATAAACCCCAAAAATTAACCCCCGAGTCGTTGTAATCAAAATCGGGGAAAACCGACAAGCCCCGAATTTGAGCTGTCCTTGAAGGAGAGAAATGAAAACTCCACGTGAAGAAATTTTTGTATACCGCTTTATTCCCAGTTTATCCGGACCACAAACCCCAATGAATAGCCCTCGAAAGGACATTTTCTTCGAAACCACACATTATTTTGTTTTCTTTTTTTCTCGGTACATGGACGTTTCCAAGTAGTCGGCCCACGTGTAGGTTCCTTTAAGGTTGGGGAATGGTATGTATGTTCACTATTTTTTTCAACATAAACCCCGATAATTTCCAATTTTATATCGCACATCAAAAATTAATACCAAAAAGAACAGAATCCGTGGTAACAAAAAAACAAACAAACAAACAAACACCCTCCATTTGAAAGCAATATAAACACTGAAAATGCTGAACCCTAAGTGTATTAATAATAACATAATATTAATGTTTTATTGTTCTTTAGTTCCCATAAACAGATGTAACGTCTTTTGCGTGGTGCACTGTCATTTCGTGTTCACAGCAACACTACTTAAAATGCAAACATGCACGAAATTACACAAACATTTGTAAGGACACAAATACAAGCTTGCAGAGCAGACAACCTTACGCTAACCCTTGTTTGGATATAATACACTTTTGCAAGGCCGACTTGAAACTAACTGAATCAAGAAAAATATCTACGTCACAATAGCATATAATATTAAAGGCAGACTGCATACGACATAATGGCGATGACTCACGAATTCTAGTAGAATAAAATGTTAAGAAATGACGACTAGCTCTGGAGCGCGCATGGAAGTCTATATTCATCAGTAAATTCTGTTTTAACAGTACCCTGCACTACCTATGCAGAAAATGAATGTCTCGAACAGCCCTACTTGCTGGCAGCCTTTCAAGGCTAAAATAAAGACAGCAACAAATCGTAACTAAAAAAACAGTTTCCGACCAATGTATCGGTCATAAATAATTTGCATAAATTTCTTCTGCACACGCTCAATCATTTCAACTTGTGTTAAAGATATTGAATTCCAACTAATTGAACAAAATTCAAGTCCTGAGCGTACAAGGCTACAAAGAAGACGCACTACAGATAATGCTTAATTGAAAGAACTCGATAACTGATTGATCATTCCCAACTTCCTTATCGCTGACTCAACGATTTTAGAAACGTGCCCAGTGAATGAAAGAGTGCTATCAGTATAGACGCAAAGGTTTCTTACCAGAGATACACGATCTATCACATTTTCCTCAAGCACATAAGGGTAGCAGGAAACGTCTCCCTTTCTCGATAAAAAAATTACATTAGTTTTTTACGGATTTAATGACAAAGCCATTTTTTTGCACCACTATGAAATTGCACTAATATCAGTTTGCAATAGAGCACAATCAGTATAGTCTCTAATATTTAAAAAGATTTTTATGTCGTCAGCAAAAACAACGACATTTGAGTGCTTGACTCATGATACTACATCGTTTACGAACAAAATAAACAGTGGTCCTAGGTTCGAACCTTGGGATACACCAGAATTTGATGTAAAACATTCGAAAAAGTGTTGCCAACACGAACAATATTACAACGTAAACTCAAGTACACCCGCCGGCAGTATGAAGGTGAACACCTGACCTGGTTTTTTGCCTGCCTTACGGCTCCCTAAGGCTAAATTAACACTCGACGTCTCAAATGGTACGTGGCTCCTGGTCCGAACTTTGCGTTCTAGCCCTTTTCTGGAATAAAGCTTGTTCCAAATTCTTGCGGGAGCGTCAAAAACAAGAAGAGGGCTGTTCACTTTCATATCGCTCAAGGGTGTACCTCCTGAACCATTCACAAAGCCTTAAACACATGCCGTAAAAAGAAAATTTGCAGAGGTGTAAAGTATGATCAACGCGGTCAAAAGCCTTGACATGTCACAATATACGGCATCAATTTGGCCTCTATTTGTGAATATCGGCACAAAGAAATCTAGAAAAGAGTACAAATTAGTTTCAACGGACTCTCCCTTTACAAAAAAACATGCTGAAAAGTACTAATTTTTTTACTGAGGTAATTTGAGATCCCGTTATGCATAACCATTTCCAAAACCTTCACGAAACCACAAAATAATAAAACGGGACGATAGTTACTAACGAATGACAAATCACCAACCTCTAATATGGGCACGACTGTTGAAGACTTTTACAAATTAGGGAAAGTGTCCTTCATCAGCGATAGGTAAATTTATTTTTTAAAAAATACTTATACATATACTACCGGCTGCCATTTGGCAGCCAAGGTAGGAGAGGGCATACAGGGCAACACACAAGAAGACAACCCAGTTACACAATAGTGAAAGAAAAAGCATCTAAACTGGACATCTGAGAAATAACGCTGTAATGATGAAACAAATTCCTGAACAGATGAGACATTGGTAATGTTGGCTGGAAGACTATTCCATTCGTTGATGGTTCGTACAAAAAATAAGTTTTTTAAATATTCTGAAGTAAGGTGCTATAATTGTGTTGGAATGCTTATTCCATGGCAATATATGTTCCAAAAGGGGAGAAATTGTATCAGAACAAACCTTAATAATAAAATTGGGTAGACCGTCAATTCCCGTCGAGAACTTAGATTTTTATTTTCTTATCGCCTTAAGAACTTCTAGACGTCGTCAGTAAAACCAGATAAAAAGTCTGTGTTGTTAATGTTGTCTGATGCACCGGCACTTCTCAAACTAGAATAAAAGTAATTAAAGTAATCATAGAAACGATTAGCTCTGCCAATTGGCGAGGACCAATAATCAGTTGATTCACGTAAGAATAAGTTCTGTGCATTGTCGCGCATATAGTTTTAAGCATAGCGCCAGAACCATCCGAGGTTTCTCTAGTTAAACTTTTTTCAACATTCGACGAGCGCAACATTTTATTCTTTTCATAGACTTTTTTCACCAGAGCACGATAAACACTGAATATATCATACCAGATGGTTAGTACTGGTTTCTCATACATTCGATTAGAGTGTGACTTATTGCGAAATAGGCGTTTTAGTTCTCCAGACAACCAGCTAGGATACATAGATTTATGTCCTTACCGTTTCGGAATAAAAACGCTCATTGCAGTAAATACTGCCGTAGTTCATTTAGTAGTGACTAAATCAACATTCTGATCCGATAAAATATTAGACCAATTATGCTGAACAAGACTATCGCTGAAACCGTAATAGTCTCCATTCTGTTAACAAAATGACGACAACTGATGATTAGCATGGGGCCTACATGAAAAAAAAAAATTAACTACAAAGAGGGGATGATATGCATCAACAGGCACCAAAAGTATAACAGCTGGAACAAGATACTTTCTGGGTGCGTTTGATAAGCATAAATCAAGCACATTATCAGCAGTTTTTTTGCAAAAGTTAAATTGAGCAAACCCATTGAAATATGAAAAATAATGTAACCATTCCGCTTGCTTAGAAGAAACACTATTCATGCGACATCGTTTTAGTCGACCAATCAAGAACAGGAAGGTTAAAATCTTCATATATCTGTACCCTGTATTTAGAAAAATTAGCAGTAACACTATAACTAAGAATGCAATCTCTTTTGTTTGATTAAGTGTTACCTATACTCGGTTGTGCATGTTTTTTTTATGTTTTATGTTGCCTTGAATTGTCTGTAGACATTTTTCGTCACACTCGGGCATACACACAGTTGCTTTTTCCGATGAAATCTAATTCAAAATATATTTTGTGCTAATATTAGCTCTAATCGGTTGCTACCGTTCTACTTCTGACGTTTGATATTATTTTGCTAGAAAGTTGCCCATACGTTTCAGTAGAATGTGCCAACACCAGGAAGGCAAGTTAGAGCAAGGTCCAAAGAGTTAGGAATATAATGCAACCTTCGGTGACGTGAGCTGAGTTGGCGCAGCTAATAAAGCACGTGGCTATAATGTGCCTTTCAGAAACGATAATCAGCAGATGCAAGGGATGATATGTTGAGAATCTAAAGGTTATAAAATACCATAGCTAAAACGTATTTCAGTGTTTCAAGCATATTTCAGGAGAAACACTTTTGAAATGGGGCGTGTCTTTAAAAACAGAAGGCGCTCTTTCGAACAACTTTTTAACACACTGGCGATAATTATTAATGCATAGGTTCCACCTGTAATAGTCACCAATAGATTGTATCGCAGTTGCAAGCCAATTTGAAACCACGAATTTTTTCGAATTTCTTGTTCTATTTGCGATTTGTGCAGCTTTCCGTTTATGATCAAGAGTTTCAGATTGAAGGACTTTTTTCAGCTCCAGACTGGGCGACACTTTTTTTTTTTAGGTTTGGAGAGAACTGTGTAGTTGCGTTGTTGACTACGGTAATAAGAAATAACTATACGTATTATAGCCTATTTCACACCAGGTCCGTTCGCAGTCGACGCTTCGAGGCGATAGGGCCAATCAAGAAGCGACAAAGTTTATCGTCATGGCACACGTCGTCTTTGAGCGTTTGCTGTAACAGGCTACAGTTATCATGGACCACCACTCTGCTTTTGTTTCTTGTGTCCGTGATTGCTTTGGCCGGCGCTATGACTACAAGCAATGTGACCTTGCAAGTTTTGTGCTGCTTGATTGGGTTCATTGGATTGTAACGTCGTCTGCGATTAGACTTGGAGTAAAACGAAGTTTAAGAATGCAAACATTGAATCGTATATCTTTTCCAGAAGCATAGGCTCGCATTTTTCTGATCGTATGCCAGTTATCAGTGCTCGCAGTACAGTGAGCATTCAGCACCTTATAGACACACCATAGTTGCCTCCTCTGATGACCCTTCCGTTTCATTCCCTTCAAGAAATGAAAAAAACTGCAACAAATGAAAAAGCTACACCTTTCTAAGATAACAGGGCCGCTACGTGCCGGTATGAACATTTTTAAAAAGAAAATACCATGTAGGCCGCCTCATTATGTGAGATATTAAAACTTAGAGTTGAAATTAGCAATCTCTCAGATCGTAAAGCTACCTTCCGCATCTTGCGGCAATCCTAATACAGACTAGTAGCGAAGCAAAAGTATGGCCAAATTTAAATGTAAACCTTTTTTTAGATGGACGGGGGGCACATAATTTAAAACTTGGTGCAAGTTGTTGAATAAAACGGTATCCCAGATAGGTTCAGACATATTACTTATCGACTTTATATATTGCAATTTTTTACGCTTTTTTATTGCCTCTTCAGCCAATTGTGTTTCCTTTCGTCCCGAGAAGTGAAGACTGAAAAATAAGTATCCAGTAACAAAGACGCAAAAAATCGAATCATTCAATTTTCAATATTAAAAATAAAAGCTATATAATTTTATGCTTTAGAAAACAAAGCTATATATGCTAAGCTTAGATTGTTTCTTGCAGGATTTTTGATCTTGAGCTATGGATCTGTATCGACACTCTAAGAGAAAATGTGAACATCACAATGGCAAAGCTTCATTCAAATCCAAAGAAGATTATAATCACAACCCGAGCTAAATGTATTCCACGAACTACAAAAATTATTTGGAAGAAAGATACTGAAAACAAAAGAAACGTTCCCTTCGTGATTATGTTATCGACTGCGCAGTTGTCAGAAAACGAGTGAAAAGTGGCAGTAAGCAAATGAATTAAAAAAAGACAGCAGGAGTCATTCCTTTGAATATTTAATTTCGTTGACGCGTTTTAAATACTGAGTTCTTGACCATCGTCATAATATGCCCAGTTTGCTGGAGTTCTCGCAACTATATTTTTCTCCGCGACACTCTCTTGAAGATCTAAACCGCGAAGGGACTCGGATAATAAAACTAATGCTTACAAGCGCGACAAAAACCTTTGCAGCGGGCAAGGATAGCGAGTCATGGCAAGACTATTCCAGAGTGTGGAGTGATCGAAGGGTCACGTGGTCGTTGAAAAGGCGGGCCACACTCTGGTGTCTTCATCACGCGCACAGTTTTTGCTGTTTTGTTTCCCTTAGCTACGGTATAAAGGACTCTAGAAGCCTAGCTTCGCCATTAAATAGAGTGGTGAAAAAATTAATTTTTCATTTTCCTCAGTAGGTTTTGAGAACGGGCAGCAAATCTCTAGTTCAAAAGAACCAACTAAATCATTGAAAAATTTAATTAGTAAGCATTAATATTTATTATTTATACTGCAAAACAATTATTTTCCTTCGTACCATGATGTCCACTTCAGTCTAAAAGTCTGCCCTTATCTAAGTCCCTGATACTAAGAGGCAACTTTGTAAACATTATTTCTTGTGGATTAAAGGCCCTTCATGCCTATAATTTGATCACCGTTAGAGTTTGGGTACTATCGAAACAAAAGAAATAAATGTATGGATTGGAGTTCACTTTGTGTCGATGGGCATTCAACCGACAGACGATGTTTCCATTCTTTCTTAGTGACATCCGTACATTTGGCAACCTACCGCAAACCGTTATTGAAAGAGAAAAACAAAATATCGATAAAAAATAAGTTGCTGTAAAAAGCAAATACTTCAAACTGCCGTATTGCACTTTGAAGCTGTGAGGCATATAGAAAGGCGCAGCAAATTGAAACTCAAACTGTGAATTCGCCGCCCCCCCCCCCCCCCCAAAGAAAAAAAAGAAACAAAAAAAAATTGTTTTGTACCAAGTCGACACGTCTTCACAGTGACACTTTTATTTGAAGCACCGTATTGGACATTGTCCACAGCCGCGCTTGTGGGGAGCAGACATGTCAATATAATGTCGGATAAAATGTCAATAAAACGTGACAACGAAAAATATATAGAGGGTGACCGATTCGATCTTTCTTATGAGCAGAATGACCAGAACTCGTGTCCCCTCTGACCATATAAACTTTAAAAAACACACAAAAAAAAAACTTTGATCTATCCATCCGGGTGCAGCTTCTTGGTTTTCCTGGCATCCTTCGCTGCTTTTCTTTTTTTTTTTTATATTGAAGGAAGTTGTGCGAGCGGGAAAGCATATGTCGATATTTTCGCTGCGCGCTGAAAGCGGACGGCCATCGTTTCCTGCCGCAGGTACAAGCTTTTTTGGGGAGAAAGATTGTCCCATAAAAAAAAAAATGAACACAAATAACAATGATATTAAGATATATCACCTCAAAATCGCGCCTGTCAAATAATAAAAAAAAAACATACCCGGAAGAGTGATTTATGAAACACAAAAGGGGAAACAATTTCTAGAGTTGGCATAGACAAGCCGTTGTTTCGTGATTGTACCCTAATTTGATATATTCTCGAACGCTCTTGTGGAAGCGTTAGACTCGACAGTAAAGTTAGCCAGTTCAGTATTGCTGATAGTAAGTGTTACGCGACATCTTGTTTATAAGCAGGAAATTGGTTCACGTTTTCTTGTTTACGAATACATTTATCACGGAAGGTAAGGCTGATAAATGACCTAAGAGGGCGTTTGATTAGTGCTTCTCATGAAAGGACGGAGGGATTTAACTTAGTTCACCACAATATTTATCGCGCAGATGTTATTGAGCCGTGCATCGTGTCATTCACACGGTGACTTGAAATATATGCGAAGCCTGCACTCGCTAAGAAGCAATTATGTATGAAGGCATGAATAAATCATGATTTTCTCGCGAGTAGTGCAATGAAATTACGACTTTGTTTTGCTATTGCGAGTACGTAAAAATAATATTATTTTTAATAGATTGATCGCGTGTGTTGTTCTTTCCAAAAACAAAACAAGGAAACTATCATTATACTTACAAAACTGCAAACACATTCTTTCGCTTTTCAACCCAAAATACAATACAGAAAAAAAAGACAACAAGAAAACACGCATGCAAAATTGACGCCTCCTGCTTTGGAATGTTCAAACGTTCTTTGAAGTTCCACCATATATCTAAGCTTTCGAAGCACTTAAAGAAATATCCAAACGTCAAATCGTTTTAGTACACGACATTTTTTTATTATTTTAGGGTTTTTGTTAAATTTCAACGTTAGGGTTATTTAAGATAAGATCGACGAAAGGGTGGCTGGTTGACATTCTTAAATCAACTGATGTTTTTATATGCCCTTGTCTAGTGCCTGGTATAAACGAATCCACACTTAGTTTTGACCAGAAAAATATATTTGGGGACAGGAAAAATCGTAAGGCATGACGAGGTGGTTAACGCGCACTGATGAAGGGAGCACGCTTGAAATTGAGTAACTAAAAGGATAAAATTAGAAGAATTTTAATACTTTTTTTTAGAAGAGACTATGAGTACAGCTTGCTTGTAATATAAAGTAATAATGTTTATTTAACTTTTCTTTATTTTTCTAAAAATTGCCAAACATGCCTGCTCGAACTACAAATTGCACAATTTGGAGGCCTGTATCCCATGAAATAATTTAATAATAATTATATAATTTGCAGGTAGTATTATAGTTATATACGGCTATTATTTAAAATATAAGTAAGGTATCTGAGTGATAGTTTAGTAGGGATTTTTTTTTAACCAAACATGGAAAAAAGATAAAAAAACAAAAAAGTTTTGATGCAAATAGAAGAAAAAGACTTTCGATTTTTATTTTAAATTTGGGTACCCTGTCATACTCGATTTCGGAATTTATCCCTATTAAAACACGTTGTATTTCTTTATTGAGAAAGAAGACACAACTCCCCAAAGCAGGGTCCTTTTTTAAAGCCTACACTTAGCAGTGCCCTTTACGAGAAGTGACTCTGAATTCCAGTTTCACTAAACTAACACATATCTTTCACGTATTTTTTTTTTCAGATGAGTTCACTGAGGAGTAGAGTAATCGGTCACACACTAGAAGTGAGGAGAAACTATATACAGCATTTTACAAATACAAAGAGGTAGCATATTAGATACTAGTGAAGAAAAGATGATGCAGTGTGAAGTTTTACATTGCGGTATAACTTATATTTAAAATAAAATAAACAACTTCAGTTCAACACACAAAATTAAAATAAAGATAGACTACTAAAATTGTTCAGGTTAGCTCTGTATTTCCGAGGACCAACCGTTTCACGCGAGGGGTGCCACCACGCCAGACTGTAAGAGCTTCGATACTCTCGGTGTACGAATTGATCGTGGGAAGATGAGATATTTTATCCTGCGTGATGATAACGTTCCGTGATTTTCATATGGTGATCAGATAAAGATTTTAAGCTATCACCAAGTAAAATAGTACGTTAAATTCCCGCGAAGAAAACTGTGACAAACAAGATAACCCTGCACTCAAAATGAGCACTCCTTGGGGCATCAAATTCGGCCCTTTAGACTAAGGCCTTCTTCGATGTACCCATTTAATAAAGTTTCTTCTAACCAGATCCGACTGTCCGTGCTGCATATATGTCACAGGTTCCTTCTATTGTTGACTTGCACAGCCGTCACGCGTGCCAAGGCTGAACGCCAGGAAAGGCGCCCACCGTCAGCCACTCTTCTTCTTTTATTATTATTATTATGTTTTTTACTGACGATATTGAACAAGCTCATTTTCGTCTGGATACGCAAGATGCACCCAGTTTCTCAAATAGAACGCTCACCATTGTCCTGACCGTCTGATTGACGTTTACTGAACGTTCTCTCAGGTTGTTCAGCCTGGACTGGTGCTTCACGAGCCCACCAACTCCGTCGCACGCATTTTCCCATTTCCAGGTGCATAAAATAACTACTGGGCTTGTGGGCAATCATTCTCTGCAAACTGGCGAAGCTGGTAGCGATTCTTAAAATCGCTACCAGCTTCACCGTATGTAAGGGACGGGGTGGCCCCGTCCCTTACATACGTCACGTGCGAGTATACCGCAACCAAATACTTTACGAGGGGGAATACAGAACACTCCCCGCGAATACAATGGCCTCGGAGACGACAGGTTTTGCGCGCTTTGAATGGGTGGAAGTGTCATGGCTTTGCGGATTTCCCCTTTAGGATCGGAGGGTGAGTAGCGCCGTCTCTCGGTGCGGGATATTTTACTACCGGTCGAACACGGCCTCCGGAGTCCGAGATCCCGAAGCGCGCCTTCGCGCGCGCGCTTCGGGATCTCGGAGGCCGAACTTCTTTCAGTGTGTGCACGCTCTTCGGTCGCAGCGGCGTAGGTTGTCTGTTGGATTTAAAAACCACCGGACATTTCATTAGTCACTCATTTAAAGGTCGCGTATACGTAGGATGAGCTCCATGTCTACGTTGTGTTATATAAACCGCAGGCATGTAGCTCCATCAGCGAGTACCAAAATTTGTACGGGCGGTATTGAAAGGTGTTCTAATAAATGTGGTTAGTCGTAATCGCACTTCAAAGCTGTACAGAGCAACTTATACTAAGGAAATATATCGAAACGAGGCGCACGTTTAGCAGTCACAGCAATGTATTGTCATATACTTCACAGCAAAATATTTGCTACTATGATTATCGCTAAGGCGCCCGAGGTGGTACTTTGAGTAAACGACCCTATTTTCGCGATCTCGGTATGTCGGGAATTTTCCAAAGTGCTGATTTCGGTAATGTCTGGCTGGCGCAAAATTCTGATATCTGGAGCGGGGTTCTGTGTATTAGATATGAGACGATTTAATCGAGTAATCAATTTCTCGCTATCTTCAAAGTGCGAATAGATGGTGCTTTGCAGCAGCCGAAGGCAACAAAAAAAATATTCAGAAAGTTGGGAATATTTTTTTATTACTTCGTGGATAGTCATCATTATTCGTAATAGACCATGCTGGCCTTGAACAAAGTTGGTTTGGATTATTTTAGTATTTGTACAATGATAATTGAAGGCGCGAAATCAGATTCCACTCATAAATTTCATTCGACAATTTTTTTTGTTGAGAAAGAATATTTATTGCACATTGAACAAATATGTACAGCTTTGCATTCAACAAACACAGATCTCTGTTTACACAGACTACAAGGCTTTGTACAAATATATACATCTCAGCATTCAACAAACACGGACCATATATATGTTTTACACACACAATTTGAATGAGGTAGGTCAGCATGAGTAACGCGAAGCTGAAGTTGTTTACTTATGTGATTTGATCTGGAGGGAACCGAAAGAATGACAGGTTTATGCCCTGCAAGGTCCGGTTTTCGCAGTGGAGAACGGACCACACTGTCCCTCCTGCCATTTGCACGGATAGTTTACAGCGGCGAACGCGTCATACTTGGTGCACTACAAAAGGACACTGTAGCGTGTCATCCGTAGAGAAGGACGCTGGCATCAACATGCGGTGACAGGTCGCGCAACGGTAGCCACTGATAGTCGTCGCGCCCGGCTTATCAACACGCCTAGCCCGGCGACCGCGTGTTCGCCCGCCCGTGTTTGGCATCGTCGGTGACGCATATCGGTCATGTGTTCTGGCGGGAGGAAAAAATGGGAGAGGAGGGGAGAGAAAATAGGGAGAGGGACGCACCCAAATTATCCCGCGCCACCAGGGGAGGAATCGGCGCGGCCATCGCTCCGTCTAATGCAAATGAGCGGAGTGTCCTGTATTCCCCCTAGTAAAGTATTTGCCGCAACGTTGCCTTTAACCCACTCTTTCCCTTTTTCAAGAGCCAAGTACGTGATAGCAACGTCGTCAAACAGGTCCTCACTGATGGTATCCACGCTGTTTGTACTTATCTCATCGTCGCTACACATGTAAATATCGTAACTTTTTTTTTATTCAGTGGTATGCTTTGACTTTGTCAGGAAGCACGATCGTCCAGTTTTCAGAAAAGTCAAAATGTAAAACAATGCTCCCGCGCTGCATGCAGCTGCTTTTCAATGTAGATCGCTTTACCTTGAGTTTGTCGAATATGGTTGTGAAATATCCAACTTTCAACCGTTACCTGAACAACTTTAAGGAGAATCTTAAAATCCAATGTTTTTTTTTTTCGTTTTTTTTATAAAGTCGCCGGATTCTCATGTTGTAAACACAATCTCTTCATGCTCTGGGATATGAGGTTCCTCAAGTGTAAGAGACTGGCCTTTTGGGCAGTGATCACAGTCTCCTTAAAGACACAGACTTGTTAGTGGGTCGCACAGAAATGCTGAGTTCATTTTCCCAGTGTTGAATGTTGAGCCCATAACGTTCTTTATGGCGGCAATACAAAGGTAATAATTGGCGCAGCGCACACAAACGCACACATCCTGGTGTGTTATACATTTGACCCATCTAGGGCGCAAAGAATATAGTTTCGTCAGCCCAACGCCGGAATCAGGATGCTTGTCTTTGTATACGCGGAAGGCCTCTCGGATTGAGCGTGTCATTAAGCGCTTTGGCACGAACGTTTTCTCCTCGTTGAGCATGAAACAGAGATCACGTCTTTCTCGTTGGGACCCAGGCACGAACATTGTAGCTTGTCTTTCGTGAAGTACTCTAGCGCAGCAGACAGGTTCCCAGGGCTCACCTTGCACCTCGTGTAAGGATCAGACTCATACCACGGGCCATGCTTTTCCTTACCTAAAACATAAACATTGTCGCCAAATTTACCTTTCTTAGGTTAACATGGTCACAGTGTTTACGCTCTATTGTACTTAGGCGGGGCTCGAGTATTTGGGGGTTCTGCTCTCTGTCGGTGTGCCTCTTTGTGCCTATATTATCGCCTGCGAAGCCAGCGAGTGGAATGGCGACAGGCACGAATGCTCAGTAAACAGGCATCGGCGACCATTATTTGCTGGTTGAAGCGAACCCTCTCATTCTTGAAAGCGAGCGGGGAAATGCGAAAAAAGATTTAATCGGCCGTTTTGCCAGAACTAGCGACGAGTGTCGCCTGCTACTTTCGTGAACTATTGCGCCATGATCGTGATCTTCGCGAGGAAATGATTGTTGCTAGCCACAGAACACTATCACGAAGAAAGGGAATGCTTGAATATGTTTTTATCCTGGATATAAGTCAGGATTATACATAAAAGAGAGGGAAAGAGAGAGAGAGAGAGAGATGGAGATAGAGGGTAAGAAGGAGGAGCGTACAGTGCCGTAGGAAAATAAAGTAAACAAAGTTCCCAGTGACCGATGGCTAGAGGATATTTTCTCGGATCACTAGTTCGTAATATGGTAGCTCTTTGTACACAGTAGCTTCTACTCAGTTTTAGTGTGTTAGCGATTTCTATAGTTATCAATAGCCTCATCTGAATAAAAATATATAAAGGATGTGCGTTAGTTTCATTAAACTGGAACTAGATCACTTCTTGAACAGGGCACTGCTAAATATAGGCTTTGAAAAAGGACCCTACTTTGGGTAGTTGTTTCTTTTTTCTGAATAAAATAATGCAACATGTTTTCAATAGAAATCTGCCCAAATAAAGTACAACAGGGTACCCAAAATTAAAACAAAAATGGAAGGTGGCGTTCTTTTTTTTTATTTGCATCGGAATACTTCGTTGTTTGATTTTTTTTCCCGTGTTTGCCTAAATATATTCTGACTAAGGTATCGATCAGATACCTTATTTATTGTTTAAATAACAGCCATATAAGCAGAATACTATCTGCAAATTATATAACAATAATTCAAACATTTCATGAGGTACAGGCCTCCAAATTTTGCTATTTGTCGTTCGAGCAGGCATGTTTGGCAATTTCTAGAAAAACAAATAAAGTTTAAATAAGTATAATTAGTTTATGCTACAAGCACGCTGTAGCCATAGCATCCGTTTAAAAAGTAATAAAATTCTCCTAATGTTATTGTTTTAGTTATTCACTCTGAAACTTGCCCCCTCTATCAGTGCGCGTTAATGCAACTGTCCACCTCTTCATGCCTTACAATTTTTCCTGTGCCCAAATATTTTTTCTTGTCAAAACTAAGTTTGGATTCGTTTATACCAGACACTAGAAATAGCATATAAAAATATCAGTTGATTTAAAAATGTCGACCAGCCACCCTTTGGTCGATCTTATCTGAAACCACCCGTTAAGTTACTCGAACAAGTTTAAAAGACACATGTATCAGAGTCAAAGCCAATGTGGGTGCTTTTACGGCTTGACAAGGGACGATATATCAAACGCATAGACACCAGTTGTTCAATCAAAAGTATTAGTCTAAGCAAGATTTTCTGCGATTTACTTAATAAAAACTATATTGTGAGGATGCATATTGATGTCCGCTGCTGTCTTGTTCTAAGCACTAGAGGCAGGGTCATTTATACAAAAATTTCGGAATTCTTAAAGAAATTTGAACAGTCTGGCCACCACAAGGAGCGAAGTCTGACAACCGGTAGATGACAACTTCCGGCCGCCATTTTGGATTTTGACTCAGGAATTTTATGTGATGTCTCAGGCATGAGGAAGGGAAAGAAGTAACGCCATCTTGTGTTATCGCGAAATCAACTAATTCTAGCGGAAAAAAATCTCCCTTTACTGGCCAAACACGCTTAGTATGAACGGCTCTAACTCGAGGCAGAAACAACAAAAAAACAAGGTTTGTCGTGTGCATGCTTATACAGCCGGAAGTCAGTCGGCCTCAGTGGGCATCTGGTGTCTCAGCTGTAATGAGCAATCTAGCCAGTGGGGTGCAACCGCAGTGATGGAAGTGCTGCGACAAATTGCGCCAAATTGCGCCAAGGACGCAATCCTGCTACATGTCGCGCCAAATTGTCATTTTACCGAAGAATTGCGCCAGGCCTGCGCCGATATGAGATGTAGCAATAAAAAAAAAAGTTGAAGTCTTATCAGAGCGCGTGGCGGTATTTGTCACGCCGCAACTGTTACGCAAACCAAAACTGCGGGGGCGCGTTATCATCGTCATCATTGAAAGGAATAACTTTTGCAACATCTGAGACCAAAGCCGCAGAGGCTAAGCGAAGAACCATTCCACTGAGCAGCCTATTTTTTAAAAAAAAAAGGCCGAGCTTGTGGGTGTTTTCAATGTTGGCCCGCCCTGTTCGTGTGCGCTAGCTACCAGCGAAGTCAAAGCTACCGAGTGCCCAATGCACTGTGCATTTCGCGTGGGCTCGTGCAGTGGGGGCACCATTACGGGCTCCAAGCGCGCCCTTGAAGGTTCGGCTTCGCTCGCACCGAAGCTGGAACGAAGCATAGCTGAGTTGCACCAAATTCTGGATGTAGTGCTGGTAAAGCGTCACCGTCCTTTTCGGAGCACAAAGCACTGCGCGACTCGCGCGACTGCGGTGTCTGCTCCGCGGGTGTCGCTTCTCTGCAGCGCGTCGGTGCATGCCAAGGAGCGCACTCAACGGGTTAACTCGCCGTGATCCGATCGTGACTTCGCCAGCACATCCAAAATGAATCGGAATTTTTCAAGCGAATATCGGATAACGCAATATTTGAAGCTGCCGCCCGAAATACAACTCTAATCTGAACTAAAACATTCCAAAACAGTGAGGGTCGTTAGATGCTGCTGCAGATACCTTAAAGAAAGTGCAGGATGATAAAACTAAATATCCTGTACCATCAGAACTTAGTGTGACGTATTTAATTGTATTTTTTTTTTATCTGACGAGCAGATAAGCTTTATTTTGAAAAAAATGTTTTTTTTTGTGTTTAATTTGTTGAATTTTATATATCTTGTCATAAAAAGGCGACAGGCGCTATGTTCCAATAATAGAGATGGGCTTTATATGGCAAGGCAGCATTATTTTATCTTCAAGTAATATGCCAACATATGCCGGACCGTGCTCCAAAAGGGCCACTACCTGCTTCATAACAACATTTAGCCTGCTACAAGGCCTGCCCCAAAAGGTAAAATGGCACTTCCATCACTGCAACCGGTATCTTGTGGTCTTTATTGTCCACTACGAAGTAGTGATACACGATCACACGCCGGTACGATGCTCGTCCAGATGGGAACGGGCAGCGGTGGGGATTGAACGAAGGATCCACGGGTTCAGCTGCGCGAGCTTTCGCTCCACGTGCACTGAGCAGGGGCCTTAAGCTGGACACTTGGCAAAAAGTCGGCAAGAAATTCGGCGGCCGGGATTAGCCGACGCCGCACTTGACCTTGGCATCCGGCATATTGCCGCGCGCAGGGCTGAGAAAGCAACGCTCGGTCACGGACCTCCAGAAAGTTCCCGTTTATTCATGTACCGCACGTAGCTTCTATCATTTATTCCTGCTTTTGTTTTCTAGAAAGTGCGTGTTCATTCTCGCCCCGATCACGCGACGCTCGAGCCGCTTTCGTCGAATCTTCGAGATAGCGACGCACTCTAGATAAGAGGCCGCCCGTGACCTGGTCGAGTCAGTCTCGCCTCAGCGTTTGATCGTGCTGCTTCGCCGCCTTCGACGCCCGCGACGCTCTGTTGTTATCCTTCTTTTGTACCCTTTTATTTTTGGCACAAGTTCGCCAAATTCAACGTTTATTTCTTTCTGTTTATTTCCTGTTTTTTGTTTGGTCACCACCCGTGACAATATCACAGCTGCTGGATTTTTCGCCGACGCTTTAGAAAATTCTACAGGTTAGGACGCCTGGTTTGCGATAGCCCACTCGGCCACCAATCCGCCCGCATGGTGGGTTCAGATAAAGACCCTCCTAGGGGTATCAAAAATATTTTATTGCGAAAGCATTAACTGTCTCATGAAACAAACTGACGTCTTCAGTTTGAATCGCGAAAACGGCCCCTATAGGTTCCGCGATTTCGCCTTCGGTTTCATTGGCTGGCGCGCGTCGACAGGGCTCCTATATGCCGCTGCGCCATGGCCTCCGAGATCCCGAAGCGCGCGCACGCTAATACGTAGCAGACGACAAAGGGAGCGGACGAGCGGCTTGCATGCATTCACAACTCATAAGAAATGCTTAGGTGTACCTCGAGCTTTTTTTGTTTTCAATTAAAGGTTTATGAGGTTGAAAAACATTCCCACAGAACGGAATCAACCTTACTTTTGCGAGGGACCTCTTTGTTTTCATAAAAACACATCGCGTCTGAGATTAGGTGGAACAACGATTTTCACAACAGACCGATCTCACCAACCAGTTTCGTTGCCCCACCGCTGCCCGCAAGCATTGTGGGAACTGTAGTCTTTCTGTACTCGCGACAACCCCGCTCAGGGTCTGCACGAGCAGAGCACGAGACGATGCGAGCTGTCTGATGCACTGACACATGCCCCCTCTAAACTACACTCCTGCGGTGTCACGCATGCGTGGAACGCTCAGTGAGATTGGCCTATTGTGTGTAGACGTAACTTAGACGGCCAGAGGATTAAAAATGCATCTTTATACATCCTGAATATTTTTATCTGTTGTGGGCAGGGTGCGACGGCACGCGTGACCCACAGCGCTCGAGACATGCTCGGGCTTCGGGCGCCAGCGTTCAGTGGCCGGCTCCCAGTTCAGTTCAGAAAACGTTTATTGGCCATAAAATAAGGGTCCCAAATGATAATGATCGACTTCTTGTTTTTGTTTTATATTTACCTCGTTGGTTTCTCTTGGGGGCGAGCAATACGCCGCGAGGCCTACTGTTCGCCCACGGGTTGAACAGCAGGGTTTAAGCCCGTTTAGACGTTTTAGCCGAGTGTTTTCTTTCCCTTTTGCTACGCCCCATATGCCTACTTGTTCGTTAAATTAGACTTCGGATACCGGACGCCATTTTTTGCATCTTCGATTACGGCTTAGCCGTCGTGTACATTGCCTTTGTGCATTATCCTAGTTCCTTTTTTCGCCTTTTTGTGTTTTGTTTTCTTTCTGCGGTTGCTTCTGCAATGCAGACGCGCCGCAGACCCGCCGCGGAGCAAGGCGTTACTAGAGGGGCGCCTGGCCCGACGACCACGGACCTGATGGCTCGGGTTACCACCTCTGCGACACGGTTGCGCCATGGCTGGACCAGGGTGACCACAGACCTCAGAGGCAAGGGCCACGTCCCAAGATTCCGGTTCCGTCGAACACAAGTTACGACGACCAGAGGTTCGTGGCCGACTTCCTGGCTGAGCTGGTGGCCTAGCTATTACCTCGCAACGGGAACCTCGGACGACTACGTCCTCGCGCGCACATTGCTATTTGCGTTCCAAACAAATCCAGCGCGCTGGTGACTCATCGTGGCCGCCTTCCTCACCTCGCTAGACATTCGGAGAAATTTCCCAAACAAGTTTCTTCCATGGCGGTCCAAGTCTCGAGTCCAGCAAGAACTTGAGCGCCGGACCCAGCACCCGCACGAAACCTTGGTCGATTACGTCCGGTGATGCAGAAGCTCTATGAGAGAGTCTGCTCAACGAAGTCGGAGTCGGACGGGGTTACTTGGGTCGTCGAGAAGAGCCGCCCAAGATTCCGTCCGTACCTGCATGGCCGCACCTATCCGACCCTGAAGCAGCAGGACGTTCACGGCATACAAGAGGCGCTCCTGGCCGAGTTCCAGTATCGGCCCCCGCCGCCTCCTGAAGAAGCTCTCGAACCGTTCTGTTCCTGGCAAGCTCCCGGGCACAGAAGAAGTCGACTCAATGACAAATCCTGGATGCTGCGGACTGTCTCCCCAGTGCGCTGGACCTTACGCCCTCGTGCGATTGGATCGCGGGAGACCACTCCTTGGTTCATACACCCACCTATGTGGCCGGCCGGCTGGATCCGGACTACGGCAGAGTGAAAGCCGTCCAAGGTCCTACCCCCGCAATGCTACCCGTGGTGCGCATCGCTACCGTAAGTCTGGCGAGCCACAGTAAGTAAGGCCACAAAGACAGGCGCCAGCAAGTCCGACGCACGGTCCTGATTTTGGCAACAGGGTGCGCTAGCTGGTTCGGTTGCAGTCGCCATGGTCACTTCCGGCATGACTCCTTTCCTATATCCTCTCCACTTTTAGCTTGCCCCAGCTTGGCTCCCTTCGCAGCTTTGGATATACTTTTGCGGTGCTCCTGCGCACTCCTAAGGGAAAACACGCGTGTATTTTGTATGACATGCGGTGCAACAATCCCGGGGCCTCAAGAAACGAGTGCAGTTGACTGCGCTGACCCCTGAACGCCTGCCGTCCGTGGCGACCATAGACAACTCGGAAAAACTTCCATCGCTATGTGGAGTCAAACCTGGCCCCGAGGTAATTGAGGATCGTATCACAATTAGAGTGCTCGGAATGTCTGTGGCAGCGCTGATTGATACCGGCGCAAGGTTGTCACCTCTTGGGGACCACGTGATCAAAATCTGCAAAGACAAGGAAGCTAACTTGCGCGAGTCTAACGTGCGCTTGCAGCTAATGTTTGCCCCAGTAATGCCCGCAAGTAAAAACCGTGAAATTACCGATCGGGTTTAAAGAAAAAAAAAAAAAAACGCCGTCAGCGATTCGTTTGCTTACCTGGCACCACGGTACCTATTATTTCGGGGTGAGATTTCATTTTCCGGGAGAACCTGGTTCCTGACTTCCCGAAGAAAGGATACAGGTTCTTAAGATACACGAAACTGATCCCGCTTTCCAGACAAGAGAATTGTCGTCACCGTCGGTAACGTTGGCGTTAGAACGTCTGCTTTGCGACTCTCATGAGCGGTAGGCGATTCCTTGCAGAAGTGTCCTTCTACGGACAAGCAAAATCGGCGTCTTCAGGGTCTCCTGGAGGAGCTTTCCCTGATGTGCACGGAGAACCCCAGTCAGAACCGGTGTCCTGAAGCATTTCAGTTGACACCTGGGCCCGTTTTCTCGAACGCAAACCGTGGTTTAAAGTGAACTATTGTCCCTAGAACGGGGAATTTTAGGTCACGTAACTGGACGAGCAGGGGCGCCGAGGGAGAAGCAGTACCTACAAGCAAAATGGCCGCGACGTCGCTTAATGAGGGCTAATAGTTCTGCTTGGTTGTGCCGAGCATTCATTTCGATCCGGCTGTTATATTAATGACGCACCATCAACCTATTAGCACGTCAAGCAAAGCGGTAGTTCAGAGGGTCAACTAAGCTAACCGACGGCAGCATTCCGCGAACGCAGCGCTCTTCACCAGTCCGGGTCCCAGGACATATGACGGTACATCAGCCTTGCAAGTGTTTTTATGGTGAGTAAAAAATGTTTTGCGAACAAGCGTTGGTATACGAACAGGTTTAATTTGTTACACTATGCACGCCAACTCGCGAGCAGCGATTACTTTGCGGAGAAAGGGGGTTATCTTCGATAAAGTCTTCGTTCCGAGTGAACAGCTGGGACATTGTACCGCCTTTTTTTTTTTGTTCGCAGTGCGCCGACAGTATGCCGACAGCCCCGAGGTTTCTACATGTCCCCGGTGGCCAGCAATTCAACGGTGACGAGAACCTTAGCTTTACGCTGAAGCAGTGCCGCTGCGTCTGGTTCTGACCGCGACGGTCGGTCGATGCATCCATCAATGGAAAAAGTAGTACAAGCGCGGTATACGAATCAACCTCGCCGATGTCATCTGCAGAAGTCGCAGAAACGAGAAATAAACAAACACTTACCACAAAGAAAGTTGACGAGATCATCCTTTCGCTTTTTTTTTCGTTTTTAAAAGTGATAGTACACTCTAAGCAAAAAGGGAGCGCGACTTAGTCCCCGAAGGGAGCAAGTGCGTTGCCACAACCATTAGTCCCCTCGGGGACTAACGGGAAGGGGAGTAACAGTTGCGCCCCTCCCATTAGTCTCTCGCACTAGCACCGTTAGGACTAACTGTTACACCGTTTCAATTGCACCTCGAGGACCAACTGTTAGGCCCTTGCACTTGGTCTCCTGGGAGCAACTGTTACACCGGCTTAATTGAACCCCGAGGACGAACTGTTAGGCCCTTGCACTTGGACCCCTGGGACTAACTGTTACACCGTTTCAAATGAACCCCGAGGACCAACTGTTAGGCCCTTGCACTTGAACCCCTGGGTCTAAACGTTGCGCCGTTGGATTTAGACTCCTGGGACTAAAGGTTTATCCTTTGCATTTGGTCCCGAGCCACAAATCTCCAAAACGAAATCGTTCAGTTCAGGTTAAACGTAGCTTTATTGCCTCGTAAATACACATCGCATTCAAGGATGACTGAAGTCAAACTTCCTGAGCGGTAGACTCCACGATAAGGCCAGATTCCGAAGAGTGCACTTGCGTCGACGATGGCTTGAACACTCGGACGGCTGTCCAAACCGGTTGTGGCCCAAGCACCGTTTATTGGGGCACCTGCAGCTTCTTGCCTGTTTGCGAGGAATTTGGATTATTAGCAACAGGGGCAGCGTGAAATACCCGATCGCTCAGCAAAAGTATGAGATATAACGCACACATATTAAAATAACAAATAGGCTACAAAAGTGCTACAATGGTTCACATCTAACATGCGATCTGATGACAGCAGACTAGCGCAATATTATATTTTTAGTAGACCGTTCGCTGCGAATTACAGACCCAGCGTGTGCGTGCTCAAACTATGCTTCAAAATGACGGAACGAGCTCCCGCCATCAACGCGAAAGTCTGTACAATCGAATGAATGTCTCAATTAAGGCCGGTTCCCACACGCAGCGAAGCGCTGAAGTAGCGCTGCTCACGTGTCGTGAGCTGCTTTTCGTCTGCCATGAGCAACAGTTTTGACGGTGCGATACACAGCTGGTGAAAGCTCCCGTCAGCACGCGTTTAGCGCTAGGTCAGCGCTATGCTTGTAGCTCTCAGCTGCATGTGTAAAGAGGCCTTTATGGTAAAACAATCCTGCCAGGGTCTGCAAAACACAAAAACAATAAGCGATCGGTAGAACTGGCGTTTTGCACGATACGATTGAATATCAGGTCTGTGTGCTGCGTAACAAAATAAGCAACCATAGTGCCAAAAAGAATAGAGCATGGCGCGTGCTTTGGAAGCTAGAGAACGCGCTCAAAATAAAACACTTTCTGACACCGCAGTTAATGAATATACCATAAACTTAAGTACTTTGACATACCTTAATCGAGTTCCCTTGTCTTGTGACTTCCAAACAGATCAAGTGCAGTGTTGCAGCACCGCGAATCCAAACCGGATCCCGCAATGATCGGAGACGACCAGCTTCTGAGTTTCTTTTCAAACAAAGACCCCTTCCCATTTTCCCGACGGACCCTCTCTGGCCCATCTGCCCGCCCCCTGCGTGAGCGAGGAATGCGGGGTGGGGGGTTGCTGGGAGGTGGAAGGGAAATCTTTTTTCTCCGAAAATCTCTTTTCCCCCTTTCACTACACACGACACACGGAGACGCCAATGCCCGAAGGACAGGAGAAGGTCGAAGGTTCGCCTTCTCCAGGGATTATTTTCGCCATTTTCAACACTTCGGTCAAGTGACGTACAAGCAAGCACGGTTTTTTCTCTCTCTCTCTCTCTCTCTCTCTCTCTTTTCAGTTTTCTCGGGGCCTTTTTTTTTTTGTTCGCATTTGTTTTGTGTTAGCAGGGTGTTGCCATGAGTGACGTCCGGGCGCGGTTCGTTCTCCGTTGTTCATCTGGAATGTTATCTGAAACATCGACGACGATGGCATATGAAGGCGTCTAGACACTGCCCCTGAATGTGCTGTTTAAGTGGAACGTGCCGTGCATCAAGTGTGTCAGTGCGGATTTTGAGTTCGACATTGGACTACCGAGAAAGGTTGGTTACGGGGAGACGCAGAGACGAGGCTCGACCTGTTCTCAGTAACTCAGTTTTAGCGAGTGAAGTGACCATTTATTCTGGCTGCGATACTCCGGTGTTGAAAGCGCGTCTTCTACAAGCTCTTAAGTTTCATTTAAGAAAAAAAAAAAGTGCTAGTATTCGGAGGTGTTGCGTTTGGATTAATGCTCATTTTTTTGCGCGAAGGCAAATTACGTGTATGGGACTTGTGAAATGTCAACAGATCATTTTTGACGAGATAGTTGGGTGAAGTAGAGTCAACACTTTCGTTAACTCGCATTCGAATAACGCGCGAAGCTCTGCCATGTAATGTCTGAACGTCCGTGGCACATTAAACAAATTCGCCAGTTTCTTCCGAGTTTTGTCAACACTTTCAGCCGTGCTGGGCAGAGTCTCGCCGATCCCCAAGACGAGCGAAATATCATCCGTCCTCCTGCCGAACATTTCGTTTGCCCTTCGGGGACTAAATCATACAGACGCACCCTGTCTGAGGGGGACTAATGGCTGCTTTTGCTCGCGCACGCCTATCGGTTAGTCCCAGTCGAGCGCTGTTAGTCCCCAGCTTTTGCGCGCGGTACCTAGCTTGAACCAGATGGTCCTTACGGGGAGCAACTGGAAGTTCAGAGGACCAAATGCTGCCGTTAGTCCCTTGAGGCCAACTTTTTTCTTAGAGTGTAGGATTATCTTGCGTCTTATTGCGATATATAGCGAAACGCAGGTGTGCGGGTAGAGAAACCAAGGTAGCAGACGATAGTGTCCTGTCTTCAAACGTCGGTTGAAAATGGACCAGGCGTCAGTATCGAGGGCTTGCGAACGGAGGCAAAAAATTATGAGATTAGACGAGAGATTGGAGTTGATTAGGGAAGTTGGGGCAAGAAGGGAACAAATTATGGGAAAATTCGGTCGTGCAGTAACTGAACACACGAGACAGCAGGCGTGGCTCGACATTGACGATGCAATGAATGAGCAGGGAGGTCAGAGGACCGCAAAGCAGATGAAGGAGGCGTGGCGAAACCTCCCAAAAAAATGCAGAAAGGTCTACAGCGCCTACAAAAAGCATGAAGGGCGCACAGGTGAGTCGGAGGAATTTGCATATTTCGGAAAACAAACTAGTTTTCAATTGTTCGCTTTAAAGATAGGTGGGGGGGAGGGGGGGCAGGTACTAAAAAAATAAACAGAACCTTTTCTGCCATGGATTATAATACCGTGTTAGCATTTAATTTTTTTTATGGCATGACTGATGACAGATATAAAAGTGAGTGTTGACGTGTAACTTTCGACTACACTCCTGTCCCTGTTCGAAAACAGTAATAAAAATAAAAAAAGGCAACATCTCTAAACAATTTATTGAAATTTCCTTTAACCGTGTTTTAGTAACCGAGACACACATGAAACAGCAAAAAGTGTGGTAGATCTGAGACAGAGGAGAACAATATGTTGAAAGCACACCACCTAAACTGTGCCTTTTCTGTTGTTTTTAAGAAAACAGTCCTAAAACTTAGGGCATAGTTGTTCATGGAACACGTCGCTGAATACCCTACACTACTGCATCCTCAAGGCACACGGAAAGCACTATGTACAAAGTTGACTGCAGCACAATTGCACGCAGCGATGTGCATGTTGGAAGGTCACTGTTGCGAGATCACTCCACTGCAATGTTAAGAAGTTACATTTCTGCCACACAGTATAAATTACTATGCTTTCATTTGATGCTTCATAATGCCGTTGGATTTCTGCTGTTTATATTCTAGCTTGGTAGTTGGTTATTGATCCCCCTACACTCTGCAATGCCTCTGGGGCCCGGGTGACTACGGAATGAAAATAATGTGCATTCATTTGGTAGGTGCTGGCCCGAACCCCCATGAACTGACGCCCCTAATTCAGGCAGTTCTCGACGTGATCGGCGTCGACTCGCCGAACCTGTGTGGGCTCGATGTCATTGAGGGTGACACGGAAGAGTGAGTGGATTACTCTTACATCAGTCTGTATGACAAGTCAACAGCACTGGGTGCCTGGCATGCAGAACAGCTCTGTTATTAATGGTGGGACCCTGAGAAACTGATGTGAGAACAGGGAGATTGTAAAAATTGTCATAGTGCCATACACACAATATCTAATTGAAAATCAGCGCACTTTCATGTATCACTACTGCGTGATGCAGGTTAGGGATAGGGAGCCCAGGCAAGCGGACATACTGCACTGCCTTTGGGTCACTTATGACAAGCATGTAACCGTGAATTTCTCTTCATTTTGCTCATACGGCTGCATAATTGCTTTACAAGCAACCTTCAAAAAACACACACAGAAGGATATGCAGCAAAATCTGCTCATTACTAACATAGCTAACAACCAGACAACAGAACTACCGATGTACCAAAGCCAGATATCCGAACAAAGAAGAGTTGTAGTACACTTTTTGATGGTTGAAGGAATGCAAGGTGATATTTAGTTCTAACCGCTTAACCAACAGGTGCAACATGTAAGACAATATACTTCCTTTTGAAAAAAAAAAAGAGGCACACCCCTGTTGTTACGCATGATATTTGATGAGTTGTTGAATGAGTGAACAAACTCATTGTTTATGCTGTGACGAACTAGTGCGGAACGCAAAGAGGAAAGAGGTAGCGTTGATGGCATCAGTTATCGGTTTAACAGGAGGATCGAAAGCCATAGCGAGATTGACTCTATACATAGCCAAGCGAAGACTCTTTTGTAGCATCGTAGATTTCGTAAACAACGAGACTTTAATGTTTGGTTTCACAACATCCTTAGGTGAAATAAACGGCAAGGTTAAGAAATTTATAAGAAAGCTAAAGGTAATGAAATACTGAAAGTTGCAACCGGTACAAGGAATAGTACCGTAATATCCCCAGAGACGACCCATCCCCAACAGATAGCTTATCCTGATTTGTAGCAGGACTTTCTATCTTTCAATGGCTCAAGTTGAGCTACCTTGTGGACACCGAATATTAGCCTACCCCTTACTTTTACCTAGTGTGCTCTCAGTTTTGGGCGGGCGATTTCTCGGGATATTACGGTGAGCATGGATTTCTGCATGAGCACCATGTGTGTGGCCCACTCGGAGATGCTTGAAGCATCAGAGAGTTTCTGTCCTACAGTTAAGTACACTGTGGCAAAATTCCAGCAACATGTCGGGGTTACAAACACTGTATGTTATACGTATGTTGCCTGCACACTTCTAATAACTACAGCAAATCACTTCCTGCATATCCATTTGTCACAGCGATAGCTTGAGGCAAACGGCAGCGCCGCAGCCTCGGGAGTTAGGAAGCGGCCAAAGGGTGGCAGCAGCAGAAGAGTGGGCAGCAGCTCCCCGTGTGTTGCAGACGAGACGTTGGTGCCGGGAAGCTGCGCAGAGGTATCAGCAGCAAGCTGAGGACCAGCAGCGGATGGAGGCGGAGAGCCTCCTGTTGGATAGGGAGGCAACAAAAAGAGCCATAGATGCCTCCAATGCGCAAATCGCTGCAGCAGATGCTGCTAAACAGTATTACACTGAAATGCTAAGGCTACAAACCTTGCAGGCTGAACTTCAAATTGAGCTTTTGGAAAAACAATTAGGAAAGGAGTAATCAGAACAGACCAAGGGGGGGGAGGGGCATTAAGTTTTACGATTTTTTTTTATATTGACGAAGCAAGGGCGGATGTGAAATAATAAAGTACATTTTGAAATGCAAGGATTTGTGAAAACCTCAGTATGTTATGGGGTAGTCGTCCCTGGAGAAAAACACTCGACCCTATGCGACAGCCAGTAAGATGGTGCAAGTAATTTTAACGAATAATGAAATATTTTTATCGCCTCCCCAGTATTCCAGAGTACCACATTGGTATCCGACACCAGCGACAATCTAACGAGCTGAGGTTCCATACATGTGCGCAAGCCTGCCGACACGTCAAAAACATCATTGTTGGGCACTAAGGAAAGAAGCTTAACAATTCGACCCTGCACAAAACAAAACAGCAAGTAAGCAAATAACCTAGGAAGTGCCTGCACGGCGCAAACAGTGATTATGCGTTTAAATGCATGGTTACTGGTGTGACCACTCGGTGTGCCTGATTTGTTCGAGGAGAGTGTGTCGCGGAATTTAAACCGTTCAGGAACTCTGTACTCTCTTTGTTCACTTCCCGAAGTAAACAGGCATTACCATACTTCAACGATGACGTTGTTCGACAGTGATTTTATACACCCTTTACTCTTTTACTAAGTGAAATAACCAATGACAGAATTATTCCTCTTATGTACATGACCCATTAGTGGCTGTTATAATCAGGCCACTACTGTGACGCATACAGGTTGACTCCTCTCACCCGTAGAATACTTCTAAATATGGTAATAATGGTACCAACTTATAGGACAGAGGTGCAATAAAATGAAATGGTATTATTTTTAGGGCTATTATTTCGCTCACCCCTATAATTACTCGCACTGAGGGTATTGATGTTTGCGTATCCTGTAGTACGAAGACAAGCACGATGACCAACACGCAGAAGTGGGCCGAAGCTTTTCGCACAAAAGCCGCACGCACTGTTGACCGAGGCACACAACAGCAACATATTGCAGGACTTTTGCGTATGTGGTTCCATAGGTTATGCAGCAATGTCACTGTTAAACGCAGTTGCAATTATGCTGCTTGACCAACTCTAACCTTTTACAATGAGGTACGCTGCAAGATATATCAATGTATCTTTGGGCATTTATTACTACATACCGAAACTGGATGAGGCAAGAATGATACTGATCCGTGCCTGCAATGCTGTTCAGAAGAGTTACCTTGTTTGGACACCCCCACATTACATCTTAAGTGCATGTCATTGTTGCAACCAACAAAAAACATGCTGCAATGAAGAGGGTTTGCGAGACAATATGGTTTGCAATGCATGAGGCACTCTTTCTGCTACAATGTTCGGAATCAGGAAAGGGTACAGACGTCTTCAATATGAGGGTGGACGCCTGAGCGGCATACGACGGACGCTGAATCGTCTCCAAGCAACGCTTTTGCAAATAAAGGTGGATAGCAGTCGCAGCACAACATCTGCTTGCTCTAATATCTGCCAACGCTTCCATTCTTTTGCAACGAGTGAATTCCGCAAAGCCTGTTTACCCTCGTATTGAAACCATACATGAAGAGTGCTTAATAAAGATTTAAAATGTCTATGTTCTCCAAGGAATATGTTGGGGTTGGTTCAGCCCCTTACATTAGCTGCTGGTAAACCCACAGTTAAAAGATGCCACGAAGCATTCAAGAAAATTTATTATATGAAATCGCGTGCCACATTCAACTTGTTATTATGGCTATCCATTCACGGAGCCTGGTAAACACACAGAGAGGACAATATCTCTGTATGTTTCTCGCAGTCAAGAAAATCAGTTTGAATTGAAAGGACCACATACCCACATACCAACGCTCAACAGAAGAACTGGTCGACAAGGGCACGCCGGGCCTCGTTGCTTTCTCCACGGCCGGCTGCCATGGGCTCCACAGGAACCTCAGGCGGGATGGCAGTCCTTGGCATCGCGCAGGGGTATCTCTTGGCGAGATTGTGGAGCACGCAGCATGCCACGATGATGTCGCAGCATCTGCTTGGCTCCATGCGCAGCTCGGCGTGCAGGCAGTGGACAGAATGAGTATTATTTATTTAAATTACACTAATATATTAGGGCTGAGTCTATTTCCTACTTTCTGAATGCTGTAGCCCGCCGAAAACCCGGCAATCATTTTTTATCATTGCCCAGGTATATAACAGTATGTTTACATGTACACCATATTAAACTTCCCTCGACAAATGTTCCTCATAGCCGAGTGTAAGCGAAACACAGTTTCATACAAACAGTCGTTAACATTAGCAGTCCGAAGATGTCTGTCAACGACTTCCCTATAGCAACCCGAGCCCGGTGCAATTTGTCACATTTTTACGGCGAGTCCCAGCAGTGTGGAGTATTTTAGAATGTATGACAAGTAGGTGTGTAATTTCTGTAAAGGTGGGGCCGGAAAAAAAAAAAACGGCTTCGCATTTGTATCTTTTTGCTCTTCTGTATCCAGGTTGAACCAAAATATTGCCTTTTACACGTATGTAACAAATCCTGCCCCTACCGAACGAACAATGTGATATGTTCTCTAAAAAATATGTTGGAGAATATTTCGCGTTTTTTGTTTCTTGATACTATGCATGCGTTTTGCGTGTCTGCTTTTTATGCAACACTGCATATATGTGTCTACGGTGCACCCTTACGCAGGCCCTCGGGCTGTATAGGGGCACTGGAAAAGTACAATAAATAAATATATATTCTTGGGTTAGTATTTTCTTTCTTCTCTCTTTAGGTTCCGTGCAACCACTGTTTTCTGCTTGGTCTAGAGAACACAAAACTGTATGTAGGGGCGTTACAACTAACAGTGTCATCTGTGCTATGACAACAAAACGTTACGTTGTCTAGTGGCATTCTTTTCAATATAGCAGCCCAGTAACCCACCACGATGCGTGACCTTGTCTTACCTTTCAACAATACTCCTTGTCGTGGTGTGTGCCGTGTTGCACTTGACTTCTGCTGCTGATGATGGCGACAGGAAGGGAGTCATCAGCCACGGCTGGCAGGTGTAGCCGCTGTCGCCGAGCAATAGGCCATCGTAGACGTCATCGGCCAGCTTGACTGATAGTGTGCTCTCGGTGAAAATCCGGAAGTCGTGCGTGCTTCCTGGCCATCTCGCAACCACATTGCGTATGCGGCAGGATGCGTCAACTACCACCTGTACGTTGATGGAATGGTACAGGTGGCGGTTCACGTACACCTCCTCGTCCACGCGCGGTCCCTGGATTCGAATGTGGGTGCCATCAACAGCACCCACGACACAAGGGAACCCGGCTACGTCAAAGAACTGCTCCTGCAATGCAGCACTCTCTGCGACGTCAGGCCACCTGCATTGCCAATACATTCACAAGTTAATTTACAGCACAATACCCTAGCATGCATATTTCTGCAAAGTTTAGCCGACAACATTCGTTTTTTTTTTCTGTTTTCAGTGTTCATCGTAAAAAAGAAATGTCGTAAATATCGCCAAATGCCTCGACAAAACAAAATGTTCGAGAAAAAAAAAAGTGGGCCCACACCGCGGATCGAACCCATGTCCAATTATGTATGAAGCAGACATCTTACCCCCTATGCACGGTCCTTCTAGAATACGCACTTTAGGAGATGATCGACGCGGGTGCAGTATGTAAGCCGCAGAGCCCCCGGAGGTTTCCCAGTCGTCCCTGCGTCAAAAAAAAAAAAAAAAAAAAAAAAAAAGGTCGAATGACACTGTTTTGCGTTGAGTATCGCTGCCTGAATGCGGTAACTGTTCGGGACGCGAACCCGTACCTTCGAGTCAGTCGATCGTGCACAATTTAGGAAACGTGAGCTTTTGTGTAACACTTGACTGCAGTCGGGTTTCTTCCAGATAGAGGTCAAACGCGCCGGCATCAAAACAACAGCATTCACATGCAACAGACGCTTGTACAAGTTTGTTTGCACGCCTTTTGGCTTGAGTTACTCTCCTGCCACGTTCAAACGTCTTATGGACATCGAACTTAGAGACCGAAGGCACAACTATGCCGCAACATATATGATTGATGTAGCAGTCTTGTCACGCACGTTTTAAGAGCATATTCACCAACTTCGAACTACTCTCGAGCGCATGCCTAATGCTGGTTTGACTTCACCCAGGGAAAATGCAACTTGTAACGTCTAAGATTAATCTACTTCGTCTTGTAATCTTAGAGGGAGCGTTTCTCCCTAACGAGGACAAGCTAAAAGCCTTAGCCAAATTTCCTCCGCAACCTAATGCAAATATTTTGCAGCGATTTCGGGGCATCCTTGGATTTTACCGCCAATGCACCCCCCAATGTGCAGAGATAACGCGGCGTCTAAACGAACTTCTGTGCAAAGACGTCAACTGGCGTTGGGAGGAGGCTCAGTAAAATGTTTTCATCCAAGTGCCCAGAGCTACTGCCTAAACAATACATCTGAAGCTCCCAGCCTTCAACCCTCCGTTTGTTCTGCAAACCGATGCAAGCGGCTAGGGTTTAGGTGGTGTGTTGCTGCAAGATTTCGATGATGTTTTATTACCCATGGCGTTTGCTATCCATATGTTGACAACAGCTTGACGGAATTAAAACGTTTGCGAGCTTGAGCGGCCAGCCATAATAATCGTCTTTCAAAAGTTCGATATGTGTGTTAATGGTGCGGGTTTTGTGATTCAGTCGGATAATGCCGCCTTGTCCTGTCTTCAGCGACTGGACAATCCTGCAGATCGATTGGGACGCTGGGCACTTAAAGGGACCATGAAACGATTTTGAGATCAAATTTTATCCACCGCACGTTGTAAAAAGTTTGAAAAAAAGAACCACAAAACACAATAATAAAGAGCCCCAAAAATATTTTCGCTATAAAACTGTTAAGAGAAAAGCGGGCTTTTTTATACCTTATTTCCTTCTTTAACCTCTGTGCCTTTTCACTGCGATGCATTCGTGGTGCCAAGGCACGTCAGCCAAATTCACGTCGCCTATTGGAGGAGCTTCCCTCGCCAGAATCGCGATTATATACAATAAATAGCTGGCGCATGTTTCCTAAAAGTTTTCTTAAGGAATATTTTGAGTCATATTTCATTAAATAATTAACAATGCGACGAAAACCGCATAATTTTATCATGCTCGGAGCTATGCGTCGTCTGCCGTGTGGTAGACGAAGCAAGAGAAAGATAAGACAGCGCCTGCGCTGTTTCGCGATTCGCGGTTCCTGCTCTGTGCTGAAGAACATGCCGCCGGTGGTGAACGTTGACGTTATCGAAGGTGTGGCAGTTCAACGTTCCTCGTAGAACGCTATCCTTGACTGAAATTTCGTCGCGTGTATCGATGATAAACCAAAACTTCCTATCCAACTACTACACTTCGTTTCACCTTATGTTGTACCGCTGTACCGCAGCGAAGTCTAGAAGCGCGAGCTCATAGCGTTGGCAGCTGCTCTTAAGTCACGAGAGCTTGTGCCGCCGGGATGTGCCCCAGAGCCAGGAGCTCGCGCTTGTAGCCTTTCTTGCGGTACATCACAAGATGAAACAGAGTATAGTGCAGCGATGTTCTGGCGACACCCTCAAGACTGTAGAAACGCTAGTGCCGTCGCTCTTGTTTTCTTCGACGACAGTGGCGCTTTCTTAGCATTTGTCTCCTCGAACATCGCCCAAATTTCTTATTTTGCGCCTTTCATGCGTGTGCTGAATGAAGTTGAAAGGAGCTGTGCAACAATATCAGGGCTTTGCTTAAATAATTGTGGAAGTTGATGCCTGATACTTCTGCAGTGAACTACAGAAAACAGATTTTGCCTGGATACCCTAGTTTTTATTTAAAAAATGAAAAAGATCCAGGTTTTTGCCGCCTCTCAGCTCGTGCATCGCCTTCCGGGCCACGTGCACAGTGACGTCACTTGAGTAGGCGCGGAGTTCCGGAAAAGTTCTCTCTTTAGAGCCATCAGCGAGCAGCGAGAACTCATCCGCTCGCGACCGCGTGACCACCCGTTCTTGCCCGTCCGGCGCTGTCCCCCTCCCCCTCCGGCTTCTGGCGGCTTTTCGCGGTTTTGTGGACCTAGGATAGATGGCACCACTAAAACTCCGGATAATAAAAGTTTTGTCGATGATACCAGGGTTTTGACGCATTTATATATACGTTGGAACGACAAGATTTATAAAAAAGTTAACTTTTATCGAGCAGGTATTCGCACAACTTGCTATCTTTTTTACAACTACCCAAGTGACGTCACGCCGCTTGTTTCTCATGGCCGCCGCTCGTGGCTGCAGGTCGGGAAATATTCTAAGTTTCGCCTCGCTATTACGCGGCGGAATCGCAACATTTCGATAAAAGGAGGTGGGTTTTCTGCCATTTGTGACACAATGAACAATATCAAAAGTAGAAAATGCCAATTCTTACAACGTTAAAATCGTTGCAGAGCTCCTTTAAGATATTTCTGGTGCGTACTGCATTTAAAGGCGTGTATGAAGGATGCGAATTTCGACTCGTTTTCTTCACCCGAGAAAAGTGGTTAGCGTTAGCATGCATCTCCTGAACTATCACAACGTCTATTTGATCACGATATCATATTTCTACGTTGCTATATCTCTGCTAAGTTTACATTGTTTTTAGCAATCGCAGAAAAGGCGTGGGGGGAGATTCGTAGTATGAGTAAAGTCGCGTTTTAAAGTCGTCCAAGACGGCTTACTGTACGTTTTCCTTTTCTTTTTTTATTCACTCTACAGTGCGAGCCTATCTTGACAAAATAAAAGTTAATAAAGCTTGAATAAATAGACCACTTTGTGCATTTTCTGCTATGCCGTTGAGTGACAGCACGTTGCCTTCTTTTTAGAGATACCACGGAAACAGCTGACGGCGGCGGAGAGGCGGTTTTCGTAATGACGACCTGCAGCGCTTCGTACCGGCGTATGAGACCAGTCCCAAGCTGTCGCTGTAGCGCAGCATATCCAATTAATTTTCGCTCAGCTACGACCTGTCCATGGTAATGGCGGGGATGAGAGGCGCAAATTCAGAAAATATGTGGGCTGCAACGGCGCCATCGGCGGAGTAAAGCCCTGTAGTAAAACCTACCGGCACACCCCAGCTCGCCGCTAACGCTCCCATTCTTCTACCGCCCGATGCCCATAGTGCGTCACGACCGTAAAAATTACGCCAGGGCTTGTTTTGCTGTGAGTTGAAGAGAAAAAAAAAAGCTCGATATTTCAATAATTTCTCGTGCAGAAGCTAATCATAAGAAACAAAAACGGATGCCTGTTCGGCGTTCAGTGAACATTCGAGATTTAATGGAAAAGCTATCTGGCCAAAGTAAAAACGTAATTTTATGGTACTTTAAGCTTGAATATATGACTATGCCATTGTGCGCAAGCCAGGCTCACAAAAAAAGTCGCGGACGATTTGTCGTGCGTTTCGCTCGGCGAAGGGCGTGTACACCAGAATGCGAATTTCGTTGCTGTGAGAGATGGTGGCTCTTGAAGCGAAATTATGTTCTGCCGAGACGACCTTCGTGCAGAACAGCAGAACGATGGACTTTGTCGCAGTGCCTCTGAGTGGTTATGCACACGTGACTGACGTGATGGCAGGAACGCTGACAAGGTTTTCGGCTCGTACTTGCTGGCCGATTACGGCCTGTCAAAAGTCAAATTGGAAATTTAGTGATTTATACAGCGTAAGGTCGGTGTGCCAGGATGGGGCGATACTGGTTTACACTGTAGGTGAGCAGCTTTGCCGGTGCAGTACGACTGCTAACCTGGGGTCTTTAACGTGCTCACGCAGTAGCTATACAGAACCGCACGCCGGCTCGATTCGAAACGGGCAGGGGGGGGGGGGGGGGGGGGGGTCGAGCCCGAAATCCGTGGGTTCTGCAGCGCGAGCTTTCGCTCCACATGCTCCGAGCTGAGTGAACGCTTTAGCCCTCTCGGCCACTGATCGCTCTGAAGACGGCCTGCTGCTATGGTATATGCCTTAGATCGACGACGAAAAGGGTGGATAAATACGTAATAAACTTCGAGCCGTGATACCTCACCCACTTTGCACGTCGTTCGTTAGGTACTACCACGACTCTGCTCGGGCTGGTCGAAGTAGTGGCGGCGAGACTTGATGGGCCTTTTCCTACGCAGTCCGCATCACAACCAGTACTCATTGGTTTTCACGGTTCACTTTAGCAAGTGGGTGGAACTATTCGCACTGGGATCGATATCTGGACTTGTCTAATAAACACGTTCACGGCTTCGAATTTCCGGTGAAATTAATTAGCGACAATGCTACTTATTTTGCCAGCAGAGCGTTCCGAGACTTATGTGCCACAGAGGGCATACTTAACAGGGGGACGTCTTCTTTATCCCGCACACGCCGTGTTGGAGCTAACGCGTTATAAGTAGCGCGGTTACCGGTAACGCGTTATTTCTTTTCAGTAACGGGTAACGTACTTACGTAACTTATTTCGAGTAACGGGGAACGGAGTTACGTTACTCGTTACTTTTTCTTCCCAAAACTTACAAACGTTACACTTAAAAATTTTTTGCGCGTTCTTAGGCGCCAAGCCATGTGCATTTGTTTCTTTCAGCGTTTTTATTTGTGTTTTTTCATGTAAGTATTTAGGTGAAACCGTAAAAAATATAAAGTAATTAGGATCAGTTTCTGCATGAACTTATTATTTCTGGAAATATGTTTTTCTTATGCATACCGGTCAGGTCATAACAGTAACACTTGCTAATTCTTAATTGAAAGGTAACGCAAAGGTAACTTGCGTTTCCTTTTTTCAGTAATGGTAATGCGTTCCTTTTATTTTGAGGTAACGTAGAACTGTAACACCTTTCTTTTATTTGTAAGTAACGAGTGATGCCTTTCGTTTCTTTTTTTAGTCACGCCTACAAGATTTCCCAAAGGCGAATTTCAAAAAGCGGGTGAACCGGAACCAAAATAGAATGTGTGACCAGTAGGTAGCGCCCCCTCCTGTCCACCCGTTTGTGGCCTCCAGGCTCGGCGGGCAACATTGATCACCGCAGCAATAAACGCCGTGGAGAGCACGCAGCCACGGTCAGTCATCGTCCACCCTCACGACCAGGCTGCGAGTCGTCTCTTCTCAGCGTGTGCTTCGTCCCCCTTCGTCCACGTTCCAGAAGGATCGTGACACTAGCGGCGAGGATGCGATTCTAACACCGACACCCACCACGGAGGCGACAAGCGTCGCCAGTGCTGTGGCACCAGTTGGACCGGCGCCACTTACAAATCCGGTCCCTGCGGCTCCGTCGCATGGAGCACGACCGGTACAGGCAGCGCCCGGCGTTGCCACACCTGGCCCGTCGACACCAGTGACCAGGCGGAGTACACGGCAGCGAAAGCCACCTGACCGTTACTCGCTGGGGTAACCTTCGCCGTCGACCGGCCAGTACTTGGTACGACCAGACACACAATCTGTGTCGGCCGTGCGCATTGTTTATTATTATTTTTTTTTAAAAAACAAACTGGGGGGAGGGCTGTGACCAGTAGGTAGCACCCCCTCCAGTCCACCCGTCTGTGGCCTCCAAGCTCGGCGGGCAACATTGATCGCCGCAGCAATAAACGCCGTGGAGCACACGCAGCCCTGGTCAGTCATCGTCCATTCTCACAACCAGGCTGCGAGTCGTCTCTTCTCGGAGGGTGCTTCGGCCCCCTTTGTCCACCTTCTAGAAGGATCGCGACAGAATGTTGACCGCTCACACCGAACATCACGATGACTGGGACGCGAAGCTAGCTTGTGTTTACAACACTCACAACCGGTAACCGGTCTTTGCTTTGCTTTGCGCCCGCTTGACTTCATTTCAGAAAAGAGCTGACTTCGGCGCCGGAAGAAAACTCTTTTATCCTTTCCACTCTGGTGAAGAAGGAAGACCAGCGAAGCTGTACTATAGTGGGACGACCTCAACGACGACTTCTTGGACGACGTCAAAAACGACTTCTAGGACGACCTCAGGGACGACCTCGAGGACGACGTCTATGACGACGTTTAGAACGACCTCAAGGACGACAATTAAGACGACCTCAAGGACGACTTCTAGGATCACCTCGAGGACAACCTCTCGGACAATATCAAAGGCGACCTCAAGGACTATCTCAAAGGCGACTTCTAGGACGACATCTAGGACGATGCCTAGAAAAATTCAGCCTTTCCACTCTGGTGAAAAGCAGAGTGCAAAGGCTCGAAAGGTTTCCGTCATCTAGGAGCGAGGCCGGTAAACCGGTTGTCTGGTTGCCGCCGTTGCTCATAGTTGTCCAAATCTCGTGTCCGCATTTCTTTGCGGGGGAGACGATCCTGGGAAAACTAGCCCTTAACAGCACCGCTGTAAAAAAAAGAAAAATAAACCGGTGAAGAAGGCGGTAGAAGGGTATGCACTTGGGCTAGCTGGTAATCCGTATTTGCGAGGGTAAAAGCGCTAAAAACATCGGAAAAGTAAAGAAACGAACAGCACAGAGTGCTATTTGCAACTGAAGTTCATTCTCGGAAAACATGCGTATACATACACCGTGAAATCACGACAGGTACGACAGAAGTGCGACATCATCCAATCAGTGCCTGTCTATCTGCTATCTACTTTATGAAAGATTTAAAAAAACGCCACCCCAGAGCCAAACAGGACTATCGACGAAGCGCTGACACACGTGCCTTCAACGCACTCTGTTATGAAAAGCGCTTCGGATATCTCCCTTGTTATTTTGTTTCGGTTTAGGGCAAAGATAAAGATGTTGTCAAACTTCAGGACACACCCATATCTGTCACAATGCACAGCCAGATTTCCTGAGGGTGACGATCTAACTGACAGTGCATGCTCTCTTATGGCGAATTCCACTGGGCGTTTTGGAGCGCGCCGGGATCAGTTGACCAGATCCGGATTGGAGCACAAGATCCGAACGGGGTCGCGCCGCCTACGGATCCCCAGTGGAACATGACCACTGCTCCGGGATCGGCGGATGCCTTCCCGTCATTCAACTGCCCGGGAATCCCCTTTTCGCGGCCGCCGCGGTCGTTTCGAAGACGTTTTCGCGACGCGGCGCTAACATGTGTTCGACGCACGAGTGGCAGGAATGGCGCAGGCGCTTCTAGCAACGATTGCCGGAATACCCGTAGCGCGGCAAATACCTTCTCCTCTCCTTCCTGGAAAACGAACCGGCTGTCGAGCCAATGGGTAAGCAAGCGGCCATTACGAATTCTTCTGATGTCGCGACAATCTAGGAGCCCAGCCCGCGACGTGCTTCTTCTTCTTCTGAGGCGAGATGGGCGAAATCACAGTAGGCGAAATCAGGCGAGATGCCCCACGAGAAAGGAAGTCACGTGTGTGCGCCGGGGGCTCCGAAATCGTTGGAGCGACTTTTCTCGTGGCGAATTCCACGGGTCGTTTTGGAGCGCGCCGGGATCGATTTTTCCGGAGCGAGCCTAATTCACGGGGCGATCGGGATCGAGACGAACTTGTTCCACTGGTCGTTTTGTATTAGCGCCCGCTCCAGATCTCGATCTGGATCCGAGAAAAGTCGCTCCCCCGATTTTGGCGGATTCAACCGGAAGCCAGCCGGGTCAGCCCTCGGCGCACACACGTGACTTCCTTTCTCGCGGGCATCTCGCCTGATCTCGCCTCAGAAGAAATGGTAATGGCCGCTTGCTTACCCTTGGCTCGACAGCCGGTTCGTTTTCCAGGAAGGAGAAGAGAAGAGAAGGTTTGGCCGCGCTACGGGCATTCCTGCAATCTTTGCTAGACGCTCCTGAGCCATTCCTGCCACTCGTGCGTCGAACACGTGTTAGCGCCGCGATCTCGAAAACGTTGATGCTTGGAACTTGGAACCAGCCGCTACCAGACACCTGATTTGTTTCAAAAATACCCAGGACGTTTTGGGGGAATGAATCGATCACATAGCAGGCGGTAGACAAGTAGACACCGTTGAAAAATATTTATTCCACCGATTGTTATGAAGGCCGGTGGTGTCGGTGTCGCAGTTTTGAAGCACTGTCTGTTCAGCTCAACACCACGTTACCAAAGACGGTTTGGGGTACTGCCGGTGCTAACGCAATTTCACAGTAGAAATAGGAATTGCATGAAAGAACCGGACAGAAACACTTCATACGGTGGCGTAAATGCCGAACATATATCAGCGATGTCACTTTCCTCGGTTAGGGCTATCTGCTTTGTCAGCGAATGAAGAACATCTCGTTAAAATAAGGAGCGGAAAATACTCTCCGTGTCAAGTTTTCTAATTACAGCCACTGGTTGATGTCGTACGGTGGTAATTCCCGGCCCTTCGGACGCACTAGCGCTTTGTAGAGTCACATTTCCAGCGATTCCGCGTCGCACACGAACGAAGGTAAACAATCAAGATGGCGGAGTGTTTCCCGTGTTGTCCTCGCCGTCAGCACGGTGTGACAGGGTTGTCGGACAACAAATAGGGCAACACTGTTGCCGGGCGGCAGCAAAATGTTGCCCGACTGTTGTTGAACACGTGTTAGCACCGCGATTGCGAAAACGTCTTCAAAACGACCGCGGCGGCCGCGGAAAGGGGATTCCCCGGCAGTCGAATGACATGAAGGCAAATGCCGATCCCGGAGCAGTGGTCATGTTCCACATGGGGATCCATCGCCGGCGCGACCCCGTTCGGATTGTGAGCTCCATTCCGGATCTGGCCAACTGATCCCGGCGCGCTCCAAGACGCCCAGTGGAATTCGCCATCGGATCCAGATCAAGATCTGGAGCGGGAGCTAATCCAAAACGACCTGTGAAACATGTCGGTCTCAATCCCGATCGCCCAGTGAAATAGGCTCGCTCCAGAAAAGTCGATCCCGGCGCGCTCCAAAACGACCAGTGGAATTCGCCATTAGCCCATCATTGGCTCGGGGAGCATGCAAAATCCGAGAATGTCATAGCGCTCTGAGCCCAGCTGCTGTGATTGGCTGAAAAGGATCTCGAGCAGCTCTGACGGCGAGGAGGGGGCGATATGTTGAATCAAGGACAAAGAAAAGAGGCGACCACCCGAATTCACCAATAGTTTCGTATATGGTTCCGGCGACAAATGTTTTTTCAAGATTGAAATCTTTATTTGATATACAAGCCCAAGGCCTTGTTTATCGCAGTTCTTGCGCCGACTGCAACGCTTCATATGTGGGAAAAACCAAGAACTGCTCTGAGCGGCTACGTAGACACGAATATGATGTGAAAAAGAAGGGCGTGTAAGGAAACGCTCTAGCGGAACATACGGAAAAGCACATCGACGTCATGGACTTTGGTTGGCACCAGTTCTGTCCTGGACACCGAAAAAAATTCGAAAAATTGACTTTATTTAGAGCCATGGCATGTTCAGCATACAAAGTGGACGCTTGTCACATGGCGATAGGTGCTATTTCCTTTTGATCGGTACCCTCTTAAGCAGTTATATTTACAGACTTCGAGGAGTCACAAGAAGAAGACGATTTTAACGGCAGCGAAAAGGAGAAAAAGAGAAAGACGAACACCCAGCCAAATAAGTTCCCCGTGGTTAAACGACCGAGCAGGCCGCGAAACGTCGGGCTATTTAAACAAAGTTTGTTAGAGCACCTCCAGCTTCTTTTTTAATACTGACCTAACCAGGCAGATTTTTGCGGAAATGTTGACTTTTTTTCAAGTGTTAACATTCGAACACTATGTTGTATGTACCGCACGATGCAGCGTTATCTGAAAATAATTTATTTGAGAAAGATCTCAAATAACACATTCCAGTCACAGTCCACGGCAGTCACATCTTGACAATCGGACGAATCCAAGATGACTTTGTTTTGGGGCACGTTTTGGTTGGAGCTCCCTTTTTTCACACTACCACAAATGCAGATCACGAACGCGACTGACCCTTTTCCGACCCCAACCCTATGTTTGGAGAAGTACCCTGCACAGATTATCTCCGGGAGGAGGGGGGGGGGGGGGGGGGGGGTGAAGAACAGTTGTCATTCTTCGCAAAACCGCGTCGAAAGCCGTTCGAAGTCCTTCCCCTACTTTGTTTCCCGTGAATGTCCACCAGAAATGCTTGAATGGCCAGGTACTTACCAGCCCTATCTTTTACAGTGGAAGATAACACTGAAAGGGTACGCAGCATGCACCAGGAATATTAAAGGAGCGGTTCAACGATATGCAATTGGAATGTCTTTCACTTTAGAGGAGCTTACTGGCACCAGTGGGACTCAATGATGCTCGCACGCAACGCCACTGGACAAGAAACTCCTTTGTGCGGTGTAATTCTGAGGACAAAAGCGATCATTTTCAATAAATCTTACCGTTGCAAAAGTTGATGACGTAACCTGGGAATCGCAGCATACCCCAATGACGACATTCGAATGCGGTTGATAGATTGGACCCGAGCATTGCTGGGGCACTCGATTTGGGCTCGTTCTAATTACTAGCTCGAGAAGCATTCGGGTAGGGGGGCCCGTGGCCAATCGCTGCAACGTCGACAATAGCCGAGCCATATCAATGTCTGGAACTGAGCGCCTGTCCTGTGCTTTGCCAACCCCAGCGCGTGGCTATGATCAACATTGGCGGCATATAATCTGCTCCAGATCACGTGGCCGCTTGTTCTGGCTTCGAGTTAAGGGGGTGAACAAAGCTCGTTTTTCTTTAATTTTATCCTGGCACTTCTATTGCGTGGGGTAAAAAACGAACGCGTGGTTCATAGGTCAATAACGCCTGGGATCCGTTATAAGTGGTATTTGAGCAAAGTACAAAAATTGTTGCATCGCCCCTTTAAGTGGAAACTTTCAAGACGGGCCAAAAACCGCCGAATGCGAAACCGCAAAACATAGGTAGAGAATGGCGCTGAGCGGGTTTTCACAGTCCAAGAGAGTGGGAGAGAATTTCTAGCTGGTAGAGGGCACAAGAGTCGCACCAGCCTCATCAGCATCAGCAACATGGCGGCGGCCTAGGAGCGTTTTGTGGAAATGTGTTTATGCGGAAATGGGAGCCGTAGGGTCGGCCTGTGTCCACGGAGTATGGGGAATGACAGGCGGCGGCCGGGCACGGGTAATTTTTCCCGCTCATATTAGGGGGAAAACTGAAGTTCTGTGACGGTCAAGTGATATCAAGGCATAATATGTCATTTTCACCGCTAAATATAGCGGGAAGACGGAAGTTACGTATAAGTCACGTGACATCATGTCACGTGACTTTTACTTCTTCCGCTGAATTTAATGGGGAAATCGAAGTGATCTTGAGGTCACGTGACGTAAATTTTACCGCTAAATCTAGCGGGCGAGAGGCCTTCCTTGTGGCCGCGGTTATAACCGCGGCCGCCAAGGAAGGCCCCGATCGCACCAATCCTAGGAAACCCCAAGGAAGGCCCTAATCGTTATAACCGCGGCCCCAAGGAAGGCCCCAACTGCCAACGCCGACGCTGCTATACGCGGGAACGGGCGCCTAATGGCTGAACTTCATAAAGCGAACTTTCACGGCGAAATTCACGCGGTAAAGCGGGTTTCACATGGAGTGATTCCGCGGCCGAAATCGCTGCCGCTAGCGGCGCGGCGGCACAGATCGCGAGGTTTCATTTCACATGAGCGTTTTCTGCCGTTGCGATGGCCAATGTTGCTTGCAGCAAGCTGATGCGCAGTTGCAGGAAGCAGATGTTCCTAATTTTTTTGAGCTGTCCGTCTCATGAACCCTACGCATCGACACTTCATTATTAAGCAGTTCATTGAACTGGGTGCGATACATTTTGTCTTACTTGGTGTAACGATCTCTGTTGGAAACGACACTTCAATGTCCGTTCAGTTCTTCTTCTTCTTCTTTTTTTCCTCTCACTATACTCTGTTTCACCTTAGGATGTGCCGCAGGAAAGGCTACAAGCGCGAGCTCCTTCCTCTAGGGCACATGAAGCAATTGCATGAAGGCGACACAAGCTCTCGTGCGTTAAGAGAGCTCCCAATGCTATGAGCTCGCGCATCTAGCTTTGTCTGCGGTACAACAGTTTCCGATTAGCGTCTCTTGCGCGAGCAACAGTTGGTACTCAGGCGAGGAAAGTAAAAACGAGTCGCGTAATTCATTGAGAAAAGCAATTCCGAGGAAGCGGACAGCAATCCCTCTCCTTCATAATCTCCTCAACAGTTCCGACGCGACTGCTGAAGCAAAGAATTGCTCTATCCGCCGAAAAAAAGAAACCGCAGACCAGTCGCTTGCGTACTTTCACTGCTTGTCGTCTGCTTCAAGAAAGTGAAAACGCCGCCGTCCTGTGCGCCAGCTCTCCCGTAGTGTTTCTCCTCCAGTCACGTGATTTCCCGTCGCGTTGTGAGTCTCCAGCACGGAAGCTGCCGCTCTGCTGCGACGAAATATTTCCAACCTGGTCGAACCGTGCCGCTCAGCTGCTGCGGCTGGCCATAGCACCGCGACGGCAGAAATCGTGCCGCTCTAAGGCCGAAATCGCTGCATGTGAAACCAGCTTAAGAATCTACAGCGACGCGGCGCCACGCGTTTACTTTTGAGTGTTAATACGCTTTTTAGTGTTTGCTGGGAAAGAAATCGTCCAGATGCGGCGGGGCGCATGCTTGGTCTGTAAGACTGTGCATCGGAGCCAGGAGAAAGCCAAACAACGTACTGTGTTCCGATTAGCCCGTGTCCTTCGCTGCGAGTCGTTCTATTCCGGTAGCTGCGTCCGCCGGGCGAAGAATATCTGGTTCCGCTAGATATGCGGCGAACAGCCAGCGTTCTGACGCAGCGGCAAGTGCAGCGGCGCCGGGTGAAGCTCGTCGGTTATTCGCCGCATATTTCCGTCGTTGTGTACAGCCTTAAGAGCTGTGCTCTAAAAACGACGCCGTGACGTGCACCAAACGCATAGCAGATAAAGAGAGCAGAGAACGCTAGAACAATTTTTTTTTTCTATTTCACATTTCAATATTTATATCCCGTTCCTCACAACTGCGACCAACCGCTAACCCGGCCCCTTAACCAAGAAGTTTGGAGACGCCTGCTCTAGACGAAATGTATTTACAAGATGCCAAAATACTACCAGGAGTATTTGAAAAAATAAAAAGAAAAGTATTGCGTAGGGTATCCAAGATAGGTGCAACTTGATCTCAACACACCCAGCAGCTATAACAATGGCCATGCCCTTTTTGTTAAATTTGGCGGTGAAAAGTAATTTGTGTATAGGTTGGATGACGTCCCGTCATCGACATTAATCTTCCGGCTAAATTTAGCGGGGATTCTGAATTGGTGTTTAGGTCACGTGACGTGAATTTTGCCGCTAATCTTACCCGGTGAATTGACGTTACTTGACCTATGCACCAAATCAGTTTCCCTTCGAATTTAGCGGGAGATAAAAGTATACTCCCTTTTTCACTCGCCAAAAGAACTGTTTTAGAACTTCGCTGTAAATTTAAAGGATATGTCTTGAAACACTGCATTTGATGCATTGTAGGACTTTGGAGATAAAGGTTCCTGTTAATTATTTTATTGAAGCTCTTTCTTATGTCTTAATTTGACATTTTCAGAAATTTTTTGCTGCCTTTGTCTTTCATTTCTGATTCTCTTAAAACTACAGGAAACCGCGGTATTTTATTGCTCCTAAGTGTTGTAAGCAAGACTCATATTGCGACTGCGCCGCTGAGGCGCGCCGGCCGGCGCCAGTTGCAATGGTCAAGCCGAGGCGCCGGTCTGTAGAGCGCCGTCTGTTGGACATCTTAACGGAACTAAGGAGCTCGTACGCGTGCACCCGCATCACGCTGTATTCCTTCGAGAGGTATACCGACGCCCACGGAGATACGATGCGCTATGTCACGCTACGCATGACGCTGGACTATAGAACTCCCCCGCAGCAGCGTCGGCCAACACGATCGGGCACGTGTGCTCGCCGACGTTACGATGCAGCATAAACAGCCCTTCTGTAGGACTTGCCGCCGACGGTCGCCCGCGGGCTACATACTCTGGGCTAAATATGCCTAGCCGCCGACGGTCCCCTGGGGACTAAGCTGTACTGAGTACGCCTGCCAGAGCCTGTAGCCTGCGGACTAAGTATGCAGGACTTAGCGTGACTCGGCGCCCACGGTCGACCGCGGACAAAGTGTGCTACGTATATCTTTGCCCCGACTTTCGCTTCCGAGCTTAAAAGCTCGATAGAGTCCGACGTATTCGGAGCGGCCGCCAGCGGTCGTCGGCGCTGGTCACGCTAGCATAGCCTTACCAGAGATGCGTCAATACAGTCCGCCACTATCACTCCCACGCTCCAGGAATCCGGATGCTACTGCGCAAGCGCGGTGAGCTAGGCGTGTGCGCGCAGCATTCTGGTCGAAATAGAGCAAGACCTATTTCGCGACGCCGCCGCCGAAGTTGGAAGGCCGCCGCCGGTTAGGATGGCTACACCGAGGCGCCTTATTGCGTACGGTGCCAGTTCTAACAACCTGACGTAACCACGGCACACGTACCCGCGCGCCCTCGTTAAGTCTGATTATATTGAGCCCTAAAGCATGCTGGGCGAATTAGCAGTCGCGTGCTACTGCAGGCGGCCGTCCGAGGCAGGACAAATTTTGTTAAAGATGTCAGACTGCGGGCACCATGATCCGCGACTCGAATTCCGCTGGGCTCCTTAGTGATTCTCTCTAATTTCGTTTGTGTGTTTGTAGTTATGCTGACGCCTGAATTGTTACGACTAATTATACCCTCTATATGCTTTAGATACTTAGGAATTGCTTGCTACGATCTATGCATGCTCTATGCGGCCTTGGCCTCGGTGTAACGCTTTTTCGATACACTCGAGCATTACACTTCTTATTTTTTTTCTTCTTTTTTTTAACAAGCCAACAAACACAGTGTTAAAACTGTGGAACGACAAGATACTAGACATATCAGAAGACCCTCCGCATAACTGAAACGAACAAAAGTTGCCGTGTCTGTTGGCAATCTCTGTCTAATCTTTTCACGACAAATTCATTCGGCTTGAACAGCTACCCGGAAATATCTGGTGGGTCTTCCCCATTCACCAGGAATCTCGGTGGCGGTCCGCGGCAGGGGCTTCCAACAAATGAAAAGAAACGGCATCCCGGTCTTCCCGGGCGTCGATCTTCATTCGGCCGGCATTTGTGTAGCACTCAGTGCGGGGTCGACCGTCAACCGGAAATCCATCCTCGAGAGCGACACCGGACTTCCCGGGTAATTGCAGCCGTTCTTTCTCCGCGCGGCGTGGATTGGACACCGCCCAATCTTCGCCATCGCTGCCTTGGCGACGACAAGTGGGACTCGCTTTTTTTTTTTTTTTTTGTTTTGTTTACGTGCCTAGGATACCATTCTCTCCGGGATTCCGACCATTCCTTTGTTTTGGCTGCTGGAGACAATCAATCGGGGTCATCAAGGAGCCAGGACCGTTGTCTTACACAGAGCTGGTTACTACCTGATGGGGCGCGACCCCAGAAAGGGAGCGTGAGGAATTTCCTGGTTTTTCGCGGCTGCAGTTTTTAGAAAACTATTTTCTTGCACATCTGAATTTCGACTTATTCCAGTGATGTGATTGCCGCGCTAATTGCGCCAAACCGTGCCGAGGGGCTAACCCTGCTACATCCTACTACATTTTGCCGAAATATGAGTGATCTGCGCCAAGCCTGCGCCAAAGGACCGATTTTGGTTGCATTTCAAAACCGAAACTAAACTGAGTACCGTAATTAAGCACTCGTTCGCTATGTGGCGCAAGCGGCCGCCCGACACAAAGTACCTTGCATCAATCGTTGATCCGGTCTCCTCCCTGCTTGGTTTTTCCCGCCGTTTCTCGTTTCGCGCTCTCATTGTCTAGCGTCTTCCAAAAAAAAAAATAAATAAATAAACGATAGGCGCAGGCGTGTGCAGGCGCTCCGACGGTAGCCTGCTGGGTACTAGCCATGCCGTCATGCTGCGAAACGAAACCACATTTTTGTGCGGCGGGAATTACATTGTGGGTTGAAACACTTGCTCCTCAAACCAACGTCCGTAGGAAAACTATATTTGGTCCCTGCCTGCCAGTCACCGTGGTCGCGCGACGTCCGGTGTTGCCATCCCCACGTCGCTGCAGATATGGTGCTTTCTAAACTGAAAACGTAAGGACCACCGCATCTTCATGAACATTCCTGCTTTTGTTTAATACGCTACTACCAAAATCTCTCTAGCTGAAAGACTGCTGTGTCAAAGTATTTCTTACCTAAGTTTCTCTCGGAAGGCCTTCTTTTGAGGGGGACCACGGTACGTGAAAAATCTGCCGCGAAATAAAGTTGGTTAAGAAAATTGAGCTAACTCCAAGAAGGCAATGTCTGCACGCTGAACCCAAGCAGCGCGCTTGTTTGTCTGGAGTTCTGTCGTTGCACAATGCGCTCCAAGAACTTTTTGACCCTGGCTCGCGATGTCTTGCGTCGCGGTTATTTTCAGGTTATTTGAAGCACACCAAGAAGCACACCAAGAAAGAAAATAACCTCAGGTTATTTTCTTTCTTGGTGTGCGTGTGTGTGTGTTTAGTTTGTACCTAGCCTGCCGGCCTGGCAAGCACGTCACGCTGGATTGTTTTTTATCGTATGCTGGGCACTTATATTTTGCATCCAATTTTGGGAACCAGTTGGCGACCGAACGGAGTGGCATGGTTTCGATCGAACAGCCATCTCCACTCGTTCGACAATTTCGGATTGCACTGCAGTATTTACGCGTTTCATCAGTCGGAGACTGCTTCCATTTATTATGAAACTAGTCAACCTAATGTTGTGCTATTGACTGTTAAGCTGGTCATTTTCAAATAAATTTGAATATGTGCAGTTTGATTCTTTTTTATCTATCGCAGGTATATATAAATATAGGTGTTTATTTTTTTAATTAACAGATTTGTTAAAAAAAACCGTGACAGTTACACTCATGCCGCTTGTGGAGGTGAGTTATACGGCCAGGGGGACATATTATATGGGGCTAATCGTAACGATCGGGCGGCTAATTAATTGGAATTCGTTAATTAACTTTTTAATCTGTGGAAATAGACATATGGTTCAAATTAGAAACTTGCTCAGCGTCACCGAAAACCACTAAATGAGTCATTTTCAGAAAGACTTAGAGCGCGTGAGAAGCGTAGTAGTGCACTAAAGTTACCACTCGTGGAGCAGGTACAAGGCTGGGGCTAGATAAGAGACGGAAAAATCGTGCGGGCGCCTTATCGCAACCGGGCACCTTATCGCAAGCAAAACGAGTTAATTTTTAGATATTAAAAGAAATTGATCGCACTTGCAGTACTTAAGGTTCTTTTTCTTAGTGTTCGTCCGCCTTAATCACCGACACGCTAATGTAAAAAATATATATTTTGGATGTTCGCAATTTATCGGGAAATGTAAAAAAAAAAAGTTTCCAGTGGTCTTCAGAATTTGCCTTTTCTCTTAAAATGTGATCGTTGCTCTCCACTGCACTGTGTTGTGGTGTGGCGACTTATAAAGGAAACAGCAAGGTAGTCCTGCTGTAAAAGTGCTGTGGCCGCCCTTCCGCAACGCCATGGTTATGTGTTGGGCACAGACTTGTGCCTATCTCAAATACTTTACTAAAGATACTGTATCTTAAATACTTTACGAAGTATGTTGGTATTTCGCAAATACCTTTGATCGAGAGTATTTGATACCCTATTTTAATTAGAATTCCTAGTACCTTGTACTCATTATCTTAAATACATTTTGACATTCCGCCATTTTCCAAGTTTTTTGGTATGAAGTAGCGTGGGCGAGGCACGAGCAAACGTGAACATTCTTTCGAGCAACTAAATTCTATTGCTAGCTCCAATTAGCTGCGGTGACTTTGATTGAGCTCGTGAAAACATCGCTTTTTTCCCAATTGGTACTCATATTTCAGCTCGAAGTTCGGACAATGAAGGTTCTCCCCTCGCCTTCCCAAAGGCGTCTTCTGTTTCTATAGAGTTTCCCCCAAAAAATCTTTAAAGAAAAGGTGTGGTTTTACATAAGTAAAGACGCCACATTGAGGCGCAACGCAGACCGGGAAACGACCTAAGACAGCAATAGAGACTTGAGTGTCAAGGAAATAACAAATAGAATAAAATGAGGAGCGGACACACCAAAAAAAAAAAAAGTAGGCATTTTTGTTTTGCTTTTTGTATCTTTGACCCAGCCAAAGCAAAACGTCGAAGTTTTTTTTGTTTTGTTTGGCACTTATTGCTCTCGCGAACACTGTCTGCAAGGGAACATTGAAAAGCAGAGAATAGCACAGGAAACGAACTGCGGGCTGGACGACCTCTCAAAATTCCAACAAAGTGTCCCCCAACGCTGAACGCCTTTCTGAACTCAACCTACTTGAAGAAGGTGCGACCGCTGCCGTGGCTATTATGTGGGTTCTTTTTGTTATTCATTCACTCATATCTGTGTCCCAAATTCGTTATAGTGAACTCCCCGTTTATAGTAAACTGCCCATATCGATTTTAGTTAAACGATGCGTCTAAGGTGCGCCGCAGGACGTGATATTCAGCGATGTCACTATCGGCGAAGCGCTCTGACCCATTTGTCACCCCCCCACCTTGGTGTTTACCCAACACAAGGCGTGTGCACATGCCCACAGGTCTTGTGGGAATGTTCATGTCATTCTTTTTAATAGAGCGCGGGGCACAGTGTAATGAAAAAATACCAACAATTAGTGAAGTGACTTTAAGTGCCGGATCTCTCCCGAAAGTAGTCGTCAGAGGATGCGAGCTTGACCCACTTGGGCTTCTTTGCTGAGCTGGGCACCCTGAATGCTGCATTGTTCATGCAAGCCGGAGTGGTAACAAACGAGTTCCTCCGCCCCCTCACCAGAGAACACAATTTCCAGCCGAACGCTGACGCCGCGTTCGGTTAAATCAGCCCAGCACTGAGTCATTGTATTTGCTGTCCCTACCCATCTAGTTCTAAATTTAACCACTTGGGGCGCCACGGTCTGATCTCTTCCCCATAAGGCGACCTCTTTCTTGATGTCCCAGAAATGTTTTGTAACATCTATCACTGATATTGCCACGCGCGTTGCCCAGCGAGCGCGTGGAAGAATGGTTGCCACGCTTGGCTCTCGCGCGGAGGCTCCGGGTTCGATTCCAGACAGCGGACTCCTCTTTTATTTATTCTTTCAACTTGACATTCTCCTAAGTTTGAGAACCTTGTCGTCTGATCGAGTTACGAATGTTCCACGCCGAATGCTCCAGAAATACACGCGGGTACAAAAGGTGCTCCGAGTGGCGGTCCGGAGTCAGTCTTGACCCAGCGGTCGATCCCGCTGTTTCGCCGACATCGACGCTAGCCTTTGTCTGTTTTGTTTTGGGCACAAGTTCTCCCCATTAAACTTTTAGATTGTTAAGTTATTCGCCGCCTCATCATTTGCCTTTCGGGACAATATTTTGCTCCTTATAGTCGGACTGCATAAAGTAGCCCTACGATACTTTTTTTTTTCCCTTTTGTGTTCTTGCGTGCTAATAAGCCATTCTGGTAACCCAGATTTGCGCAGCTGTATAATTGTCGTCGTCACTGACGTCAATACAAATTATGATATGTGGAAGTATTTTCAAAACTAATTGAATTACATTTCTAAGTATTTGTACTCTACTCAAGAAAGGCCAGGATTGGGAGACATTTGCTTTAGTTCCCCCAGGAACTCCCAGATGGCGCGATGAGCGGACTACAAGCGAAGAAGCGGGAAGCGGGGTCGGACGCGCTGAGCCGATGATCGCCGCTAGGCACCCTTCGTCTTCCCCTTCCTTCTCCCCTCGAAGTGAGAGAGAAGTTTGGGGGTGGGGTGGGCGGTGGTCAACTGGGTCGGCTGGTCGTGCGGTCGAGCCGTCGGGCACAGGAGCACATCGCTTCAAAAAGGAGGTGTTCTAAGCAACCAGTCGCTTACTGTTTCTGGCAGGGACTTTTTTTTTTTTTGCTGATGTTGAAAAAGAATATTACTTTTATTTGATATAGGTCCCGTCAGCTCTGACAAACTTATATTTTCCTAATTTAAAGGCAAATAATACGTGCCTAACAACACAAAACTTCAAACATATCATAACAACATTGACTTTCGAGTGTATCGGTCTGGAGATCAAGATGCAGTATGGTTGTTTCCGAATATATGCGTATATGCTTACGCATGTAACCTGGATTTGCAACTAAAACGCAAGACCTTCTTACTCAGATTTTCAGGGGCCGCACTTGAAATATCCGACTCCGAAAGCTTTGCAAACTAAGCATGTGTTTTGTATAGAGAACACTAGTAACGTCGGTGCTATTATACTGCATAAAGAGGCCAATGAATAACGTTCGTGTTAGAGGGGTACTAAATATTCTACTGAACGTGGATTCATCGGATAACTTAGTAATCGCTTAACGCTGTTTTGTTCATGTTCAGGTTAGGAAATTTATAAACGTTACAATTTCAAAGCGGATTTCTAGGCCTTCGCTGTGAATATTATATGAGCTTATCAGATTCACGTCTCAACATTAAAAGAACTAGCTTTGCCCCCTTTATCACGCGCTACAAATTGTGATGTCCTGATGATCACTACGTAGTTTCCATGAGCACAAAATTTTAGTATTTATTCTATTCACATTTCATTCTTCTGGATGGAAGTAAACAATCAAAACTCGTAATTAGCTTCTAAGGGGGCAAAAAAAAAAAAACATTCGCACATAAAAAGAAAGTTTTACATCTGAAGTTTACAGTTGCGACCGCTGAAGTTGAAGAAAACTTTCTGATACGCGGTCAGTTATCCAAAACTAAGACGCGAGTTTGCCTAATTGTTTTTCTTCCAGGGTGAAAAGCAGTTTGCTGTAAAGAAAAGAAAGAAAAACAAGACACAACGCTTTTTTGCGACTTTTAGGGTTACATTGTCCTCAACCTACTTTCCTACGGGACAGAAACAAAGCAAACCCCTTCCTTATGCTTGCAAACAGCTAACAGCTAATATGCCTAGTGAAGCCTATAAAAGGGTAACAGTCAGTCCGACTAAAGAGCTAACAACAATCCTGTATTGTGACGACTGAACGTAACATATGAATATGACATTGAAAAAAAAACGTTATGTACCTTGGGGTGGCGTTGGAACAGAGGGAGAGGGGACGGGTTCGATAGCCCGCCCCTCTCCTCCTATAAAAATTGCAAAAATTCGAAGTAAACAATGCGATGAGGGGCCAGAAAAACGCTCTCGACTCGCCTAACACGTACACACACACACAGTGGCAACGGCCATTGACGGTGGTGATACCACCGTCAATGGCCGTTGCCACTGTCACCCCTGATATGGAAGCCGGGTAATTCAGACTTGGTAGAGCGCCTCCCCCCTCCCCCCTCCCCACACACACACATAGATACACCCCTCTTTCTCCCTCCCCTTTAAATAATATCGAGACAACTATGTGAATATGTAGGCACAGGAAGTTTTTACATGTTCGACATCAAATGGAGTGCTACCAAGTATCTAACCACGCCTTGTGTCAACGACACAAGCGAGTTTAGAAACTTGCCGGTGTCGTTCGACGTTTTCGGTCTACGATCTATGTCGACGTGTTTGATCTACGACATGTACTTCGAAAATAACACCCCCAATGTTTTAAAGGAACTTACTAGTTCGACAGGAGAGGAGTTTGAAATAATATCGCATGGAAGGTCACAATACTTAGTTTTGGGGCGAAAGAAGAGAGCTTTCGGTTATTTGTCACTTATTTTTAGATTATTTGAACTAGCCCAAGTTTCTAAGTTTTTTATGGTGTCATTAGCTATGCCCACGACTTCCCTGCCGAGACTTCATACTTTAGGAGCTTCTGGACGTGGATGGCCCTTCGACGCAAATAATCATGTACTCAGAGTAGCAGAGAGCGAAACGAAGGAGGGGGGTTAAACCACCAAGGATATTGCAACAGAGCCATCCCACGCCAAATTTTTGTTCACAAGGACATCGGGCTTACAGGATGGCGACCCCGCCTCGACACTTGAGAAGCGGTCCCGTCGCCCGAGGAGGGACACTTTTGTAACAATTTAAAGGGAAGCTACGGAGCTTCTTGGAAAAAATGAGTTAGAAGTGAATTCTAGTGTATTTTTAACCCCGTGAACCCGAATACCCAAACCATTTGCTGCGTAAGTATTGTTAAACGCAAGAAAAACGCGAAAGACAGTTGCTGTCCATGACGTCATCGACGGCTCTTTTGGCTGCCCAAGGCTAGGGAGGCGGGATTTTGAAATTGCTTTTGCGGCTCTCCGGCGCGTCGCATTGAAATATAATTTTGATATCTGTTATTCTAAAGGCCAAATGAACGCAATTCAAGCGTTTTTTCTCAAATGTAGAAGTGCCCCATCTTCCCTTGACCGACCAACGAAACCATTTTCCGCAAGGTAGGAAAATGCCCTTCGCGCCCTCCTCTTTTCACCCTCTCCCAAAAGTCACGTGACGGCAGGGGCGTCTTTTGTGTCGGCTTTTTCTGTAGGGATAATCCTCAAAAAGCGCGAAATGAGCAGCTAGCTGCGAGCGCCACAACGACCTTGAGACGTCCAGGTGTCTTCCCTCGTTGACGAGGGCACGCTCAATCCGCGAGATTGAGGAAGCCAGCGCGACCGAACGCTTTTTCCCATGAGCTGCAGGTCCCAGGCCGCTCGGTCGGTGGAGATCGAGGGGTCGTGGTATGCTGGGTTCGTTCCAGCAGCCGCTCTCTGGCATCGCGCGGCTGCTGTAGCCATTCCCGTGTCTGCACAAGGATTGGCTTGCGCAATAAAGGGTTCAGGTCGTCGATAATACATTTATTTCCGAAACTTATAAATCAAGTGGCTTTCCCTAATCTCTTCATTACTGTTTGAAACACATCTCCTCTCATGGGTTGTTCATCCCATTTTGGACTCTTTTGCGTATTTATTCGTCCTTACCTCTGCTTGATGACTGTTTTATAACTTGATAAAGACCTTTAAATATTGGCGCGGGCTTGCGCGACCAACGCTGTCCCGGATTTATTCAAAATTAGAGAGATTGGCGTCAGGAGGGGTTGAAGAAGCAAACCGAAATTCTTGCTTCTAATGAAGACGGCACAATCGTAAGATAGGTCTTTGCTTCACTTGCTTCCACAACGCCCCATCGTTTGCACTATCACAACTTCTCAGTGACATAGACATTTTACTCATGCCATTACTATAGATGTGGCCCCACAGGCTTTCCCGTTATGAGCGAGTCGACTTTTTAACGACTGGCGACTCTCCTGAGTGAGAATAAATATTATCACCTCCCCACAACATCCACCCCTTTCTCTCTCTCTCTCTCCCCCCCCCCCCCCCCCTCCCTTTCCCGAGTTGGGGAGATATCAGGCAACTCCAGGAAGCAGCCTGCAGACTGCGCTTTTCGGCTACTCATTCTCAACACATTCGAACATGGAAGTAAACACATCGCATGAACGACGCCCTGTTTATTTGCAACCTAAATAATGTGGCTCTGCTGTTTGGGCCCAATCAATTTCATCATCAATCATTATTTGTTGCGACTTCATGGTGAAAGTGTGTTCGTCGTGATGCCACAAAAGTGATCGATTCAAAGGGAGAAACAGATGATTTGCAATTTCCCAAGCGCCCCGGCCCGCGCGCGAGGAATTGTGGAAGAGAATGTCCCTCGCCTGGCCGCTCTGCCTTGAGATCGCATTGCATTGTCGCTTGCCTTCTCTAACCGCTCATTCACACTGGAAGCGGATCCGCGTTCGCAAAGCGGTGGCGAACGCGGTTGTATAAAGGTCCAGTGCAATTGCACGCGCACTCGATGACATCAAGTGCGCGTGCAATTGTACTGGATCTTTACACAACCGCGTTCGCCACCGCTTTGCGAACGCGGATCCGCTTCCAGTGTGAATGAGCGGTTAATCCTCTGTTTTTCGATTCCATTACCTATTTTTATCTATCCCAGTGTATTTTTTATAGCTTCTAATTGTTTCTATTCTCTTCTGCGTGCGATATTTCTTGTATATTTGATGTGAAGGTGTACTTGGCTACGGCATTATTCGTTTAGGAATCAAGCGAAACTTTGCATCGGATCATTATACGTGTGCGTTCACTTCCTTTCGATGCTTATTATGTTTTCGACTATGTACACGGGGTAACAGACCGATCTCACCAGCCCGTTCGAGTCATAGAGTTATTATAATGTACGCTAGAGGTTCAACTGGCGCTAGTGTGGTGCTGCAAATTGAAGCAGACAGCAACCAGTCTGAAATTGACTTCCGGTAATGCTTTACAAATACGTAAAGTATTTGTTCCTACTTTGGGGAAAATGGTTTCGTTGGTCGGTCTTTAAGCCGTGCGCAGCCTCTCCTCCTCTGTTCGGAAATACCACTGGCAGTGAAATTCGCTTCGTCGGTTCTCTTCGCAGCCTTGGCCCGACGGACGGTGTACGCTAAGCGGATTGTTTTCCCGATACCCTATTCACGCCGTAGGCTGAAAATGGGGTGGAAGATACGCGCTTGTTAAACCACTCATACCGTCATCTTTTTGCCACGTGATCACGTTCTCGTCTATACTCACGCACAGAGAGGGGAGTCAGGTGAGGAAAGAAAGGCGGGTGATTGATTCTACAAGCCCGTCGCTTCTACCGTACTGTCAGCTTAAGGGTCAACAGAGTAGAACCCAGGTAGTACGCGGATTTTTAAGCTTAGCTTACGTTCACATAATCTTCTGCTTTATTGTGCTCACTCCCTATTGTGAATTATCTAGTATTGACTGTACAATACGCGTGTCCACAATCGGGGGAAGTTGACTATAACCGAAGGGAGAAAAGGTAACAAAAAAAAATAACTAACGAAACAGCCAGTCTGCTTTCTGCTCTTACAAGCAGTTTGGAGCGGATGCACATTTTTTCTGCACCCTTCCCGGATGCTCTGGACTGCTGTAGTAAAAACGAGAACACTATGGATTGGTAGCTGTTCTGAGACTCTTTCGCCGTATGACGTGTATTTAGTCATTTCAATGCATATAGATTTGATGTGAACTTCTTGGAGCGGTGTTTAGGCGCACAAACTATTAATTTCACAATGAGTGCGCCAAGTACATTTTATTTTTATTCATTGTTTTTCTTCCCACCACCGATTTTTATCACGATGTAACAATATTACATCGTTTTATTCAGAGTTTTCAAAATAAACGCCCGGAAATACATATTTATTTTAAAAAATAAAGAAATAACAACAGCAAAAAAGACAAGATATGAGGACCTTATAAGTTGCAAGGATACCGAGGCTGTGAGCGACGCTCACAAAACTGCTTGGCAAAGGGTCGCCCGCGGTTCGAACCCTCCATGTTGAGTTCAGGAGAACGACACTGAGCATGAACGTCACTGAGCCGATCGGAACAAAAAGAAACTCAAGCTAAACGCAAGACGTGCCATGGATGATGGCACACTAAATATTATATCAGTAGGCATTTACTTTAGGTAACAAAATTACGAGAAAAACAAATAATTTGCGCATTTTTCACCGCTTATATTGAAGGCACATTTCCTGTTCGATTTACAAGTTCATACGCAGAGTAAATCAACTCTTCCACGTGGTATCATTAAGGCCTTCGCGTGAAAATATTTGTCACGACTTGTGAGGGCTAATGACGGGCTGAACGGCCATTTTGCTTCGGCGGCGGTGATCCGAGCACATCATGTATGCGACATTAGAACTAGAGATTCCGTGAACTTTTTGCGAAGCTTCGAAAGGATTGCAAAGGCTTTTTTGCGCTGAGGTTTCCGATTGTTTTCAACCTTCCAATTTTTCGCGCTATGAAATTCGACATTTTCGAATTTACTACGCTCAGAAATTCGACGATTTCCGAACTTTCGACCCTGCTAAATTCAAAAGTTCAACGAACTTCGAACTTTTAAACAAAAGTTCGAGAAAGTTCCAACCCAGTTCACCCCTATATATAGGGGTGAACTGTTGCCTCGAACGTATACGTTCGAGGCAACAAATATCAATAATGCGAGATGTCAATGTATGAAGTGAAGTTGAAATTGCACTCAGATTCTTACCGTTAACTGATCACGCCACTAACGAAATGCTTGTAAAGCGCCGATTCATCGCTTTAGGGTGGCCTCCTACCCCGCACCTTTTGACTTCCGCGCAGAGCCTCTCGCGCGCACAAATCCGTAGGTTGCCCCGAGGTAACCTGTAGGCCAACAGATCCTTTATCTGCATGCTCAAAATTCAACCGGGGCGCTTCGCTGGGAGCGTCCTTCGTAGCATTAGTTGTTTTTGAACGCGAGTCCCTCGATTCCCTCGCGTCAAGGGAAGACGCGCGCCGAGAGTGACACCGATGCGCTGCAGTGAACGCTGAACCGACGCTTACTTCATTATCATTAGTGACCGGCTATATTTTAGGGTGTCCAATATTTCCATTCGTCAAATAAGAAAAGTTTCAGGGAGCGGCATTATGGTTTGGTCGAAAACAACCGATCGTGACCTGATCAGTTATATTAGTCCTGGGGATGCCTAATTGAGCCTGGTTGCCTCACTCTAAAGAAAGCCCGTGCGTCAACTTTCCCGCACAACGCTCAGAGAGCCAATCACCGCGACTTACGGAGGCAGATCACCGAATGACGATGCTGAAACATATGTTTAGACCAAAAAACGCAGTCTGAGTTGTGACATTAAGCAATGCAAAACGTCACGCTTGCATTGCTTAATGTCACAACTCAGACTGCGTTCTTTGGTCTAAGCATATGTTTCGGCTTCGTCATTCGTTGAGCCGCCTCCGTAAGTTGCGGTGATTGGCTCTCTGAGTGATGCGCGGGAAAGTTGACGCACGGGCTTTTTTTAGAGTGCTCCTATACCCTGACTAGTGTAGGGTGCTGTGCCTGTGTTCAGTGTTTTCTCCATCCCACGGGTCATCCTGCCGAAAATAAACGCCCAGTGCAACTGAAAATATTTGAGAAGCCTGGATGCCTTTATGTGACTGCGTTGTACCGCATATTTCGTTGTCTTATGCCAGCGTTGCATTTAGGCGACGTTTAACAGATTGCTATTAGTTCGCAAGTAGGAAGTACGTTCACCCGACCGCGTCGGGTTTTTTCGATGAACCGCTCAACCAGTTCAACGCATGTTTCATAAGGTTCGACAAATAACGAGCAATACAGATAATACCGTCAGTACCACAGCACTGAGAAGGAATGAGTATTTTATAACACAACGTGGAGGGCGCGAGTGAGCTGATGTAAGCTTATAATAATCTGGGCAACGTTTTAAGTAAAATTTGGAACACATTTCGCTAACTTTCTAGATGAATTCATGAAAACTTAGTTCGTGCAGAATTCGATTTTCATCCGTGAAATTCAGACTTGGAACTTGAAATCAAACCTTTTAAAATTTTCGACTTTGCAGTTAAAAAAAAATTCGAAATATTAAATTTTTTTTTTCGAACTTCAATATCAAATAAATTGAAATTTGTATGTGTAAACGAATTTCTCACGGCTAGGCATTTACGTAAACCTGACAAACTTGGTGTCGAAGATGACTACTTCATAATTGCGCGATGCACACGCCTTTGAAATTAAAGCACCCTTCGGAGCCTGGTGGGAAATTCCGAGGTTAAATATCTGTTTTCATGCTCTAAGCTACCTTTTACTACGGCAGATACCCAGATTGAAATGCTACTACCGGCTATATGAAAACAATATATTGGAGCCCATGGTAGTCGCGTAAACATATTCAAAATTGGCCTTTCGTTTTTTTTTTGTTTTTTTTTTATGTTATCACACGGGAACACTACCGGTCGCTGCTTAGGACTAGCATATAATCGAACTTGTCTCATGCAAAATGTAATAATTAATTTCGAGTTAGTCTTCATTTGATACGTCATGGAGCTGCGAGCTCAGTTTTTACGGTAATTCGTGCAAGCGCGTCCGGCCTTCACGATAGGAAGTTTCTCCTGGGTTCGCGTCGTCGTAGAGCCGTCCAGGCGCCTATTTGCTCAATCAAGCGCATGGACGTAATCAATAAAAGCTGTGCGTCGGAGGTCATAGCTAGTTATCGTTATCGTTAGTTAACGTTATTGAAATAATGTTGATTCCGACCCGCCGCGTGCGGCAAACACGCTTGACGAGAGCGACCGCAAAGCGGCACACGCGTCCGTCTTGGCGTCACTGCGTGATAGCGTCGCGCTCCTTGGAAACGCTGCAAGACGCGCTAACGACCATTCTGACGCAAGGAGATGGGGCTGCCTGGATCCATCACCAATGACCCATGAGACGAGGGCGTAAGCCTTGTCTTCTAGGTGGTGCACACGTTTTTCTCAATTCCCCAGGAATCAGGGAGCATGCTGCGAGTGCTCGTGAAAGGAAAGCAAATATGAAAGCCAGGCCCTCGCGTCTGTGCTTTTGCCTCTGCTGCACGTAACTCATGAGATGGAGCATGGTTACACGCACCGCACGTGCTGGCCTCCTCAACGGTAGCTTGTTCTTGCGTTTACTCATCACAGAGCATGGCCCGTGTCTCATTGTGCTTCGGCAATTCTTTTCAACCATGATTTAGTGAAGATTGACCCTGAGTCTGTGGCCATGTGGCTATGCACAACCACGAACGCAGCACTGCATTGAAGATGTAGCGAGTTTTTTTGTAAAAATTTGAATAAAAGCGCATGATCGAACGCCAGATATTGACGGTTCATAAACCAGAGAGTGGCGAAATAAAGCGTCTAGTACAACGTAAAATTACAGTGGTGGTTGCCAGCGTAATCTACGTAAAGCAATATCAATTTTAATGCGTATTAATTTATGAAACCAGACTGAGGCGGTCCCGAACTCGTTCGAACAACCACGCGATGTGGCTTTCTGGATCTCGACAATCTGAAAAGAGTGCGAAGGGCACTGCCACGGCGCATCTTCGAATTTTACTATGAAAGGGTATTGTGTGGGGCGTCACACTGTATCCCTTACCGCTCATTCCCACTGGAAGCGGATCCGCGTTCGCAAAGCGGTTGCAAACGCGGTCGTATAAAGATCCAGTACAATTGCACGCTCACTTGATGTCCGAAGTGCGCGTGCAATTACACTGGATCTTTATACAACCGCGTTCGCAACTGCTTTGCGAACGCGGATCCGCTTCCAGGGTGAATAAGTGGTTAGTGTAGTGCCCAGATGCGCACAGCTACATATACGGCTCTGCAGGTGCACACTAACATATTTGATGACATTTTTCGAGCTCAGAGAGGAAAAATAAAACGGCAATGTTTATTTGCGTTGAGAGCCTCGCGCATAGCACACTTCGGCTTCTGTGTTGGTGTATATCCAGCATGGGCGAAAATGATTGAACTCACTTTAAACTGACCGCATAAATAGGTTTCTTAACCTATCGCGCTGGGATTTACTAAAGATATGCCTTAAGTTGGTTGAGGCTTTCGGTAATATCGTGAAAAGATTGTATCACCCGAGTAAGTAAAAAAATTTAAAAAAACTATGTTTTCATTATACTTTGCAGGTGCACCAAAAGTAAGTTTTATTGTGGCGCTTGTTTCAGCAAAACGAAGTGAAGAATAGGTAAGTCAATAATATTTTCTTTCCACTTGACAAATTTTTCAATCGTAGTAAACGCCAGAATAGCCCACAACGATGGTCTTATGATTTTGAGATAAAAGGCTTCGCGATGAATTGTTCATAGACAAACCCAGTTTCTATTTTCTTTCTTTTGACTCCGGAGATTTCATGCATCCATAATCTCAATTATTGAATACACCAGCTTCGAGCACGTCTCTAGTAAATCCCAACGCGACAAGTAAACCAATTTATGCAGTCAGTCTGAAGTGCTTTCAATCCATTTCGCCCAGGCTGTATATGTCTGAAATTTGCTTTTTTTATTATTTTACGTGATGACGGGTTAACGAAATACGCGGCTTGGGATGAGTCCAACGTGCATTATTCGAGTACACGCCCTGCTGCCCAACAATACGTTTTTTTCTCCTTGTGCCCTTGTGTTTAGGATTAGTTTCGTTTGAGACCAGGTGGCTCAGCTCAAAAAAGCTCAAGCCTGACCTTGGCGAGGCCGGCGGCGAACATGACCGCTTGCCCCAGAAACAGAGAGCGACTGATGTAGTCTCTGCGACCTCGTAACCCCCCCCCCCCCCCCCCCCCCCCCCCCCATACACACACGCTCCTTACATTCTTTCTTGAACGGACCTGCGCCCGGCGTCCGGCATCCGCGTGCGTGCGTATGTGCGTCTGCGTTTGTGAGTATGTACGCGTGTTCCCAGCGCCTGCTTCAGAGCATACATCGAAGTGGCAGCGCGAGCTCTCGCTACAAATCGTGTGGCCTGAAAACGCGATCTACTAATGGGTTTGACCGCATTTACGACATTAAAAGTGTAGAGATATAGTCTGTCAGTACACCTTTATTGGTAGAGATATAGCAAAAAAAAAAAAAAGAAAACTAAAAGGGAGAGTAGTAACCAAGAAATGTATTGGGTTGAATCCCTGCCATCCTGCATTGACGAGGTCACGTTTATGAGAGGGTGCAAAACTATTGCACTGAGAGGGGGGGGGGGGGTGGGGGCGGATTTAACGGATGTCGTAGTTTATGGTGAAAAGATTAATTTTGTTTTGTTTTGGTTATTTGTCTTTCCGTGATTCCACTCAGATATCTACGTGTGTGTATGTCCATCAACAATCCCGTCTTTGAATATGCATGTGAGTGTGTGTGTGTGCCTGCGTGTGTATGCACGTGTGCGTTTCTGTGTGTGCGTATATTTGTCTGCGAGGATATAAGCGATAATAAAGCCATTCGTGATTTCGCATCGCCGACCTTGAGCAACCTGAACGTGTGCCAACTTTAGCGAACTCCCGCGCCTCCCACGCGTCCTCAAATTTCCTGATCTAGGGATTTTCGATGACTCTCACAAAGTCTCTAATAGAAAACAAACGTTCAAAGTGTCGGTGCAACAATTTTTGTACTTTCCGTGAATACCACATAGAACGAATCCCTAACGTTTATGATCGATGAAACATGCGCTCGTTTTTCTTCGCACGTAATAAACGTCGTAAAAAAAATAAAGAAGAACAAGCAGCGTTGACCCCCTCAACTGCCAGCTAGAACAAGCGGCCACGTGATCTGGAGCCGATTATATGCCGCCAATGTTGATCATAGCCACGCGCTAGAGTCGGCAAAGCAGGAGACAAGTGTTGAGTTCCAGACATTGCTATGGTTCGCCTATTGTCGCCTTTGCAGCGATTGGACATGGACCATAACCCGAATGCTTGTCGAGCTATCGACTAGAGCCCAAATCAAGTGCTGACGCAGTGATCGGGTCCCATCTATGAGCCGCATTCAACTACCGTCTCTGAGGCATACTGCGATCCCCCAGCTACGTCGTCAAGTTTTGCGAAGGAGAGATTGAAAGAATACGCTCGCTTTTACCCTTGAAGTTACACCATAACAAGGAAGTTTCTTAGACAATGGCGTTGAGTGCGAGTATTACTGACTCCCCCTAGTGCCAGTAAGCTAATCTAAAGTGAAAAATATTTCAAATGAATACCGCTGCACCACCCCTTTAATCTCACTTATTAGATAGCCAATCGGGAAAAAAATTAGTTTGCTAATTAGTATGTTTTTTGTATGCAATTTTTAATGTCCGCTGTGGCTTCAGTTAGTTCCCCCCGAAAGGAGTTTATTATCTTCCTAACTACACAAGATTTCAGGCTTTCTAAATTATTTGCAGAAACATCCGATATAAGAGGCTATGATTTAAGTCAAATCGTGAGTAGAGCCGGAGTATGAATTTTTTCTAATTTGTTTTTATCGTGATAAGGAATATGCAGATCTTAGCAGAGCGTTACCGCTCATTCACACTGGAAGCGGATCCGCGTTCGCAAAGCGGTTGCGAACGCGGTTGTATAAAGATCCAGTGCAATTGCACGCGCACTTGATGTCATCAAGTGCGCGTGCAATTGCACTGGATCTTTATACAACCGCGTTCGCAACCGCTTTGCGAACGCGGATCCGCTTCCAGTGTGAATGAGCGGTTACTGCGGGCTACAGTGGCCACTGGCCTCGGTACGGTTTCTGGCGCGTGCAGGAGGGCCCGCTTCAAAGTCACAGTGCGTGCTAACGGCAGCAACACCTCGAGGGAGGCAATGCTATTCTAAATCCCCCTTTTATCACAATAAAATTACTAGCAAACTAACCCGTTCATCGAAATCTTCTTTTTTTTTTAAATAATCTTCTGCATTTACTTGGGATCCAGTTCAATATTGGTTCTAGAGCCTTCAGGGCTTTCGGCCCCAGTTCAATATTGGTTCTAGAGCGCGGCCCCTCTGACAAAAGTTTTGGGCGCCAGGTTTGCTATCATATTTGAGAGGTTAGAGTACGCTGAGGTTTGAACCCTAGGTGCCTCAGCGCGGCGCCTTTGCCCATATTTTCGGACCACGCCCCCTTTTTGGCCGTTTTTGATGGGAGAGAGTATGTTCTAATTAAAATAACTCGCGAAGTAATCCGATTCCCGAAATGCTCCCTTGGATTCTAAAACTAGACCAAGTCTGCTCTCATATGTGTGGGGCTAGAGTGCTCTGAGGGTTGAACCCTAGGTGCCTGAGCGCGGCGCCTTTGCCCAAATTTTCGGACCACGCCCCCTTTTTGGCCGTTTTTGATGGGAGAGAGTATGTTCTAATTAAAATAACTCGCGAAGTAATCCGATTCCCGAAATGCTCCCTTGGATTCTAAAACTAGACCATGTCTGCTCTCATATGTGTGGGGCTAGAGTACTCTGAGGGTTGAACCCTAGGTGCCTGAGCGCGGCGCCTTTGCCCAAATTTTCGGACCACGCCCCCTTTTTGGCTGTTTTTGAAGGGAGAGAGTATGTTCTAATTAAAATAACTCGCGAAGTAATCCGATTCCCGAAATGCTCCCTTGGATTCTAAAACTAGACCAAGTCTGCTCTCATATGTGTGGGGCTAGAGTGCTCTGAGGGTTGAACCCTAGGTGCCTGAGCGCGGCGCCTTTGCCCAAATTTTGGGACCACGCCCCCTTTTTGGCCGTTTTTGAAGGGAGAGAGTATGTTCTAATTAAAATAACTCGCGAAGTAATCCGATTCCCGAAATGCTCCCTTGGATTCTAAAACTAGACCAAGTCTGCTCTCATATGTGTGGGGCTAGAGTGCTCTGAGGGTTGAACCCTAGGTGCCTGAGCGCGGCGCCTTTGCCCAAATTTTCGGACCACGCCCCCTTTTTGGCCGTTTTTGAAGGGAGAGAGTATGTTCTAATTAAAATAACTCGCGAAGTAATCTGATTCCCGAAATGCTCCCTTGGATTCTAAAACTAGACCATGTCTGCTCTCATATGTGTGGGGCTAGAGTACTCTGAGGGTTGAACCCTAGGTGCCTGAGCGCGGCGCCTTTGCCCAAATTTTCGGACCACGCCCCCTTTTTGGCCGTTTTTGAAGGGAGAGAGTATGTTCTAATTAAAATAACTCGCGAAGTAATCCGATTCCCGAAATGCTCCCTTGGATTCTAAAACTAGACCAAGTCTGCTCTCATATGTGTGGGGCTAGAGTACTCTGAGGGTTGAACCCTAGGTGCCTGAGCGCGGCGCCTTTGCCCAAATTTTCGGACCACGCCCCCTTTTTGGCCGTTTTTGATGGGAGAGAGTATGTTCTAATTAAAATAACTCGCGAAGTAATCCGATTCCCGAAATGCTCCCTTGGATTCTAAAACTAGACCATGTCTGCTCTCATATGTGTGGGGCTAGAGTACTCTGAGGGTTGAACCCTAGGTGCCTGAGCGCGGCGCCTTTGCCCAAATTTTCGGACCACGCCCCCTTTTTGGCCGTTTTTGATGGGAGAGAGTATGTTCTAATTAAAATAACTCGCGAAGTAATCCGATTCCCGAAATGCTCCCTTGGATTCTACAACTAGACCATGTCTGCTCTCATATGTGTGGGGCTAGAGTACTCTGAGGGTTGAACCCTAGGTGCCTGAGCGCGGCGCCTTTGCCCAAATTTTCGGACCACGCCCCCTTTTTGGCCGTTTTTGAAGGGAGAGAGTATGTTCTAATTAAAATAACTCGCGAAGTAATCCGATTCCCGAAATGCTCCCTTGGATTCTAAAACTAGACCAAGTCTGCTCTCATATGTGTGGGGCTAGAGTGCTCTGAGGGTTGAACCCTAGGTGCCTGAGCGCGGCGCCTTTGCCCAAATTTTCGGACCACGCCCCCTTTTTGGCCGTTTTTGATGGAAGAGAGTATGTTCTAATTAAAATAACTCGCGAAGTAATCCGATTCCCGAAATGCTCCCTTGGATTCTAAAACTAGACCATGTCTGCTCTCATATGTGTGGGGCTAGAGTACTCTGAGGGTTGAACCCTAGGTGCCTGAGCGCGGCGCCTTTGCCCAAATTTTCGGACCACGCCCCCTTTTTGGCCGTTTTTGAAGGGAGAGAGTATGTTCTAATTAAAATAACTCGCGAAGTAATCCGATTCCCGAAATGCTCCCTTGGATTCTAAAACTAGACCAAGTCTGCTCTCATATGTGTGGGGCTAGAGTGCTCTGAGGGTTGAACCCTAGGTGCCTGAGCGCGGCGCCTTTGCCCAAATTTTCGGACCACGCCCCCTTTTTGGCCGTTTTTGATGGGAGAGAGTATGTTCTAATTAAAATAACTCGCGAAGTAATCCGATTCCCGAAATGCTCCCTTGGATTCTAAAACTAGATCATGTCTGCTCTCATATGTGTGGGGTTAGAGTGCTCTGAGGGTTGAACCCTAGGTGCCTGAGCGCGGCGCCTTTGCCCAAATTTTCGGACCACGCCCCCTTTTTGGCCGTTTTTGAAGGGAGAGAGTATGTTCTAATTAAAATAACTCGCGAAGTAATCCGATTCCCGAAATGCTCCCTTGGATTCTAAAACTAGACCATGTCTGCTCTCATATGTGTGGGGCTAGAGTACTCTGAGGGTTGAACCCTAGGTGCCTGAGCGCGGCGCCTTTGCCCAAATTTTCGGACCACGCCCCCTTTTTGGCCGTTTTTGAAGGGAGAGAATATGTTCTAATTAAAATAACTCGCGAAGTAATCCGATTCCCGAAATGCTGTCTTGGATTCTAAAACTAGACCAAGTCTGCTCTCATATGTGTGGGGCTAGAGTACTCTGAGTGTTGAACCCTAGGTGCCTGTAAGCGGCGCCTTTGCCCATATTTTTGAACTACGCCCTTTTTTGACCGGTTCTGATGTTAGAAACCATGTTCCGATTAAAGTAACTCGAGAAATAAAGCGATTGTGAAAATGCTCTCCGGGTTTCTAAAATTTGACGAAGCCTGCTATCATATGTGGGGAGTTAGAGTGCACTCAGGGTAGGACCCTAGGTTCCTGAAAGCAGTATCTTTTCCCAATATTTGCAGACCACCCCCCCCTTTTCGACCGTTATTTACTGCTGGGGTCGAGTGGCACCACCGTCACCCATTGCTTCACACAAGGGAATGCATGAAACTTTACGGGAAAAACGGGAAAAACTGCTACTTCTTACCTTAGTAAGCTGTTCTCGACGATGAGACTTTTATGTTATGTGGGAATGAAAGTTAATATTCTCGTCGCAATTATCAAAAGCGATACAATACTAATATATTTTAATAACTGATTTGTGGTTTAGGGTCGAGGGTTGCGGCTTTGTTGGGTGTAAACTGTGATGCGGTTCAATAAGACAAGAGTTGCCGACAGACAATGTGGAGCCGTTCATGATCTGAACGTCGTCAGAGGCTAGCAAGCGGTAAGTTGGCCTTTGCTGAGGACATTTGCATTGTTTCGGGAGCTTGCACAGACTATTGCTGGGGCGAGCCTTTGCTTTAAACTTAAGTGAGGGCGTCTTTGACGATTTAAAGCTTGGAGCGTGCCGTTCAATTGCTGAACGTGTCATTTATTTAGCAACTGAAGCAAGCGACGCAGGCACAATCGGTGGTGCTCTGGCGCTTTTTTTTTTAATCCGCGTTCGAATACTTGAATTCTACCGATTCGATCTCCAAGCACCTGATATAATGATCGCAGCATATCATAAAATACTTGCCTTCGAGCACCGCGTACAAGCTTCAATATTCCTCTTCTTTGTGTTTCTCCCTTAGACTTGTGTGTATCACCTGGGGTCAATCAATGTCCACCTGTGGCGCCACCGACGTTCCCCTGATCCGCATTCCAGCCTACTATAGACCAACACGCGGCCCTGACGTCACGCAGCTGCGGTGGCGCTGTGGGCGGCACTGCGCGTGCGCAGACGCTTCACTCCTCGCGAATTCGGTTTGTGCGCACGCGCAGTGCCCACACCTGGTGTGGGCAAACGCGGGCTTGTTTGTAAACAGCGTGTCGGTCTATAGACGATTGCAAGCTGGGCGACTGGCCGCCGCCATGTCTCTGCTCGAGCAGGCACGCCCGTGCGATTACGAGCTTGCCAAAGCTACGTTCACCCGCGCGTTGCACGCGCTTGCACGCATGGGGCACCACTTGTGGCGCCATGCTTGCAATTGTCTATACGCCGTTTAAGCTGAGACTAGAAGCTCCACCTTCCGCGCGAGCTTACTGCCCTTGCTAACACAAGTGTGAACGCGCAACGCGCAACTAAAGCTCTGTGGAAGCGAGCGAGCTCGTGCTGAAGGCGGAGATTCTAGGGTATCCACACGAAGGAGAACTCCGCGGACGGATGTCATGACGTCAACCACCCGGGAAACTCCGTCCCCGGCTCTGCCGCGTGCACATGTGGAATAATAATTGGGTTGTGTGTGTGTTTATACAGCCTAGAACTTGGTCTGCCTCACGGGGGCGACGAGTCTCCCAGCTGTAGATGAGAAATTTAGCCAGTGCGGTACAGCCGCTAGCCTGGGGTCTTTAACGTGCATCACGCAGTAGTGATACACGACCGCACGCCGGTAGCTTTCCTGCTGACAGTACGAAGCCTCCGCGCCTCCGCCACGGTGGAAAACGGGAGAACGGCGACGCGAGGCGTCAAAAAGGGATGACGTATGTCTCACGTGATGCGCGATCCACGGAGGAAAGTGGGGGATTTCTCTTCGTGTGGATACCCCAGGGGTGAACGGAGTACACAATAGAGATCTGTATTGCCACTACTGCCAAGAAGCTGACATGCAAAGCGACCATCTTGCGCGTGTCACGAGCGCGGAGCGTTTTCGCCGAGAACATATTAAAAGGCAACACCTCCCGCGGCTCGCGCGATTTCGCGTTTAGGCGGTCAATTTCATACGTGTAATCCCCCTGTACTCAGAAAGCATAAGTTTTCACGAGAACGGCCTCTAAAAACCGTCAAACGCCCACAAAATATAGCTAATTAGGTCCCGCTATGTAAAAGGTACAGAATGCAATGCAGAAATGCTAAATCACCCGCCAAATTTAGCGCACGATCGTCACGTGACATTATAAGCGAGGTGTGACCCCGTTACTTCATCAGCATAATGTCGTCCCGTGATACTAACCATGTGACAACGTCACGCAATACTACACAATGCACGTGACACCAAGGCGTGACACTAAAAATCACGATGTCAAGATGTCAAGATACTATGACATAACTCTACATTGTGTCACGTGACGTGACGTTATGACGCGACACTGTGACATCACGTGCCCCAACCACGTGATCATCGGACATATTGTACCTACGAAAGGGTTTAAAAAATCTCAAACAAATACCCAGCGCAGCTCATAACACGGTGCTCATTTTCTGTCTTGAGTATGCCCAAAGGATTAAGATGAATTTTAATTAATTATATTAAGATCATATTTAAATAACTTGTTCAAGAACGGCAAGTCAAAAATGTATTCTCAAGTGCACTTAAAATCACATCATTATTATAACTGCGTGGTTGAAGTCCGCGTAATAATTTTTCTATTCGTGTGCGTGGCGTTAGTGCTGCTTGATAAATATATATTTTTTTACCTTGATTTGAGAAATTAGATGTAATATCGTATCTTCCTTACAGAGAAATGCTTTTACCTTCCGGAGAAACGTTCTTGCCCCACCGTAAAACTAATTCAAATTTCATTTATATTTTTTTTTATTCAGGAACTCCAGGTTCAAACCCCGGGGTTTTGTAAATATGTGCTTGGAATGAATGATGCACATTTATCATGTAGTATACATGGTAACATTAATTTATTTAATTTGTCATTATGGGCGAGAAACAGCTTTTTACTGCTCTAATCGGCCCTGAATTCATTTGGAGAGCCCTGCCTTTTGTTATTTTAATGACGAGGGCACTTCGTAGAATTATCGGATCGCAAAAAAAATAGTACCATGATGTAGCTAGGAAACTGGAGCTTATATAACCGTAGAGAGCAACTCGCGATACGGAGTGGTTAGTTTGTAAATCAAGTTTGAACTCAAATATTTCTCTGTAAATCACAGTACCCCCATAAGGATAATGCATTTTTTTCCGATTGCCAGTTGGCTCTATTTATAATAGACATACAGTCCTTAAATTTAGCACAATGAACAAAAAGGGTATCTACTAAAAAAGGTCGCTGAGAGAAAAATAATGCGTCGCTTAGAATTTCGTGAAATAAAATATATATAGTTCGTCCCATTGAGTTACGGGCCGTCCCGCCACCGCTGCCGATAGATGGCGCAAGTAGTGTCGGCGCGCTCGTGTCCTCGAATCCTGGGTATTAGTACTTTACAGTGAAAGTAACTTGAGCAGTATTTTAAGTACTTTAGGAAGCAGGTGTTTAATAACTTAACTTAGATACTTTTATCGACTATTTTGTCCAACACTTGAACTTGGGCATAATTGCCCGAGGTGCCGCTCCGCTCTTTGTTGCGCCCCTTATATTTTGTACAATTTGATTTTGTTTTGTAGGTTAGGGCTTTTCGTTTCGTCATTACGTCTGCAACCCGCTGAAAATCGTAATGAGTGTTCGTCCTTGTTTCTAGCGATTTTCTTTCCTTTCCTTGTTTTCTTCGCCACGCACGCTTGCGCGAAGACTTTCCCGGTATTGCTGTTTCTTGTCTTGAATGGCATTTCTGTTGAAGGTCAGTAAAATATCTCCTAGAAGCAGTTAAAACATCAGTGGACAAAGCAGCTTTGAGAATGAATGTTCACTCCACTCACCTTTAGTGATCTTAGTCCACTTATGTGTGCTTGCGAGTCATCGCGCGCTCATCAAAGTCCCATAACCCCTTGTGATGTGCGAATTAGTTGCCGTTCTGCTAGCTACATTAGGTTGTCATCTACCAGAAGCGCTACTTCGCCGTATCGGGAACTCACGAACCCCCATGCGTCTTCGTAACAGGTAGAAGTTGTCGGTAATCGGAAAATCGCTCTAGCAGCGTCTCCTGAAAGAACTTATCTGAGATGGTGGAACTTTTAGTACGATGACGATTCTGGGTTGCCGTGAATGATTTGTTCGAACTGCTCCCAGAAGGGCTACCACTGTTGCCGTTGATCATTTAACTTTCAAGAGTTCTATTTTCGGTAGCTTGACCTTGACTGCTATATTGCAGCCTCGGTTGTCGATCGCGTTTGATCGTTCGTTTGCTTCAGCATTTCCCTACAGTGTCTGTTTTCTGAGGGTTAGTCTTGCGAAGCAAATGACAATTCAGTCATTGCATTCGATAGTTCTAGAGCTTTCTTGCTCCGCGTCAGACGCTGAGAGCAATGGTTTGATGGCGGAATTTGTTTCGGTCATCTGGTCGTGAAGCGGACTAAACGAGTTATCACGATGTTCAACTCTTCCTTAAGGTGCAACCCCACCGTGCATGACGTTTTGGTGCTTTTCCGACGGCTTATAACTTTCTTTCCATGCATCTTAAAATTATAAAGTTACTGTCAAATTAAAGAGCAGTTTCTCAACAATGCTTTAATGTCTTGATATCACGATTATTTTTAGTTGGTAGTTAATTATTTGGCTTTTAATAGACCACAGTCTCTAATATTGAAAAAAAATATTTCTCGAGTTATAACGTCCCATCGTCCACGATATTTTACGTCAGCGTTCGGTTAGATGTAATAAAATAAAAAAGTAAGCAACGAACTGTACAGATAATGTATATTTTAAAATAAAAAATAAAGTTTAAAAATGTAATATTTTATGGCGCTATGAAAACGGAATCACGTCAACTAATCAAAATAACGAGACATTAAATTATGAAGCATCCTTCGATATTACATTTTACAGAACTTCCATATCGATATATTACACGTTAAGAATGTTATAAGACCTTAAACTTTTCCCATTCAGTTACGGCGAATTGTAGTTTCTTATAATAAAGTACAGATGGCGACACGTGTTCAAGAACAGCTTGATGTGCATTTTCCGTCGTGTGCCGCTTGGAGCGCCACGTGAAAGACAGAAAAAGCGCCAGATGTCAGGGTGTCAGATGCCTGGATGCCCGCAGTGAGCGAGCCAGAGATTTGAGAACGACAAGCGCGAGGCCGCGGGTGCACCACAGCTACTTTTGCGCGCGTTCTACTGTGCGTCGGTACACATGCCCGACGCGATCCAAATGAAATGGGCGGCATGAAATTCATTCTGCCATTTCAGATTCCGCCACGTATGCGAAAACATTTTAATTGTTTTATCACTTGCATAAATCATTTACGATATCAAACTATGCTTGTCGGAATGGTTCGACTATATTTTGTTTCAAAAACCACCTCGGTGGCTCTTAAGTGGCAATAACATTAAAACGTCTCAGTTCCTCTCAGCCAACGCGCTGGCCTATGAATCTATATTTGTCGGGTATAAATATCGGCCGAGGTGCCCGCAATCCGACGGAGGCCAATCTGAGATTTCGGTTGCATGTCAAAAGATCTACGGTTAGTCGAAATAAACCCGCAATAATTTTTTTTTATTTGGGCGTGTTAAGTGCTTTTTGTTGGTTTGGCTTGTGAAACCCTATGATCTGAATATTTGCTTTTCTTTACCTTAGTTCGGAGCGCAACCAACCCTTCGGGCTGATGAAGGCACTGAAGCAGCGCCAAGAGCGCGGAGTTAAGCTGTTCGTTATCTTTCTGTGCCTATGCGGTCGGGCTAAACTAGACCCACCGAATAAGCTACGCTTCATACAGATATGGATGCTTAAAATGATGGTTGTCAATTATCTGAAGCTTTATCTGAAATCACAGGAAACGCTTTTCCGTCCTCCACAAATGTTTAAACAGTTGGCGACAAAGCAAAGCAATATTACGTGAGCTTCCTGACACCGAAACTATTGCTGAGGAAGTCGCACTTTTGAATCATGACGACCTGCAGTTGCATTTGATTTGTTACTAACCACCAGCAGGGCGGCCCGCAAAACAATATCGGGAGAAAAATTGCCGATACTCTAAGTGTAGCTCAATTGGTCTAGCTCACAGAATAAATCAAGTGCGGTGGGGGATCGTTGGCCGAGTGTGTTGTGGCACCGCAGATCAGAGCACGTGGAGAAATGCTCGAGTGCGAGCTCCGTTCAAAGCACGGAGCTCCCGCTACAGAGAGTGCAGGGACTAAATCCCTTAGATGTATTTCCGTTGGTCTTTCAAATAACCTCAAAGGTGCCAGTGCACGAGGCCCGTGTCTCGACCGGCCCTTGGACACAAATGGCGACTCAGCACTAATACATTCGAGTTGCCCTTGTGGCACGCGTGCCACACGGAAAACTCGAATGTCATTTACAACAAATGACATTCATGTGATCAACGAATCGGCTCGCGATCTGTCGCACGCGGAACGCCCCACGCTCGGAGTGTCGCGCGCTGATTGTACGATCCTTCAAATGTCATTTGTTGTACATGGAATTCGAGTTGCCCGTGTGGCACGGGCACCGTGGGCACGGGTGTATAATGACTGGCCCTTGAAAGCGAATGGGGGCGGAGCGCCGGCTCGTGGCACATGTCTTGCGCGTTTTCACAATAATGGTTGGCGGTACTTGTGAAAAACGCCTTTATCAAGTGGCTTTAGCTGGGACCCATGGGTTCAGTCGCCCATCTGCATCCAACCGTGGTGCGATCGTGTATCAAATATACTGCGTAATGCACGTTAAAGACCCCGAGCTAACAGTTGCACTGCACTTTTTATAACCTTCATCGGGTAACATTGTCGTCCTAGAAAATTAAACGTAAAAGTAAAAAAAAAAAAAAAAACGCATAGGCGTATTTAATAAAAAGAATTGAAATAATAGAATTGATTATAATTGTGTTTTCAAAGGTTTGAGCGCCGCAAACGCTATAAAAGCAAGCTCGGTGCTTTGGATGGTGCGCTTGTTCCAGTGGGGGATCGTTGAGCGCACCAAACGCTATAAAAGCGAGCTCGGTGTTTTGGATGGTGCGCTTGTTCACCGGAAGTGTAGTTCAGGACAGTATGCTCGCACTTGTATGTTCCGCTTCGCTAGCAGGATAAAACCAAATACTTTATTGGTAATGTATTTAGTGAGACAAAGCTTACCTTCGGTATATGTGCAATGCCCTCAGTTTTCGCCTGATTACAAGCTTGTTTATCATTATTGTTTTCGTTTCCCACAGCGATTCAGTTCATGCTCTTTTGTGTGCTACATGAAATATTAGAGACCAAGGTAACCCAAGAGCATTCTTTTTCGCCGATTCTAAAAAAAAAAGAAAAACAAAAAACCTATGCAACTTGCCACGTGTGCCACAACCAATAGAAAATATTCTAAGCTTCACATATGACCGCTTGCCTGAATAAACATTGTCAACATTGTAAAACCCGAGACGTAGGACAAAAGGAGAAGAAAAAAGGGGACAACACAGACACACGTTTGAGACCCGTGTCTGTGTGGTCTCCTTTTTCTTATCCTTTTTTCCTACGTCTCGGGTTTTACAATGTTGAAAGTCCACCAGCTCGCTTGCATCTTCTCTGTAATTTCTAAACATTGTTGTTTGTCAAGAGCAATTGCGATCGCATGAAATCACGTGGGAAAACTCGTTCTAAACACGCGACCGTCGGCATGCAGTGAATACTCATAATTGGCGCCGAGATGATTGGTCGCCGTCAGCAGGTGGAGTTTTTCTACTAACGCAGAGTTAGAATGTTTCCTTCTTTTTGTTGTAAGCAATCAGGAGACAACTTACACCAAATCTGAGGTTAGTAAATTACTATGAGCATTCAAACACAATGGCCTGAGCAGTGTATATGTACAAGCTTTAGCTTTTGATGCACCCTTAACTTTCGACACGCTCAAAGCTAGTGTAAAACGTAGGGCTGTTTCATTCTTAATCAGCGTACCATGTGCGTGCTTACACTATATTTCATACAACGTCAAAGCCTACCCGTTTGCATCGTTTTCATTTTTGCACACCATGAATCACCAAATTAAGACTGGCACAGGATGTCACAAAAACAATTTACAGGGTTGCTTTTTTTACCGCAAAAATAAACTACGCATTGCCTAACGCTCATTCTCCGCCCAAAGGTAGCGCTAGGTCACAACCAGATACCAAAATTTTATCCCGAACGGACACCTTATTCAAAAGTTATAAGTGATTTTCTGAAAATTCCAATGGGGAAAATGGAGCCCATTTTTGCCTGTTTTTCGTTTCTGGTGCCCATAGAGCGCCATGTATTCGAAAAATCCGTCGGCCGCTATTTTCCCATCGAACTTTTCAGAAAATCACTTATAATTTTTGAAGAAGGTATCGTATTGGGCTGAAACTTTGACATCTGGTTGTACCTCTAGCGCTACCTATGGGCGGAGAATGATCGTTCGGCGATGCCTAGTTTATTCTTGCGGTAAAAAGAAACCCTGTATTGTTTTCTTTTGTGAAACCCTGCAAGTTGCTTAAACTATGTGCAAAAGCTATCAACAGACCCAGAATCTTTGCACGGTCAGTCATTGCATTTATCACTGAGTTCGTATTAGAATTAATAATTATTCTTTATTGCTGTGAGTTTATTTTTAACTCTGTGGCATTTTTTATTATGACCCCCGCACCAGTCCTACTTCGGGTTTACCAAACTCAACATCTAAACCTGAGTGTCGTTTTTTTATGTTTTCCGGTCTTGTGGTTTGGGTCAAAATAAGCACACAGCTACCTAAATGAGACACCTGACCGCCCAAACAATAGTCTTTTCTTTTAGGTAGTTAATTCCTCAAGCTAGAATTTTTGAAACCAGAATATGACGTCATCACGTTTCGCTGAAAATCCACAAAGCTCCAAACACATGCACGATAAAAGGGGCGGCCCGTCATTTTGCCGCCTGCAGAGCCGAGAAAGCAACGCTCGGTCACGGACTTCTGGAAGGTTCGCGTTCATTCTTGCACCAGACGGAACTTTCGCCCTGTTTTCTTGTCACCGAAAGTGCCAGTTCATCCTCGCCCCGAACGCGCGAAGCTCGAACCTTCTTTGCCGAACTTTCGAGATGGTGACGTGACGCACTCTAGATAAGCAGCTGTCAGCGACCTTGTCGAGTCACTCTCGCTCTCGCTTTTTGTTACGCTGCCGAATCGCCGCCTGCTTTTCTGCTACCTCGACGCTCTTTGTTTACTTTTTTTTTTTTGTTTAGAACAAGTTCGCTGATTAAACCTTTATTTTTCAGTTCAGTGTTCGTCCTCTCGTCGCCTTCATTCGTATCAGTATAAATCTGATCACATCGTATTATCTGTCATTGGCCTCTAAAATCTCCGATAACGGCGCACAGGCAATTTCATATTTTTCAACGCGTCGGTAGTTTTGTTGTGCATGTGTCTCGCCATTTGGCTCAGGACGATTTTCGCGTTTTGTTCTGCCTACATTTGCTGAAGACGTGAGTTCGGAGCGTGGCAACTGGCCCCCTTGCACGAGAACTGGCGCAGCCGTGCGCGTTCCAAAGAAATCTCGTGCAGAGAAAACCAAGCAAGGGACCAGGGATGTCGAATTCTGGATATAGAAGAATATCCAACTGTATGAAAGCGCCACCACACACAATTTCTCGCATTGATGTACAGGCCTGGAAGGCGATCCCACCGCCATCTGTTGGTTCAGAATCACACTAACCAGGGGTGGGGTTGCACCTTAAACGTTGCTTCTTTCTGGGAGGGCGCATTGATTTCGGTCAACAGCTTCGTTACCTATGTACGCAGGACTTTCCGTTTCTCGTTTAGCCTGTCGATGGCAGCACCGTTATCTCCCCTGGCGTTCTCGGGATTGAAGGTGTCTTGTATTGTAGCCTTGTTAAGTGAACGCTTGCATTTCATTTTCGTCTGGCATCCGCATAGGTTTAGTTCCGGGTTTTGGCACCAAATTGACGGAACCGAAATGAAGGAGCCGTGACGACTCGAGATTTCAAACTTTTCTTTAATTAGAAGTAAAGCTGTTAATTCTACTTCCCCGCTATATCAAAACCAGCACACACACACAAGAAAAAAAAAAAGAAATCAAAACGCGCGCATTCGAGAACAGCCTTCAGCCCGTTCATCATCTTCCTGGTGCAAGCTAGACTGAAAAGTGTCTCTAGAAATCGTAATGTTGAAGCGTTATAGATTACGGCTCAAGGCATATCAGCGAGGACCGCTGGGGATCGTCCACGATCCCCAGCGATTACTAGCGGAAGAGTCTGAAAACGTTCCCAGAAGGTCCACACCTGCAGGCTGAAACAGAGGGTCGGGTGAGGCACGCAGCTGAGACAGTGCTGCTGGTCGTGTGCGTAGTCTTTTACAACGCTCGCAGGAGGCGAGGGAAGAGGCATATCTTTTTTTATGGTACTGTACACATTTTTTTAAAGAACTGTTGTTTCACGCGTGTGTAGGTGCAAATGACTCCTAAATGGCCAAAGCTCGGTGAGTCATGAAGCTTGCTGAAAAGCAGGGTCTGATGATGCTTGGGGACGAATATCAGTCAACAATCACCGCCTGCTTGAAACGATTATTTATAAAGAATACCGCCTTAAATGAAGGACGGACGACAAGCAATTGGTGCCGGAAATGATGTCGTAAAAATGGCTTTCACAACGCGATCGTGTTGTTGTTCCAATGTGATGTTTAGTGCGGCGGAAGGAGGAGTATCATCCGATGGGGAGTCCAGTGGGTTAACCGGATACCCAGAGAGACAGTCGGTATCCTGGTAAGGCTCTCCATGAACGACCGCAGAGTCGTACACCTGCAGACGTGGGGTCCATTATTTAAAGTGATTTACATTATTTTTTTTTAAGACTAGATTCAGCAAAGTACGCGGTGATATGTGATGATCGAGAAAGGATGGTGCAAGAGGTATAGACGAAATTTCGCGTAGGCAATAACACGTTCTTGACCTGATTGGTGTTGCGCTAATATTGTGCTGAATACTTGTTCACTGGCGTCAGTCTGTAATTCAGTCAGACATGTACAAATTACTCAAAAAGGGTAGTTAAGTTAAGTTACTAAGTAGTGACGCCAAAAGTAATTGGAGTAGAGTAGAAATTACGCATTTCTAATAGTAATTGAGTAAACTACTAACTACTCTAAAAAGTAGCGAGTTACTTTAAAGTTACTTTCGAAGTTACTTTTTTATATTTTTGTGGAAGAAAAATGAACAGCAGTTTTGATCAATGAAAAACCCTGCGAGCCTAAAATAAATGCAGTCTATTTATAGCTTGCGTTTTTGCCAAAATAGTTTATTCGCTCGCAGAAGCAATTGACTTTCAAAGTTCTTGATAGGAGAATTTTTCCCTTTTCCTTCTAAAGACGTCCCCAGCCATGCTAAATAGACGTTCCACCCTGGCACTGAATGGAACGGCAGCGTTGAATTTGAGAAACAGGCTGTGCAGGATCGGGTAAGCGAGTGTCGGCATCTTAGGTGTCCATGACGAAACATGTGAGGTTTGCCTCGGGTAGAGGGTCTTTTATAGAAAACTTTCCTCGTTTTTTCTTTTTTCTTCGTCAAATTGAGATTGCTATGACTGGCCCCCCTTTATTCCGACGTCATTTTGAGAATACGCTGAGCGAGTGCACCAGACCGTCAAGGGTTCAAGTCTCGCGCCACGACGATGAGATCATCCGAACGACTGCGCGTTCCGTTGTAGTGCTAGTGCTACGCTACTGAAAAAACAAATGTTTTGGTTTAACAGAAGATGAACCGAAGTATACTTCGCCGCTGGCGCCGGGTCCAACAAAAGCATCTCCCAAGGGTAACTCGCAATCCTCGCCGGCGACTACAATATTCTGACGCGCCTGACACGCCTGACAAGTAAATCGTTTTTAACGAAGAGGAGGTCTCCCTGGGCATGGATGGTCGGAAGGACGCGAAGGATTACGTGAACAAGCATCGCCGCTCATATACAGTTGCAGCTGGAAGCGAGAACGTGCTCCCATGAACGGATTATCCGTGCCAGGGCTTGTGCGCGGGGGAGTCCGGCTTCGTAAAGGCGTATGCGCTGACGACAAGGCGACCATGGGAACAGGCGCCCAGCTGCGAGGTCATTCCAGTGGCGCCTCCCGTGGAACCTACCGCTTGAGTCAGAACTCACTAAAGACAGACAACAACTCTCAGAGTGTCCCCGTCTTTCACGGTTGCAGCTGGAAACGCGGCGCCTGCGTGCATTACCGGATTAGGTCAATACCCGACCTAGGCTTGTTAACGTGCGTGCCGGTGTTATGTTTTGGCTGCTCGTCGCCACCTTGACCCAAGGACGCCTTACCGAACAAGGGGGCCCCCTTGTTAGGGAATGCCACTTCATCTGCCGGCGTCTTATTCATTTCTGCGCTCAAACTTTCGTGATGGGGAAAATTAGCACTATATAATTTCGAAAGTAGTTAGTAATTTGAGTAGAAGTTACCTGAAAAAGTAGTTAAATTAAACTACTAATTACCCAAATCAAGTTGTAATTGAAAGTTACCAAGTTACTCGAAAAAGTAGTTAAACTACAGTAGTTTGAGTAGAGTAGTTGAACTACGTCCAAGTCTGAATTCAGTTGAAGCGACAGGGTCAAAATGCTCCAAAATGGATGTAGAGGTGAAAGCAGTCTTCAATGCTACAAAAACTGTGTGTTGGCCTACTTGCTACAGTAACGGTTCTTTTGTCTTTAGGAGTTTCACATTAGAACGCGCGACATAGACATATTGAGTAAGACAACTAAAATCGGAACAAAGTCCAAAGAAGCTTTGCACGTTCTTAGGTGATGTTAGTAACGGATATTATTGTTCATAGCTGCTGTTGTCAGGATCAGCTCGGATACCGTGTTTGTCTACATGGTGACCAAGCACCTTGACTTTTGTTGCGCCGAAGTGGCACTTTGATGGTTCAAGTGGATGCTTGCCTTCCTGAATAGGGTGAGGACTTGATCGTTGAAGATTGGATGAAAACGTGTTGGAAAAAATATTGACTTTTTCTAGGCAGCACGGGCAGTTTGTCCGATCCTTTTAGCCCTTGTAAGGGGCTGTCCATCATTAGCACGAGCGTTGCTGGGGCAATACATAAGCCAAAGGAAAACATCACTTTAATTTCGTAAAGGCCGTCAGGAATTATGAAAACAGTTTTCAGAGCTCTTAGGCTCTTA